>NC_137804.1:32629291-33294291 GCF_963383645.1 Muscardinus avellanarius | reverse complement strand
TGCCTAGTTTTAACAATTCTTCATTGTATCATCTAGTTTCTTTGAGGGATTTGCATGTGCCACCTGAAATAATATTTTAGCCTATTTATTTCAGTCATGTATTATATCCATTTCCCAAATGGTGTAAACTCCTTGGGAGAAGAGATATGGCTTATCTTTCTCATCACATTGTAAACAGAGCTTACAACATAGTTGTACTTAGTTGATGCCAAGTGCATACTTTTTAAAGAAATGGGTTTGGAAACACTGAGTAATTTCTATATCAAAAGGTTTTCCCACACCACAGCATTTAAATCATAAATAATTGCCTGTGGAGCAATTAATCAAAAGCTTTGCTTATTACATACCACAAATGGCAGGCCAATATGGAACGCATACAACTCAAATGAACATTAGTTTTCCTAGCCAACATCCAGATTTTTTTGGCATCACCCTTTCTGGGGAGCAATTAGTTTGCAAGAACACCACCAGCTACCCTGATGACTCCACTCACAAGCAAATGTATCCCTGGCAGGGTTCCTGAAAGGGCAGAGGCAGGTGGGATGTCTCCTCTTTGGGCTACATATGAATCATTAGAAAATTGGGTAAACATGTATGTCTACAAAAGTATGTATCCCACTATGATGTATGAATACAGTGCACCAATTAAAAATAAATATGAAAAAAAGAAAAAAAAAGAAAATTGTGTAAATGAGGCTAGAGAATAATTCCATTGATAACAGACTGAAGAACCATTGACATTGTAAAAAAAAAAACAATGCCCTTTTATAGTGCCACATAGTTTGAAACACCCAGTCTTTAGTCAAACATCTAGGCAGATCATAATTTATTTGGCCTTGTTGGCTAACCTTAGAGGAAATGCACACACATGCAAGGAGACTTGTGTACATTTCAACAGTCACTGGAGACAATGTGTCTCCAGTGTGAATTGTCCGATGCTCCATGTGGCTTAGGGCACTAAAGCCAACCATTTCAAATGCAGTGTGTTCACTTTACATTTTTCTCTCAGTGGTTAATGTAAATATGCCTCTAATGATCATAAATACTTAGGTTCTTGTCAGTTAAAATATCTTGAGCACATATAAAATATTTTTCTGCAGTACTGGGGATAGAACCCAAGGGCATTCTACCTCTGAGATACACCCTCAGCCCTATTTTTAATTATTTTGAAACAGAGTCTCATTGAGTTGCAAAGGGCCTCACTAAATAGCTGAGACTGTCCACAAACAGATTTTGGGAGGCTCCAGTCCCAGCCTCCCAAATTCTGGGATTACAATTGTGTACCACCAGGCCCGGCTAGAGCACATATAAATTTCAATGGCTCTGCTGATTATATTTTCACTTAGACTTGGGAACATAGCACATTAAATGAGACCCAATTCAGAAATGCAAGATTTTGGGAGTCCCTAAAAGTTGGTGCCTAAAAATTAAAATCTGAATATAAAACATACTATGTATGGGGCCTGTTATATGTGTGGTGTTGCCTTGTCTTCACAATACCTCTCAGAAAGTCTTAGAGATGGGGATACAGCCCTGACAGGTTTTTCTCAAGGGCACACAGCTGGTGAGGGTGGAGCTCCTCCAGCTCCAGCAGCTTGACTACAGAGCACATATTTTTGCTTATTCCAACTCACAGCCTCAACACATCACTTCTTGTCACAAGCAAGTCCAAAAATTCTTGCATATCCTACTGTGTCTCAGAGTGTCACCAGTACTTGGATTAGTACCCATTCCTGATGCCAAAATACCAACATTGTTCATACTTGTCATTGTCAAAAGATCAGAGTGGATTCGTGGTTGAAAGGTTGAAGGCCTGTAATGTGGCAGCCCTTCAAGATTTCCTCAATCTCTTATTATTCACTCAGTCAATAAATGCCTGGGGTATGCAAAACAGATTGACACTATAAAATTTACTATGAGATAAGTCATTGGTAAAATATTAAATTGGCAATAGAGTTAAAGGGTAGTGCATGATAATAGATAGACACTCCTGATCTTATCCAGAGGGTTCATGGAAAACTTCCCTGAAAATGATGGGAGTGGGAGTTCAGGTTGAAAGTGGTACTACAGGCAAAAGGAATGACCACAGAAAAGGTCACTCTACAAAAGAGATCCCAGCCTGTTGAAAGACCTGAAAAAAGGGGGAGTGGACAGAGTATAGTGAAAGGCTGTAGAAGGGAGAATCAAAAGGGAGGCTGCAGGCTTCCCTTTCTGTCAGGCTTTGCTGTAAGCCATCAATGATGCCTTTTCTGAATTAGCTCATTGAGCCTTCCTCCTAGCCTATGATGAAATCAAGGTACAGATAAGTTATGCAACTTTTCCAGTTTTAATGGGAGGTAATAGGAATGCAAGTCACATTAAAGATTCTTGTCTCAGGAGCATGGGCCACTAAATGTCATTTTTTGCTGCTCAGTGACTCGTTGTAGTTCTCCTTATAGGGATCTTATAGGGAGAGAGACACACTGACTTTGCCAGGAGAGCCATGCCCCCACCGAAGCTTGGAAGACATACTGCTGATGTGATATTGGGAAAATGGACATTCCAAAGTCTGGTTCTCTGCCCACCTGTGCCTGAGGCCAATGTGTGAGCAAGATGTGTGAGGCTGGGAAGACTGACAACTTCCTTCCCTGAGTACAAAAATGTTCTTTGTTTTTGTTTTATGCATACCAGGGATTCATCCCAGGGGCATTCGATCTTTGAGCCACACCTTTGGCCCTATTTTTTTTTATTTTTAAATAATGTCTTACCAAGTTGGTGAGCACCTTGCTAAGTTGCTGAGACTGGCCTCAAACCTGTGATGTTCCTTATCTCAGACTCCCAAGTACTTGGATTACACACAATGGCCAGTATGCTCAGGTGGAGCAATTCTTATTATCCCACGTCTGGTTGGAAGAATTGCATCTTAAAATTCCTCCAGCTGGAAACCCACAGGACAGAAATATTCCTCCAGAGACAATAAAATTTAATGTGGTCTAACTTTGGAATTCCTCCCACAAATGTGGATATTTCTCCTATATCTGTTTTACCACTTTGGGCTGTCAAAACATTACTGTGTAACAAGGGAACTGGTCTCTCCTTAAAGCCCAGTGATTGAGATGACAGTGATCTCTGCCAACTGCATTTGCCAGACATATTCTATTAGTCTTGATTGTTTATTGGTGAAGAGAGAATTCCCTTCATGGGCATCTGGCAAGGTAGACACCTGAAAAACAAACAAACAAAAAATACAGCATGCTGCCTCTGTTGGCACCTGGCACTCAAAGTGATCAAGGCTGGCATCCCGCTGACTGGAGGACCAAATGCCAATGTTTTCTTTTCTGGTTACCATCTAATTTCTCTCTCTCTCTCTCTCTCTCTCTCTCTCTCTCTCTCTCTCTGATATATATATATATATATATATATATATATATATATATATATATATATATATATATATATATAAATTTTTTTGAGGGAGAGATTTACCAGTAGACTACCAAATGGGCTCTCAGACCAGGCTTAAGTTTATTCTGTTTCTATAGATACATTATACAATTTCTGACTACAGGTAGCTTCTGGCCCTTTCTGGCAGAGAGCTTCTTTTATCTACAGACACCTCAAAGTGCCCACCCACAATCCTGCTAAGCTGAGTTTCCTTTGGGTCATCTAACTGCCCTAGGCCTGGCAATTTACCTCCATGGTGAGAGGGGTTTGTCTCTTCCTCTACAGCAGCAAGCCCCCGCCTGGCTAAAGAAGGGCCAATTGCACTGTTTTAATTGGCTGCTGCAAGTCAAAGCAGGTGTTCCCACCCTTCTGGCAAGAGAAACCTGAAGACTTGGCTTTGTGTTCCTTCTGCCCACTGAACTGACAATCTCAGATGTGTGCAGGCACTCCACTTTGTTGAGAAGATTTTTCTTCCACTTTTTTTTGGGAAATACTTTAATTTCTTTTCTCCTCTTTTCAGCTATAACTATTTTCCCCTATATGCTAAGGGTTGAGTAAGGGGGAGGATGCTGTCAAGGACAAGGAATTGTGCATGTCCTGTGCCTTACCCTTCCAGCCTTTGGAGTCCCCAACTCCCATTCAGAGATTTCCTAGAAAAGGCTGAGCCCACAGTCTCTTACCAGAACAATGAGATGAGAATTTGTGCATCACAGTTCTTGTAGATTAAGAGCATAGGAGATGCTCCCATGGGGTTGTGAAACAAGTATAAAATAAACATTGAGTTCTGTTCAAATGCAGGCTCTTTGAGGCCAGTGATTCCTCCTCCTCCCTCCTGTTGTCTTTTTTCTTTTTTTTTTTTTGTTGTTGTTTTGGTT
Organism: Muscardinus avellanarius; assembly: GCF_963383645.1. Taxonomy (NCBI): domain Eukaryota; kingdom Metazoa; phylum Chordata; class Mammalia; order Rodentia; family Gliridae; genus Muscardinus; species Muscardinus avellanarius. The sequence goes on along the minus strand of NC_137804.1, from coordinate 33,289,993 downwards.
TGGCTTCAGCCATGATAGAAATCTACCCAACTGGCTGGGTTTGGTGGTTCATGCCTAGAATCTCAGTACATTGGAGGCATAGATAGGAGCATTCCAGGTTAAAACTGGTTTCATCAAGACACTGTTTTATTTACTATTTATTTATTTATTTATTTATTTATTTATTTATTTATTTTTGTGGTACTGGGAATTGAATCCAGGGACATTCTACCTCCAAGGTACACTCTTGGCCCTATTTTATTCTTTTTTTAAAAAAAAATTGAAACAGGATCTCAATGAATTGCTGAGGCTGACTGCGAACCTATGATCCCCCTGTCTCAGCCTCCCAAGTATTGGGATTACAAGTGTGTGCCACCATGCATGGCTTCAATTAATATTCTTATGCTGATAATTTTCTGCCCTTGTTTTTAAAGAGATATTACATTGGAAGATGCAGATACAGTTAGCTGATATTACATTGGAAGATGCAGATACAGTTAGCTGATTTTGGTCCCTGAGCTGAAGTATTGCTTTTATTTATTTAAGTCACACTCATATATGTGTATGTAACTTTTAACTAAAAATTAGACTAAATAAAGTGAAAAGATAACCTATAAAATGTGAGGACATACTTGTAAATTATATGCTAATAAGGGTTTAATATTCAGTTTATATAAACAATTCCTCCAATTCAACAACAAAAGAGGATTCAAATAAAAATGGTAAAAAGGCTTGAATGAATCTCTTCAAAGACAGTACATTAAGAATAAACAAGCATATAAAAAGATGTTAAACATCATTAATCATTAGAGAAATGTAAATAAAAACCACAGTGAGATACCACTTCACACCCACTCTGAAGGCTAAACTAAAAAGACAAATAATAAGTGTTGATGAGGGTTAGAGAAACTGGAACCTCCTTATATTGCTCAGGAATGTAAAATGGTATAGCTGCTATGGAAAGCAGTTTGGTGGTTCTTCAAAAAGCTAAACATAGAAACTTCTGGGAATATGGCGACCAAGGGAAACAGCATGTGTCAGTCATGCTGACACCCAATCTCCATTACCCTAAAAACATCATTCTTACAAAAGCCAAAAAACACCATAACCATATATTAGAAAAACAGAATAAGTAAAATATAACAGGAAAGCTAGAAGATGAATCAGAGAGCAGAAGAGAAACCCAACCACCTCACAACCACAGGCAACATGGCAGTGGTATTTTGCCTCACGGTACCCAACTCAAGGGATGAACAGAAAACAACCAAACACCTGAAGTAAGCAACCGCAGATCAGCAGAATTGTAAGCCATCAGTTCCTTCTGTGTGAACACTGGCTAAAACTTGCAGCAGGGGAGGTCAAGCTCACCATGCATGCCACAGATTCAGACTGGCATGCAACAACACTGTAAGCAAAGCCACTGTCCCCATGGGAGAACACCCAGAAGGGGGCTCACAGAGACTTTCACAGCCACTATAAACTCCCTGGGTCTGAGACTGCAGTTCAACCTGGCAAAGGTGGAGATGGAGTGTGCTGTTGGACATAGCAGAGGCAGGCTCAAACAGACTCAGGCTCTGAATCAGTGGAAAATGTAGAAAGAGTCCTACACTTAACTCTATATCCAACTACTTTATTATTTCTACAGTTATATTGTCATAGAAGAGGAAATAGAAGGCAAAACCAAAGGGGTCACCACAAACTACCCAGCCATGGTGAACAGGGAGAAGTCAGATCAGCCCAACCCTAACTGTGCAGAAAAGACTAAGATTGAGATTGGCCTTAGATGCATCCACCACCTATGGAGGCAGGGAGAGACTAAGATTCCACATCTGTGGAAAATATGGAAGGTGACCTACACTCAACACTAGGTACAGCCCTATTGATACCGGCCATCTGCATAGACTGAGAAAAACTCAGAGAACCAGGCATGCAGCAGGAAAGGTGCCAGTGGCACTCAGTGTGCTAAATATTCATATATTTTAGGGTTATATTCAGTATGCAGAATATTCATATATCTGTAGATTTGCATTATTTTTTAATTTTTATTGGTGCATTATATTCATACATCGTATTGGGGTAAAAAACTTGTGTGTACAGACATGTACACATCACTGATTTAACCCCTACCCAATTCCTACCCCATTCTTTCCCAATCCCTCCCTCCCTTGTTCAGCTTAGTGGTTGACCTCGATATGTTTAAGTACATTGTGTGTTTTAGAGATTTTCCTCTTCTCCCCTCCTTTCTCCTCCTTTAGGCTGTCTTGTTTGCTCCTTCATAGGATTTCCTTTTTCATCTAGAGTTCCTCCTATGACCCATTTCTCCCTAACTCTCACATATTAGGGAAAGCATCTGATTTCTTATATTTTGTGACTGAATAATCTCACTTAGCATAATGTCCTCCAGTTCCATCTATTTTCCTGTAAATGATGCAATTGAGGTTTTTTTTAAATGGCTGAGTAAAATTCCATTGTGTACATATCCCACAGTTTTGTAATCCATTCATCTGTGATGGACATCTTGGCTGGTTCCATAGTTTGGCTATGGCAAATTGTGAAGCTATGAACATAGATACACATGCATTAGTTTGGTAGTTTGGCTTCTTATCTTTTGGGTAGATACCCAGAAGTGGTATTGCTGGATAAAATGGTAGATTTGTTCCCATTCTTCTGAGGATTCTCCGTACTGTTTTCCAAAGTGGTTGCACTAATTTGTAATCCCACCAACAATGTCTTAGAGTTCCCACTTCTCCACATCCTCACCAGCATCTGTCGTTGTTTGTGTTTTGAATGATGGCCATTCTAGTTGGAGTTAGGAGAAATGTCAGGGTAGTTTTGATTTGCATCTCTCTGATTGCCAGTGATGTTGAGCATTTTTTCATGCATTTATTGGCCATTTGAATTTCTTCTTTTGTGAAGTGTCTATGTAGTTGACTTGCCCATTTTGTTATTGAATGCTTTATTTTCTTAGAGTTGAGTTTGTTGAGTTCTCTGTATATTTTAGATATTAGTCCTCTATCGGAGGGGTAGGTGGCAAAAATCTTCTCCCATTCTTTTGGCTCTTGTTTGAGGTTTTTGACAGTTTTCTTTGCTGAAGAGAAGCTCTTCAGTTTCATGCAATTCTATTTATTGATTCACCTTTTAATTTTTTGTGCCTTTGGGGTCTTGTTGAGAAAGTGTTTATCTGTGCCTATGTTTTGCAGTGTTGGACCTATGCCCTCTTCAAGAAGCTTCAAGGTCTCTGGTTTGATTTCCATGTCTTTAATCTATTTTGAGTTGACTTTTGTGCAGGGTGAGAAAGTGGGATTAATTTCCAATTTTCTGCATATGGTTAACCAGTTTTGCCAACACCATTTGTTGAGGAGGCTATCTTTTTTCCAGTGTATGTTTTTGGCCCCTTTGTCAAAGATCAATTAGCTGAAAGTGTGTGGACTTGTTTCTGGGTCTTCTACTCCATTGGTCTATGTATCTGTTTTTTTGCCAGTAACATGATGTTTTTATTACAATGGCTTTGTAGTATAAAGTCAGGTATTGTGATTCCTCCTGCGTGGTTTTTATTGCTGTAACTACATTTGCTATTCTGGGCTTTTTGTTATTCCAGATAAATTTAAGAACTGATTTTTCTATGTCTGTGAGAAATGATCATGGTAGTTTAATGGGCATTGCGTTAAATCTGTAGATCACTTTTGGAGAAGGATGGTCATTTTAATGATATTTATTCTGCCAATCCATGAACATGGAAGATCCTTCCATCTTCTAAGATATTCTTTGATTTCTTTTTTCAGAGGTTTATAATTTTCTTTGTAGAGATTTTTTCCTCCTTGGTCATATTTATTCCTAAGTATTTTATTCTTTGTGGGAGATCCTGAGTGGAAGTGTTTTCTGAATTTTTTTTTCAGTGGACTTATGGTTGGTGTACAGGAAAGCTGATTTTTTAAGATTGATTTTGTATCCAGATACTTTGCTGAATTTGTTGATCAGTTCTATAAGCCTTTTGGTTGAGTTTGTTGGGTTTTCTTAATATAGTATCATGTCATCTGCAAATAGTGAAAGTTTGAGTTCTTCTTTTCCTATCTGTACTCCTTTGATTTCCTTTTCTTGCCTTATTGCTTTGGCTAGAGTCTCTAATACTATATTGAAGAGAAGTGTTGATAATGAACATCCTTGTCTGGTTCTGGTTTTTAGGGGGAATTCTTGAAGTTTTTCCCCATTTAATATGATGTTGGCAGTGGGCTTATTGTAGATTGCCTTAATAATGTTCAGGTATGTTCCTTGTATTCCAATTCTCTGCAGTGTTTTTATCATAAATGGATGTTGAATTTTATCAAATGCTTTTTCAGCATCTATTTAAATGATCATGTGATTTTTGTCCTTGGTTCTGTTTATATGGGGAGTTACATGGATTGATTTTCGTATATTGAACCAGTCTTGCATCCCGGGGATGAACCCTACCTGGTCATGATGTATGATTTTCTTTATGTGATTTTGAATGCATGTTGCTAGTATTTTGTTTAATAGTTTTGCATCCAAGTTCATCAGAGATATAGGCCTGTAGTTTTCCTTCCTTGAACTGTCTTTATTCGGTTTGGGTATTAGTGTAATGTTGGCTTCATAGAATGTATTTGGAAGAGTCGTGGTTTTTTCTATTTCATGAAATAGTTTGAGGAGTATTGGGGTTAGCTCTTCTATAAAGGTTTTATAGAATTTACTTGGGAAACCATCTGGTCCTGGGCTTTACTTTGATGGTAAGCTCTCTGTTGCTGTTTCAATCTCTTTGATTGTTATTGGTCGCTTTAAGTGTTCTATATCTTATTGACTCAGTTTAGGAAGGTTGTATTTAACTAGGAATTTGTTGATTTCCTCCAGATTTTCCATTTTGTTGAAGTATAGTTTTTCAAAGTAGTCTCTGATAATCCTCTGGATATCTACACTGTCAGTAGTAATGTTTCCTTTTTCATCCCTTATCTTCATAATTTGGGTTAATTCTCTCTTTTTTAGTTAGGTTGGCTAGTGATTTATCTGTCTTGTTAATTTTTTCAAGAAACCAGGTTTTTGTTTTGTTGATTTTCTGTATTTTTTTTATTCTCTATTTCGTTAATTTCTGCTCTAATTTTAATAATTTCCCATCTTCTGCTGGATTTGGGGTTCAATTGGTCCTGCTTTTCAAGGGCTTTGAGGTGTGTCATTAGGTTATTTATTTGAATATTTTCTGTTTTCCTTATGTGAGCACTCAGTGCTATAAATTTTCCTCTTAATACTGCCTTCAAAGTGTCCCAGACATTTTGATATGTTGTATATTTATTTTCATTTGTTTCTAGAAATTTCTTGATTTCAACTCTTACATCTTCCATGACCCGTTCTTCATTCAGAAGTGTGGTGTTCAGTCTCCACATGTTTATGTTGTTTCTCTGAGTCTTCTTATAGTTGATTTCTAATTTCATTCCATTATGGTCTGAAATGACACAGGGAAGCATGTAACATTTTTTAAATTTGCTAGTGTTCATTTTTTGTCCCAGGATGTGATCTATTTTGGAGAAGGTTCCTTAAGCAGCTGAGAAAACTGTAAACGCTGTGATATTTCGGTGAATTATTCTATATGTGTCCAACAGGTCCATTTGATTAATGGTGTTCTTTAGTTCTGAGGCATCTGTACTGACCCTTTGTCTGGAAGATCGGTCTAGTATTGTGAGAGGTGTATTGAAATCTCCCAGTATTTTTGCATTGAAATTTATGTTTGACTTCATGTTACAAAGAGTTTGATTTATGAAAGTAGCTGCCCCTATATTTGAGGCATAAATGTTGATTATTGTTATTTTCTCTTTCTGGATTATTCCTTTTACCAGTAAAATGTGACCTTCTTTGTTTCTTCTAATAAGTTTGGGTTTGAAGTCTAACTTGTCTGATATCATAGTTGCTACTCCTGCTTGTTTTTGAGTACCATTAGCATGGATTACCTTGCTCCAGCCCTTTTCCTTGAGTTTGTTCCTATCTTTACTTGTAAGGTGTGTTTCTTGTAAGCAGCAGATGGATGGATTCTGGCTTTTAATCCATTTTGCCACTTTTTGTCTTTTTCTTGGGGAGTTGAGGCCATTTACATTTAGTGTGATTTTAGAGAGATAATTTTTAATTCCTAACATGTTAAGATTTATTTCTGTTTGAGATACTGTTCATTCTTCTTTGCTTAGTTTCTGATGGATGGGAAATCTTGTTACTTTTGATCTGGCATGTATTACCTATTTCTTCTTTGTAGTTAATCTCCTTGAGTATTTTCTCTAGCACTGGTTCTGAAGACATAAATTCCTTCATTTTCTGTTTTTCATGGAAGCTCCTTATTTCCCCATCTAATATGATAGATAGTTTTGCTGAGTAGGAAATTTTTGTCTGTAAGTTGTTTTCTTTCAGAGTTTGGAATATGTTACTTCATACCCTTCTGGCTTTTATGACTTGGTTTGGGAAGTCTGGAGTGATTCTAATTGGTTTTCCTCTGAATGTCACATGGCCTTTTGTTTTTGTTGCCTTTAAGATTCTCTGCTTGGCTTCCACATTAGTTATTTTGACAGTTATGTGTCATGGGGATCCTCTTCTCTGATCCTATCTAAAGGGAGTTCTATAAGTTTCCTGGACCTGTGTATTGACCTTTTGTTCTATGCTTGGAAAATTTTCTGCTATTACTTCCTTGAAAAGATTATTGATCCCTTTGGCTTCACCTTCTTTTCCCTCCTCTATTACAATTATTCTTAGGTTAGCTCTCTTAAAATGGGCCCATATTTCTTCAATGTCAGATTCCTCCTTTCAGATTTTTTTTTCTAAATTAGAAACTATGCATTCACTTTTTGGAGTGATCATCTTCTAGAAGCGAGATTCTATTCTTCATGTGTTCTAATCTGTTGTTTATACTTTGAATTGAGGCCTTTATTTCAATGATTGCATGCTTTATTTCTTTTAGACTCTCTGAATTCTTTTCAAAGGTCTTGTATTATTTTTACAGTTATATTCCTGATTTGATCTTCTAGAGACCTCTGAATTTTTGTGTTATCAGGTTCTGATGTTGTAGGGTTTTGGAAATTCATTGCTTCATAGTTATTCCTCTTTCCCATGGTTTCATAAGTTTTTGCCTTCTCTGGCCTCTTCCCTGGGTCACTATTTCTTCACTTAGGGTGCTCTGGATCTTGAGTCTGTGGTATCTCAGTCACTACTCCTTTACTGAGTTGTATCACAAAGTCTCAAACCCAGGGAGTCAATGGAGGCTGCTTGAGACATTGGGGGTGGGTGCCAGGCTCGGCGTTCTGCTGCAGGGGGTTGTGATTATGGTGTGATATCTCTACCACCACCACGCCCCCACTGGGGTGGACTGCAAAAATCTCCGACCCAGGAAGACTATCTGCACAAGTCCTAGGAAATGCAGTACTGGGATTTCTCCTCTAGGGGCCGCAATTTGACTCATGTTTTTTGAGTGCGCTGATGCAGCTGTAGTGGATTCGGTGAATTCGCTGCTGCCTCTGCTGTCAATATGGCAGTGCTGTCACGACCTCAGTTATGAGGCTGGAGTATTTCTTCTCTGGTTTTGAGCTCTGCTCTGAGTCCCTGCAGGGTGTGCTCAGCTCGCTGTCCACCCCTCCTCTCTGGGGCCTGGTGGGTTGTTGAGTGCATTCATCTGAAGCCATCTGGTGAACTCACTGCTGCCCCAAGCAGTAAGGTGCTGCTGCTACGTCCTCGGCTATGCGGCCGGTGTATCTCCTGTCAGGTTCTGAGCTGCGTTCTGAGTCCTCCTTCTCTCTGGAGTCTGGTGCTACGAGGAAAGATGGCGTCTGTGTGGCTCTGTACCATGACTCTGGCCGCAGCACTGTGGGCTGGTTTCTTTCTGGTGTCCCGTTTTTCCAGCCCTCTTTTTCTCTGTTTCTTGTATTTACAGTTTTTGTTTCTCTACTGATGGTGTTTTCTGGCTATGAAAGGTGCTGATTTTGCGGTAATACAGATCGATTGTTAGTGGGACTCGTAAGCCCCACTTTTCTCCGTTGCCATCTTCCCAGAACTTGCATTAAATATTTTGTTGTTGTTGCTTTATGTGTGAATATGTATGCTTGTTTGTTTGCTCTCTTCCAAATGCCTCTCTCAAGCTTTTTTCCTTGTACATACCTACTCTCTTTTGCCATCTCTTTTTCTTTTTCTTACTTCTTTGACTAGTATTAAATCTACTTCATATCACTATACTAAGAACTCTATATTGGTTACCAGAATATTACTACATGTTCACTGTTTTTAATCTCTACTATATACTACTTTACCAAGCTCATATTCTCATTTTATTCAATTCTATCTGTGGCTTTACCCTATTCTTGCATTTACAACTTCATTTTCTTTCTCACTCAACCTTTACTATTGAATGCAACACAACTTTCCCTTAGATATACCAGCTGACACCTAGAGACTGAGAGAAATCTATCAAAGGTAACAGATACAAACTACTGAAATCATGAGAAGGAGTAATAACAAGAAAGCAATGAACTCCCACAACCCCACAATAACAGAACCTGAAAAACCAGGATTTCAGAGATTTACAGAAGTTCAAATCAGGAATATAACTGTAGAAATAGTAAATGACTTCAGAAAAAAAATAGATAAAGTCTGAAAGGAATAAAAAATTAAATAATTGAAGTAAAGTCATAAACTCAAATTATGAACAATGGGTTAGACCACATAGAGAATAGAATCTTGCTCCTAGAATATGATCATTCAAAAAATGAACACATAGTATGTAACTTAGAAAAAAAAATTTGACAGCATGAATTGGACATTGAAGAAAAATAGGCCCATTTTAAAATAACTAACCTAAGAATAATTGACACAGAAGAGGGAATAGAAGGTGAAACCAAAGGAATCAACAATTATTTCAAAGAAGTTATATCAGAAAATTTTCCAAACATAGAAGAAGAGGTTTATACACAGATGCAGGAAATTTATAGAACCCCCTTTAGACAATATCAGAGAAAAGGTTCACCACACCAAATAATAGTCAGAGACTGACCAATGTCGAGGCCAAGGAGAGACTATTAAAAGCAACAAAAACAAAAAACCAAGTGACATTTAGAGGCCAACCAATTAGAATCACTCCAGACTTCCCAAATCAAGTCATAGCAGCCAGAAGGCTTATTCCAAACTCAGAAAGAAAACAAATTGCAGCCAAAAATTTTCTACCCAGTAGAACTATTTCTTAAATTAGGTGGGAAAATAGAAATCTTCCATGACAAACAGAATCTGAAAAGAATTTATGTCTATCAAACCAGCACCAGCAAAAATAGTAAAATACATTAACTGCAAAGAAGAAATAAGTAATACATGCCAGAATAAGCAAACAACTAAAAAAAGAAGAACAAACACAACCTAAAATAGAAGTTAAATCCCAATATGTTAGAAATTAAAAACCATCTCTCAATAATCACACTGAACATACACAGCCTCAAATCCCCAAGCAAAAGACATAAAGTGGCAAAATGGACTAAAATCCAGAATCCATCTATCTTCTACTTGCAAGAAACATACCTTACAAGTAAAGAAAATAACAAACTAAAGATTAGAGGTGGAGTAAGGTAATCCATGTCAAAATAATTCAAAGACAAGCAGGATTAGCAACTAAGTTATCAGGATTATCAGACAAGTTAGAATTAAAGCCCAAGCTTATTAGAAGAGACAAAGCAGGTCATTTTTTACGGGTAAAAGAAACAATACAGCAAGAAAAAATGATAGTCAACATTTAGTCCCCAAACATAGGTGCAGCTACTTCCATAAAACAAAATCTTTGTGACATTAAGTCACACATAAGCCCAAATACAATAATACTGGAATATTTTAACACCTCTCTCACACCATTAGACCTATCTTCCACAAAATAGTCAGTACAGATGCCTTAGACCTAAAGAACACAATCAACCAAATGGACCTATTACATACATATAGAATATTTCACACAACTATAAGAGAGTTCACATTTTTCTCAGCTAATAACAGAACTTTTTCCAAAATAGGTCACATACTGCACCACAAAGTGAGCAGTAGCAAATTTAAAAATGTGACATACTACCCCGTGTCTTTCAGACCACAATGGAATGAAAGTAGAAATCAACTATAAGAAGACCCAAAGAAACCACATAAATATGTGGAAACTAAACGCAACACTGTTGAATGAAGAATGGGTCATAGAAGAAAAAAGGGGCAAAATCAATAAATTTCTAGAAACAAATAAAAATATACAACATATAAAAAATCTCTGGAGCACTTTGAAGGCCATGTTGAGAGGAAAATTAATAGCACTGAGTGCCCACATAAGAACAACAGAAAATAACCAAATAAATAACTTAATGACACACTTCAAAGCCCTTGAAAAACAGTAACAATCTAAACCAAAGCCATTAGAAGACAGGAATTTATTAAAATCAGAGCAGAAATCATTGAAGTAGAGAACAGAAAATAAACAAAAATCTGTCTTCTCAAAAAAAAAATTAACAAGATAGATAAATTACTAGCCAACTTAACAACAAAAGAGAATCAACCCAAATTATGAAGTTAAGAGATAAAAAGGAGTTATTACCACTAATAGTGTAGAAATCCAGAGGATTATCAGAAACTACTTTGAAAATCTATACTCCAACAAAATGAAAAATCTGGAAGAAACTGACACCTTTCTAGATAAATACAACCTTCCTAAATTGAGTCTATAAGATACAGAAAAGCTAAAATAATAACAATCAAAGACATTGAAATAGCAATAAAGATCCTATCATTAAAGAAAAGCCCAAGACCAGATGGTTTCTAAAGTGAATTTTATAAAACTGTTATAGAAGAGTTAATCCCAACACTCCTCAATCCATTACATGAAATAGAAAAAATACAGGTCTATCTCAAATATATTCTATGAATTTAACAACACCTTAATGCCAATAACAAATAAAGACAGCTCAAGGAAGGAAAAGTACAGGCTTATATCTTTGATTAACTTGGATGCAAAACTTCTAAACAAAATTCTAGCAAAATGCATTCAAAACCACATCAAGAAAACCATACAACATGAACAAGTAGAGTTCATACATACCAGAGATGCAAGTTTGGTTTAACATATCAAAATCAATCAATGTAATTTATCACATAAACAGAACCAAAGACAAAAATTACATGATCATTTCAATAGATGCTGACAAAGTATTTGACAAAATCCAATATCCATTTATGCTAAAAGCACTACAGAGAATTGGAAAAGAAGAATAATAATGGCAAACTACAACAGCCCCACAGCCAATATCATAGTAAATGGGAAAAAAACTTTGAGAATCCACCCTAAAACAGGAACAAGACACGGATGTCCATTATCAGCACTTCTTTTAAATATAATACTTGAAACTCTAGCCAGAGCAATAAGGCAAGAAAAGGAAATCAAAGGAGTATAAATAGAGAAAGAAGAACTCAAACTTTCTCTATTTGCAGATGATATAATACTACACATAAAATACCCAACACACTCAACCAAAATAACTGATCAACAAATTCAGCAAAGTGTCTGGATACAAAATCAATCTTAAAATATCAGAAGCGTTTCTGTATACCAACCATAAATCCACTGAGAAAGAAATCCAGAAAATACTTCTTCTCAGGATATCCCACAAAAAATAAAATACTTAGAAATAAACTTAACCAAGGAGGTAAAATACCTCTACAAAGAAAATTATAAAACATTGAAAAATGAAATCAAAGAAGATCTTAGAAGATGGGAAAATCTTTCATATTCATGGATAGGCAAATAAATATCCTCAAAATGGCCATACTTCCAAAAGTAATCTACAAATTCGATGCAATACCCATTAAATTACCAAGTTCATTTCTTACAGATATAGAAAAATCAGTCTTTAAATTCATTTGGAAAAAGAAAAGCCCCAGAATATCCAAAGTAGTTCTCAGCAACAAAAAACATGCAGGAGGAATCACAAGACCGGACTTTAAACTATACTACAAAGCCATGGTAATAAAACCAACATGGTACTGGCACAAAAACAAATACATAGACCAATGGAGCAGGATACAAGAATCAGAAAAACATCCACACACTAGCAGTCCATTAATTGTTGACAAAGGGGACAAAAAATACACTGGAAAAATATAGCCTCTTCAACAAATGGTGTTGACAGAAAAATAGAAATAAACCTCACTTGCTCACCTTGCACAAGATTCAATTTAAGATGTATCAAAGACTTGAATATTAGTCCAGAGAACTTCAGGCTCATTGAAGAGGGCATAAATCCAACATTACAAAATATAGGTACAAGTAAAAACTTTCTCAACAAGATCCCAAAGGCAAGAGAATCTAAAGGTGGGAATAAAAGCTAATACGTGGGATTGCATTAAACTAAAGAGCTTTTTTTTACAGCAAAGGAAATTATCAAGAACCTCAACTGAGAGTCAACAGAATGGGAGGAGATTTTTGCTACTCTTCTGATAGAAGACTCATATCTAGAATATACAGAGAACTCAAGAAACTCACCACTAAGAAAACAAATAGCCCAATCAAAAAATTGGCAAGTGAACTAAATAGACACTTCATGAAAGAAGAAATTAAAATGGCCAATAAATGCATGAAAAATGCTCAACATCATTAGCAATCAGAGAGATGCAAATCAAAACTACCCTGAAATTTCACCTAACTCCAACTGGAATGGCAATCATTCAAAACACAAAAAACAACAAATGCTGGCATGAATGTGGAGAAGTGGGAACTCTAATATATTGTTAGTGGAATTGCAAATTAGTGTAACCACTTTGGAAAAGAGAATAGAGGATCCTCAGAAGAATGACCTTACCATATAATCCAGAAATACCATATCTGGGTATCTACCCAAAAGAATGGAGACCAAACTACCAAACTAACACATGTGTATCTATGTTCATAGCTGCACAATTCACAATTGCCAAACAATGGAACCAGCCAAGATGTCATTCAACAGATGAATGGATTACAAAACTTGTGTAAGATATATACACAAAAGAATTTTTTCAGCCATAAATAAAAATACAACTAAGCCATTTACAGGGAAATGGATGGCACTATAGAACATTATATTAAGTGAAATTAGTCAGTCATGAAAAATAAGAAATCAGATGTTCTTAATATGCAAAATCTAGGGAAAAATGGGTCAAAATCTAGGGAAAAATGGAGAAACTTTAGACAAAGAAGGAGATATTATAGATGAGCTAATAAGGTGACCTGAGAGAATTGGAAGGGGGAAGAGAAAAATTCTCTAATTTTCATGATGTACATTATTAAATATGTCAAAATCAATCACTGAACCAATCATGAGAAGGAGGAATGGGGAGGAAATGAGGTGAGAATTCTCTAAGGGCTAATTGGGTAATGTGTCTATGTATGCCTCCACCATCTTGTACCCCATTAAGATGTTTGGCTACAATGAAGCAATACAAAATTTTTAAAAAGCTATACATAGAACTATCATGAGGTACAGCAGTCCCATTCCTTAGTACAAATCTGAAATAACTAATAGCTAAGACTCGAGCACAAATACTCATGTCAGCGTTCATCACAGCATTATATCCTCTGGCCAAAAGGAAGAAATGTCCCTGTATTAATCAACAGATTAATGGCTAAACACATTTGGTATAGAACATACCACACTGTTTTTGTTCTCTGGTGAAGTCTCAGTGAAGTTGCCCACCATGCTTGTGCATTCTCCTTCTCTCTCCCTCCTATTACTGCCAGCCACTGGGGAAGCTTCAGAAGAGCACAGCATCCTCTGGATGGAGGCTCTAAAGATCACAGTTGATTAAGGTTGCTCATGTTCTAGGGGAGCAAAGATCATGTCTTGCAGAAATTGCTTTGCAGCTAAAGGGAGGCCCCCCTTGGTGGGTTGTTTTCAAGTATAAAAACCTAATGGTGTCAGGCACAGCAAATAAAAAAGAATCTGTAAATATCAAGAGAGCCGTCAGGGCCCCAAACCAAGACCTGGACAGGGAGCAGGTGCCCTGCATCTTCCATGGTGTCAGGTGGACAGCAGTCTCTTTTGCCAGAGGCTGGTCTTCAACACTGTGTTTTTATCAGCATGTAGTTGAACCTCTGCAAGCTCATTTTGGGATGGGAAATGAGCAGGGACCGCAAAGGAACCTGAAAGCCAGGCACAGCAAATCAAAGATCTGCTTTGCTACAAGAAGCCAGCACAAAATAGGTCATGGAAAAGCAGAGGTGATCCCAACTCAGGCAAAGGGCCAGAGGACAGCCTCTTGGATTTGCGACTCAGATTTCTGCTTCTTTTGTGACCAAGTTGTAGAATTTCTGTTTTTCCCACAATAGGCAAGACTGTTCCTGCATTCATAAGGGTTTTATTATCTCTGTATTTTGGGAACTAGTGTATTTTGGATCTATGTGAAAAGACAGGCAACTCAGGAAACAGGTAGTTCCACTGAATTTTAAGGTCCTTATAAAATAGTGCACACTGCCTTCATGTTCTCAAGGCTGAGAGCATGATGCGCCTAACCATTGGCTGCTTATTAATACCACTATAGAGCATTTGCAAAGTATTTAAAATCAGCTCTTATTTCTCCACTCACTCCCTGCGGTGCTGTACAGTTTCTGGGATGAAGCTGGATCAATAAACACAGTCTTTCTATTTGTGGAGTTTTCCTGTCTTCCAATTAGAAGAGAAAAGCAAAACAGCCTGCTTTATTATATAGAGACAGCAGTCAATTTTGGCTTGACGTTGAGTAGGAAATGCTGATTTTTCAGATGTTTGTGTAACAGAGACAACAGAGCATCCATTTTGATGGAAACAGGATTCTTTTTAGCTGAACTCCTCACAAATGGGCTTACTCTGCAGCCCAAGGAAGGGGAAAACAAGCAAGAGGTTGCCCATGGGACACAGCTGGCTCCTCCCCAAACTTGGGCTCATAACCAGTGAAAAGCTGCAGAACACAGCCCCACCAGAAGTTTCTGCCTCAGGATCATCAGAACCCTGCTCATGCCTGGTGGGTGAACAAATCCCCATGCAGTCTGCATTCTTTGTCTGTGTGAGGTGAAACACCAACCCACAGACACTACCACAGGGCTGCTGTTTACAAGCTTTTCCATTGAACACTGAAAACCTCTGGGGTTCCATGTGCTTAAACAACAATTCAGGCCTTCTCTTTTCCCAGAAGACGATGCTTTTTAGATGCTTTGAGATTGAAAACTTGGAGGCAAGTTAGAGAATGCCTCACACATGTGGTTTGTCTCTGTCAATACACTGAGAGGCAAAATGTGGAGGAAGAATGAGAGAGAGAGATAAGAGAGAGAGAGAGAGAGAGAGAGAGAGAGAGAGAGAGAGAGAGAGAATGAAAGAGTGATATGGGAGAAAGAAAAACAATCACTGGCCTGAGAACCTGGAGACCTGGCTTCTACTTATAGCTCTGTAAATTTTACTCAGTGCTGGATTCACTTTTTTTTTTTTTAAAGGGGGGGGGGGACAAGTTTAAAACTAAAATATAATGTGTAGATGGTAAATGAGAAAATGAGGATAAAGTTACTTTGTTACCAGTGTAACCTTGAGGCCAGTCTGAGCACAAAACTAGTAAACACACATACACAACACACACACACAACACAGAACACACACAAACACCCAACACAGTGCATACATACATAACACACAAGACATACACAGATGACATACACAATTACACACTAACAGACATGCATACATGATTCTAATGTCTTGGACAGAAGTACACATATCTTACTGAAGACCTCTTGGAGAGCAGACATGGGAGATCTACAGTGCATGGATTGAAAGCATCTCAGACAACTTTATGAACATGGCTTCCAAGTTACTTTCCTCAAAGTATTACCATAAAAGAAGCATAGAAAGATAATAAGCACATACTTCTTTGTCACTCCTTTTACACCTCTAATGAGAGATGTGTGTTATCTAACACTACAAGAAGTCCATGGAGATCAAAGACTATTCATTGAGAACCTGTCTCATATCACATACTCCATAAGGAGGGTGCTGTGAATTCGGAGGTACAGATCTCACACTGTGATATATAAAACCTAAATAACAGATGTCACTCGGCTGTTCAAACAGACCTTGCTTTAGGATTCCTAGTATCATGAACAGCACAATAATTTAGGTGGATTTATTGGTTTCTGTGGCAAAAAGAATTTCAATATGTGCCAAGTGGAGATAAAGCAGTGATGTTAATTTAAGCAAAGTAAAATGTACTCATTTAGGGGAAACATGGGCCACCTAAAGAAAGCACAAGCGTAGCCATGGAGGGAAAGTCCAAGAGCTCAAAACATTGCCCAGAGTGTCCACAAGCTGCCCCAAATGGCCCCAAATGGCCCAAGATTTCCCAGAGCTCTTCAGAGCTATATTTTTTATATGGCTTACTAGAGAGGGGGTGACCAGGTCACTTGGGATGGCAGGCTCATTCTTTGAAGATATTTGGTTCACAAAAGATGATAATTTCTTTGGGCCAGGAGTCAAGACAGGAAGTAGTCATGACCAGAGCAGAGATAGGCCTGTGATGTGTGGCGCTCTGTTAAGAACAAGTGTGGCTTTGAGAAATCTTCCTGAGGGGATGGGACTTTGACAAAGGATGGTTTAATCACCTCAGGATTTAATCATCTCTGGGTTTAATCACCTCAGAAATTTTCCGACCCATCCTTTTTAAATTTAAAAACACGAGTCTGTTTTCTTAAGAATAACCAAGCTCTGTAAACTAAAATTTTCAGATTTTAAAACATTATCTTCTTTTCCCTTCCCAATGCATCTTCTTTGTAGCTAAATTTTATTTCTTCTATTCTACTATATCACCAGGAACTTTGGGAATCACAATCTATATGTTGTGATGGCATGTGATTTTATCACTCAGCAGGTAAGGAGATTAGACTAAGAATATTTAATATACTTAGCTACATATTTAGAAGTGTCAGAGTTGAGAGACAAATTTAGATGCTAGCCTCCAGAACCCTGGCCTTTAAATTATCCTCCAGAGAGGTCCTATACACAGTCCTGTATTCACTGCAGAAGAAACTTTCCTTGTGAGTGGACTTGGCTTGTGTAAAGGTTGAATGGATTGCCCTCAAAATTGAAATATGTACCATATTGCCCCCATATTTAATTGGGACTACTGAGACCACTATGCTCAAGGTCACACTGCTGGTACACAAAAAGTGTCAAAGAGCCCAACTTCAAAAAGCAATTTGACAACAGTATTAGAAAGCCTTCAAAACTGAAAATCTTCAGCATGGCAATTCTAATTTAGGAATGCATCCCAGGGAAGTAACTTGATGAGGTTATTATTATGAGGTTATCTGAAGCAAAGAGTATTGCTTCAGATGATCTTTATAACTGTAAACTATGGCACACACCTCTAATACTGATTAATAAGGAATACTCTGTCATCATTAAGAATGATTTTAATGTGAATTTGAGATCAAATTTTGTGGGAAAAGTTATTAACAGGACCATTTATATAAAACATGTCTGAAAGGTTACACTTACTGATTTTTTTACCTTGTAGTACTGGGGATGGAACCCAGGGAGGGGTATTCAACTTCTGAGCTCCTCCCCCCAGCCCTATTTTTTATTCTTTATTTTGAAAAAGGGTCACATTGAGTTGCAAAGGGCATTGCTCAGTAGCTGAGGCTGGCTGTGAAACTGTGATCATCTTGTCTCAGCCTCCCAAATGCTGGGATTACAAATATTTGGCAGCATGCCAGGATACTTCCTATTTTTTTAATTTATTTTTTATTGGTGCAATGTATTCATACATCATAGTGGTATAAAGAAAATACTTTTGTAGACATACATGCACATCTCGCCCAGTTAGCCCCCACCACGATCCCCACCCCATTCCCTCCCCATCCCTCCTTCCCACGCTTGGCTTACTGGTTGACATCTAGTATTATAGCAATTTATACAATATTAACATTGATAATCTCATATAACAGTTTCATTTGTCTGGTACCAAACTTTTGATGACTTAAAGATAACATTTCAATGTTTCTTTTTGCTTTCTTTCTTACCAGAGAATATTTTTTCTTTTTTTTTTTAGGTGAAACTATCATACATTTATTTATTTATTTTTCAGAAAAAATCTATCCTGATATGGAATATGGACTCTAGATACCCAAAACAGTCTCAAAGAAGAACAAAGCTAGAAGATGTATATTTTCTGATTTCAAACCATATAAAGCTACAATAATTGAAACAGTGTAGTACTGTTCTAAAGGCAGATATATAAACCATTGGAGCTAAATAAAAGCCTAGAGATAAATTTACAGTGAATATTTTCAGAAAAAATTATAGGTGATTTTTTTCTACTTCACTTTTCAATTTTTCAATTTACTATCTTAACCATTTTCAGGTGTCCAGTTCAGTGGCATTAAGTACATTTATGTTGCTCTGCAACCAACTTTAGATATTTTATATCTAAAGCAAAGCAAAAACTATACCTTACCCACTAAAAAAACTGATTGTCTTTCCCACCACTCCTGAAAATCACACGTGTATGAATTTGGCTACTCCATCTTCCTTAAATAAGTGAAATCATACAGTATTTGTTTTATTGACTCATTTCATTTAGCATAGGTTCACCTATGCAGTTGTCTAGAGCTCTTGCTTTTATCACCTTCTTCCCCCAAACTAAGTAGCAACATTCATTTATACATTCCTATAGCTCCTCATGCCTCCTCTGCCCTTCCTTTTACAGTGTCCCTTGTCCCCAAATCTCCCACTAACCTCTGCTCCTGCACTACTGTACCACCACGCCTGGCTGCGACATAGTAAGGGTATAAAAATGCATCTGGCTAGAGCATGGTGGTACAGGATTGTAATTCCAGAATTTTGGAGGCTGAGACATGAGAATCACAGGCTTGAGGACAGCTTCAGCTACTTAATGAGGCCCTCTGCAAGTTAGTGAGACCCTGTTTCAAAATAAAAAATAAAAAATAGGGATGGGGATACAGCTTAGAGGTAGAATGCCCTTGGGTTCCATCCCCAGTACCACATACACATGCAAATGTTCAACTGTGTAATCCTATTCTATAATATAAAGAATGGCTTTATCTTATATTTAAGCCTCTCATGCAGAATGGTCATAAAATTGGAAAAAAATGAGTATATACATATATTTGGCTTGATAATAAACCAAAAACAGTGAATGAACTGATTGTCTAATCGTGAAGGAGTGGGTTAAATGCACATAGGCATGAGAAAAGATGTACATGTAGGTGAGTGTCAGAGTTCAAGTTCTCTCCCCCAGGTTTGGTTTTGGAAACCTTACATAGAAATTACTCTAGAACAAAAGAGAAGAGAGAACCCACAGGTAGGCAGAAATTCTTGGACATTGCCCCAAGAAATGCATATACTTTGCTGGTGAGCTCACTGTGCATATTTGCTGCTCTATAGATGTATCCCAGTTGGGTCAACTTATGTCTTGGCTATTTGAATATATCCTGGCAGCTCAGAGGTGTAATTTCTCCAAATGCTGCATTGCTGCTGAGCCCAACAGGATGAAGTGTGCAATTTCAGGTGAGTGCTTCCTTACACCCTGGCAGGGCGTATGGTTCCCTCCCTCCTACTTTCTCTGCAGGCACCACCTGGCAGATTGAGTGCCTGGAGTATGCCAGGGAGGGAGTGCAGGGGTGGGATACTAGGGCAAGGAGACTGAGGAGGACAGGGAAAGGAGTGTGAAAATAATTGGCTGCCCAGCTCAGAGAAATGGGATTAGTTTTAGTTTCCCAAGTTTTCACTGTTGCAAAAGTACTTTCTGTGTAACTTCTTTGTGCCATATGCAGCCAGGGCATAGACAACAGAGAAAAGGGGACAGATGGACTCTTAGCTATCCACTTTATTAGAAATTCCATTACAAGGAACACAGCTGCCTGAGGCAAAGACCAGACATCTTCTTGGAGGTCCATGGGACTCAACATCACTCAAAGGCAATGCAGGATAAATTTGGGTGCACTGGTCACTTCACAATATAATTTCTTCTTTACTTCTTTCCTCACTCCTTTACCTTCCACCAGCACTCAACTATGAACTTGAGGGTAACCTCCTTAAGGTTGTCTCTCCAGCTTCTTGAGAACCATAGGTGCTTCATCTTTCTGTAATGAATGAATAACAGTCCTTCTTTCCATCTGGAAACCAGTATATCACAGGCTGCACACAGGCAGCCTCTCTTTTCCCTTTCAGAAATGTTTCTTCCCCAAGTCTTCCCTGATGTTCAGTTCTCCCATTCCCTCTGGCCTCAATACTTTTGCAGGATGGCCTCTTCTGATCTTCTGATATAAATGGCTTTCTCTTCCTACTGTGGATCAGTTTCTCATTTTTACCTTATTGCCATCATCATCTGTAAGCACAATGAATGATTATTTGTTCACTTGTGTATATTAACTCCTACACTGACATGTAAGCTCCCTGCAAGTGGAGACTGCATGAGTCTACACAGTCTAGCCCCTACATACCTAGCCCCTGATAGTCATATGAAGCCAAATATGTATACAGGTTGGCTAAAGAAGCACTTATTGAGAGGTATTCATGAAGGAGGACCAATAGCAGTTATATGGAGCTTTATAAGCCCTTGTAGTCTGTAACAACATGAAGTATGACAGCAATTTAGAGGTCAGACCCTTGTTAGGGGGAACCTAAAGTTCAGGCTTGCAACTTTTAAGCTTTTCTGAAAAATGAATATAATAAGAAATCTATATTTGCGTTCTGCCTCCAGTTCCTATAAAAGAGCTCCTGAAACAGTTATAGATCAGGAAAAAAATAAAAAATACACTGAAATTTTATCTAGCTCCAGTTAGAATGGTAATAATAAAAAATACAAAGAATAACAAATACTGATAAGGATGTGGGGTCATAACTCCTATGTACTGTTGGTAGAATTGTAATTTAGTAAAACCACAATGTAGGTTTTACTAAATTATGAAGGTTCCTATAAAGACTAGAAAGAAAACAACAATAGGACTCAGAATTGCCATTTCTTGGTATCTCTTCCAAGTAATTAAAATTAGAATACTAAAATAGCATATGCATACCCATGTTTATAGTAGCATAATTCACAACAGCCAAATTATGGAATGAATGTAGATGTCTGAAATGAATGGATAAAAATGTATATACAGACAATTAAATTTTACATAGCAATAAAAAACAAGATTTTTTGCAAGAAAATGGATGGAACTACAGAATGATAGGCTAGGTGAGATCAGCCAGTCTCAGAAATTCAAGGGTCTTATGTTTTCTCTCATATGTGGAAGCTAGGAAGAAAATAGGAAACTTAAAAAACTTCAGTTAAATGAAAGAGATCAGTAGAAAAGTGGAAGGGGATTGGGTTTGAAGGAGGAGGAGAAGAGAATCAGATGCTTTCCCTAACATGTGAAAGCTAAGGAGAAATGGGTCATAGGAGGAACTCTAGATGAAAAAGGAAATCCTATAGAGAAGCAAACAAACCAACCAAAATGAGGGGATGGGAGAAGGGAGAAAGGAAATTATCTAAAACACACAATGTACTTAAACATATTGAAGTCAAAGACTAAGCCAAGCAAGGGAAGGAGGGATGGGGAGGGAATAGGTTGGGAATTGGGTAGAAGTTAAATCGGTGATGTGTACATGTATGTCCACACAAGTTTTTTTTTTTTTTTACCCCAATATGATGTATGAATATAACGCACCAATAAAAAGTTAAAAAGAGAAAGAAAGAGAACAGTTTAAATAATGATTTATCCACATATGAAGGTATCATTACCAATTTCACCAATGTATTGGAAGAGAGGAAAAGGGGGATGTATATGAAAGCACATCCAGGGATGTGTAAATGTATAAATGTCTCACTTTGAACCTAACTATGATGTATGCATTATGGAATCAACATAAATATCTGGTAACCGAAAATGTGGCATATATACATAACGAAGTTTTACTTAGCCAAAAAAAAGAACAAAATGATGCAATTTGTAGGAAAACAAATAAAAATAGAGAATTTTATGCACTGTGAGATCAGCCAGTCTCAGAGAATATGCACCAATAAAAGTACCCCCCCAAAAAATGAAAAAGAGATCAGAAAAAGGACAAAGTTCAGAGAGTTTCTGGGTTGCTGAACACATGGAAGTTTCTGTAGAGTGGTGCCCCCAGAGAGGGTGAGAAGCTGGGCATTCTTCCCACACACTTGGCTCCATGTATTTATTTCATCTGGCTCTTCTTCTCTAGCCTTTATTATACCATTTATTAATAAACCAATAAATCTAAATAAAAAATTCATCTGAGCTCAGTGAGCAAATTTGCTATTCCAGCAAATTATTTAATCTCAAGGAGGGGATCATGAGAACCCTCAATTTACAGTTTAAATGTATATACATTTATAATTTAATCAGTCAGAACCACAGGGACAATCCATTACTTTGTATTGGAATCTTAATTGAGGAGTGGGTTAGTCTTAGAGAACAAAGACTTCAATCCTTGAGATCTCATACTGTCTCTATGTAGATAGTGTAAAATTTGAGTTAAATTTTAGACTACCTAGTTGGTGTTTCCTTGGAAACTTTCTTGGTATGGAAAGATTTCTAAGGATTTCAGAGTTGTTCAATAGTTATGTAAAGCACATGCAAATATTCCCAAATCATCAAAACTCTGACATCAGAAACACTTCGAGTCCTAAGCATTTTAGGTAAGAAATAGTCGTCAGTGGCAAGTTAAACAATCCATAGCTGTATTTTGTTTAACATTCTTAGTCTTGATCTCTAGTTATGTGTGTTAGGTGTGTTACTGGGGATTGAACTCAGGGACATTCTACCTCTGAGTTACAGCCGAGCACCTTCATTTTTTTTTTTTTTTTGAAACAGGGTCTTGCGACATTTCTGAGAATCTTCCTATGTTGTTGAGGCTGTCGTTCAATCTGCAATCCTCCTATATTGGCCTTCCCAAGTACTGAGTATTTTTTTTAGAAGAGCCAGAATAGTTCTGATTTATCACAGCCTGTTCTACTCCATTCACTTCTCCCAATAATTTCCTTTCATTCACATAATTGGTTGGCTTCTGAGGCATTTGTGTTTTCAACTCCTATCTACATGCCTATATTTAAAAGATCAGTTTATATAAGACTAATCCCCAAAGGTTGGACTCCATATTAAAGAAGTTGGCATCCTTCAGAATGCCAGGGTGATTGCTTCATTAGTGCTTAAAGCAATTCAGTTGAATGATGGCAGTCCTGGGCCCAATTCCTTATGTAGAACATCAGTATGCTGATTTTTAAACTGATTATTTAATATGTAATAATATTTTTGTAAAAGATTTTAAGGCTGTGGGATGAGAGAAGGGCCTTGCCTTTCCATATGATGTAAGGATTCTACTTTTGCACCCTCCAAATCCCTTTTGGGAGCATGCTAAAAGACAGATGCCTAGTATTTGGCCATAGATTCAAGATTTGGCTGTTGCTATGGTTCTTCTCCCCCCCCCCCAAAATCTCTTGTTGAAAGCTAATTCCCATTGTGAAATATTAAGAGAATAAAAACTTAATCTAACTATTTTATTTAAGTTCTAAGGCCAGGAGCAACATATGGGGACTTAGTTCAATTCTGCTGTGGATGATTCTGAAACTAAACTCTGAGAAGCTCAGGGAGTCTGACTACAGAAGAGGATTCCTGAAGACAATAGGTTTATTGATCTCCACCAGAGGGTGACAGTCAAGGAGATTGTAGTCTAACTTAAGTTGGCAAAAATGCATCTTCCTTCCTGCTGACTGTTTTGGGTAAAACAAAAGGAAATCAAATTATAAGCAGCATTGAATTAGGAAGATGTCATAAGCCACATTAGCACTTCTCTTGTCAAATAAAATTATTATACAGAGGCTCTGTGTGTGCTCTTCCTCCTGGAAACAACCAGCCCGAGTCCTCTGTATTCCTACCAATACCCTACCTAACACTGTCACAACCTCCTCAGGCTTGGGATAATGAATCTGTTCCAGCTACTTATGGCTCTTGTAGACATCTGCCTTTGTGACTTCGCTCCTCATTGCAATTCACACCTCTTTGACAAACCAATCATTTGGCCAGGGCCATGACATCTTGGTCAAGATCTGATAAATTCTGGGAGAGTGGAACAAGCCTCCCATTTTTGTGGTCTAGAACATATGCATATATTTGTATGTATGACTATGAAGACTTTAGGAATGCTGGAATGAGGTATATGAAATTAGGTCTCAACCTAAAACCTTTGGATCATTTTAGAGATCATGCTGAGAAATCAGTCCCACAGAGGGTGGGTGAAAACTGGCAAGTAGATTAACTCACCTCCCTAGAGAGTCATGGCAGTTAGACTATGAAACTGCTGAGTGATAAAAAGAAGTCAGATCAAATAGTGACAACCTGTCATAGCCAAAAATTAATAGCTGCAAAAAAAATTGTCTTTCTCCATGGGAGGAGAGTTGTGCAAAGAGCCCAGTGGTCAAGAGAAAGCATGTGAAATATTACCAGAGAAATAGCTCATTTTTCTCTGAATGTAGTGGTGGAACGATAGTCATGTACTGCATAACATCATTTCAATCAATGTAGACCATATATACAACGCTGATCTGCAACAATTGTAGTTGTGGTAATGCAGCACACAGCACATGGCATTGCTAGTGTCTGAGGTAATGCTGGTGTAAAACAACATACTGTGTTGCCAGGCACATGGAAGTATGACACATAAAAATTATGTACAGTACATAATAGTGCTGATAATAAATGACTGTGCTTAGAGTGTTCTTCTAATTAATCAAACTATGACATATTGGTGACACCTTTTAAAAGAATCTCCCCTTTGTACACATTTTAAATGATCCAGCATAAAAACTCACACTTACATTTCCCTACAAAAGTTTTCTGTAATTGTGGACAGTCCTTCCTAATGACCTGGAATCCTAGAAGATTCCAGGGGGTCAGGTGAGAACAAGGAGGAGAAAAAATAACTTTGTCACAAATGTGTTCTTCTCATTCTTCTCCACATGGTCTTCAGGTTCTGAATCTAGACTTGAATAGCTCAGGCAAAGCTCCCTGCAAACTTCAGACAGAAATTCATTTAGGAAAAATTTTCTTTGCACTAGAAAACAAAGAAGTGGGTGGTTCCACCACCAGTTGAGGATGGCGCTATTCACAGCTTGTTTTCAGGTTTTATATCTGAACATCAGCCTCTGTCATCCAAGGGAAAAACAGAACCATGAGGTGCCCTCTGGTGGAGTAAGGGCCAAAGAGGTATCTGCTTTGAGTGTTACCTACTCACATCACTGTCACCAAACCTGACACAGATCCATGGCTCAAACCCTTGTGGGGACTAGTTTGCAAATTTTAGAAATTTTGATGTGTAAGCATCTAAGTTCTCTGCATTTATTACCTAAGAGCAGGGGAAGTGGACAGTATAGAAAATGCTTTTTCCTCAAGTTCAGAAAAGATCGTGAGAAGGAAGGTAGAGAAGAATGTAAACTGAATCAATCCGTGAGGAGTCTCCATTTGAGAGGTTCTTTCCATGCCTAAGGATTTTATATTCAGCTTCCCTAGAAAAGCGGATGACACCAACTCTCCCAGCACTAACTGAAAACATCTTTACTGCTTCCAATCTGCTGCTCCCCATCTCCATCCATCTACTTCTACTTGCCACACACACACACACACACACACACACACACACACACACACACGTGTGTGCATGCATGCTCAGCAGAAGTATTAAAAAGGGCAATCTAGACATTTAATTTTTCTTAGGCACTTATCTAAGAAGCCAAGACTTACTAATGAGCTTTAGAATTTCAAATGAAATAAAGAGCTCTAAGTCTCTTATTTATTTTTATGAACTCTTTCATTATGAATTTACAATGCAAAGGAGAATGGCAGACATGTTATGATGGTTTGTAGGACATCCAATAACATTTTTGGTGTCAGCACTGATACTCAGTCCTCTGCCCAGAAGGAGCAGCTTAGCCAGTGTCACCATGTTCCTATGAGGAGGCCAGATTTCATAAACCTAATGGGTGATGGGGTGCAAGGAAGGCAGGTCATGCTGTGATCCCCACCTCAGCTCAAATGAGGTTTCAAAAACTACCCTGACATCATTTCCATCGGAGACTTCAGAAAGCCCAGGGAATCTTGAGAAAGCCTGGGAAAATCAACATAATGTATGAGTATGTTTTCTAGATTGGCAGAATAAAAAGAAAAAAATGGTTTAAGGAGATAATGGCCTGAGAAACTGTATCAGCATGAAAAACAAGATTGCCAAGATGTGATTGCAGGTTAGGCAAATTCTTACACATAATAAGCAAGCAATTTAAAAGACTCCCTGATAACCTCTAAGGCATCGTTTGAAGTACCACCTGAAATTTATTTTACAGTTGTTACCATGCCAACAAGAAGAGTATATTCCAAAGGTTAAATGGACACTCCATCACAAGCTGCTTGCACCTGGTGCTTCAACTCTTGATTCCCTCACCTCTATCTACATACAAACATCATTTGATAGCTGAAGCCTCTGTGAATCTTTCCCTCTATTTTCTATATCCTGTTCACACTCTTCAATGCTGCATACTGACTCCTAGGTGAGACTAGGTCCCTCACACCTGGTATCGTGGTAGATCATTCCTCAAGTCTAGCTGAGTGCCTGAAATATGGAAGGCAGCATGAAAAGTTGATCCGGTGTATGATAAAGACTGCCTTGGACACTGTACCTATTGTACAGTGGAAATTCCAGGTGTTTTTTTAAGCAACATATAAAGCGTCAAAGGAAATCCTATAAATAGGTATAAATATTTGTTGAATGGATGAACAACAGGAATAATGAATGTCAGAAAACTATTTTTATTCAAATTGGGGCTTATGGCTGTTCTTTTGCTAGCCAGAGGCAGCCTGTCAGGTTTGCCTGACAATAAACTTCTCTTGCTTCCCCATCGTGGTGTTTGTGATATACATCCTCCATCCCTTTCACTGGTACCATGACTGGGATCCAGGTTCTCCTGTCAACCTTGAATTGAAGGGATTCCCCTTGAATCTCTTCAGGGATTCAAGATACTTCAGGACCCTAGTTCTCAGGCCCAGGATTGTCACTAGAAGCTTCTTCCTCTGCCAACTCCTCCTTACAGTCATACACCAGCCTTCCAATTTACATGGATAAGTGTCCCTCTGAGTTCCTCCCCAGTGAGTCTCTCTCTCCCTCTCTCTCTGGTCTTGGATCTTGCCTTCCCAGTCTACAAAAGCCCTTCTTATAGGTGCCAAGACCTTTACAGTCCTTAACCCAGGATTTGGAAAGGTCTGGGTGAATGACCCCCCTTCCCACCTTCCAGTTCCTATTTTTAGTTTGATCTGGGTCTGGGAATGTCCACTCCCTATCATTCCAACCTAAAAACTCACTGTGGGGGTGGCCCAGTCGCATTCCCCCTCCAACTCCCCTCTTGGATGCCTCCTCGCCAATCTTGTCTCCCTCAAGCGGCACCAGAAGATCTCAAGTGAGGCAATTCATCTCCCTGTGTAATTGGGCTTGGCCATTTTATGATTTGGACAATGCCTCAAAAAGGCCACTTAATAGCACCTTCGATCCTGCCATTATTTGGGATCTTTATAACTTTTGCCAGTGCTTGGGGATGTGGAAGGAGACATATTACATCCAGGCTTTCTCCTATCTTTGCTCTATGCTCTCCCTCTACACTTCTTGTCCTCCTGCAGAACTTATGCTCACCTCCAAAGACCCCAAACTTCTGCCATCTGATCACCCCCATGGTCATGTCAAACCATCTGCTTTCTCCCCTTTACCTTTCCCAAAACCCACCCCTTCTATCTCCTGCCCTTTAAGATCCCCCTTCTTTCTCAATGCCTGTTGCCCCCTTTACTTTCCCAGTTCTCCAGTAACCAGGTCCCATTTTAACACTCAGTAGCCCTCCGCCCTCCTTCCCTGGCTCTCCTTCTCTTGCACTGTGTGGAAACTGCTCCTCCTTCCTTTGTTCCCTTTTGTGGAGCAGAGGGAATAATCAGGGTCCACATTCCTTTTGCCTATAGCAACCTTTCCCAAATTGAAAAAGATCTTGGTTCCTTTACCTCAAACTCTGACACATATTTAAAGAGTTTCAGTCATATGACCTGACCTTCCATGATATTTATATGATCTTAGCCAACACCCTTCTCTTTGAGGAAAGATGATGAGCCTGGGATCAGGCCCACTTATATGCATATGAAGTACAACCCTGATAGCCATAGACTTCTCATGAATCATTAATTTTCTCAAAGCTTTCCTGATACCAATGCCAAACTTAAAAAGGTTGGAGAGAGGACCCTAACTCCACAAGCCCAAATACTTGAGGTGGCTTTTAGGGTGTACAGTGACCTAGAGGAACTAGCTAAAAGAGCCAAATACCAAATATAAGCCAAAGCACTACAACCTACCTCATCCCTCTCCTCAGCTCCAAACTGCAAAGGGCCTCCAGGCCCCTGTTTCAAATGTAGTCAAACAAGTCACTGGGTGAGGGCATGTCTACACCCTGGCAGAACTCTGGGTCCCTGTCCCAAATGTCATCAAGGAAATGGTGGGGCAGGATTATCCCCTTGCTTCTCAAGGCCAATTGGCTCCACCCAACCTCAGGGAGAACTTCTGGGACTAGCCATTGATAATTGACACAGTCTGGGATCTGAACACCTGATGACTACCATCACATTGCGGGAGCCTATGGTAATCAGTATAATGTAGGTCCATTTCTTTCTTCTTACACACTGCAGCTAACCCAATACCAGGGCCTACCTCTGTTTCCCCAACCTCCATAGTTGGGGTGGAAGAAAAATGATATCAACCCTAACAAACACAGATGTTATTGTGCATTTTTCAGAATGTCCCTTTTCTCACTTCTCTTTGGTCATCCCTTAGTGCCACAAGCTCCTGATGGGATGCAAGCTCCTCCACAAATTCACTTTCTCTATTTCCTTTTTACTCCTACAGAGCCCTTCTTCAAACTTGTCTCTGTTCTCCCTCCTTGCCATTAAGACTAAAGAAGTCCAGGACCCTGCTCTACCTCCCTTCCTCATATAGCCACAGGTGTGGGATATTCAAAATCTCACAGTGGCCATCCATCATCCACTAATAAAAATTAGGCTAAAATACAACTAAGAAGATGGCAACCGAGAAAAGCGGGGCTTAAGAGCCCCGCTAACAACAAATCTCCATTACCACAAAATCAGCGCCTTTCATAGCCAGAAAACACCATCACCAGTGAAACAAAAAATCACCAGGCTCCAGAGAGAAAGCGGACTGAGAACAGAGCCACAGAGGAGATACACCGGCCTCGTGCCCGAGGACGCGGCAGACGCGGCAGCAGCACCATACTGCCGGCGGCACCGGCGAATTCACGGGACGGCTACAGCAAGCCGAGGTGAGCCACTGCGGAACAGCTAGGTGGGATTTCTCCGCGCAGAGAGCATCTAAAGCTCCCAGTGGCCGAGCTCAGCACACGCTGCAGGGGTTCAGAGTAGAAATCAAAATCAAGAAGAAAAACGCTAGACCCACAGCCGAGGGCGTAGCAGCGGCGCCATATTGCCACCGGCGGCAGCAGCAGCGAATTCAGCGAGGCCAGTACAGCTACATCTGCGTACTCAAGAACAGTGAGTCAAATTGCGGGCCACAGAGGAGAAATCCCAGTACTGTTCTCCCTGGGACTTGACCTAGTGGGGGAGTGGCGGTGGCAGAGATATCACACCATAGGAGAACGTGCAACCTGGCACCCCACACAGTCTAAAGCAGCCTCTATCGACTCCCTGGGTCGGAGACTCTGTGATAAAACCCAGTAAAGGAGTAGTGGGGTCTGAGTTACTACTGACTCGAGATCCAGAACACCTTAAGGGAAGTCATAGTGACCCAAGGGAAGAACCCAGAGAAGGCACAAACATCCGAAATCATGGGAAAGAGGAATAATACTGGAGCAATGAATGCCCACAACCCCACAACATCAGAACCCGATAAAACTGAAAATCAGAGATTTCTAGAAGATCAAATCAGGAAAATAACTGTAGAAATAATAGAGGTGCTTCAAAAAGAACTCAGAGAGAGCCAAAAAGAGATAAAGGATGCAATTAATGAAGTAAAGGCCTCAATTCAAAGCACAAACAACCGATTAGAACACATGGAGAACAGAATCTCGCTCTTAGAAGATGAGCAATCCAAAAATGAACACATAGTTTCTAATCTAGAAAAAAATATCCGACAGCAGGAATCTGATATTGAAGAAATATGGGCCCATTTTAAGAGAGCTAACCTAAGAATAATTGGAATAGAGGAGGGAAAAGAAAGTGAAACCAAAGGGATCAACAATCTCTTCAAGGAAGTAATAGAAAATTTTCCAAACATAGAGCAAGAGGTTGATACACAGGTCCAGGAAACTTATAGAACTCCCTTTAGACAGGATCAGAGAAGAGGATCCCCACGCCATGTAATTGTCAAAATGACCAATGTAGAAGCCAAGCAGAGAATCTTAAAGGCAACAAAAACAAAGGGCCAGGTGACATTCAAAGGCAAACCAATTAGAATCACTCCAGACTTCCCAAACCAAGTTATGAGAGCCAGAAGGGCTTGGAGTAACATATTCCAAATTCTGAAAGAAAACAACTTCCAGCCAAAAATTTCCTACCCAGCAAAACTTTCTATCAAATTAGATGGAGAAATAAGAAGCTTCCATGACAAACAGAAACTGAAGGAATTTATGTCTTCAAAACCAGCACTAGAGAAAATACTCAAAGAGATTAACTACAAAGAAGAAATAGGTAACACACTCCAGAACTAGAGAAACAAGATTTTCCATCCAACAGACAACTAAGATTGGTTATCTGTGGAGATTCATTATTTATGGTAGTCTTTTACCTATCTGTAAAGGGTATTGTTTGCCTTTATTGTTGTTAATTTTTAGGATTTCTAGTTGGAATATTAATATACCTTCAGATATAGCAATTGGAAATATTTTATCCCATTCTATTAGTAACTGTTAACTCTGTTTACATTGTCTTTGGATATACAATATTTTTTATTTTTTTTTAGGGAGTTTGTATACTCCTCTGTTGCCTGTGCCATTGAAATCATAACCAAGAAATCACTGCCAATTTCAATGTTGTGAGGTTTAATGACCCAGATTTTCTCCTAAAAGTTTATAGTCTTAAGATTTATATTTAGGTCTATTATCTATTTTGAGTTAATATTTGTATATGGGATTAGGTAAGGGTCCAATTTTATTCTTTTCCATGTAATTATTATTTTTTAACAATATTTAGTTAAAAGATTATTATTTCCACCACCAAATCTTCGTGGAAACCTTGTCAAAAATAACTTGACAATATAGGGAAGAATTTAGCTCTAGGCTTTTATTTAACTCCAATGGTTTATATATCTGCCTTTAGAACAGTACTACACTCTTTTGATTATTGTAGCTTTATATGGTTTGAAATCAGAAAATATATATCTTCTAGCTTTGTTCTTTTTCAAGATCGTTTTGGGTACCTAGAGTCCATATTCCATATTAGGATAGATTTTTTTCTGAAAAATAAATATATAAATATATGATAGTTTCACCTAAAAAATAGAAAAAAATATTCTCTGGTAAGAAAGAAAGCAAAAAGAAATATTGAAATGTTATCTTTAAGTCATCAAAAGCTTGGTATCAGACAAATGAAACTGTTATGTGAGATTATCATTTTTAATTTTAGATAAATTGCCATAATACTAGATGTCAACTACTAAGCCAAACATGGGAGGGAGGGAAAGGGAGAGAATGGGGTGGGGATTGGGTGGGGGCTGACTGGGAAATGTGTGCATGTATGTCTACAAAATATGTATCCTACTATGATGTATAAATACAGTGCACCAATTAAAAAAAATAGAAAAAAAATAAAATACAACTAAATTTCCTTCCCAATCCCAATACCCTTTTTCACTCCCCCAGGGTAATTATCTTGGTACCAGGATGATTATCTAACCCTATGACTTTACTGAATTGGCCTGACAGGCATTGTCTGCATATTAGAAGAGGACCACTCTTCACCACCTGCCGATGAGTAATTTTATTACCCCTCCCAGTAGTATCAGTTCCTCTGCATTTTGTATGGGGAACTTTCACCTGCCGTTTTTCAGTTTCACCCACCACACCCTACTGCAATTGGTTCAGATCAATTCTACCTATGCTTTAAATTTGAAAACACTGGATCATGTGTTGACATTATTGGAAGATATGTGCAAGTTGGTCATGCAACTATCATTATACCTACAATTCTAAGGGAATCCTGGTGGCCATTTTTCAAAAATCATGTATAACCAATGGAGTTGTAATAAATTTATGCCCTACCTCAGTTTTACAGGTGGGAGTAAGGAGTTGAAAGAACCATCAATTTGTACATAGGAGGCCCAGACACATATGGGTCCATAAAACTTGTAAGAATTTATGAGCAAGCACCAAGTACATCCTTAGGTGTTGTAATTGACAGAGTCAAATGACTCCTCAGCACAGCTTTCCCAGGGGCTACATCCCAATATCCCTTTGTTATTGGATTGTTTCATTTGGCCCCACTAGATCAGTTCCCTATTACCGTGGTTATGCTTTCTAATGTCTCAGTCCCTTATAATACTTGCACCCCCACAACACAAAAGTTAACACAATACTTCCCATGGGACTGGCTGGACACTGCTGGATTATCTCTCAAGCCATGAGCTCTAATTTTTTGTGTTCTGTTAATCTTGCAATGAAGCCTACCACCTCCCTTTTCAGACTCCTAGGCACTCATATTTTATGCTCAGATACCTAAATACCTGTACTAATGCCTATATCTATGGCCCTTGCATTCTCATTATGGTTTCCTCCAGCTCACTCTGTATAGCTTCCCCAAATTCTCAGTTGCATCTTATCCCAACTTTCAACAAAAAGAGCAGCTTTTTTATTTGTATTAGTGGGAATCTATTTAGCAACTGCCGTCACAACTCTAGGCCTATCAGGAGTTGCTCTAAGACATAGCCAAACAGTTGACATTATTGATCAAGGAAGTGTCCAAATCTATTGAAACATCTACTGAGGCTATTTGTATACTACAAGCCCAAATTTCCTTACTTTCTGAGGTTTTCCTACAAAATAGAAGAGCCCTAGAGCTCTTTAAGACTGAAAAAGGCAGTATCTGCCTCTCTCTCTCTCTCTCTCTCTCTCTCTCTCTCTCTCTCTCTCTCTCTCTCTCTCTCTCTTTCTCTCTCTCTTTTTTTTTTCGGTGGTACTGGGCTTTCTGAAAGCCCTTCTACCTCTGGGCTACACTCCCAGACCTATTTTTTATACTTTTTATTTTGGAAACAGGGTCTCTTAACCAGTGCAGCTGGCTTTGAACCTGCATGGTCCTCGTGTCTCTACCTCCCAAGCGCAGGGATTACAAGTGTGTGCCACCACACCTGGCAGTATCTTTCTCTTTTTAAGAGAGTAACACTGCTATTATGTTAATCAGGGAATAGAGTAAAACATACATACCCCCCAAGATCTGGCCTCTAAAATTTGGCAAAAGGCTTTTGGGTCCAGCCAACATCTCCTGTCTTCCTACTTACCTGGATTCTCCTGCTTCTAGGGCCCCTTATTGCCATACTCACTCTTGGTTTTTTTTTTTTTTTTTTTTTTTAATACTAAGCCTTTTCAGATGCCTTCAGGAGACAGCCTTAGAAAAGGCAAAAACCTTTACCAGACGATTTTAGAAGAATATCACCCCTTACTTGAGTACCCTCCAGTAAAACTACCAGCCCCTGAAAAACCCAGGCAGTGGAATGTGAGACTACTATGCTCACTAGCATAGCCCATTGAAGATAATGCCCTATTTGACAAGAGAACTATTTACACTGATCACACCACTAATTACAGAATGCCAGCTACATGCCATTTATGATCCCAAGTCCTTTACTCATTCTTTCCCACTGCCACAATTCCATAAAATACTGGTTCTATTTGCAGGTGGAGGAAACAGGCTCAGGCAGCCACCCTCCTAATGACACTAAGACAGGAAACAGGAGAGGCAAGCTTTGAACACAGACCATGTGTTCTCCACATTTTTTGCCTATCCCTGGCACAAGGCTAAGGCAGGCTTCAAAATGAGGCATACCTGGGCACTTGTCCCAGGCTCCTCACCAGATAACATCACCATAAAGTTGTGCAAGAAGCCTAAGCTCTCTCCAGCTCATTTTCCTCAAGAGTAAAATGATCAATTCCTCAGAAATCTGGGAAGACTGAAGGGGACCTTGTGTGCAGAGTGCTTGTCTCTACCTGGCATGAGGAACATCACTGGTACAAGGTGGAAAAATGGGTACTGGTAATGCATGTATATTATTTTAAGTACTAGGCATAACCATGAAGACAGACAGTAGGTTCTTCTCTTCACAAATGTCCCTCCAAGTCTCTCTGGAAAAAAAATCAATGCCTTTTTATTATATTATATGTGTAAGCTTATTTATGTTATATATACATATATATTTATTTTTATTTGCTCTGTTTATAGTGTTCTTTATTTTTCAATTATGGGCAGAAAGAAAGATCTTTTCTATCTTTAGCAAACATTGCTTCTGTCTTGCTTCATCTGAGCTTCTGTTTGTATTACAGATGATATCAACATTAGTTCTGATGTCTTTCTTATGTAGCAGTCTAGTTTAAAAGAAGAAGGCAAGGAAATTATCTTGGTAAGTGAATACAGGAAGAAGAAAGAAATAGGAAGAGAGGATAAGCATCTTATTTTGGGGTCACCTTGGAACTTGGGCAGAAAAAGGACTTTCAGGAGCATTTAGTGTGGAAAATTTTCTTTTGCTGTATCTCAGGTCCCAAGACTTCACTGTTCTATGCCTGTGTAGTATCCATGGGGAAGCAGTGGTAATCACCAACTCTTTCCACATCTTATTTTATTTTTAATTTTGTATTTTATCTTTCCACATTTATATTATTTTTGAAATGCCTCATTTCCATTTAAGAGGATGACAGTCATACAAGATGAGGACAGGAGATGTGACTAGATATAATTGTGCTACCTGTGAGGACTTCCTCCCTGGATGTATATCCTGCTTGATATCTTTAAAAAGCACTGAATGAGAGGAGGAGCAAAGGAATATTTCAAGGAAAATTAAAGAGATAAGTATAATGAACATAAGAAATAGAACATAAGAGGATGCTGCCACAAATCAGCTATAATGAAAAGGTGACTTTTGAGGGGATGATGGGTCACTGTGGCACTGGTGTGATAGCTGCACACATGCCTACCTAAGAGCTTATAAACAGGGTGAATTTCTAGAGGTCTGGGAGCACTTTGTAGGATTTTCCTGTAAATTTTCTAATACTCAACATGGTGGTACAGAAATAGTATATAAGTATCTATTGCCTGGAATATCTTAGCTTTTTAGAATTAGATGGTTTTATCTCCAAATAAATATTGGGAGCCAATATAGTAGAGAGAATATCAGAATAGAGGTCAGAAAGATTAGAAAGCCTGGCATTTCATCCCTGCATACCACACTACTTATTAATCATATAACCTCAGTCTTCCAATCTATAAAATTGGTATAATAGGCTGGGCGTGGTGGCACATACTTGTAATCCCCGTACTTGGGAGGTGGATACAGGAGGATCGCACAGGTTTGAAGCCAGCTGCGCTGGCTTAAGAGACTCTGTTTCCAAATTAAAAAAAAAAAAGTATAAAAATAGGTCTGGGGGTGTAGCCCTGTGGTAGAAGGGGTTTCCAGGAACCCCAATACCACACACACACACACACACACACACCAAAAAAATTGGTATAATACTAGGACCTACTTTGAAAGGGTGAGTGAGGACTGAAATGTGAATAGAGCAACAACACAATCCTAGGTACACAGTAGTTCTTAAAAAATTCTAAGTATTGCCGGGCGTGGTGGAGCACGCTTGTAATCCCCGCGCTTGGGAGGCAGAGACAGGAGGATCGCACAGGTTCGAAGCCAGCCATGCGTGCTGGCTTAGGAGACCCTGTTTCCAAAATAAAAATGTCAAAATAGGTCTGGGAGTGTAGCCCGGAGGTAGAAGGGCTTCCAGGAACCCCAGTACCACCAAAAAAAAAAAAAAAAAAAAAATCTAAGTATTGCTGGTTACAATAGTAAAAACTAAGATACTGGAAGTTTGGACTTGCCCTGGGGGGGGGGGGGAAACATTACTGTGTTTTTTAGGTAGAAGATGCATTGGTTTTTCATTCTGACATAAGTCAATTGTCTTTCAAAGAGACAGATTTGCAGTTGGTATAATAATACACATGTTTATCTAATAAATTATTCTTTCAGAAAAGTATGGTCTGTGTGTGCTAGTAATGTCCAACTGACTCTAAAATATGCATTTATACAAATATAAATGGTTTTCTTTTTAATGTGTGTGTTATACTGGGGATTGAACCCAGGGCATACTACCTTTAACCTACACCTACAGCCATTTTATTACTGTTTTTTTGTTTGTTTGTTTGTTTTCTTTTGACTCTGTTATCCTGTCTCAGCCTCTCAAGTCCTGGGATGAGAGGTATAAATTACCATGGCTAGCATAAATATGTTTGTAATAAATTTTACTGATAAAAAGAAAGGATGTGCAGAGCTGGGCATGGGGACACATGTTTGTAATCCTAGTATTTGGGAGGCTTATACAGGAGAATTCATGGCCAACCTCAGCTACTTCGTGTGGCCCTCTGTAACTTAGTGAGATTCTGTTTCAAAACAAATAATGAAAAACCCAGCTGGAGATGCAGCTTGAAGGTAAAATGCCCTTGGGTTCAATCTCCAGTACTGAAAAATAAAACAAACAAACAAACAAACAAACAAACAAACAAGCAAACAAAAAACAACAAAGAGAGGATGTATAACCTCTAACTGACAAATTCTTATAAAACCTACATCATTCTTTAAATTTGAATTGATTATCAAAGAATGCATTTTTCTTTTTGGCGAACTCTTGTGTTTGTAGCCATTCAACCTTGATTCTAGTCAAGAACTACACAGGCAGCACACTTTTAGGTGTGATTTATATTAATAACATTGCTTTATGTAACAATGAGTCAGGTTTCAATCTGTAGCCTTGCCAATTTCCTGATGTAAGTACTCCCACA
The DNA here is from genome assembly GCF_963383645.1 of Muscardinus avellanarius. Classification (NCBI taxonomy): domain Eukaryota; kingdom Metazoa; phylum Chordata; class Mammalia; order Rodentia; family Gliridae; genus Muscardinus; species Muscardinus avellanarius. The sequence continues at coordinate 33,252,882 of NC_137804.1, read as the reverse complement.
ATGGCAGTGAACATGGGTTTGAGAAGGTGTGCACCACTGTGTAGTATTTTACTATGCAGATAGAATCAACAACCTCATAAAGTAATATAATATGAAGGTAATGGGTATTGAGTCTTTATTGTTTTTAAATATAATTTAATTACAAGCTTATTTTTAATTAAACCTGTATTTGATAATTGGCTTACCACATTCCTGAAAATTTAAGAATTGACCCTGCCATTGGGCTTAATGGTGTGTACCTATAGTCCCAGTACTTGGAAGGCTGAGACAAGACAATTTCAGGTTTGAAGACAGTCTTGGCAACTTAGCAAGAACCTTAGCAATTTAGTGAAACCCTGTTTTTTTAAGGTAAAATAGAGCTAGGGGTATGGCTTAGAGGTAGAATTCTCCTGGGTATAGCCACCTTGAGACTGATCCACAGCTCTTCTCTTCTAATGTCTAGGGAACTTTTCAGTTAGGTGTACTACCTTTCAACATGTCTCCTTACTCATCGGATCCCATCCTCTCTCCTACCCTTCTTATACACTCAGTCTCCCTGGCCTCTTTTTTTTATCCTCTCATCACCTTCCTAGTTGATGTTCTTGCCAACACCTGCCTGGATCACTGCAGGACCCTTCAAGTTGTTTTTGCCTCCTATTCTTCCTCTGCATAATTCTAGCTTTTCTTTCCAGTTTCATTCTTTCTGCGTGCTCCTCAGGTCAGCTTCCTGCAAAGTGCTTAAAAGTTCTAGATAAAGAAGGTTGTGATAGTTTGTAGAACAACATGACTGTGCCTAAGGCCACAGAACTGCACACTTAAGGATGATTAAAATGATAACTTCCAAGATAAGTATATTTTACTACAATAAAAAAATCCTTATGAGAAAAAAATATATATATATATTTTTTTCTAGGAATTCTAAGTCTTTTGTCCAAAGTATTTCAATTGTATCACCCCAGACCTGGCCTTAGTGCTCTGTAAGCTTGAAAGAAAGGCCAAAATCAATACATTATTTAACCCTCCCATTCCCCAACAGTCTTTTAGATAATAACATGGACCTTCATGCTGGTTCTGTTACAGAGAAATATGGCTATTTAAGGCCATGGGAAAATTTTTAGGAGAGAAAAAATTATGAATTACCTTATTACTCTTATTAAAATAGAATATTTATAGAATCTGAATTATGTTTCTACAGATTAAAGACCACTGAGATGCTTGGATATCACTTTGTCAAGAAGAAAGAAAGTAGGCCCTTCTAAACAAAATTTCCACAAACATTTTATAGTTTCTGCACTATGGAATACTCTGAAAACAAAAGGCTACCAGTAATAAGGTTCTATTTATTGAAGTAAATACAACATTGGCTTGCAGTAGTAATTAAATAAGGGGGAAACTTTTATCCTTATCTACAAATATTTTTAGATAATATGAAGCCAGGGCACAAAAAGAACCACACTCCAGTTTTTATCCTCTAGGTAAAGAGGCATCCTTGTGAGAAACTGCTTTTATATTTTGAGATGATCAAACATCAAGGGCTTTCCCATAAAAAATGAAAACCCAGAATGCAAAATTAGGAAGGAGAGGAAAAAAATGGCTACTGTGGGATGTAGCACATTTCAGTAGCCATAACAAAAAAAAAAGCAACTACCAAGAAGGCAGCTCCTTGACAAGAAAAACAAAGCAGTGAAGATATTTACAAACAAAAACACAAAAAAGGAATCATTGGGGAAGAATATACAATACTCAGATAGCAAGATCCACAACAAAAAACCTGAGCACATTACTGAACTGGTGTATTGATTGGCACCATCTTGGGCCACTGGCTTGAAGGGCGACAGCTGGATTCATAGTCCTAAGAAATTCTGGTAAGTAAACCAAGGGCTTGAAGTGCAGAAATCACTGGCAGAGGCCCAACATCTTATTTAACCAACACCATGCTTGAGGGATGAAGAAAAAGATCCAAAAGCCTGTTCATTTACGAGGCCACAGATCTGGCCACTCACCCCTGAGGTGGTTGGGTTATAACCTACAGACACAGGAAAGGCCCATAGTGCCCAGAGTGCAGTACCAGAACAGGCTCAGAGAGTCACTCAGAGATTACACTAGAAATCCTCTGCTAGTTTCGGGATAGAGGCACAGGCCCAGGGCTGGAAGGTGCAGACTCCAGGGTCAGAAAGTGTATACCTGAGGGCCTGAAAGCACAAAGCACAGGGCCAGAGATTACAGAGCAAAGGGTTGAGGCCATGGAGCCCAGGGCAAGAGATCATAGATTCCAGGGGCAGAGAGCGTGGAGCCCAGGGCCAAAGAGCATGAAGCCCAGGGTCAGAGACTGCATAACCCAGAGCTGGAAGGGCAGAGCTCAGGGCCAGAGAATTCAGAGCCCAGAGCCAGAAAGTGCAGAATGCAGGGCCAGAAAACACAAAACCCTGCACTCTACAAGGAACTCATTTACAGTGGCACCCACCACCCTATACCTGAGCACAAAGCAGTCAGAGATAAGAGAGGGGTGCAAACACTCATAAGGTGGGCCCAAAAGCTGACAATAGGTTACTGAACAAATAAGAGTTATTAAAAATACTCCATAATCTACTATAGTGAACAGACATTATATGAGCCCTATATATGCAAATTAAAAGTACTGCTTTTTTGTTTATTTTTGTCTTTGATTTATTCTTATAATTGTTAGTTTTATTGCTTGTTTTGTTATTATATACATGTTTGTTTGCTCCCTCCCCCATATTTTTTACAAACGTCCTCCCTCTATCTTATTTACTCTCTTCTCTCAAAGCATTTTTCTCTTACAGTATCTCCTTGTTTTATACTCAAGCTATTTCATATCTCCATACCTAAATACTCTATCCTAACTATAAGAATTCTACTATATCACCATCTCCCCAAAAGACACTACCTTATTATACTTAAATTCTTACTCAACTTAATCATATCCTCTCCTTTACCTGACTCTTGTACCCATCACCCCAGCTTCTCCCCCTTATGTAACCCTACCTTTGGAAAAAAACACTACTTACTGGTCATAAACCTACTGACACCTCTAAATTCCTCCTGCTAAGATTGTATCAAACAGGTTATCCACAGACTCACACACACAAAAAGGAAGATGCCAAGACAACAGAAACACAAACCATAGAATTCTGAAAATATGAAAACAAAGGAATAATGAGTAAACAAGGAACATCATAAATACTGACATACAAGAAATGTAAGGAGAACTTTGAATTCTTATCTTCAATATGATGAAAAATCTCACAGTAAATGAAAGAGAAAATTGAGATGTTAAGAAAGGGCCAGGCATGGTGGTGCATGCTTGTAATCTTAGCATTTGGGAGGCTGAGACTGGTGGATCATGGTTCGTGGACAGCCTCAGCTACTTAGTGAGGTCCTCTGCAACTCAGTGAGGCCCTGTTGCAAAATAAAGAATACAAAATTAGGCAGGCAGTGTAGCTCAGAGGTCAAATGTCTCTGGGTTCTATCCCCAGACCCACAAAAAAAAAAAAAGAAAAAGAAAAAGAAAAAAAAGAAAGAATGGAAGTAGAAATCAACAAAAGGAAGACCAAGAGAGAAACTATTTAAGCACATGGAAATTGAATGATACACTACTGAACGAGGGTTGGGTAATATCATAAATAAGGGGATAAATAAAGAAATTCCTGGAATTAAGTGAAAATGGAGACACAACATACCAAAATTTATGGGAAACTTTGAAGGTGGTGTTAAGAGGAAAGTTTATAGCATTGAGTACCCACGTAAGAAGAACAGAGAGTTGTCAAGTAAACAACCTAATGACACATCTCAAGGATCTAGAAAAATAGCATCAGTCTAATCCCAAAGCCAGCAGAATGCGAAACATAATTAAAATTAGAGCAGAAATAAATAAAATAGAGAATAAAATATACAAAGCATCAACAAAACAAAAATCTGGTTCTTTGAAAAGATTAATATGAGTAACCAAAAGAGAGAATCAACCCCAATAATTAAAATCAGAAATTAAAAAGGAGACATCACCACAAACAGTGGAGAAATTCAATGGATTACCAGAAACTATTTTGAAAATTTATACTCTAAGACTAGAAAACATGGAAAAAATTGATAGATTTCTAAGCACATATAATCTACCTAAACTGAACCAAGAGGATATAGGAAGCCTAAACTAACCAATAGCAAAAAAGTAATAGAAAAAGTAAGAAAAATTCTGCCCTCAGAGGAAAACCAAGCCCAGATGGGTTTCCAGCTGAATTCTACAAATCTTTCAAAGAAGAACTAATCTCAATACTTCACAACTTGTTTTGGGAAATTAAAAGAGATGATATTCTTCCAAACTCATTTTATGAGGCAAATATCACATTAATACCAAAACCAAATAAAGATACCTCAAAAAAATAAAATTACAGAACAATATCTTTGCCAAACATAAATTTAAAAATTATAAACAAAATACTAGATATATACATTTATATCAAGAGAATTGTACACCACAAACAAGTTGTTTTATCCCAGAAAAGCAAGGCTGGTTCAACATACACAAATCAATAGATATTACATGTTATTCAGCACATAAATAGAACTGAGAACAAAAACCACAGGATCATATCCATAGATGCTGAAAAAGCATTTTAAAAAATCCAACATCCATTCCTGTTAAAAAAACATTGCATAACCTGGGCGTGGTGGTACACATTTGTAATCTCCATGCTTGGGAGGCAGAGACAGGAGGATCACACAGGTTTGAAGCCAGTTGTGCCTGCTTAAGAGACCCTGTTTCCAAATACAAAAGTACAAAAATAAGTCTGGGAGTGTAACCCGGAGGTAGAGGGTTTCCAGAAACCCCAGTACCACCAAAAAATAAAATTGCATAAAATTGGAATAGAAGGAATGTATCCCAACATCATTAAGAAAATATACAATAAACCCTATATCTAGAAGACCCAAAATACTCAACCAAAAGACTGATGGAGTTGAATAACCAATTTAGCAAAGTGTTAGGATACAAAATCTGCTTAAAGAAATCAGTTGCTTTTCTGTATGCCACAACAAATCTATGAAGAAAGAAATTTTAAAAATCAATAACCACAAACCAATAAAATACATAGAAATAAGCCTAACCATAGACATAAAGATCTCTACAATGAAAAGTATAAAACATTAGCAAAGAAATTGAAGAAAACCTTGGAAGATGGAAATATCTCTCTTGCTCATGGATGAGCAGAATAAATTTCATCAAAATGGCCATTCTGCCAAAAGTGATCTATAGATTCAATGCAATTTCTATCAAAACACCAACAACACTTTTCATATACATAGAAAAATTAGTCATGAATTTTATATGGAGAAAGAAAAGACCTAGAGTAACCAAAGCAATTCTCAGCAATAAGAACCAGGCAGGAGACATCACAATCCCTGACTTCAAATTATACTCAGAGCAGTAGTATTTAAAACAGCATGGTATTAGCACAACAGTCACACAGACCAATGGAACAGAATAGAAGATACAGAAACAAATCCACACACTTATGGTTAATTAATCTTTGACAAAAGGACCAAATTAATATTCTGTGAAAAAGACAGCCTTTTAAACAAATTGTGCTAGGAGAATTGGCTATCTGTTTTTAGATAGATGGAACTAAATCCTTACTTCTCACTGCACAAGAATCAAATCAAAATGGATCAAAGACCTGGAAATCAGACAAGAGACTGTGAAGGTATTAATGGAGGGCATAGGTTCAACAGTTCAACATATAGGCACAGGTAGTAACTTCCTCAACAAGTCCTCCAAAGTACAGAAAATTAAAACAAGAATTAACAAGTTGGATGGCATCAAACTAAAAAGATTTTGCTCATCAAAGGAAAACATCAAGAATCTAAAGAGAAAGCTTACAGAATGTGAGAAGATCTTTTCCAGCTACCACTATGAGGGTTATTATCCAGAATATACAAAGAGCTCAAAAGACTACACTAGTAAAATAAATAACCCAATTAAGAAATGGGCAACTGAACTGAGTAGACCCTTCACAAAAGAAGAGATACAAATGGCCAATAGATACATGAAAAAAAGTTAAGCATCAGAGAGATGCAAATAAAAACTACACTGAAATTCCATTTAACCTCAATCCAAGTGGCATGCACTAAGAAGTCAAATAACAACAAATGCTGGTGTGAATGGGGGGAAATAAGAACTTTTTTACACTCTTGGTGGAAATGCAAACTAGTTCAACTGCTATAGTGGTCAGAGTGGAGATGTTTTTAGAAAACTGGGAATGGTTCCACCATATGACCCAGCTATAATCTTTCCAAAGGGGTTGAAATCAGATATCTACAGTAACATGTGCGTACCAATGTTCATAGCAGCATAATTCGCAATAGCCAAAATATGGAACCAACCTAGGTCTCCATCAACAGATGAATGGATTGAAAAATTATGGGAAAACACACAATGGAATTCTACTCAGCAATAAAGAAGAACAAAATCATATCATTCATATGAAGATGGAAAGACCTGGAGAACATTATGTTAAGTGAGATTAGTTAAGTACAGAAAAATAATGGACCTATATTATTTTTAATATGCTCAAGCTAAGTAGTATTAGGGATACAAGAGTGACTCCAGATAATGGAGGGGAAACCTCAGCAAAGCCAGAAAGTAAGGATAGGGGAGGAAGAAGTCTGAGGTAATTAATTAAAAAGCTACATTTAAATATGAGTATACATGTGAATATAAAATTGTTATCCTGGACACTCAGTATTGGGAGGGAGGGAAAAAGAGAAGTGGGGGGAGGGCATCAAGTACTGTGCGAATATATGCCATTATCAACATGATCCACATAACAATGTAAGACTATAGTGCATCAATAAAATGAAATAAAATAAATAAAAAACAAAATAACTAATTAAATAAAGTGGGAATGCAGCCAGGTGTGGTGGCATACACATGTAATCCCAATACTTGCGAGGCTGAGGCAGAAGAATCTTGGTTCACTGCCAGCCTCAGCTACTTAGTGAGACCCTCTACAACTTAGAAAGACCTTGTTTCAAAAATACAGGATAAATAATAGGGCTAGGATGTAACTTGGAAATAGAATGCTTCTGGGTTTCACCCCCAGTACTACAAAAAAGAAAATAAAGAAAAGAAAATATGCTTGTAGTAACCCAGTGCACGAATCTCTGAGAATTACACTAATCTGCAGAATTGAATCTTTCTGTTAGAAATGCATAAAAATAAAAAATTAACAAATACATACATTTAAAAGATAGCCAGTGAGAGGTAATCATCTAGAAACAAAAATAATTTTTGAACAATGAAAGGTTAAAATCAATAATTGAGCCCTGAAAAAATACTTTTATGAGATTTATATATTTTCTAAATGAGATGATCTGTAGAGGAAAGGAAAGCACCATGAGGGAGAATCTGCTGGTGAAACAGGATAATTAGCATCTCAAGAGCTATAAATAACATGATTAAAATTATATTTCACCAAACACAGGAATCAACTCAAGATGGATCAAAGACTTAGAAATTAGACCTGAGACTGTGAAGTTAGTAGAGAAGAGCATAGGTTCAACACTACAACATATTGGCACAGGCAGTAACTTTCTCAACAAAACCCCCAAAGCTCAGGAAATTAAAGCAAGAATAAACAAGTGGGATAACATCAAACTAAAAAGTTTCTTCTCATCAAAGGAAACTATCAATAACCTAAAGAGGAAGCCTACAGAATGGGAAAGGATCTTTACCAGCCACCATTCTGATAGGGGGCTAATATCCAGAATATACAAAGAGCTCAAAAGACTCTACACTAGCAAAACAAACAACCCAATCAAGAAATGGGCAAATGAACAAAATAGACACTTCACAAAAGAAGAGATACAAAGGGCCAATAGATACATGAAAAGATGTTTTTCATCACTGGCCATCAGGGAGATGCAAATGAAAACTACACTGAGATTCCATCTAACCCCAGTCAGAGTGGCAAGCATAAAGAAATCAACAACAACAAATGCTGGCGAGGATGTGGGGAAAGAGGAACTCTTTTACACTGTTGGTGGGAATGCAAACTAGTTCAACCACTATGGAGATCTGTGTGGAGATTCCTAAGAAAGGTGGGAATAGGTCTGCCATATGATCCAGCTATATCACTCCTGGGTATCTTTCCAAATGGGTTGAATTCAGAGAAATACAGCGACACATGCATACCTATGTTCATAGCAGCACAATATGTAATAGCCAAAATATGGAACCAACCCAGATCACCATCAACAGATGAATGGATAGCAAAACTGGGAAATACACACAATGGAATTCTATTCATCCATAAAGAAGAACAAAATTATATCATTTGCAAGAAGGAAAGCCCTGGAGAACATTATGTTAAGTGAGATCAGCCAAGCATAGAAGGAGAAGGTACATATGTTTCCTCTAATATGCCCAAACTAGGAAACACAAAGGATACCAGTGGGACTCCAGATAATGGAGGGGAAATACCAGCAAAGTTTGAATGGAAAGATAGGAGAGGAGGAAGGCTGATCTTGATTAATGAGGGTCTACATCTGAACATGTGTAAAATTATGAATAAGACATGGTTAACCTGGACAACCATTGGTGGGAGGGGGGAAGGGAAAACGGGGGTGGGGGGAAAGGGCACCAAATATAGTTTAAATGTATACTATTTATGTTCAATAAAAACATTGTTAAAAGAAAATAAAGAAGATACTGGTAATATACTATGTGTATTATTTCATATTTTTATGTTGTGCTATATGTGTTACCAATTTTTGTATGTATTTAAACAACTTTAATACAAAATTTGGAGAAAATCATTGCCATTGTGTTTATTCTAGTAACAATAAAATGAAGAAAAACCAAAAAATAAAATAAAATAAAATTATGAGTATATTTAAAATCATCAATGATAAGGAAGTCAAAAGAACTGTAATGTATGAGCAGAATATTATTTTTAAAATATCATGAAGATTTTAAAAAGAAATAAACATAATATTGGCAACACAGGTAATTATTGAATTTAAGATCTTAATCAGTAGGTTGAACAACATATAAGACACATCTTAAAATAGAACTGGGTAATTGGATTTGAAGAAACCACTGAGAATGTAGTACAGATAAAGGGATAACATAGAAGCAGTTGTATGATATCAGGATCAGATAGAAAGATCCAAATCTACATTTTGTAGAAACACTTGAAGGGAAATATAGAGGAAGCCAATTTCAATGAGATAAGTCTAACAATATTCTAGACTTGAAGAGACATTAGAACTCAGTTTGAGAATTAACTTCAAGTCAATTCAACCTAGATAAATAAAAATGTTGCTTAGTGCATTTTTTAATAATTAAAATAAAGGGTTTTTTTGCAGCTAATTGAGTCCCTGAGGTTTAACCCAAAGTTAGTGTCTACAGAGATCTACAGCAGGACTGTTCAGTGGGACCCGGAAGGTAGAAGAATCAGCTGCAATAGGTTTTGGGATGGGCCAAGACATTGAGCACAGACTATCTGTAGAATTAACATCACATTCAGTGAGGGATGTTATTAACCTGTACACCAAACTTCTTTTAAATGCTGTTCAGTATAGTACTTTTGTAAACTGCAAAGGTATTTAAAAACATTAATAACATTATCTCATCAGCAGTTTAGCAACTACTAATTACTAATATGCACAATGCTTAGCAAAGGATCAAAGGATTGATTTTATAAGCATTTTCCCATTTAATCTCAGTAAGCCAAGTGATATAATCCCTATGATTCTCATACTTGGGAGGCTGAGACAAGAGGATTGTAGGGCCATTTGTCATGTGTTACTTAGTTAAACCTTATTTTAAAATCAGGAATTTAGAAAAGTGATGTACCTTGCCCATAGTCTTAGAGACTAGTAAAAAAAACACTCAACTAAGATCTGTGTGGTTATTTTTTTCCTTTGTGGTGGTACTGGGGTTCCTGGAAGCCCTTCTACCTCCAGGCTATACTCCCAGACCTATTTTATATTTTTATTGGGAAACAGAGTCTCTAAGCCAGTGGGCTGGCTTTGAACCTGTGCGATCCTCTTGTCTCTTCCTCTCGAGCACGGGGATTACAAGACTGTGCCACCATGCCCAGCCTGTGTGATGATTTTAACTATTATTCAATGTACAGAACACAGAGGAATTAGATTAATACCAGTAACCAAAGCAAGATGGTTCATTGGAAATATACAAACTATAAGAAATTTCTTGAAGTAATTGTGAAGTATTAGTGCTCTGACTCAAGAAGACTGCCTTTCTGATACTAAATGTCAGAGTGGAACTCTGGGGATAGTGGCAGAGTCCTTTCAAAGAACAGACAAAAGATTTACCTAGCCAGAACCAGTTTACAGGTAATAGAAAATACATTAGCAATCTCATCTTGGAGGGTCATGAATATTATTCAGTGGTGAAAAGGAAAGACAGCCTAATTATTTTAAGCATGGAGTGTGTTGCATTTTTTAAAAATGTCAGACATATGCATGTAAGATGTACCTGCCTCCAGAAATAGGTTTTCCCTCAGGATGCAAAATTTAAAATAGCAAATGGAGGCACAAATGAATGTGCCAAAAACAGAATCAAAGGGAACTACTGATACTGTCTGATGCTGAGTACATCTTAAAGGATTTTTTCCAGAAGATTCCAGCACTTAATGCAAGCCAAAGTGGGCTTCTCGGCATAGGCAGTACTAGGCATTATTTTTTTCCCCCACTATGTTCTCTCCAAATGTACAGTAAAGCATTATTTTGAAGTCAGTGCTTTTAGTGAGCCTTCTATTTTTCACTGCAAAGAAACCCAATTTATTTTTGTTCAAAGAAAAAGTGGAATCATAGCCATCTCTGAGAGAACTGATGAAAACATTGGCAAAACTTTCAGATAAAAGAGATCAAATTGTTTACCAATATATATATATATATATTCCATTTTATTTTCTCTCACAGACATTTGGGAAGAAGTGGAGAGGGGTTTTTGGGGTGGGCAGGGCTCTGACATTCATTCCAGTGAAGAAACCTTTTAAAAAAGTAATTCAGCTTTTTAATCATTACACTAGGCCACCTGAAATAAGTATTTAACTTTCAATTTGATTTTTATTTCTTTCATCATTCCATGATGGTGTTCTTGTGCTGACAGAAACAGATTTCTGGCTTTGAAAAAAATCCCATACTCATACATTCAAGACCAGCTTCCAGCTTGCTCTTTTTCAGGGTAAAATAAATCAATTTTTAAAAGTTTTCATTTTGTGCAAGGTACCCATTTGTTGAGTGAAGATTATAGTTTAAACTCCACTGGAAGTAATTAAATTAGTTTGCCCTTACATTTCTGGTCAATACCCCTCTTTATGGATTTGCCTGAAAATTCTGTGTTCCCAGATGCTACTTTTACATAGAGCTGTATACTGAGAAGTAAGGACAATAAATTGCCAGTTTTGGGGAAAATGGGAGCAGATAAAAATTTAAATGCCACTCCAGTTTTGCAACTGAAATATTTGAGTGAATGTCAAGGGCTATTCCCATTTGAGATGACCGAATATTTTTTGCAGTTCACCATGATCTCTGGGCAGGAAATATTTTTGTGTACAATGAATATCTTTCATTGCCAGGGTCTGACTGCAGCAAAAACATAATCATAGGATGATGAGAAAAGAGATGGAAATTTTCCTATAGTGCCCAGAACTAGAGTATTTCCGTTGCTCATTTCTGACATTTTTGACTTGGCAAGGACAGCAAGGACAGAAATATAAATAGCATAACTCAGTACCACAGCATGAGGGCAACCAGTCTAATGCCACATGAAGTCCAAACAGACTTTACCAGCTCATATCCTTAATCCTGGCACACATGACTTAACTCCAATCAAGTACTTGTGGAGGGATTATTAATCAATCACTAATATTTTTTCCAGTGAATACAGATTGGGTTGGTGATCTTTTTTTTTTTAAAACCAAGCTCTTAGAAATCTCCTGCTAGTTTTGACCTAACTACCATTCTTTTCTCTGAACTTCAATTTAGAAGGAACCAGCTATAGTGATAGAGATCTCAAATGGAAAGATAGAATGATCAGGGGCTTTGCCTCTACTTTTACACTGATAAATTATTTTTTCCTTAGCTCAATAACTAGCTCTCTTTAAAATTTAATTTCTTAATCAGAACAAGTAATTTGGGTTTAATCAGAAGTTGTTAATCATGACCTGAGGGCCCGTGGGGGCCAGATGTAATTCCAAGAGGGGTTTGAACTTATAGGATTTGAAATAATTTTAAATACAAAATAAATAGAATGGCAACCAATTTTTCAAAGTAGATAGATGTTGTTGCAATGAAAAAAATACAAATTTATCTCAGATAATTGTATAGTGTACAATCCTTTGTCACCATATTTTCTCTATCAACACATACTCAAAATTATATGGTTATTCCTTACCACTTCAAGTCCAAGCATCTTCATCTGTTAATTGTATTACAATGGAATGTATTTTAAATTATTTTTGTGAAGATTGAGGGGGGGTGTTACCATATGAAAGACTTGGTACAGGCCTTGCCTGACACATAAGTATTCCACGGGGCACAAAAAGTTTCCTGGGATACAGTAAAAGAATGGTGTTACTCAACTTGGGATGGAACTCTCCCTTCACCCTTGCCTAGGAATACTAAGTATGAGCCAAAAAACAGAGGAGTGTATTTCTCTAAATTCTTCCTTAAATATAAATACTCAGGCAATTCTAGGATATAGTTTGAGACCTGGTACTATAAGCAGTAGGGTAATGACACTGCAAAAATAACACTGCTTTCCTAACTCTCCTAGGATTGTAATTGCTACAATTTTCCTGCCCTGTGGGTCACAGTATTTTCAGATAGTTTCCTTATTCTTGACTGGCTAAATTGAAAATTTAATCTAATTCTATAAAAACTATGCTGCTTTCAGTCTATATCTCACATAAAGGAAACAGACAGCCAGTATTATTACCATGAAATGGAGATTTATACTTTGTTGTTAGAGAAGGTGCATATATTTTTAAATGTTGAGAAGTAATGGGGCAAATGATTTAGAAATCCCTTCTAATTTTTAAAACATGATGAATTTTAGAGTCAAATACAGATGTGATGCATAGAAAAGGCAATTTTCAAGAGCTAGGTCTGAAAACAGAAATACCTCAGTGGTAAATAGGATGATCTTTTTTAATCTGTCATCACTAACCTTCCATGGTCAGAAAAAAAGCCAATTGCAAAGCCAATAGTGTTGGTGTAAAGATAATTAAGAGTGTTCTGTTTTTAATATTGCCAATGAATCCAAAGACTCACCACATTTTTCATTCCAGAAACCAAAGAATTATCTTTGATTTTTTTTCACTTTCTTCTTCCTTTAAAGTCCCATTAACTCATCAGTGTCAAATCCTGTCACTTCTAAAATACATTTACCACTCAAGCTCATACCCAAGACTACAGAATCACCATTTGCCTCTACAAGTCACTTTCTACTTAGCCTTAAGAATAAACTTTTATGTCATATCTGTTTGATATCTTTTCTTTCTTGAAATGTTCTCAAGACTTTGTGATGGTCTAGCAGTCATATGACTTGAGGGAGTATAACTTCTGCCTGATCTCAGCAACTCAATCTTTCCCTCTTTCTTTTTCATTCAGTGTTCAGCAACACTGACCTCCTTTGCCTTCCTCAAGCATATCAAGCTCTCTCATAACCCTGAGGTTTTTTTGAAGGATGTTCCCTCTGCCTGGTGCCATCTTTTCCATCTAATTCTTTTTTAACTGATGCCTACATCATGTCTGCTCAGTGACATCCCCTTTCCTCTTCTATAAAGAAGCTCAATCTCCATCTCTCCATGCTGTGTGCTTCCTTGAAAACACTGTTTATTATGTGGAACCACTCATTTATTTCTTTATTACTTGCTGTTTATTCCTGCCCATCCAGAGCCAGACCTTGTTGGGTTTTTCCCACTAGGATACCTTCAGAGCCCAGAGCAGAGCCCAGAGCAGAGCCCAATGCTCAGAAAGGCAACATTACATGACAATTTCTGATGAAAACATTTTACCATTTTATATAAATAAACTTTGATGTGGGTTATTAAAGTGTTGTGTAATTTCCCTCACTGGAGAGCCTCTAGTGCATTATTCTGCATGGTAGTTGTTAGCTACACTGTCTTGTGTATCAAAGAACATTGGCACTATCACAGAAAATTCTGTTGCTTTGGGGATTGGGTTGAGCTAGGCAACTCTTAGAAGAACTGATGTGAATTGGCTCTCACCTAAGGTTTTATATGGTTCTCCTCCTACATAAATCTATTCTGTCTGTAGTCATCAGTTGGCTTGGTTTACTCGGTATGAACTCAATGACTGGTAGTGAAGAGTGAATTTCATATTGAGAGATATAAAAAAACTGTAAGAAATTCCCAAAACTCCGTTAAAAGTGTTTCTTGTAATCCTTGTACTTGAGAAACTGATACAGGAAAATTGCATATTTGATGCAAGCCTCAGCAACTAAGTGATATCTGTTTTCAATTAAAACAATAATAAGTGCTGGGGAATAGCTTAAATGTAGAATTTGAATACCAAAAAAGGGGGAAGTTCTTTTATTTTAGCTACAAAAGCTTGTGAAAGATAACTTTTTTTTTTGCCAGTACTGGGGATTGAAACCAGAAGCAGTCTAACTTTGAACTACACCCCAAGTCCTATTTTTTATTTTTTACTTTAAAACAGAGTGTCACTAAGTTGCAGAGGGCCTCACTAAGTAGATGAGGCTGTCTGTGAACCTGTGATCCTCCTTCTCGGCCTTTCAAATACTGAGATTACAAGCATGTACCACTATGCCTAGCTAATGCCAGTCTTCTATTACTAGAATATTTAATATTTATTCAGCACCAAAAATATGTTGAGAGCCCACACTGGACCTCATGTTTGCCTCTGCCTTTTGGGACTTCCCATTCAATTAGACAGATGGGGAAAATACTGGCCAAGTGTGGTTTCCAATCACATTTATAAACAATGAGCCTGACTGAAGCTTCTGGGAGGATGTCACTCTGACAGAGGCAGCATGTGGTATGTCTCACTGTGGAATAAATGAGCTTCCTGCTGCCACCAGCAAGCACACTGCTGGTAATATAGTCAATCCTGGCCCACACTCCATTTGGACTTTCCACGCTTGCTGCAACCATATTGCCCAGGGATACTGCCACATGTAGTCCAGTGTTCTTTTCTCTTTGGTGCTGTTAGTGCCTCTTCCATGCAGCCTGGGAAGCTGGGTCTCTTCTGGTTTTATTTTTCTTCTTGTTCCCTGCACTGGAGCATTTGTCTCAATGAATGCACAAACACATGTCTGGATACCAACCCATTGACTATGGGAAGCTGCAGTCTCATCTTGGTTGGCAGTGAAGGACATTACTATGACCAGAAGCAGTATGTGGTTCATCCTGTTGGGCCCCATGCCTCCTTTATTACCTACCATCTTTCTGGAAGGTTTCAAAACTTCAGCTCAAGCATTTTCTCCAAAGAGCTGTTTCAGCAGCATCTAGTAAGTTGTACTCTTATTTCCATGTTAATTTCTCAATTGCAATGTCATGTGCATTCAATAAAATTTATCAAGGAATACAACTTAGTCATTTTTTCATATTCAGAGAATTGTACAGATATTGCCACAATCTGATTTTTTGATATTTCTGTCATCCAAATATATGCACATAGTTATGCATCTTCCAGAATTGGTGAAAAGCAAACACATCCATTATTGACTGGTGTTTGCCAATGGACAGCAAGATTTTTCTTGAGCAAGATGATCAGGCTAATTGCTGACAAGAATGATCACTGTCAATCTCAATAATGTCATTTGCCATAAATGTCTCATTTTATCAGAAAACATGGCAAAATAGGCAACAACATTTAGATTTGCAGTGATGGTATTAAACATAGAACCTTCTCTGTACATAGTCATATAAAATATCTGCTATGAAATGGGTACTTAATGTTGATTATGCTGCATGTTTCCCAAGTGTCCTGCTTCCATTTATTGCTGATGGTTGCTACTTGGTGGCTTATATTGGCTTGAGTGTCAAATAATACTGGTGACTCTCACTCCACATGACATCAGAGTGCTAAAATATGTTTAGAGGCTAATTTCCACCAATATGACAGCCAATGCCTATCAGATCCCCTCCCAGTCATCTTTCTTATTTTCTACCCTGCTTCTGCCCCATCCCAGATATTGGAATCCTTTTTCCTCTCTAATTTCCATTTCTTTTATTTTTTGAGGTGCTTGAGATTGAACCCCCTGGGTTCAATTCTACATCTGGACTATACCTCCAGCCCTATTTTATTATTTTATTTTGAAAAGGGGGTCTCAATAAGTTGTGCAGGGCCTAAGTTGTTGAAACTGGCTGGGAACCTGTGAGCCTCC
Source organism: Muscardinus avellanarius (assembly GCF_963383645.1). NCBI lineage: Eukaryota > Metazoa > Chordata > Mammalia > Rodentia > Gliridae > Muscardinus > Muscardinus avellanarius. Next base: position 33,236,486 of record NC_137804.1, on the reverse strand, counting down.
CATGTCTTAAACAAGAATGCACCACCACACCCAGCTCATACTATCCTCTCTTGATCCTGATGATTTAAAAAATTCTATCTATATTCCAGGTTTGGTTACAAAACATGTAGGTCTTTGCCTCAGCCTCAGTTATTCTACTCTTCTCCCTTCCTTTTATGTAACTGACTAACTTATAAATATTGGGGAGAAAATGCCATTCACTTTTAACATAGAACTCTGGAAAATCATCAATACTGCATTCTTTCTTTGTTTTGTTTTGTTTGTTGGTAGTACTGGGGTTCCTGGAAGCCCTTCTACTTCTGGGCTACACTCCTACACCTATTTTTTATATTTTTATTTGGAAACAGGGTGTCTTAAGCCAGCGAGGCTGGCTTCAAACCTGCGCGATCCTCCTGTCTCTGCCTCCCAAGTGCGGGGATTACAAGCGTGCACCACTACGCCTGGCTATACTGCATTCTTAAATATTTGTGACAAAATATTTTAGCCATTAGACCATGCAGACTATAACTGTAGTTCTTACTCTTGGCCAACTCATCAGATTCTGACCCTAAAAGTAGTTATTTTGGTTGTAATTCTTATTGATTTCTGTTATTAACCCATTTAGTCCAAATATTCCAGATGTAGGATCATATATAAAAACTTAAATTAAGCAGTAAATATATCACTTATGGCAACTTTTGAAATAAATATTATGTTTTGAGAGGTTTTTTTTTCAGAAAAGTAAGAAGTGAATGATTAGAGCAGTTGACAAATATATAAATTTATTTACAAATATGTAAAAATATAAAGGATAGCAATGCTCTAAATTATTATTTCTAATATATTTTAATGCCCCCGTGTCAATTTCACTGAGGTATTTTCAGAATTGAAAACTTAGGATATAATGGTCCTCATGAATTGGTAAATGTAGCAATTGAACAGCAGCTAATTATACTAACACTTGACATGTTCTCCCTTAAATTACAAAGCTGGCATTTCCTCCCCATATTCCAGATGCCAAAACATAGACTTAGAGGATGAGCCACTTTGCCAAGGCCACAAAGCTACTGAACAGCAGGTCTGTGGTTTGAGTTCAGGTTTACTGGTGCCCAAGACCAGGCACTTTCCACAACTGCCTCTCACCTTATTGAATTGAAGAGCATCATGTCATTTGTTTAGAGATCCCAAATCTCTCACTGATATGCAAGAGATTTCCAGGGTTCAGTCAGATTGGCTACATTATGTGGGCACATAAGTTTTCTTCTCAATGTCTGCTTTGCCTTAGGGAAAATGAGCAAGGAATGGGGAGTATGAGAGGTGGGAGAAACATGTTCCACCATTTGCCAAGTTCAGGATTTTGCTGCTGCTGCTCCTCAAGGTTCAATCTGAGCATAGCAAAACATTTTTTACAACATCCACCAGCAGTATTCCTACCATGCCAAAACCCTCTCTCCTCTCCTTTTCCTCTAGGACTTTAAACTCCTGCTAATAAAAGATCCACAGGTAGCTGGGCATGATGTGCATACCTATAATCTGAGTACTTGGGGCTGAGACAGGAGGACTGTAGGTTTAGGCCAGCCTCAGAAACTTAAGGAAACCCTCAGCAACTTAGTGAGACCTGTTCAAAATAAAAACTAAATGTGGTTGGGGGTTTAAAGGCAGAATTTTCCTGAGTTCAGTTCCCAATAGTGTACACACACACACACACACACACACACACACACACACACACACACACAAAGATGCACAGGCAATTCTAAACCTTTGAAATGAAATTTAGAACTTTATCTCCATTGCCTTTCCTGGGCACTCTGTGAAGCAACATCTTTTGTGTTTGCAGCAAATAAAAACACTAGGCAAAGAACCTGCTGACCAGTTCTTGTAATAATGCTTTCCCTCATGGACTTGAGAGGTTTCAGACTGCAGATGCTCTTAAAGACTCTGCTATTTACTGTCTTGTTTCCTATTTGTCCCTTTCCTATAAAAGATCCTTAGGCAATCTCTCTGATCACTGTCACAACAAACAAATTCAACTAGGCCTATTGAGTCCCAAAGACACACTTGATGTGATATGATGTCACCTCTACTCTTTAATATTTATCAAGGGCACTTAGCACACTTGGCACTACTTGGAAAGGCAATGTTGCCCAACCCTCTTCCTTCCCTCAGTGCCATGAAGGATGTAACCCTGTGGAACTTCACTTGGTGAGAGTCTGTCTCTACTGACTTCCATAACCTTGGAGCTCTATCCCCTGCAGCCACTCAGGGATTCTCTGGGTGGTGGCAGTCTTCTGATGCTAATCATCATGATTATGGGTGTGACCTCAAACACAGATTTCCTGCCACCCTGAATTAGCCAGAACAGGCACCAACCAGCTGGCCTGTGGGAATGTCACCAACCCCAGATTTCTTCTCCTGCTTTTATGCTCTTGGCATTTGCAGCCTGAGCTCAGAAGCAGCTTTTTGATGTTTGTGAAAAGTCCTATATCCAGGGCCAGCCTCTGTATCCAGCCTTCTTCCGGCTCTCCCACTCTCTCAGGCATTGTTTCTTTAAAGCTCTGGAAAAGTGTCACTGAGGCCATCTTAAAAGTTTGTTGGCCAACTTGCTTGACACTGCACCAAAGCCACTTTTCTGCCTCTGACACCTAAGGTGAACCATGCTCTAATCACCTTGGCTGCTTCTCACTGTCTGCAGTTTCTTGCTTTTAACAGCTTGTTTTAAGATCCCTTGAAAAAGCTGTCGTCCTGCGAAGGAGGGATGGTGCTAGAAACAGTGCAAGGAGCTAAAAATAAACCTCTTCTGCAGATAGGGACAGACACACTGTAAAAATAGGTTACCTGGCCACTTTCCAGACCTGATTGTTTTGGAGACCTACTTGTTTTCTATTAGGAGAGAGTAAAGTGTTTGCATAGGAAGCTTTGTGATGCACAGGAGCTAGAGACCATTTTTAAATTGCCCATTGTTGGGCAGTGACAGGCATAAATCTATTGTTTGCAGAATGGGTACAGGCTGTCCAAATTTGCTCTCTATGAGGCAGTCACAACTAAGGACAAAAGGTACTAGTGTGCCACTTAAATAGTTCATTTTTGAGAGTTTATTGCTTTAATTCAACTAATTGTTGACTGCAAAAATAAGAGGCTTGGAAATTATCAAACACATTTGTCTGAACCCACAAAAGGAGTCTTTAAAGAAATAGTTGCAATAATGTCAGCAAATACCTGTCACCTTTTGCACAATGCTTCTCACTTGTGAGCTTGCAAAGGGGACTCAGGATGGCTTCCATTATTGGGACACATTTTTTATACTTGGTATCCTGTATTTGTAGCTTCTGTACTTCACAAGAGTCCTGCAAGTTCAAATGTATGGTAGAGAAGGTAATATTTCTAAAGATTTAGGTGACTAAGCTCAACCCAATAGCAAAATTGGGGTAGATGCAGCTCTAAGCAATTCCAGATGGTCAGTTCTGTTCCAGCACCTTCACAGTGCTGTATGTTCTAATTTGAGAGCATGAAGCCATGGTGGACAGGCCTTGGCCACCTTTAGCATATGACCAGCAGCTACCTTCTCCTTGTCCTTCAGTCAGGTTCTGGTGAGGAGTAGGGAAGATATGTCATCTTCAATGCCCTTTCAGAGGACAGAGAACTAAGTAAGTGCTGTTGGATAAGTTCAACTTCATTTAATACTGAACTGGCTGTATAAAGTGATGTTGTATAAGCATGTCATGGTTTTCCATAAGGGGGCACATATTGAGAATTTTGAACCCAAGAAAGGCTGATAAATAATTTCTCCATGCAAAGTTACTTAGTAATATAGAAGGTTCTGGGTAGTGAAGTTCTGACTAGCTGCAGAAAGGCAGACAGTGACTAGTCTAACCTCAAGAAAAATGGGCTGGCTTGCCTTCCAGTGCCCTATTTCACACCTTTATTCCAAGTTTCACCACAAAAAATGGATTAGTTCTAAGATGTTTTCATCTTGATTAAACATTTTCTTTCTATGGTGGCATCATGATTTTAAAATACAAAATACAGCAGTTAATTATATTGCAATGAACTGCTTTAACCTTTTTAATTATGTTTTCAGAGGCTGAATCCTCCCCCTTCCTACCCAGATATTGCTTAAAGGTTAGTAATGCTCAGGACACAACACAGGATGGATGGGCCAACAAATAAAACTGAGAACGATTGATAAAATTAAGGTCAGAGGATCCCCAGACCATGGGGAGGCTCAGCTACTATAAACTCTTCTTGTTTTAATGACCAATTGTGCAGCCAGAACTGGTCATTAAATTTCTGGTGCCACTGCTTGCCTTAAGGAAACAGAACTGTGCTAGAATCTCAGAGAGAGCTAGAATCAATGCTTTATGAGAGCTTGCAAAGAAAAAAATAGTTTAATTTCCCCATTATCTTCAGGACACTTACCATTTTGTCCATGAGGGGTGGGTAGTTGTTCATGGCTAGTGACAAAAGCCAGTGCCAGATTCAAAGCTGAAGGACATTCTAGAATGTCCAACTCAGTATTTAAAGCAAGTCTTTGAAGTTGGCATTACATTAGGCCATCCATCTATATAAGAACTGAGGCTCAAAAAGGTTAAATAAAATTATCATCTGTCACATAGCCACTAGATTGTGGTCCTGGGTTCTATACTAAAGACCATCAACACCATGGCTTGCCTTCCTAATGAAGGCTTCATGAAGTAGAAGTCTCTAAAACCAGTCCTTTCCTGTATCTGATCTCTTTCTGCAGACACCAGAAGTATTAAGGTCTGAAATAACAAGCTTTGGGAGTGCTTCTTGTTCTTCCTCATTGCCTTCCAGTAACTACAGGAACAGGGCATTAAAATATCACCAGACACTGGGTGTGGTGGTGCATGTCTGTAATCTGAGTACGGAAAGGTGAGACAGGAGGATCAGAGGCTTGAAGTCAGCCTCAGAAATTTAGTGAGGCCCTCTGCAACACACCTAGACCCTGTTTTAAAATAAAACATATAAAAGGATGGGGGTCTTGAAAGCTTGTTTGGAAGTTCTAGCAGGGGAGTACATCTACTTGCATACACTTGATTGAAGACCAATCCTCCTCTATTCAGGGAAGGTCATCCTCTTCAACCAAGTGCACAGCTTTGAGAGGGACGCATATGGAGTGGTGGGAGGAAGGGAACACCAACCTAGCTAGTCAGATCAGCTGAATCAACCCTGGTGATAAATGTGGTGACAGATGTCACAGCCAGATTACCCTCACATCAAGCATGAGAAGAAGGGAGGGAGATGGAATGGGGTGGGAATTAGATAAGGGCTAATTGAGTGATGTGTGCATTTTAAAATATCCTTCTGTTCAATCATTGGCACCAAGTAAATGAATGAATGAATGAATAAATAAATAAATAAATAAATAATAAAAATAATGCTAGACCTTCTGTGGCGTTGCCAGCAAAGGGGAAAGTTTCCTCTGAAGTGGTAGGTTAAGACCTGTGGATTGACTTCCAAAAAAAATTATTGGCACATTTGTCCTATAAAATTTTTTATTTCATACTGAAAGAATAGGCAGGAAAGGTACAGGATAGGGATGTGTCACTGAAAGATTTAAATAGGAAATAAGGAGTCTACAGGAGAAAGATCAAATTTAGCCTGGCTAGTTAATGGTAATAAAAGAATGGTGATAAATGCTACCATGTCCCCAAGTAAGGACTAAATGCCAAATATCTTGATATAAGCTTTTTGAATCCTATATAATTTAATCATCTCTGAATTTTATGAGTTTAGTGCTAATGTTATTACAAATTTATAGACAAAAATTTTAGGTGCTATTGGGCAAACTTATTTGTCAAAAATTGTCCCAGTGATGGCAGAGAAGGGCTAGAAGTAAAATGTTTTACAATTGTCTAGAGGCAGAGAGGAGAGGGAAAAGAGCCACAGCAGTCTGGATTATATAGAACACACAAACTCCAAATTATTAATGTTCCCACCATGTCCAATTTCAATCTCCAATCCAACTCTGTCAGGAAAAAGAATCCCAAGAAGGATAGTACAGGGCAGGTGGGACATGTTACTGAACCTAGACATTCTTGTAAGAGATTTTCTATTAAGTATGATTGATCATTCCCTTTTATTCAGCTGTATTCTTCAAAGGGCTCAACATCAAGAAGGTTCAGACTCCACGCCTAATAACAACAACAAAGGGCTTTGAACCTGATTTTTTGTCACCTGTGGCCTGCTTCAAAACACATAGCTCTTACAAAACAATGGTCCACATAAATTCTGCCCAGGTTTGCTGCTTTAAGGAATTTGCAAATCAGTGCTGTGATGCTCTTCCTTCTATTATATGTTGCCACTACAATGTTTGAATAGTTTGTTGTCTGTTTTATAAAGGAGCATTAATCACTGAATATTTTAAATGGACATTGCTAGGTGATAAAGATATTTGTTTCAAGGTAGCAGAAAAGTTTTCTCTACCAATGCAATTGAAGAAGAAAAAATCCTCAGTAATTATATCTTCTACTTATTTCCCAGTGAGTTCTCTACATGAATTAGCAGAGTGACTTGTTAGTAGTTATGACTATCCTATTCATTTCTCTGATGAATGTCTGATATGAATCTGGACTAAAGTTTATTCCATTTCATCTGAGCAACAAGTTAATTAATGAGCCATCTGTAAAGCCTCAGTTGATTTTTTGCTTATCTCTTGATCTAGTTTGAAAGCACCTAGCTGACAACAACCAACTTGGTTAATACAAGTTGTAATTCAAATATAACATAAAATCTCAGCTTTATCATGCTTAAGGACTATTTTTTAACATTGAGTTTTGAGAAACAACTCATTATAACTTCTTTCAATGGATGCCCATGTTCTTGTATAGGCAGAATAGACCATAAAATGACCGTCTTTACCTAAAGCACAAATTCAGTTCAATCGCTATCAAAATATTAATGACATTTTTCACAGATCTAGAAAACACAGGTGTAAATTTATATGAAAGAACATAAGACCCAGAATAGCCAAGCAAATCTGAGCCATAAGAACCATTCAGGAGGCATCCTAATACCTGACTTGAAATTATACTACAGAGCTATAGTAATAAAAACAGCATGTTATTGGGACAAAAATAGATACATAAGCCAAACGAATATAACTTAAGATACAGAAACAAACAAATACTCACACTTATAGTCAGTTGATTTTTGACAAAGGAGTAAAACATGTACTGAACAAAAAAAAATCCTTTTCAACAAATGGTGCAAAAAAATCAACTCAAGATGGACAAGAGCCCAAAAATTAGACCAAAAACTTTGAAATTACTAGAAGAAAACATAGTATCAACACTTTAACATCTAGGTACTGGCAGACACTTTCTCAATAAGACCCCCTGAAACTCACATAATCAAACCAAGAATCAATAAATGGAATGACATCAAGTTAAAAAACAAAAACAAAAAACAAAAAACTTCATTGTGGCAAAGAAAACAACTAAGATCCGAAAGAGAGAGGCTACAGAATAGAATAAAATCTTCTCAGTTTAACCCTCTTATAGAGAACTAATATCTAGAAAATATAAAAAAATAAAAAACTTTAAAACTTCCTTATATAGCCATTTTATAGCAATATAATTCACAGTAGCCAAATTACGAAACCAAAAAGATAAATGGATACAGAAAATGTAGTCTATACACACAACTGAATTTTACTCAGCCATAAAGATCAACACAATTATATTGTTTGAAGGAAAATGGATGAATCTAAAGAATATCATGCTAAGAAAACTAATGTCCAACTCAGAAATTCAAGGAGCATGTGCTTTCTCTCATATATGGAAATGAGAGAAAAAATTATTTTGGTGTTAGATGTTAAATCCAGAAGCATTCTACCACCAAATCTTTTTCTTTTATTTTTCTTTTTTATTCTTTCTTTTTTTTATTAATGTATTTTTAATTGGTGCATCATATTCAAACATCATATTGGGGTAAAAAAATTTTGTGTACAGACATGTACACATCGCTGATTTAACACCTACACAATTCCCACCCCATTCCCTCCCCGTGCCTCCTTCCCTTGTTTGGCTTAGTGATTGAATTCGATATGTTTAAGTACATTATGTGTTTTAGAGATTTTCCTCTTTTCCCCTACTTTCTCCTCCTTTAGGTTTTCTTGTTTGCTCCTCTATAGGATTTCATTTTTCAAGAGTTCCTCCTATGACCCATTTCTCCATAACTCTCACATATTAGGGAAAGCATCTGATTTCTTCTTTTTTGTGAATGACTAATCTCACTTAGCATAATGTCCTCCAGTTCCATCCATTTCCCTGAAAATGATGTAGTTGAGTTTTTTTTTTTTTGATGGCTGAGTAAAATGCCATTGTGTACATATCCCACAGTTTTGTAATCAATTCATCTGTGATGGACATCTTGACTGGTTCCATAGTTTGGCTATGGTGAATTGTGCAGCTCTGAACATAGATACACATGCATTAGTTTGGTAGTTTATTTTTTTATTTTATTTTTTTTAAATTTTTTTATTTTATTGGTGCACTGTAGTCATACATCATAGTAGGATACATACTTTTGTAGACATACATGCACACTTTTCCCAGTCAGCCCCCACCCAATCCCCACCCCATTCTCTCCCTATCCCTCAGTCCCATGCTTGGCTTAGTAGTTGACATCTAGTATTATGGCAATTTATCTAAAATTAAAAATGATAATCTCACATAACAGTTTCATTTGTCTGATACCAAGCTTTTGATGACTTAAAGATAACATTTCAATATTTCTTTTTGCTTTCTTTCTTACCAGAGAATATTTTTTTTCTATTTTTTAGGTGAAACTATCATATATTTATATATTTATTTTTCAGAAAAAAATCTATCCTAATATGGAATATGGACTCTAGGTACCCAAAACAATCTTGAAAAAGAACAAAGCTAGAAGATATATATTTTCTGATTTCAAACCATATAAAGCTACAATAATTGAAACAGTGTAGTACTATTCTAAAGGCAGATATATAAACCATTGGAGTTAAATAAAAGCCTAGAGCTAAATTCTTCCCTATATTATCAAGTTATTTTTGACAAGGTTTCCACGAACATTTGGTGGTGGAAATATTAATCTTTTAACTAAATATTGTTAAAAAATAATAATTACATGGAAAAGAATAAAATTGGACCCTTACCTAATCCCATATACAAATATTAACTCAAAATAGATAATAGACCTAAATATAAATCTTAAGACTATAAACTTTTAGGAGAAAATCTGGGTCATAAAACCTCACAACATTGAAATTGGCAGGGATTTCTTGGTTATAATTTCAATGGCACATGCAACAGAGGAGTATACAAACTCCCTAAAAAATAAAAAAAAATTATTGTATATCCAAAGACAATGTAAACAGAGTTAACAGTTACTAATAGAATGGGATAAAATATTTCCAAATGCTATATCTGAAGGTATATTAATATTCCAACTAGAAATCCTAAAAATTAACAACAATAAAGGCAAACAATACCCTTTAGAGATAGGTAAAAGACTAACATAAATAATGAATCTCCACAGATAACCAATCTTAGTTGTCTGTTGGATGGAAAATCTTGTTTCTCTAGTTCTGGAGTGTGTTACCTATTTCTTCTTTGTAGTTAATCTCTTTGAGTATTTTCTCTAGCGCTGGTTTTGAAGACATAAATTCCTTCAGTTTCTGTTTGTCATGGAAGCTTCTTATTTCTCCATCTAATTTGATAGAAAGTTTTGCTGGGTAGGAAATTTTTGGCTGGAAGTTGTTTTCTTTCAGAGTTTGGAATATGTTACTCCAAGCCCTTCTGGCTCTCATGCCTTGGTTTGGGAAGTCTGGAGTGATTCTAATTGTTTTGCCTCTGAATGTCACTTGGCCCTTTGCTTTTGTTGCCTTTAAGATTCTCTGCTTGGCTTCCACATTGGTCATTTTGACAATTATGTGGCGTGGGGATCCTCTTCTCCGATCCTGTCTAAAGGGAGTTCTATAAGTTTCCTGGACCTGTGTATCGACCTCTTGCTCTATGTCTGGAAAATTTTCTGCTATTACTTCCTTGAAGAGATTGTTGATCCCTTTGGTTTCACTTTCTTTTCCCTCCTCTATTCCAATTATTCTTAGGTTATCTCTCTTAAAATGGGCCCATATTTCTTCAATATCAGATTCCTGCTGTCGGATATTTTTTTCTAGATTAGAAACTATGCGTTCATTTTTGGATTGCTCATCTTCTAAGAGCGAGATTCTGTTCTCCATGTGTTCTAATCAGTTGTTTGTGCTTTGAATTGAGGCCTTTACTTCATTAATTGCATCCTTTATCTCTTTTTGGCTCTCTCTGAGTTCTTTTCGAAGCACCTCTATTATTTCTACAGTTATTTTCCTAATTTGATCTTCTAGAAATCTCTGATTTTCTGTTTTATCGGGTTCTGATGTTGTGGGGTTGTGGGCATTCATTGCTCCAGTATTATTCCTCTTTCCCATGATTTCGGATGTTTGTGTCTTCTCTGGGTTCTTCCCTTGGGTCACTATGACTTCCCTTAAGGTGTTCTGGATCTCGAGTCAGTAGTATCTCAGACCCCACTACTCCTTTACTGGGTTGTATCACAGAGTCTCTGACCCAGAGAGTCAATAGAGGCTGCTTTAGACTCTGGGGGGTGCGGGGTTGCACGTTCTCCTATGGTGTGATATCTCTGCCACCGCCCCTCCCCCACTAGGTCAAGTCCCAGGGAGTACAGTACTGGGATTTCTCCTCTGTGACCCGCAATTTGACTCACTGTTCTTGAGTACGCAGATGTAGCTGTACTGGCCTCGCTGAATTCGGTGCTGCTGCCGCCAGTGGCAATATGATGCCGCTGCTATGCCCTCAGCTGTGGGGCTGGTGTTTTTCTTCTTGGTTTTGATTTCCACTCTGAATCCCTGCAGCATGTGCTGAGCTCAGCCACTGGGAGCTTTAGATGCTCCCTGCGTGGAGAAATCCCGCCTGGCTGTTCCACAGTGGTTCACCTCGGCTTGCTGTATCCATCCCGTGAATTCGCAGGTGCCTCCGGCAGTATGGCGCTGCTGCCACGTCTGCCGCGTCCTCGGGTGTGATGCCGGTTATCTCCTCTGTGGCTCTGTTCTCAGTCCGCTTTCTCTCTGGAGCCTGGTGATTTTTTGTTTCACTGGTGATGGTGTTTTCTGGCTATGAAAGGCGCTGATTTTGTGGTAATGGAGATTTGCTGTTAGCGGGGCTCTTAAGCCCCGCTTTTCTCGGTCGCCATCTTCCTGGAAGTCCGCCTAGTTTGTTAGTTTAGCTTTCTATATTTTTGGTAAATACCCAGAAGTGGTATTGCTGGATCAAATGGTAAATTTGTTCCCATTCTTCTGAGGATTCTCCATTCTGTTTTCCAAAGTGGTTGCACTAATTTGCAATCCCAACAACAATGTCTTAGAGTTCCCACTTCTCCACATCCTCGCCAGCATCTGTTGTTGTTTGTGTTTTGAATGATGGCCATTCTAGTTGGAGTTAGGTGAAATCTCAGGGTAGTTTTGATTTGCATCTCTCTGATTGCCAGTGATGTTGAGCATTTTTTCATGCATTTATTGGCCATTTGAATTTCTTCTTTTGTGAAGTGTCTATTTAGTTTGTTTGCCCTTTTTGTTATTGAATACTTTGTTTTCTTAGTGTTGAGTTTCTTGAGTTCTCTGTATATTCTAGATATTAGTCCTCTATCAGTGGTGTAGGTGGCAAAAATCTTCTTCCATTCTGTTGGCTCTGGATTGAGGTTCTTGATAGTTTCCTCTGCTGAACAGAAGCTCTTCAGTTTCATGCAATCCCATGTATTGATTCTCCTTTTAATTTTTTGTGCCTTTGGGTTCTTGTTGAGAAAGTGTTTATCTGTCCCTACGTGTTACAGTGTTGGATCTTTGCCCTCTTCAAGGAGCTTCAAGGTCTCTGCTTTAATTTCCAAGTCTTTGATCCATCGTGAATTGACTTTTGTACAGGGTGAGAAAGTGGGATTAATTTTCAATTTTCTGCATATGGTTAACCAGTTTTGCCAACACCATTTGTTGAACAGGCTATCTTTTTTCCAGTGCATATTTTTGGCCCCTTTGTAAAAAATCAATTGGCTGAAAGTGTGTGGACTTGTTTCTGGGTCTTCTATTCTGCTTCATTGGTCCATATATCTGTTCTTTTGCCAGTAACATGCTGTTTTTATTACAATGGCGTTGTAGTATAGTTTAAAGTCAGGTTGTGATTTCTCTTGCGTGGCTTTTGTTGCTGAGAACTACCTTGGCTATTCTGGGCTTTTTGTTATTCCAGACAAATTTAAGGACTGATTTTTCTATGTCTGTGAGGAATTATCTTGGTAGTTTAATGGGCATTGCGTAAAATCTGTACATCACTTTTGGAGAAGTATGGCCATTTTAATGATATTTACTTTGCCAATCCATGAACATGGAAGATCCTTTCATCTTCTAAGATCTTCTTCGACTTCTTTTTTCAGTGTTTTATAATTTTTTTTTGTAGAGATCTTTTACCTCCTTGGTCAAGTTTATTCCTAGGTATTTTATTTTTTTGTGGGAGATCCTGAGTGGAAGTGTTTTCTGAATTTCCTTTTCAGTGGATTTATGGTTAGTGAACAGGAAAGCTTCTGATTTCTTAAGATTGATTTTTTGTTTCCAGATACTTTGGTGAATTTGTTGATCAGTTCCATAAGCCTTTTGTTTGAGTTTGTTGGGTTTTCTAAATATAGTATCATGTCATCTGCAAATAGTAAAAGCTTGAGTTCTTCTTTTTCTATTTGTACTCCATTGATTTCCCTTTCTTCCTTATTGCTCTGGCTAGAGTCTCTAGTACTATATTGAAAAGAAGTGGTGATAATGGAAATCCTTTTCTCATTCCAGTTTTTAGGGGGAATTCTTGAAGTTTTTCCCCATTTAATATGATGTTGGCAGTGGGCTTATTGTAGATTGCCTTAATAATGTTGAGATATGTTCCTTCTATTCCAACTCTCTGCAGTGTTTTTATCATAAATGAATGTTGAATTTTATCAAATGCTTTTTCAGCATCTATTGAGATGATCATGTGATTTTTGTCTTTGATTCTGTTTATATGATGAATTACATGGATTGATTTTCATATATTGAACCAGCCTTGCATTCCTGTGATGAACCCTACCTGGTCATGGTGTATGATTTTCTTGATGTGGTTTTGAATGCGTGTTGCTAGTATTTTGTTTAATAGTTTTGCATCCAAGTTCATCAAAGATATAGGCCTTTAGTTTTCCTCCCTTGAACTGTCTTTATTCGGTTTGGGTATTAGTGTGATATTGGCTTAATAGAATGTATTTGGGAGAGTCCCGGTTTTTTTCTATTTCATGAAATAGTTTTGTAGTATTGGGGTTAGCTCGTCTATAAAGGTTTTATAGAATTCACTTGGGAAACCATCTGGTCCTGGGCTTTTCTTTGATGGTAAGCTCTTTATTCCTGTTTCAATCTCTTTGATTGTTATTGGTTGGTTTAAGTGTTCTATATCTTCTTGACTCAGTTTAGGAAGGTTGTATTTAACTAGGAAGTTGTCGATTTCCTCCAGATTTTCTATTTTGTTGGAGTATAGTTTTTCAAAGTAGTTTTTGATAATCCTCTGGATTTCTACACTGTCAGTAGTAAGTATCCTTTTTCATCTCTTATCTTCATAATTTGGGTTAATTCTCTCTTTTTTTAGTTAGGTTGATTAGTGGTTTATCAATCTTGTTAATTTTTTCAAAAAACCAGCTTTTGGTTTTGTTTGATTTTTCTGTATTGTTTTTTTATTCTGTCTTTTGTTAATTTCTGCTCTAATTTTAATAATTTCCAATCTTTTGCTGGCTTTGGGGTTCAATTGTTCCTGCTTTTCAAGGGCTTTGAGGTGTGTTTTTAGGCTTATTTACTTGAAGATTTTCTGTTTTTCCTATGTGAGTGCTCAGTGCTATAAATTTTCCTCTTAATACTGCCTTCAGAGTGTCCCCGAGGTTTTGATATGTTGTATCTTTATTTTCATTTGTTTCTAGAAATTTCTTGATTTCACCTCTTACATCTTCTATGACCCATTCTTCATTCAGAAGTGTGGTGTTCAGTCTCCACATGTTTATGTTGTTTCTCTGGGTCTTCTTATAGTTGATTTCTAGTTTCATTCCATTATGGTCTGAAATGACACAGGGAAGTATGTAACATTTTTTAAATTTGCTAGTGCTCATTTTGTGTCCCAGGATGTGATCTATTTTGGAGAAGGTTCCATGAGCAGCTGAGAAAAATATAAACTCTGCTGTAGTTGGGTGAAATATTCTATAGGTGTCCAACAGGTTCATTTGGTTAATGGTGTTCTTTAGTTCTGAGACATCTTTACTGACCCTTTGTCTGGAAGATCGGTCTAGTATTGTGAGAGGTGTGTTGAAGACTCCCAGTATTATTGTGTTGGGGTTTATGTGTGACTTCATGTCACAAAGAGTTTGATTTATAAAAGTAGCTGCCCCTGTGTTTGGGGCATAGATGTTGATTATTGTTATTTCCTCTTGCTGGATTATTCCTTGTACCAGTAAAATGTGACCTTCTTTGTCTCTTCTAATAAGTTTGGGTTTGAAGTCTAACTTGTCTGATATCATAGTTGTTACTCCTGCTTGTCTTCGAGTACCATTAGCATGGATTACCTTGCTCCAGCCCTTTACCTTGAGTTTGTTCCTATCTTTACTTGTAAGGTGTGTTTCTTGTAAGCAGCAGATGGATGGATTCTGGCTTTTAATCCATTTTGCCACGTTATGTCTTTTTCTTGGGGAGTTGAGGCCATTTACATTCAGTGTGATTATAGAGAGATAATTTTTAATTCCCAACATGTTAATATCTTATTTCTGTTTGAGATACTGTTTATTCTTCTTTGTTTAGTTGTCTGCTAGATGGAAAATCTTGTTTCTTTGGTTCTGGTGTGTATTACCCATTTCCTCTTTGCAGTTAATCTCCTTGAGTGTTTTCTCTAGTGCTGGTTTTGAAGACATAAATTCCTTCAGTTTCGTTTGTTATGGAAGCTTCTTATTTCCCCATCTAATTTGATTTATAATTTTACTGGGTAGGAAATTTTTTTTTGAAACAGGGTCTCACTAATTTGCTGAGAATCTTGCCAAGTTGCTGAGGCTTGCCTTAAACTTGCAATCCTGCTGGATCTGCTTCCCAAGTTTTGAGATTACAGGTGAATGCTATCATATGAGTCCTTGACTTTGGAATCACCAATCAAGACTGGGTATCTACCTGCATGTTGCTCTCTCACATACCCAACACTGCTAGATGTGTCACTTTGCCAACCAAGGCACCTTCATGTTTTAGTACCAAGTAATATTTGGTTCCTGGGATTTCACAATGCCTTTAAAAAATGTAAATAGAACCCACTCTTTCTCATGACAAAAAATGCATACTAAAACAAGGTATTACTAAGTAATAGAAGGCCTCACTAAGTTACTGAGGCTGTCCATAACCTTATGATCCTCCTGTCTCAGTTTCCCAATTACTGAGATTAGAGGCACACACCACCCCTCCTGGTCTTAAACTTGTTTCTGACTTGAGATGCAACTACTTTTAGGTAGTGGTCAAATAAATATTTGTGTTTAGATGAAAAGATTAATGGCTAATACACAGAGTCCCATATTTAATCACCATTTACTTAAGACTCATAGATTGGTATGATGCCCATTGGTTTATACTATACTTAATCTTGAAAGACTAAAAATTATCTGGTCTATTCTAAGCTGTTTTCACTCATTATCAACCCTCTATCACCAATATTTTCCCCATGTCTTGGAATAACATAGAATACATGGAATTCTCAATGAAGTAGAATTGTCAGGTTGAACAATTTTGTCCTTGAGAAAGAGCCCAAACTGAAGTAAAATTACTGGAGTATTCAGTAGTATATTTTGTTTGTAGCTTTTTGTTCAATGTTGAGCAAATGTTAAAATTTGATCTACATTACCTTGAGAATTATAATAAAATGACAGATTTGCTTTAATCTTTCTCAGTGGAGATCACCCAATAACAGAGTCAGTAATGCAGACACTGCCAGAAAGTTTAAAGTTACTAGTTGGTATTATGTCATCCTCTGAGGCCTGATAATTTATAGAGTGCCAAAAGCCAGCTAGTCCAATGGGGCGCGAGTTTGCTCGCGGTCGAGGGTCTTAGTAAAGGTGGGGAAGGATATTGTGATTTTCTACAGATTCTTATCTGTAGCGGTTCTTTCCTAGGAAAATAATCCTATGATCGGCGCTTTAAAAAGAACCTGACGTGGATCGATACTTCTTGTGCAATCAAACACTTTATTTTGGACACAAGATTTTTTATATATTCCCCTCTCCCAGTGAATTTCTAGTAAAAAGAAGTGCAAAACACTCAAGGTACCAAAGAGAGATAGATACACATGCAGATTACCAACCCTGAACAAGACAAAAGTAAGGCCTGGGATATCCCAGGTCTTTGTGATTGAAATCAGTCCCATTATCTCAGGTGGGCCTTGTGCTCCAGAGCCCAGCCCCCTTTGGCCTTGCAGCTGCAGAGGCTTCTATTTGGCTAAAAGTCACACCCAAAATCACTTGAAGAATTTAGTTTTTAAGATCACTCGAAGAATCCAGTTTTTAAGAGTTTTCTTTAACCCTTTCGGAGCTCTCATTCCTAGGGCTTAGTCCAATGTCCTCCTTTATATATAATGGGGGACGAAGTCCAAGATTCCAGCTTTCATATAGTTATTGTAAGGAAAATCCGTGTTCCTTTATGATGATTTAAGGAACTTCGATGAATGTCTGCTGGATTTTGTCTGCAATACTATCCGCTGTCTGAAACCTTAAACAAACTCATGACACAGTTTAAACACCAAGAAATAACATGAGGTCTTTAGATTTAGTTGTCAGATATATTTCTCTAGCAGCTGAGCATTTTTCCTCTTTTAATAATCCATATCCCTATCACTAACCCTCTGCAACTTTCTTTTCTTTTCTGATTACCCTAATTCTCTCTTTCCCATTCGAGCCAATCTTAGGATAAGCTCTTCTTCATACAAAATACTTTCTCATTCTCACCATATTCTCTTCCTTTTACCTTTACACATCTATTTTATCTGTCCTTTGTTTTGACATAGATATTTTTAACCAGGTGGTGTCGCTGTATTGAAGGTCAAAGGTGGACTGGAATGCTGCTTCTAATTACCATTTGAACAAGGCTCATCTAATTACCATTTGAGCAAGGCTGAAAGTTTACTGGAAGGACATGGATTCAATTTTCACTCACAGTCCTGATCTTTTTTCCACCGGAGCAATTTCATGTGGAAAGTTAAAAGAATCATTACTAAAAGAATAATAGTTATGAAAGAATATCTAAGAGTGGAGGAGTTTTTTGGCCAGAGACGATGCCCTCTCTTGGGGCTAATCGCCGATGACTACATGGATTCCCACACATGTAGATGCCGAGATGGAGTGGGCAGCAAAGTCTTGGCAATAGAGCTCTTCAATCTCTTTTCTTCTCTCCTCCTTCATGTTGCTTTTCCTTGATTCCTTCCATTTCCTTAATCCCGTTTGGAAGCAGCAAGAGAAAATTACATTTAACAAACAAGGTGGTAATCAAATATGGAAAACTATAAAGAATA
This sequence comes from Muscardinus avellanarius, assembly GCF_963383645.1. Taxonomy (NCBI): domain Eukaryota; kingdom Metazoa; phylum Chordata; class Mammalia; order Rodentia; family Gliridae; genus Muscardinus; species Muscardinus avellanarius. The sequence continues at coordinate 33,218,880 of NC_137804.1, read as the reverse complement.
AAGACTTATTAGACCTGGTTTGTTCATTTCTTGCCCTTAAATGCTAATTTAACTGGAGCTTGACATGCTATTTAAAAATAATATCTCCCCTATGAGTTGGCCCCTTTGTTTTCTATTGAACTATTTTGATTGCTGACCAGTAAAATTAGTACCACATTCTTTGACATTAAGAAAAAAACAGGGAGATGGAAGGAGAAGTATAAACATTTACTCAGAAAAGCATGCTAGTGGCTTTAGGATATTTTAGCTTCCATGACCCCTAATTTGCACCAGCAATGAATGTATCAGAAATAGCAATTGTAATCTGGATGTGGTGGTGGTTGGCATGGGGAGATTTCTTCTGGTGGGAGTTTGGGCTGGATCACTAGGAGAAAAGGCTGCTTGAGTTGGGGTTATCTAGTGCAAAAACCTGCAGCACTAACAGACCTCAGGCCATTATCAAAGAGAAACTCTAGCCACATAATGCTCATTATGTCAGAGATTATCTGTACAACAGAAGTTGGCACCCAGTTAAGGTTAGTTAAAAATACATATAATGACTTTTGGTTTTGAAAAATATGACTTTTTCTGATTGATAAGAACACAATCTAAGATTTATTGTCTAATGGGCCAGTGGCTACATTCACTGCTGTTCTATGTAATGATCCCTGTTGTATAATAGAAAAAGATGTGGTCCAGTGGCTAATGAAACCAGAGCAGCACAAAGAACATATATATTTTAATTTATTGTCCCTCTGTTGTATCTACATTCTTATCCAAAAGACTCTTTAATTAAAGCTTTCTCAGGTGGGAATGTGTTGGCCTTTTCAATGACGAATAAAAAATAGAAAAAAAGGCCAACACCCTCTTTGTTTCTCACAAGCACGCCACTTACTAATCATCTTTCCCAAATTCTGCTCAGGCTTCTGCCAGAGTTCATTTCGTCTTCATCAGCAATGCCATTTTCTATCTCATATTTCAAAGAGCAATTGGAAAGCAGATATCTAATAAAGAAAGTTTGGGATTCATTTATTGGACACTCAATCTGTCTTTAGAGGCTTTCAAACAGACAAAATTGCTGTTGACTACAAAACACAACAAAAAGTCTGTGTCCTTGAGAAATCCTGAGCCCGGAGGAAAATGCACGGGCTCTAGAAGTGGTCAATCTGGTTCAGATCCTAGCTCTATTTGACTTAGGATGACTTGCCTGATTTCCCAGAACCTCAGCTCTTCTAGATGTAAAATGAAAATAACGCTCTAAAATGTCATTGTGAAGGCTACTGAAGACATTTGTCTTAAATCAAGTGAGAAAAATGAAGTTGAGACAACAGGCAAAAGGAGGGTTTTTCTTTAGTCCCATAAAAATAGGGCATCTATGGACTTTATCATCCCATGGACACCAAGACCAGGAACTTAGTCCCAGGAAAGGTTAAAACACACTAGCTACTATAAAGAACTCACACCCTGCTCTCTCCCCACCTCTGATATCTGTTTATCTATGAAGCCACACCATTCTTGTAGGCTGCCATTTTGTAGTCCACTCTTCCTTGCAGAAGACAGCTTCACTAGAGTTTCTGAGTCTCAGCCACCATTGCAGGTCCAGCCTCTATCTGTAGAGCATAATTCCAATTGGGAAAGATTAGTACAGTTTGGGTAGGATGTTATCCAAGCTGAGTTGAATCTGATGAGGCTGGGGCACAGATTCATGTGCTGAGCAGCTGCTGGGAAAGTGGTCATTTGTTTTAATACAAAGTCTGTTAAAGAGACTGGTGATTTGGAAAGAGATTGTAAAACATACTTACTACAGTGAAAGAAAACATGTCAGGAGCTAATGCAGTGATTGGCAGGAAGTAAAAGAACCAGAATGTCCAGTCAATGAGATAGCTCTGTGAGGCCAATTAACATTGGCCTTACATTTTACATCCACATGAACCATTGTAGTCTGATTTAGACAACAGAAGTGGTAATTTGAATGCTAAGTTCATAATCATTGAGATATTGCCACTCATTAAAAAGTCTATTTATCAGCCCAAACCTGGATAATTCCAGTATGGGAGTCTGCTGCACTGATGAGGCCAGTTACTACAAGTTCTGCTGTCCAAGTCCCAGAGAGTGTGATCTAACTCCCTCCCACCCTGGATGAGAATGGGGGCTTCATGGCCTGTTCTGGGACCATGAATCCACAAATGGACAACATGGTAATGATTCCAGTATCTCATTTTAGACCCAAGATGACCCCCATTTTGCCTGAATGCCATGAGAGGCCCTTATGCATGAAAAAGAAAAAACAAAAATCCAAAACAAAACTGTCTTTCTTTCTAGTTGCAGAGTTGATGGTAAGGTTTGGCATAATGAGTTGACTTATAATGTAATCCAAATAGAGTGTTTGGGAGCAGAGGGAGATAATGACTTGCCTGACCACTATGCCTGACCACTATGGAGTCCACAGTTCTGTGTTTGCAAAAACTTAAAGGCTCTTCCAGAAATGGTACATTCTCAAGAATCATAGAAATGCCATATATATATATATATATATATATATATATATATATATATATATATATATATCTCCAAAGCTGGAGAACAGGACTGTATCTGGGAAGATTTTTTTCATTAATTATAATGTGAAATCAGAGCAATGACGCATCTTCTCACCAAGTTTTTTCCTAGATGCTCCATTGAAAGTCTGGATTTGTTATGATTTCTCCCTTCTTTGTTTCATTTCTCTTTTTCCTTCAGGCCCTTCTTAACTTCTGTCTGAAATCTCTCTGCTTTCCCCCTACATCAAGGATCATGAGGACATTCCTTTATTTTCTTACTGTTTTTCTCCAACATGCAGCAGTAAGATGAGATAGTCATTCCAGTACCTGAGAGGCTGAGACAGGAGAATCGCAGGTTTGAAACCATCCTCTGCAATTTAGTGAGACCTTGTTTCCAAATGAAAATACAATAGGGCTGGGGCTGTAGCTCAGTGGCAGAATGTTCATGGGTTTTATTCCTAGCACCACACAAAAAAGATGAAATATATCAACTGCAAAGGAGGTTTCATAAGTAAAACATCAAAAATGTTAGAAATAAATTTCCATGGTATCATAAGAAAAGACACATTCAAAAATAGCTGGAATGGTAAAATGTACTTTTGCCCAGCAATAAAGTCAGGTGTGCAGGAACAGCATGGCATAAAACTGCTGGGTATTTTATTTCCAGTGCTGGGCTTCTGAGTTGTGCTCCTACTGGTGAGAATATGACCTCATAATCTTTATGTCATTGGCTGAAGGGGATGCCAGGGTTGGCACTCCAATTTTCAAGAAATGCTATCTTTACAAAAAATAAATACAAGTACATACAAGTTTACACAATGCCAATTCTACAAAATATAGTCTAATTCAAGCTATTACTTTGATAGAAAATATATAATTATATTTTCAGAAAAGGAAATATCTAGGAGGTGATTTCTTGCCTTTTGAATCTCTCACCTCTGCTGAAGCTATAAAGGGTTTGGTGTTAGAGGTGGGGAGTGATTTTGGAAATACCTAAAAGTTCCTGCCTACCATCCATGGAGAAGGACCAAGGCTCAAGTCTAGAAGGGATTCAAAGGAGATCCTGCTATATGTTTTCCATATCCAAACAGCACAGTAGACTAGAAATTGACTCTTGCTTTAGAAATTGAGTAGGTTGGAGTTAAATATAGATAGAAGCATTGGGATTGGTCTTCATCTCCTGAAGTATGGAGTAACAGCAGCATGAGTCTTTTCTAGAAATCTCCTGTGGATTCCATGAGATTGAATGTAGAGGGCTGATCTGGAGCAACTTCGACCCCTTCCTAGGAGCCTGTTTAAAAGGGCAAAAGAAACCCAGTACTTAGAGGCCATGTTGGGAGGACAGCAAATACTTGAGGGCTGGGGAGGGAAGGAGTAACAGCTAGAGGAACAGAATGGACAACTCCTTGACACAAGGGCTGCACTCACTAAATGTTTTCATCTCTGGAAATTTCCTACGTTGAAATCTAATTCTCACTGTGGGGTATTTGGAAGTGGGACCTCTGAGAGGTGATAGGTCACACATGGAAAGTCTTCACCAGTGGGGTTAGTGCCATTATAAAAGAGACCCCATTGATCTCACCCCTTCTACTATTGGAAAAATCACATCAAGAATAAATAATTGGGTCTTCATCAGGGGCTCAGTCCACTGGCCTCTCTCATTTCCAGAACATGGATGTACTGAACAACTAACTCTTGTGCTGTATTCTTGCTGGCTGTACCTCTTCTGCTCGAGGAAAGATATCAGCTTTGCCTTATACTGCTACCACTGGAAGCTTTTTAGTTGTTCCCTATCTTATAGGTACCTGAATGGTATTGACTGGAGGATGAGTAAAGAATTTTTACAATTGCAGTTATTTATTTAAGCTATCATTTCCCAAAGGACAGGAAATGATGAGGGCATTGTCCTGTTCCTCCAACTCCCTTGAAAGTAGGCTTTCTTCTGTAAAGAAAACAACCATGACCTCTCATCTAGGATTTAGCAATATCAACCCTACCACATTAGAGAGGCTCAGCTTTTGTGACTTTCATGACAGCATTTTCCTCTGAACACTAGACACTCACAGACCACATTTGCTTCCTTCTGACTCAGGACTTTAACCACAGACTGGTTTCATATAATCTTCAGCTTAGAGGGACACCATTATTTCCCAAACTTTCATGTTGACAATATTAATGACAGGGGCAATGGGCTTAGTGCTGAAGGTGACTCACATGAAGCTGTGTCTACTCCAGTGTTCTTGGCTGAAGGTCAACTTAGATCCTAATTAGTTGAGTTCAGGCTGCACTTGTTCCACTGGTTGACCCATCTACTCACCTTCTTAGCCAGTCAACAGTTTTTAGCCCTGAAAACACTGATAAAAGAGATATTGAATGTATATGTCAACTTTTCTGTAGTTTTTGCAGCACAATTTTACTTCTTAAACCCACATGAGGCAAGACTGGGCTGCATAAAACATTCACTGTGTGCATACAAGATGCCCATAGCTGTGTCTCCCTGCAGACTGGAAGGCTAAGGGAATTGGGGTTTGCTCAGCAATGGTGGTGGGATAAATGAAGTGATAGATGAATGACTAAATAGTACTCAGATGATTTAAAGATGTCTCTATCCCTGTGGTTAAGAATGGTGTCATAGGATTTTACCCAAAACTGATACTGATACCCAATACTGGTCTTATTTTAACTCAGTTGCTCTGAAGATAGCACTGTCAGCCACATTAGTAGGACAGAAACTTTGTCTTCTTAAAAACTTCTTAAAAAACTTTGTCTTGGTAATAAGAAAGCCAAATGACATATAATCAATACCATAATACAGTTATGACAAAGATCAGCCTATAAATGCTCTCTTGTCACTGTTAAGACTGTAGCATGTTTGCATGCCTCTGTCTCAACATGGTGGCTTTATCCCTACAAACCTACAAACCCTACCCTGACTTGTGATGCTACAGGCTCCGAGAGTCTTTGTGGACTGAGGCCTGGGCCTTCTTCCTTTGGGTGGCCTTCTTTTCTGCCTGTTCCTGTACTCCAGAAATTCAGTATTCTATCTTCACTTGTGTATGGCTTCCCCATAAATGATCACTGGCTTTTCTCACTATGATGAATAATTGCAATGCACCAATAAAAATAAGTAAACAAATAAGCCAAAGTAAAACAAAACAAAACAAAACAAAAAAGAGTTGGGAAAGTAATGTGCCAGAGGATCATGAAACGACGAAATTACATGATTAGTAGATGGGAAGTCATGAATCTGGCCCTAATGTGGCGTTCTCCACCAACTGTCTCCATCACACCCTGTAAATAAATAAATCTCATTGGCAATGACATTTGCTCTATAAAATAGAGTGACAAGATTTTCAGTTCTCACAGAAACTGCAAATGCCAGTAAATGCAATTATTGTAAAGCACTTTGCATGTAGGACATGCTATATCAAACTAAATTAAACTCAACAGAGTTCTAGACAGTTAAGCCTTTATTAGACCCCCACTACATTGGGTACCCAGCCATGACTGGGGTTAAGGCCAATACTACTTAATTTATGAAAATGCTGTTATAATTATTCTGTTTCTTCAATTTGTGTGCCCTCAAGAAGAAAGTACAATTTGCAATTACATATAAATTATTAATTTCAGTTCTCTTTCTTTCTTCATAGCATACCTTTTCCACATTTTAGAGGGCCAACCTAGATGTGACTATTCACCTTCTCTTACAGTCACCCTCCTTCTCTCCACATCTACAGCCATGTTTGACCATCTGCTTTAAGTAGTATAAGGATTTGCTCATCAGTCTTGGCTTATGGCTGGTTTGTACCATGTGAAGTAGGAGAAAATAGAAGCTAGGAGTCAGACTAGAGAAATGGAAGAGGAGGGCAGTAGGTTTATAGGAGAGAAGTGGGTAGAGATGCTGAGCAGGGAGATCAGAGCCAGGATGAAAAGTGTGCATATAAGATCAGAAAGTCCATCTCACACCACATTGAAGCCAGCTATTCTTAATACTGCATTATGCAGAAGGAGAACTTTGTGCTGGCAAGTTTTATTCAGAGAATGGATATACACAGATGCTTTAAAATTTAATAATGATAAGAGTTCAAGATGGCAGACGAGAAGGACACAAAGCCTGGGACTCTGTAAAAAATATACACTGATGGGAACAGGTAACAACTTCTTATCATTTATAACAGAACTAACAACCTTGATCCATAGAAAAAGTTCCTTTGGATAAACAGAGCAGGCATCAGGAACAGGGCAGGCTGGCTGGCAGGCTTGGCTCTATAGCAGGGGGCTGTTGACTTTTGTCCAAACATTTTCTAGGTCATTGAGCTCTGCAATCACAACCTAAACTTGTGCACCAGCTAGGCAGACAAAGGCCACGCATGTGACCCATCCTGCCCCCCCCACCCAGTGCCACCTGGGCATGCAAAGTCTTCACTGTAGAGCTCTGTGGCTCCCCCAAATCCCTACTAAAGTTGCTCTACCAGAAGTGTCTTGAGGCCAGTGCCAGTGTCCCATGAAGCTGCAGTGCAGTGGCTCCACTTCCCAAGGTAACCTGCTGGAGCCCTCTGCCTACACTGGCAGTGAGGCAGAAAGAGCACCTGCCTGGGCCAGGGAACAGCGCAGAAGTCTGAATGGTTCCAGCCAGCAAAAGGAGCCCTCGCCCAGTGCCCTAATAAAGGCTTCATAATCTCAGCTGGTTCTCCAGAAGTGGGCATGCCAATGCTGGCTCCCTGGGGTCCTTCACACTCCCAGAACCAGGCTACTGCTGATAAGCCTTGGCCAGCCCAGTTCCTGAGTGCCTTACAGAGCCCGCCCCTACCACCTATCAGGTCCCTGCAGAAGCAGGAGCAACCAAGCACTGAAAAGCTCTGCTGCATCCAGGATGTTCTTGAGGCCAAACCAAAGACCCCTTCCTCCCCCAAAGCTGTTATGGCTTGGTGAGAGCATGGTTGTAGGGAAACTGTTCCTGGGGACCCCAGCTAGGGTCCCGGACACACTTTCCCTCAAACCACAACAAAACCCAAAACAACCAAAACCAGAAATAAACCGCAGGTTCTTGTCCTAAGCTAAGAATAAATATGCATAGCTTGGACATTTGCTGAAGATTTAAAGAAGTTTATTAGAAAGATAGAAATACAGAAAATAGAAATACAGCTCCATAGCTCCATTACAAGCATGGTGGCGCATGCTTGTAATCCCCGTGCTTGGGAGGCAGAGACAGGAGGATCGCGCAGGTTTGAAGCCAGGCGCATGCGCTGGCTTATGAGACCCTGTTTCCAAATAAAAAAAGTATAAAAAATAGGTCTGGGAGTGTAGCCCGGTGGTAGAAGGGCTTCCAGGAACCCCAGTACCACACACACACACACACACAAAAAGAAATACAGTTCCATACCAGACTGGCATGGAGGGGTGACTCGAATGAATACACCAAAGGAATTACATGTGGACCGGACTTTTTATACCCATTACCTCCATCTTGTTTGCATAATTCTGATGTAGTAAATGTCCCTGTAAGGTACCTCCCCTTACCCTGTAATGTACCTTACCCAACAAGGTGTGGCAAGGTGTCTTTCATGAAGGTAGACCCCTCCTACCATCTTAGCTGGCTTATCATGTAGATCTGTCTTTAGATAGAGAAAGGCTTAGTTCTCCTTTCCTATTGACTTTTTAATTACTTTTAGCTAGGTTAATTTACATTGGAATAGTTGCCTGCTTTTAGGCAGAAACCAAGTCCTTGCACAGACTTACCCCTCACCCAATTTTTGAAATATATTAATAATCATAGCTTTCTCAAATCTTCCTAGGCCATTCCCAATACTGGTACAAAAGCCAGCACTGTTTTTTCACCTTCAGCGGTGCTGAGAACAAACCCACCCACCCCAACTGCACGGAGAAAAGCCCATGCAATTCAGACCTTAAACTGATTTAGAAACACAATCTAATAAATATCACCATTGGCACAGCCTGCCTGCACAAGTCAGAGCGGAAGGAGTGGCTTAGGCCAGAGAGCACCCCCTAGAGGTAGCACTGGGAGAAGTAGCAGAGGACCCCAGGCCCGGGGTCCCTTTGACCAAGATCTGCTAGCAGGCTCTCCTTGCAAAACCATACATCATCAGATACAGACCCAGTGGCAGCAACAGGAGCCCAAGTTACATGGCTGCTGACTCAGGTTGGGGAGAGACTGAGGACCACTACACCAACAAGCTCACCCCACCACGGACCTGCTAGTGGTGGGGTCTGGAAATGTCTCCAGGCTCTCTCTCTAACACACCCCTCCTGAACACAGTTACCAGGGAGTGTAATCCAACATAAGCACGGGCCCCAAGAAGCTCTGGGTCTCACCATCAGGATCACTGAGTCCACTGACATGGAGAGGCTCTTCTCCATTCCCACATGATACAGCCTGAAAGCTACACTGCTAAAGGAAGAATTCACAAACCCCAAACTGAACCAGAAAGAAGTTGATTAAAGACTCAAATCAGCTCAAATCGATATCCACTTAGATCCTGATTAAAAAGGACAAAGGAAACATAGAATCAATCAAGCAGAGGCAACAGTAACCCCTAACCATTGTTTTTTGAGCTTCTTTAATTTTTTTCTTTATTTTATTTTATTTTTTTGCACTGTATCCATACATCCTAATGGTATAAAGGAAATACTTTTGTAGACATGCATGCACACATCGCCCAGTTAGCTCCTACCCGATCCCCACCCCGTTCCCTCCCCATCCCTCCTTTCCATGCTTGGCTTAGTGGTTGACATTTAGTATTATAGCAATTTATCCAATATTAACAATGATAATCTCACATAACAGTTTCATTTGTCTGATACCAAGCTTTTTATGACTTAAAGATAACATTTCAATATTTCCTTTTGCTTTCTTTCTTATCAGAGAATATTTTTTCTTTTTTTTTTAGGTGAAACTATCATACATTTATTTACTTTTCAGAAAAAAAATCTATCCTGATATAGAATATGAACTCTAGATACTCAAAACAATCTCGAAGAAGAACAAAGCTAGAAGATGTATATTTTCTGTTTTCAAACCATATAAAGCTACAATAATTGAAACAGTGTAGTACTGTTCTAAAGGCAGATATATAAACCACTGGAGTTAAATAAAAGCCTAGAGATACATTCTTCCATATATTGTCAAGTTATTTTTGACAAGGTTTCCACGAACATTTGGTGGTGGAAATAATAATCTTTTAACTAAATATTGTTGAAAAATAATAGTTACATGAAAAAGAATAAAATTGGACCCTTACCTAACACCATATACAAATATTAACTCAAAATAGATAAAAGACCTAAATATAAATTTTAAGACTATAAACTTTTAGAAGAAAATCTGGGTCATAAAAACTCACAACATTGAAATTGGCAGTGATTTCTTGGATTTGATTTCAATGGCACAGGCAACAGAAGGGTAAACAAGCTCCTTAAAAAAAAATATTGTATATCCAAAAACAATGTAAACAGAGTTAAAAGTTACTGATAGAATGGGATAAAATATTTCCAAATGCTATATCTGAAGGGATATTAATATTCCAACTAGAAATCCTAAAAATTAGCAACAATTAAAGCAAACAATACAATTTAGAGATAGGTAAAAGACTAACATAAATAATGAATCTCCACAGATAACCAATCTTAGTTGTCTGTTGGATGGAAAATCTTGTTTCTCTGGTTCTGGTGTGTGTTACCTATTTCTCCTTTGTAGTTAATCTCTTTGAGTATTTTCTCTAGTGCTGGTTTTGAAGACATAAATTCCTTCAGTTTCTTTTTGTCATGCAAGCGTCTCATTTCCCCATCTAATTTGATAGAAAGTTTTGCTGGTTAGGAAACTTTTGGCTGGAAGTTTTTTTCTTTCAGAGTTTGGAATATGTTACTCCAAGCCCTTCTGGCTCTCGGTTTGGGAAGTCAGGAGTGATTCTAATTGGTTTGCCTCTGAATGTCACTTGGCCCTTTGTTTTGTTGCCTTTAAGATTCTCTGCCTGGCTTGCACATTGGTCATTTTGACAATTATGTGGCATGGGGATCCTCTTCTCTGATCCTGTCTAAAGGGAGTTCTATAAGTTTCCTGGACCTGTGTATTGACCTCTTGCTCTATGTTTGGAAAATTTTCTGCTATTCCTTCCTTGAAGAGATTGTTGATCCCTTTGGTTTCACCTTCTTTTCCCTCCTCTATTCCAATTATTCTTAGTTTAGCTCTCTTAAAATAGGCCCGTATTTCTTCAATGTCAGATTCCTGCTGTCAGATATTTTTTTCTAAATTAGAAACTATGCATTCATTTTTTGAATGATCATCTTCTAAGAGAGAGATTCTATTCTCCATGTGGTCTAATTGGTTGTTTGTACTTTGAATTGAGGCCTTTACTTCATTAATTGCATCCTTTATCTCTTTTTGGCTCTCTCTGAATTCTTTTCAAAACACCTCTATTATTTCTACAGTTATTTTCCTGATTTGATCTTTATTGAAATCTCTGAATTTCTCTTTTATCAGGTTCTGATGTTGAGGTGTTATGGGCATTCATTGCTCCATTGTTATTCCTCTTTCCCATGATTTAGGAAGTTTGTGCCTTCTCTGGGTTCTTCCCTTGGGTCACTATGACTTCATTTAAGGTGCTTTGGATCTCGAGTCTGTGGTATCTCGGTCCCCACTACTCCTTTACTGGGTTGTATGGCAGAGTCTCAGAGCCAGGGAATCAGTCAAGGCTGCTTTAGACCATAGGGGGTTCCAGATTGGGCATTTTCCTATGGTGTGATATCTCTGCGATTGCCATTTTCCCACTGGGTCAAGTCCCTGAGTACAGTACTGGGACTTCTCCTCTAGGGGCCACAATTTGACTCACTGTTGTTGAGTGTGCAAATGTAGCTGTAGTGGACTCGGTGAATTCGCTGCTGCTGCCGCCGGTGGCAATATGGCACTGCTGCCACACCCTCGGCTGTGAGGCTGGTGTATTTCTTTTCTGTTTTTGAGTTCTGCTCTGAGTCCCTGCAGGGTGTGCTGAGCCCAGCCTCTGAGAACTTTAGATACTCCCTGCGCCGAGAAATCTGCCGAATTCCTCCTGGCTGAACCGCAGCGGCTCACCTTGGCTTGCTGTCTGCTGCTTCTCTCTGGAGTCTGGTGGGCTGTTGAATATGTTTGTCTGTAGCCGTCCGGTCAGTTCGCCGCTACCACCGGCAGTAAGGCGCTGCTGCCGCGTCCTCGGGCGTGAGGCCGGTGTATCTCCTCGTGGCTCTGAGCTCCGTTATGAGTTCCCTTCCTCTCTGGAGCCTGGTGCTGCAAGGGAAAATGGCGCCCGCTGCTTCATGCTATGGCTTTGGCTGCAGCACTGCGGTCTGGTTTCTTTCTGATGTCTCGTTTTTCCAGCCCTCTTTTTCTCTGTCCCTTGTAATTACATTTTTTGTTTCTCTGCTGATGGTGTTTTCTGGCTATGAAAGGCACTGATTTTGTGGTAATAGAGATTGGTTATTAGCGGGGCTCATAAGCCCCCCTTTTCTCTGTCACTATCTTCCCAGAAGTCTCTTCTTTTCAATCCCTAACCATTTAGAACACAAGAGGATTCTTTTTATATTTTTGCAGTACTGGGGATGTACTGGCAAGGATTCCTTTTTAGAAACATTATTAGCAATAAAATAAAGTTTCTAAGTTGTAGATAAATACATAATTCATTTTCTTTAAAATTTGTATTAATTTAAATATTTCAAATATTTTTAAAAATTCTTTATTTAAATTTTTCTACTTTTTATTTTTATCTGTCCTTATTTATATTTTTTCTTTCTAATTAGTACTCTTATTTCCTTATTATTGATGGTATTTTGTAGTCTCTCTTCTGATTTCAGCATTTTGTTAATTTGATCTCTCCTCCTTCCTTTTCTTATACTTTGATCATTATCTAACACTCTTTTTTTTAGTATTCATATGATTTTTATTTCTACTTCCACAATATCTTCTTTTTATTATTTTTTTAATTTTTTTAAATTTATTTTTTATTGGTGCAATGTATTCATACATCATAGTGGTATAAAGAAAATACTTTTGTAGACATACATGCACATCTCGCCCAGTTAGCCCCTACCACGATCCCCACCCCATTCCCTCCCCATCCCTCCTTTCCACGCTTGGCTTACTGGTTGACATCTAGTATTATAGCAATTTATACAATATTAACATTGATAATCTCACATACCAGTTTCATTTGTCTGGTACCAAACTTTTGATGACTTAAAGATAACATTTCAATATTTCTTTTTGCTTTCTTTCTTACCAGAGAATATTTTTTTCTTTTTTTTTAGTGAAACTATCATACATTTATTTATTTATTTTTCAGAAAAAATCTATCCTGATATGGAATATGGACTCTAGATACCCAAAACAGTCTCAAAGAAGAACAAAGCTAGAAGATGTTTATTTTCTGATTTCAAACCATATAAAGCTACAATAATTGAAACAGTGTAGTACTGTTCTAAAGGCAGATATATAAACCACTGGAGCTAAATAAAAGCCTAGAGATAAATTCTTCCATACATTGTCAAGTTATTTTTGACAAGGTTTCCATGAACTTTTGGTGGAGGAAATACTAGTCTTTTAACTAAATATTGTTGGGGGTTCTTTTTAGAGTTAAGCATTTTAAGCTGTTTTTATGTTCTAGAGGATCTCTGTAGAATATTGATGGTGTCTTTTTTTGCACAGAAGCTTTTCAATTTAATGCTATCATATTCACTATACTTGTTTTAATTTAAAAAATAAACTCCCTAAAAATAAAAAAATATTGTATATCCAAAGACAATGTAAACAGAGTTAAAAGTTACTGATCCTCTTCTGAGAGTTCCTCCTATGACCCATTTCTCCCTAACTCTCACATATTAGGGAAAGCATCTGATTTCTTATTTTTTGTGCCTGACTAATCTCACTTAGCATAATGTCCTCCAGTTCCATTCATTTCCCTGAAAATGATGTAATTGAGTTTTTTTTTTTATGGCTGAGTAAAATTCCATTGTGTACATATCCCACAGTTTTGTAATCCATTCATCTGTTGATGGACATCTTGGCTGGTTCCATAGTTTGGCTATGGTGAATTGTGCAGCTATGAACATAGATACACATGCATTAGTTTGGTAGTTTGGTTTCTTTTCTTTTGGGTAGATACCCAACAGTGGTATTGCTGGATCAAATGGAAGATTTGTTCCCATTCTTCTGAGGATTCTCCATACTGTTTTCCAAAGTGGTTGCACTAATTTGCAATCCCACCAACAATGTCTTAGAGTTCCCACTTCTCCACATCCTCGCCAGCATCTTTTGTTGTTTGTTTTCAGTGGATTTATGGTTGGTGTACAGGAAAGCTTCTGATTTTTTAAGATTGATTTTGTATCCAGATACCTTGCTGAATTTGTTGATCAGTTCTATAATCCTTTTGGTTGAGTTTGTTGGGTTTTCTAAATATAGTATCATGTCATCTGCAAATAGTGAAAGCTTAAGTTCTTCTTTTCCTATTTGTACTCCTTTGATTTCCTTTTCTTGCCTTATTGCTCTGGCTAGAGTCTCTAGTACTATGTTGAAGAGAAGTGGTGATAGTGGACATCCTTGTCTCGTTCCAGTTTTTAGGGGAAATTCTTCAAGTTTTTCCCCATTTAATATGATGTTGGCAGTGGGCTTATTGTAGATTGCCTTAATAATGTTGAGATATGTTCCTTCTATTCCAATTCTCTGCAGTGTTTTTATCATAAATGGATGTTGAATTTTATCAAATGCTTTTTCAGCATCTATTGAGATGATCATGTGGTTTTTGTCTCTGATTCTGTTTATATGATGAATTACATGGATTGTTTTTCGTATATTGAACCAGCCTTGCATCCCTGGGATGAACCCTACCTGGTCATGGTGAATGATTTTCTTGATGTGGTTTTGAATGCGTGTTGCAAGTATTTTGTTTAATAGTTTTGCATCCAAGTTCATCAGAGATATAGGCCTGTAGTTTTCCTTCCTTGAACTGTCTTTATTCGGTTTGGGTATTAGTGTGATGTTGGCTTCATAGAATGTATTTGGGAGAGTCCCGGTTTTTTCTATTTCCCAAAATAGTTTGAGTAGTATTGGGATTAGTTCTCCTATAAAGGTTTTATAGAATTCACTTGGGAAACCATCTGGTCCTGGGCTTTTCTTTGATGGTAAGCTCTTTATTGCTATTTCAATCTCTTTGATTGTTATTGGTTGGTTTAAGTGTTCTATATCTTCTTGACTCAGTTTAGGAAGGTTGTATTTATCTAGGAAGTTGTCGATTTCCTCCAGATTTTCCATTTTGTTGGAGTATAGTTTTTCAAAGTAGTTTCTGATAATCCTCTGGATTTCTACGCTGTCAGTAGTAATGTCTCCTTTTTCATCCCTTATTTTCATAATTTGGGTTGATTCTCTCTTTTTTTTAGTTAGGTTGGCTAGTGGTTTATCAATCTTGTTAATTTTTTCAAGAAACCAGCTTTTGGTTTTGTTGATTTTCTGTATTGTTTTTTTATTCTTTATTTCGTTAATTTCTGCTCTAATTTTAATAATTTCCCGTCTTCTGCTGGCTTTGGGGTTCAATTGTTCCTGCTTTTCAAGGGCTTTGAGGTGTGTCATAAGGCTATTTATTTGAAGATTTTCTGTTTTTCTTATGTGAGCATTCAGTGCTATAAATTTTCCTCTTAATAGTGCCTTCAAAGTGTCCCAGAGGTTTTGGTATGTTGTTTCTTTATTTTCATTTCTTTCTAGAAATTTCTTGATTTCACCTCTTACATCTTCTATGACCCATTCTTCATTCAGAAGTGTGGTGTTCAGTCTCCACATGTTTATGTTGTTTCTCTGGGTCTTCTTATAGTTGATTTCTAGTTTCATTTTATTATGGTCTGAAATGACACAGGGAAGTATGTAACATTTTTTAAATTTGCTAGTGCTCATTTTGTGTCCCAGGATGTGATCTATTTTGGAGAAGGTTCCATGAGCAGCTGAGAAAAATATAAACTCTGCTGTAGTTGGGTGAAATATTCTATAGGTGTCCAACAGGTTCATTTGGTTAATGGTGTTCTTTAGTTCTGAGACATCTTTACTGACCCTTTGTCTGGAAGATCAGTCTAGTATTGTGAGAGGTGTGTTGAAGTCTCCCAGTATTATTGTGTTGGGATTTATGTGTGGCTTCATGTCACAAAGAGTTTGATTTATGAAAGTAGCTGCCCCTATGTTTGGGGCATAGATGTTGATTATTGTTATTTCCTCTTGCTGGACTATTCCTTTTACCAGTAAAATGTGACCTTCTTTGTCTCTTCTAATAAGTTTGGGTTTGAAGTCTAACTTGTCTGATATCATAGTTGCTACTCCTGCTTGTCTTCGAGTACCATTAGCATGGATTACCTTGCTCCAGCCCTTTACCTTGAGTTTGTTCCTATCTTTACTTGTGAGGTGTGTTTCTTGTAAGCAGCAGATGGATGGATTCTGGCCTTTAATCCATTTTGTCACTTTATGTCTTTTTATTGGGGAGTTGAGGCCGTTTACATTCAGTGTGATTATAGAGAGATAATTTTTAATTCCCAACATGTTGAGATCTTATTTCTGTTTGAGATACTGTTTATTCTTCTTTGCTTAGTTGTCTGCTGAATGGGAATTCTTGTTTCTTTGGTTTTGGCGTGAATTACCTATTTCCTCTTTGCAGTTAATCTCCTTGAGTATTTTCTCTAGCGCTGGTTTTGAAGACATAAATTCCTTCAGTTGCTGTTTGTCATGGAAGCTTCTTATTTCCCCATCTAATTTGATGGATAGTTTTACTGGGTAGGAAATTTTTGTCTGGAAGTTGTTTTCTTTCAGAGTTTGGAATATGTTACTCCAAGCCCTTCTGGCTTTCATAACTTGGTTTGGGAAGTCTGGAGTGATTCTAATTGGTTTGCCTCTGTATGTCACATGGCCTTTTGTTTTTGTTGCCTTTAAGATTCTCTCCTTGGCTTCCACATTAGTCATTTTGACAATTATGTGGTGTGGGGATCCTCTTCTCTGATCCTGTCTAAAGGGAGTTCTATAAGTTTCCTGGACCTGTGTATCGACCTCTTGCTCTATTTTTGGAAAATTTTCTGCTATTACTTTTTTGAAGAGATTGTTGATCCCTTTGGTTTCACCTTATTTTCCCTCCTCTATTCCAATTATTCTTAGGTTAGCTCTCTTGTAATGGGCCCATATTTCTTCAATGTCAGATTCCTGCTGTCGGGTTTTTTTTTCTAAATTAGAAACTATGCGTTCATTTTTAGAATGATCATCTTCAAGAAGCGAGATTCTATTCTCCATGTGGTCTAATCTGTTGTTTATACTTTGAATTGAGGCCTTTGCTTCATTAATTGCATCCTTTATCTCTTTTTGACTCTCTCTAAATTCTTTTCGAATGTCCTCTATTATTTCTAAAGTTATTTTCCTAATTTGATCTTCTAGCGATCTTTGGGTTTCTGTGTTATCAGATTCTGATGTTGTGGTGTTGTTGGCATTCACTGCTCCATTGTTATTTCTCTTTCCCATGATTTTGGAAGTTTGTGCCTTCTCTGTATTCTTCCCTGAGTCACTACGAGTTCACTTAAGATGCTTTGGATCTCTAGTCTATGGTATCTCAGTCGTCACTACTCCTTTACTGTGTTGTATCACAAAGTCTCAGACCCAGGGAGTCAATCAAGGCTGCTTAGACCATGGGGGGTGCCAAGTTGGGCGTTCTCCAGTGGGGAGTTGTGACTATGGTATGATATCTCTGCCACTGCCACTCCCCCACTGGGCTGCACTGCTAAAATCTCCGACCCAGGGAGACTATCTGCGCAAGTCCCTGGGAGTGCAGTACTGGGATTTCTCCCCTAGGGGCCGCAATTTGACTCACGGTTGTTGAGTGCACTGATGGAGCTGTAGTGAACTCGGTGGATTCGCTGCTGCCGCCACTGGCAATATGGCACCACTGCCACGCCCTCAGCCATGATGCGGCGTATTTCTTCTCTGGTTTTGAACTCTGCTCTGAGTCCTTGCCAGTTGTGCTGCGCCCAGCCCTTTGGAGCTTAGATGTTCCCTACACCAACAAAACTGCTGACTGCCGCCCGGCTGTTCAGCACCTGCTCACCTCGGCTCGCTGTCCACCCCTCCTCTCAGGCGCCTGGTGGCTGGTTGAGTGGGTTGGTCTAGGGCCGTCCGGTGAACTCGCTGCTGCCGCCAGCAGTAAGACGCTGCTTCTGCATCCTAGGCCGCGAGGCCAGAGTACCTCCTCTCTGGATTTGAGCTCTGTTTTGAGTCTCCCTCCTCTCTGGAGCCTGGTGTTGCTAGGGGAGATGTAGACCGCGCCGCTCCGGCCGCTCTGCGCCGCGGCTCTGGCTGCTCCGCACCACGGTTCTGGCCGCTCCGGCTGCTCCGGCCGCTCTGCACCGCGGCTCTGGCTGCTCTGCACCGTGGGTCTGGCCACTCCGGCCGCTCCGGCCGTTCCGCGGCGTGGCTCTGGCTGCTCCGGCTATTCTGGCCGCTCCGCTCCGGCTGCTCTGGCCGCTCCGCTCAGCTGTTCTGGCCACTCTGCTCCGGTTGCTCCGGCCGCTCCACTCCGCGGCTCCGGCCACTCCGCGCCGCCGCTTCAGCCAATCCGCGCTGCATCTCTGACTGCTCCGGCTGTTCTGGCCGCTCCGCTCGGATGCTCTGGCCGCTCTGCTCAGCTGCTCGGAACCGCGACTCCAGCTGCTCTGTACCGCGGGTCTGGCCACTCTGGCTGCTCCGGCCGTTCCGCGCCGCGGCTCTGGCTGCTCCGGCTGCTCAGGCCGCTCCGCTCCGCGGCTCCCCATAATCCGCGCTGCGGCTCTGGCCGCTTCGGCTGCTCCGGCCGCTCCGCGCCGCGGGGGCGCGGCACTTTGGGCTGGTTTTTTTCCGGTGTCTTGTTTTTCCAGCCCTTTTTCTCTGTCCCTTGTATTTACTGTTTTTATTTCTTTGCTGTGGTGTTTTCTGGCTCTGAAAGTCGCTGGTTTTGAGGTAGTAGAGTTGGATTGTTAGCGGGACTTTTAAGTGCCGCTTTCCTCCGTCACCATCTTCCCGGAAGTCTAACACTCATTTTTAATTCACTTATCCTGGTTTTCTTTGTTAGGGTTTTCTCCTTTATTGTCCTGTTTTTTTTTGTTTTTGTTTTTGTTTTTGTTTTTGTTTGTGTGTGTGTGTGCTACTAGTCTTGTTTCAGGTTCTTCTCTTACTAAACTGACCCATCTCTCTGTATGGAGGTTTCTGTCTATAGGTTAGTCTGCAGCCTGGTTCCATTTGTATCTTCACCTTTTTTTTTTCTTTTCTTTTTTTGTGGTACTGGGGGTGGAAACCAGGGTCTTTTCTACCTCCAGGCTAAACTCCCAGACCTATTTTTATACTTTATTTGGAAAAAGGGTCTCACTAAGTTGCTGAACAAGTAGAAGCTAGAGAGATATTTGGAAGGAATATCAGATAATCAGAGACTGTATGAGATGACTGAAGGATATTAGGAAGAAAGAGGCATAGAACAATTTATAAACAATGCAATAGTAGAATAATTTTATGAAGGTATACAAAATTGCCAATTTCTTTCTTAAAGATTTGGGGGGATGAGGGTTAGGGTTGGTACCTTGTGGGGTGAGGAGGGCAACAAGAGTGGTGTGCACATATTCTGATACTATATACCCCAATATGATGTATGATTACAACATAACTAATAAAATATTAATAAGTATCAAATGATATTGTCAGGAATTAAGGAAAGCTGTACTTCATCTGTCTTTCCTATTCTAGGAGAAGACCTCATATTGTTAGACCATGATGTTGGAAATATTTCCAGGCATTGTTTCATTTCTTATTTAGCAACACTGCCAAAAAGCATCCTAGACATGGATAACCTCTAAAACACACAGAGGCTTTAAGCTTTGTCTCCCTAGATATAGTACCTATCACTCTGCACACATCAGGTAAAGCCAGACCCGAAGATATTTTCCAGGCAGACCCCAAAGATATTTCTTCATTGATCCAAGTCCTCAGAAGAGATCCAGGGGGGACACATTGGTGTTTCTTTCCACATGGTGAAAAATATATTTTTCACCAATTTTGCAATTTGTTTCTGCAGAAAAATATATTGTTCTATAAGTTTATTTAGTTTTGAACCTTCTGAAATATGCTGTCAATAAAACAGAGCACTGTGGGAAAGGCATGAGGTAAAAAATATGCCTGCCTCATTATTCATTTGTATTGATCTAGATGTACAACCATATGTATCACAATTTGACAAAAGGTTAAATATTAACAGAAGAATCATTAATCTAATAAAACAAATGAACACAATAAGGGCTCTCCTAGTTGGCTATATATGGAGCTCTAGATTAACCGAGGAACCCTTCAGACTGATGCTCAATATCTCTATAGATCCAGCCATGAAATGGACTAGATTATGAGATAAATTGCAATTTTTTTCTGCAGATTGCAAAGGTCTTATAGAGATAGGAGACTCCTATTATGAAGCAGCAACTATACAAAAAGTGCAGGTCTCTTACCAATGCAAATCTAAGAAACCTGATCTAGCATAGGATTTGGTACAGATGATAATTTTCAAATTATTTAAAGCATATTTTAGCAAAAAGTAAGACTTCACAGTCCATATCAGATATAATGATGGCATTGTTTTAAATTATTTACTACTAAAGTCAAAATATCTTTGATGTTGGCAAGTGCCAATTTGGTCCTTTTACCAACAGGACAAGTTTTCCCTGTGTGAGGTATTAATTTCACTAGAAGGCTGATGAACCAGAAGCCATACTTCTCACAGATACAGGCATTATTAGTGGTTGATTTTGTTTTAATATAATGGTATGTTTGTGCATAGATGATGAATTTGTATGTCAGGTTATACAAGGACACATTCCTAAACTTCATGGCTGCTAATGGCTATTATTTTATTCTTCCTTAAAATATTTTAAAATCTATGACTCTATTCATAAACCCACCCCTGCCTTTATCTATGTCCCTATTCTAGTGCCCATGCACACACTTTACTATGCATCCATCTACACATAACACTATGATCTTACCTATTACTTTACCTGCCCATCTGGTATTTGGAGAAATAAGATTTAGAAGAAAGATACATAGGTTGGATTTTGGACAGAGTGGAAGACTAAACTCTAGAAATGTTAAATAACTATGGATGTCACTCAACCAATGCTAGGTGAAGAATTGGAGATGTTGATTAAATATTTTAGGACTTCCTATTGTTTTTTTTTCTTTCAGCTTAAAAATATACAAATGACTAACAATATGAATATTTACTAATGATCACATGATTCTGAGAAGTAACTAAGTTCCTTCCTAAGAATTAAAAGAGAAAGAAAAGAATTTTAAATAAAATACAGTAAGAGACATGACCTCTATAAAAGATTATAGTCTGAAAGTTTTTTATAAAAATTTTTTATTGAGATAATCAAGCCCATTTATTTGAATAGATAGATATGACACATCACATTTACAAGTTATTTCAAACAGCCCTGATCAATCCCAAAGACACCTGATTGTGCAAATATATTATTTTTTATGATCCTATGGGTTTTATTTTACATCATCCTTAAAATGATTTCCTGTATCAACCACAATTAAATATTCCAAACTTAAAAGAATAAATGTGCATATACCAACATTCAGAAGTGACCATTAGATTATCTAAAGAATATGCGGGTGGTCAAAGTTAAAGACAACTTTTTTTTCTTTTTGCAGTACTGAATATGGAACCTAGGGGAATTCCACCTTCAAGCTACACCTCCAGCACTATTTTTTATTCTTTATTTTGAAACAGGGTCTCACTGAGTTGCAAAGGGCCTCATTAAGTACTAGCTGCGGCTGCCTGTGAACTGTGATCCTCCTGTCTCAGCCTCCCAAATGCTAGGATTACAAGCATGTGCCACCACGCTGGGCTAAAGGACTACTTCTAACACAAACCTGACTGTATATTTTAGTTGAAACTTTTATTGTAATACCTAAGTGATAGGAAAGTATTTTATTCAGCAACAGCAGAATCCTTGTGATGTTAACAATGTCTCATCTATCACTTAAATAGCTCTTGAAATCCGTCCCCACAAAGTCTTCTAATTTTGAGAAAATGTCTCTTTCTGGCCTCATCTTTTGTGGATCTGAAGTATACCTAGGACTAATCTTTTTCCTCTGTGTCATTGAGAAGACACTGACCTGTAAGGTGAAATGATGCTTAGTGGCCCTCCATATTCCTTGGCAGAGCATCACATTCATTTACATTAACTTCTATAGCACCCTGTTTTTCTGGGACAGAGACTAAATCAACAACATACAAATGATGTGAAAACATGCAATCCTGGTCAATGTGGCATAAAATCATCCATTTTCAAGCCCAAATTAAGAAACTGAGGTATTGTGGATCAGAAAGAATCACCAACAACTATAAAGGAGATTTTGAAATTCTTTGAGACATTTAGTAGGAGAATTCTTTTCACTTCCAAGCTCTGTATATTGCAGAAAAAAGTTTTTTTTCTTTCAGAATCTGGGTGTTCTAATAAGTACTTTCCAATCTCTAAATTATAGAGGCCTATTTCTGCTTGACTCTATGCAGTGCATCCACCTTCAAAGTTTTATGAAATCTGAGAGTGGTATTAGATTTAACACCATCTCAAGATGGGCTTTAAGCTGAGTGAGAATGAGTTGGACAGGAAAGGAAATGGAAAGGAAGAGAGATGTTCTATAGATGAAACTCCTGGCCCTACAGAAAATTGAAATATTATTATTGCAATCCTTTCTAGAAATCACTCTGGGTGGTTTCTGCAGCTTCAAGTTCTGGCTTCTTCCATGGTGGCTTCTGAATAAAGATATAGGGGATACAATGGATTATAGATGTATGTGCTACCCGTTCAGAATGAGAAACTTTCTAAAATCAGTGCCATTTTAAGAGATCAGTTTCTGTTTACCATTCTAAATACCATGCATGGATTGTAGGTGCTAAGCTGAGAATGCAACTGTGTTGGGTTAGCATCTCAGAAGTCATTTCCTTTCATGAGCTTAGCTCTCTGGTACAAGAAACTAGTTATGAAATACTGATAACTGTTTTATGGCCAGTAGAAAAATTATCAAACTCTTCTCATACAGAATCTATCAGAAACAAAGATTTTACATAAGTGGCTAAACAAAATCTCTATAAAAAGAGAGGCAAAACAAGATTGAATTTGATAAAATGTTTAGAAGCAGTTACTGACAATTCTAAAAGCATAGAAGAGTTTAAAATTATGGTATTTCCAGTGAGCCAAAAGTTAATGTTTGATATAAATTACCTCTGATTTACTGATGATTCAGTGCTCACATCATTTGATTCATGCCCAAATAGTAGTCCTATTTCATTT
Organism: Muscardinus avellanarius; assembly: GCF_963383645.1. Classification (NCBI taxonomy): domain Eukaryota; kingdom Metazoa; phylum Chordata; class Mammalia; order Rodentia; family Gliridae; genus Muscardinus; species Muscardinus avellanarius. The sequence continues at coordinate 33,195,985 of NC_137804.1, read as the reverse complement.
TTGCTAGTTTCCTATTGGGATAATATCAGAAAAGGCATTAACATTAATAACTGCTTGAATTTCTAAATAAGGACATTAAAATTAGACTTTTTCATGGACTTTTTTTTTTAGTCGTGAGGATGGAACCCAGGGACATTCTACCTCTGAGTTACACTCCTAGTTCTATATTTTATTCTTTATTTTGAAACAGAGTCTCACTGAGTTGCAAAGATCCTCACTCAGTAGCTGAGGCTGTCTCAGCCTTCCAAATGCAGGGATTACAAGCATGTGCCTCCACACTTGGCCTTAATGGACATTTTAAAATTGACTTCTTGTAGTGCCCAGCGTGGTGGTGCACGCTTTTAATTCCCATGCCTGTGAGGCGGAGACAGGAGGATCACGCAGGTTCGAAGCCAACCTCTCTGGCTTAAGAGACCCTGTTTCCAAATAAAGCTATAAAATAGGTCTGGGAGTATAGCCCAGAGGTAGAAGTGTTTACAGGAATCCCAGTTAGAAAAAAAGACTTCTTATAAAGTGCAGTTGAAATTTTTGAGCTGTGAAGTCCCTGGACCTGGGTGAGTTCCCTGACTCAGCTCCAAATTAGTCATTCTGTGGGATTTACTTTACCTGACTCTAAAGTAAGAATACTATACAGTATATCACAGAGTAGTTATTAAGATTGGAGGTAATACATATGTAAGATTCTAAGTACCAGATATGTGATAGGGTTTCCAAAAGCAACATCTTTTTTCTATTAGAAGCTGAATCCTCAAATATTTTCTAAATTTTATTATTATCAACTAGTAATTAATAATTAATAAATAATAAATAATTCCAGAAGTTAATATCAGCCATCTACATTTATGATTTATCCATATAAGGATTCAAGCAACCACGAATTACAAATATTTGGGGGGAAATGTCTATATTGGACATGTACAGACTTTCTTCCTTGTCTTTATTGCCTGAATTATTCACTATAATACTTATTTACATAGTATTAGGTATTATAAGTAATTAGAGATGATTTAAAGTACATGGAAAGCTTGCAGGGGTTACATGCAAATACTGTGACAAGTCATATTAAGAAATTTGAGCATAGGAGGGGGAAACTAATCCCCAATGAATACTGAGGGATGACTGCATTCTTTTTATTTGTTAATTTTTAATTTTTTATTGGTGCATTGTCATCAAACATCTTAATGGGATAAAAGATGGTAGGGGGATACCTACTCAATTCCCACCAATTCCCTCACCCTATCTCCTCCTCATATTTGGCTTGGTGATTGACATTGATATGTTTGATAAAATACATCATCAAGTAACTACATTTAATAGCCGGAGCCAAGTCTCATATTGATACCTCTTTCCATCATGGGAATCTGAAGATGACTCTCCAGCAGTTTCTTTAAAACAGCAACAAAAGAACCTCACTGGAAAGATATTCCTTGAGTTCTTATTCATTGATACTTGTCTATGTCAGTTACACTAGATGATGCATTTTGGTGCCTATTAAATCTTTCCTTATATCTTCTTTATTCTGCTTCTGCTGTTAAAAAGTTGCTGTCAAAAAAGTCTGATGAAATCCAACCCTTTTTTAAAGATAAAGTCTAGATGCTTAAATGCTTTCCATTAAAAGAAAAAAATTCAACATTTTATTAGAATTTACCTTCTCGTTGGTTACCTTATTGTTGGGTAATATTAAAAAGTATGTCTTTTTTTTCCCAGGAGGATTCGGATTTGTGGACAGCCCCAGCTACTTAGTGAGGCCCTCTGCTACTCAGTGAGACTCTGTTTCAAAATAAAGAATAAACAGCTCAGCCTTTGTCTCCACACAGATAAAAGTACCTGTAAGCAATGCTGTCCATTTGTTTTATGTGCTGATTTCTCAAATCTGCAATAATCCATCAGGTTAATGTTTTTACCTAAAAATAAATAAAGTTTGCTTCACCTTTAAAAAAAAAACTAGGGCTGGTGGTGTAGCTAGAAAATAGATGCCCCTGGGTCCCATTCCCAGTCTGGAAAAAAAAAGTCTTTTTCAATTTGAGCTTTAAGTTTTTAACTCCAAAGAAAAATTCTTAACTATAACTTTCAGTTATACTTCAGGGAGGTACATTTTTGTTGTTTTGTTGTTTGTTCTTAACTTTATAGAATTCCCTTTTAAATTGTTTTAATGTAGTACTCAAAGTATAGTGGTAGTTCTTTGCAATTTCCTTTTTTTGGTCCTCTCTCACATTTACACCTAATCTCCTTCTCCTTCTGTAGTGTCTATTGTCCCTGGTCTGAGACTTTGAGTCCACTCTGAGAGGTTTCTCCTATCCCTGTCTTTGAAGGTGTCTGGGAGTGAGTTGAGTGTTCACATAGATGTGATTGCCCCAACTCCTGAAGACCTGTCAGGTGCTGTCCCATGAGCTTACTTACCTATGACTCTTCTTTGTCTTCTCCCCTACAGATGCTAATGTCTGCCCCCATTTTGAGTTTGAGGCCTACCATATCCCTTGTGGCTCTTAGAGGCTCTCCAGTCTTCAGGTTTACAACTTACCTATGGCTTTCCTTTGTCCTCTCCCCTACAGATGCTGACATCTGATCATATTTTGAGTTTGAGGCCCAACATATTTCTTGCTTTGTTTCAAAACCATGAGTCTTGTTTTTCTAATAGTCTTTGTATCTGATTTTATGTAAAAATTTGGAAAGATACAAACATTATTCTTTTTTCCATCGCTACTACCATATTTAGCAAGTCTCTGAATGAATATTTTAACAAGCAAAATGAACACTGAATTACAATGAAGAAGTTTTTTATTTTTATTTTTTAAATTTGTTATTTTTGCATTATATTCATACATCATATTGGGATAAAAAACTTGTGTATACATACATGTACACATCACTGAATTAACCCCTACCCAATTCCTACCCCATTCCCTCCACATCCCTCCTTCTTTGCTTGGCTTTGTGGTTGACTTCAATATGTTTAAGTACATTGTGTGTTTGGGAGATTTCCCTTCTTTCCCCCTCCTTTCTCCTCTTTAGGTTGTCTTATTTGGTCCTCTATAGAATTTCATTTTTCATCTTGAGTTCCTCCTATGACCTATTTCTCCTTAGTTCTCACATATTAGGGAAAGCATCTGATTTTCTATTTTTTTGTGACTGACTAATCTCATTTAGCATAATGTCCTCCAGTTTCATCTGCTTCCCTGAAAATGATAAAATTGTGTTTTTTTAATGGCTGAGTAAAATTCCATTGTGTACATATCCCACAGTTTTGTAATCCATTCATCTGTTGATGGACATCTTGGCTGTTTTCATTGTTTGGCTATGGTGAATTGTGCAGCTATGAACATAGATACACATGTATTACTTTGGTAGTTTGGTTTCTTTTTTTTAAGATACACAGAAGTGGTATTGCTCGATAAAATGGTAGATTTTTTTTTCCCATTCTTCTGAGGATTCTCCATACTGTTTTTCAAAATGGTTGCACTAATTTGCAATCCCACCAACAATGTCTCAAAGTTCCCATTTCTCCACATCCTCACCAGCATTTATTGAGTTTGGGTTTTGAATAATTGCCATTCTAATTGGAGTTAGGTGAAATCTCAGGGTAGTTTTGATTTGCATCTCTCTGATTGCCAGTGATGTTGAGCATTTTTTCATGCATTTATTGGCCATTTGAATTTCTTCTTTCATGAAGTGTCTATTTAGTTTGCTTGCCCATTTTGTTATTGGATGCTTTGTTTTCTTAGTGTTGAGTTTCTTGAGTTCTCTGTATATTCTAGATATTAGTCCTCTATTGGTGGTATAGGTGGCAAAAATCTTCTCCCATTATGTTGCCTCCCGATAGAGGTTCTTGACAGTTTCCTTTGCTGAAGAGAAGTTCTTCAGTTTCATGCAATCCCATGCATTGATTTTCCAATTAATGTGTTGTTCCCTTGGGGTTTTGTTGAGAAAGTGTTTAAAAGACACTTTGACTCTTTCAAGCTCTTTGAAGCTTCAAGGTCTCTGGTTTGATTTCCAAGTTTTTGATCCATCTTGAATTGACTCTTGTACTGGGTGAGAAAGTGGGGTTAATTTCCAATTTTCTGCATATGATTAACCAGTTTTGCCAACACCATTTGTTGAAAAGGCTATCTTTTCTCCAGTGTATGTTTTTGGCCCCTTTGTAAAAAATCAATTAGCTGAAAGTGTGTGTATTTGTTTCTGGGTCTTTTATTCTGCTCCATTGGTTTATGTATCTGTTTTTGTGCAAGTACCATGCTGTTTTTCTTACAATGGCTTTGAAGTATAGTTTAAAGTCAGGTATTGTGATTCCTCATGCATGGTTTTTGTTGCTGAGAACTACTTTGGATATTCTGGGCTTTTGTTATTCCAAATAAATTTAAGAACTAATTTTTCTATGTCTGTGAGGAAAGATCTTAGTAGTTTAATGGGCATTGCATTAAATCTATAGATCACTTTTGGAAGGATGGCCATTTTAATAATATTTATTTTGCCAATCCATGAACCTGGAAGATTTTTCCATCTTCTAAGTCCTTCTTTGATTTCTTTTTTCAATGTTTTTTAATTTTTTTGTAGAGATCTTTTACCTCCTTGGTTAAGTTTATTCCTAAGTATTTTATTTTTGTGTGTGAGATCCTGAGTGGAAGTGTTTTCTGAATTTCTTTCAGTGAATTTATGATTGGTGTACAGGAAAGCTTCTGATTTTTTAAGATTGATTTTGTATCCAGACACTTTGCTGAATTTGTTGATCAATTCTATTAGCCTTTTGGTTGAGTTTGTTGGGTTTTCTAAATATAGTATCATGTCATCTGCAAATAGTGAAAGTCTGAGTTCTTCTTTTCCTATTTGTATTCCTTTGATTTTCTTTTCTTGCTTTATTGCTCTGGCTAGAGTTTCTAGTACTATATTGAAGAGAAGTTGTGATAATGGACATCCTTGTCCTATTACTGTTTTTAGGGGGAATTCTTGAAGTTTTCCCCATTTAATATGATATTGGTCTTAGGCTTATTTTAGACTGCCTTTATGATGTCGAGATATGTTCCTTGTATTCCAATTCTCTGCAGTGTTTTTATCATAAATGTGTGTTGAATTTTATCAAATGCTTTTTCAGAGTCTATTGAAATGATCATGTGAATTTTGTCTTTGATTCTGTTTATATGGTGAATTACATGGATTGATTTTTGTATGTTGAACCAGGCTTGCATTTCTCGGATGAACCCTACCTGGTTATGATGTAGGATTTTCTTTATGTGGTTTTGAATGTGTATTGATTGTATTTTGTTTAATATTTTGCATCCAAGTTCATTAGAGATATAGGCTTGTAGTTTTTTTTCCTTGAAATGTGTTTATTCAGTTTGTATATTAGTGTGATGTTGGCATCATAGAATGTATTTGGGAGATTCCCATTTTTTTTCTATTTCATAAAGTAGTTTGAGGAGTGTTGGGTTTAGATCTTTTATAAAGGTTTTATAGAATTCACCTGGGAAATCATCTGGGCTTTCCTTTGATGGTAAGCTCTTTATTGATGTTTCAATCTCTTTGATTGTTATTAGATGGTTTAATGTTCTATATCTTCTTGACTCACTTTAGGAAGGTAGTATTTATCTAGGAAGTTGTCAATTTCCTCCAGCTTTTCCATTTTGTTGGACTATAGTTTTTCAAAGTTGTTTCTGATAATCCTCTGGATTTCTACACTGTTGGTAGTACTGTCTCCTTTTTCATCCCTTATCTTCATAATTTGGGTTGATTCTCTCTTTTGTTTTTTGTTAGGTTGGCTAGTGGTTTATCTCTCTTGTTAATTCTCTTGAAAACAGATTTTGGTTTTGTTGATTTTCTGTATTGTTTTTTATTCTCTATTTTGTGAATTCCTGCTCTATTTTTAATAATTTCATATCTTATACTGGCTTGGGGTTCAATTGTTCCTGCTTTTCAAGGGCTTTGAGGTGTGTTTTTAGGCTTATTTACTTGAAGATTTTCTGTTTTTCCTATGTGAGTGCTCAGTGCTATAAATTTTCCTCTTAATACTGCCTTCAGAGTGTCCCCGAGGTTTTGATATGTTGTATCTTTATTTTCATTTGTTTCTAGAAATTTCTTGATTTCACCTCTTACATCTTCTATGACCCATTCTTCATTCAGAAGTGTGGTGTTCAGTCTCCACATGTTTATGTTGTTTCTCTGGGTCTTCTTATAGTTGATTTCTAGTTTCATTCCATTATGGTCTGAAATGACACAGGGAAGTAATTAACATTTTTTAGATTTGCTAGTGCTCATTTGGGTCCCAGAATGTAATCTATTTTGGAGAAAGTTTCGTGAGCAGTAGAGAGAAATATAAACTCCGCTGTAGTTGGGTGAAATATTCTATATTTGTCCAACAGGTCCATTTGATTAATGGTGTTCTTTAGTTCTAAAGCATGTTTACTGACCTTTTTTCTGGAAGATTGGTCTAATGTTGTGAGAGGTGTGCTAAAGTCTCCCAGTATTATTGTATTGGGATTTATGTGTGACTTCATGTCACAGAGAGTTTTATTTATGAAAGTAGCTGCACCTATGTTTTGGGCATAGATGTTGATTATTGTTATTTCCTTTTGCTGGATTATTTCTTTTACCAGTAAAATAAGACCTTCTTTTTCTCTTCTAATAAGTTTGGGTTTGAAGTTTAACTTGTCCAATATCATAGTTGCTACTCCTGCTTGCCTTCTAGTTCTGTTAGCATGGATTACCTTGATCCAGCCCTTTACCTTGAGTTTGTTCCTATCTTTACTTGTAAGGTGTGTTTCTTGTAAGCAGCAGATGGATGAATTCTGGTTTTTAATCCATTTTGTCACTTTATGTCTTTTTATTTGGGAGTTGAGTCCATTTACATTCAGTGTGATTATTGAGAGATAATTTTTAATTCCTAACATGTTAACATTTTATTTCTGTTTGAGATACTGTTTATTCTTCTTTGCTTAATTGTCTGCTGGATATGAAATCTTGTTTCTTTGGTTCTGCATGTATTACCTATTTCTTCTTTGTAGTTAATCTCCTTGAGTATTTTCTCTAGCACTGGTTTTGAAGACATAAATTCCTTCAGTTTCTGTTTGTCATGCAAGCATCTCATTTCCCCATGTAATTTGATAGATAGTTTTGCTGGGTAGGAAACTTTTGGCTGGAAGTTGTTTTCTTTCAGAGTTTGGAATATGTTACTCCAAGCCCTTCTGGCTTTCATGATTTGGTTTGGGAAGTCAGGAGTGATTCTAATTGGTTTGCCTCTGAATGTCACGTGGCCTTTTGCTTTTGTTGCCTTTAAGATTCTCTCTTTGGCTTCCACATTGGTCGTTTTGACAATGATGTGGCATGGGGAACCTCTTCTCTGATCCCATCTAAAGGGAGTTCTATAAGTTTCCTGGACCTGTGTATCGACCTCTTGCTCTATGTTTGGAAATTTTTCTGATATTACTTCCTTGAAGAGATTATTGATCCCTTTGGTTTCACCTTCTTTTTTGTCCTCTATTCCAATTATTCTTAGGTTAGCACTCTTAAAATGGGCCCATATTTTTTCAATATTCAATTCCTGCTGCCGGATTTTTTTTTCTAAATTATAAACTATGCGTTTATATTTGGAGTGATCATCTTCTAGGAGTGAGAATCTATTCTCCATGTGATCTAATAGATTGTTATGCTTTGAATTGAGGCCTTTACTTCAATGATTGCACCCTTTATTTCTCTTAGATGCTCTCTGAATTCTTTTCAAAGGTAGTGTATTATTTCTAAAGTTATATTCCTGATTTGGTCTTCTAGAGATCTCTGAATTTTTGTGTTATCAGGTTCTGATATTGTGGGGTTGTGGGCATTCATTGTTCCATTGTTATTACTTTTTCCCAGGATTTCAGAAGTTTTTGCCTTCTCTGGCCTCTTCCCTGGGTCACTATTTCTTCACTTAGGGTGCTCTGGATCTTGAGTCTGTGGTAATCTCAGTCATTACTACTCCTTTACTGGATTGTATCACAAATTCTCAGACCCAGAGAGTTAATCTAGGCTGCTTGAGACCACGAAGGTACCAGGCTAGGTGTTTTCCCATGGGGAGCTGTGGCTTATGCTGATATTTCTGCCATTGCTACTTCTTCACTGGGTTGGACTGCAAAATCTCAGATCCAGGGAGATTATCAATGCTGCGCAAGTCCCTGGGGATGTAGTACTGGGATTTCTTCTTTAGGGCCCACAATTTGACTCACGGTGGTTGAGTGTGCTGATCTGTAGCTGTCTCAGACTCTGTGAACTTGCTGCTGCCGCTCCTGGCAATATGGCACTGCTGTCCCCCACTGGCCATGAGGCTGGCATATTTGTTTTCTGATTTTGAGCTCCATTCTGTGTCCCTGGAGGGTGAGCTGAGCCCAGCCCCTGGGAGCTTTATATGCTCCTTGTGCCAAAAAAAAAAAAGAAAAAACTGCTGAATTACACCTGGTTGTTTGGCAGCTTCTCACCTCTGCTCCCTGTCCACCTCTCCTCTTTGGAACCTGGTGGGTTGTTGCGTGTGCTGATCTAGGGCCGTCGCGGGTCCTGTGAACTCGCATCCTCTGCCAGCAGTATGGCGCTGCTGCCACGCTCTTGGCCGTGAGGCTGACATATCTCCTCTCTGGTTTTGAGCTCCATTCTGAGTCCCCCTCCTCTCTGGAGCCTTGTGCTGCAAGGGAATATGGTGCTGCTCAACTGTGGCAATGCTGGCTGGTTTCTTTTCTGGTGTCTGGTTGTTCTTCTACCATTTTTTTCTCTGTTACTTGTATTTATAGTTTTTATTTCTCTTCTGATGGTGTTTTCTGGCTATGAAAAGTGCTGATTTTGTGGTAATAGAGAACAATTGTTAGCGAGACTCGGAAATGCCGCTTTTCTCTTTTGCCATCTTCCTGGAAGTACGAAGTAGGTTTTTTAAAAGGAAGACTTCCTCCCCACCTAGAAGGACCCTGAGGTCAGGGCCACCAAGCCCCAACCCTGGGAATGTGGGCGGGTGCTGGTGGGGCACGCATAGGCGACCTCCTCCCCACACGGAAGGATCTTGAGGTCTGGGCTGCTAGGCCCTGACCCTGGGCAGGTGGGCAGGTGCTGGCGGGGCACACTTGGGCGACCCCCTTCCCACCTGGAAGGACACTGAGGTTCTGACTGCCAGGGCCCGACCCTGTGTGCATGGGCAGGCACTGGTGGGAAACCTTTAGGTGGCCCCCCTCCCCATCTGGAAAGACCCTGAGGTCCGGGCTGCCAGGCCCTGACACTGGGCTCGGGGTTGGGCACTGGTGGGAAACCCTTAGGCGACCCCCCATACCCGGAAGGACCCTTAGGTCTCGGTTGCTAGGCCCCAACCCTGGGCGGGTGGGCGAGTGCTGATGGGGCACCCTTAAGCGACACCCTCCCCACCTAAAAGGACCCTGAGATCCGAGCCACCAGGCCCTGACCCTGGGTGCGTGGATGGGCACTGGTGGGGCACCCTTAGGCGAGCCCCTCCCCACCTGGAAGGACCCTGAGGTCTGGGCTGCAAGGCCCTGACCCTGGGTGGGTTGGAGGGTGCGGCACCCTTAGGCGACCCCCCCAACCAGAAGGGCCTGGAGGTCCGGGCCTCAAGGCCCCAACCCCGGACAAGTGGGCAGGTGCTGGCAGGGCACCCTTAGATGACCCTCCACCCCACATACCCGGAAAGAAAAAAAATTTTATTGTTACCGAGTGCCTCATCCCACATCCTCCCCAAACCACACATACTCTCTTCTCTTATTTACAAAAGAAAGGGATAAGAATAAAGAAAAATATTAGAGAGGGGTTAAGATGGCCAGTGGCATCTAGAATATTGGAGATGCAGACAAAACATATACATCTAAACTGGAACTTCTGGAAAAATTCCCTGCAAAGAAGGATTGCAGCTTCTCTACATCTTTAAGAATCCTGGACATCACCTATAAGGAGAAAGTCTAGCAGAGACCTAGGAGGAAGGCAGTGGTGGCAGCAGTGGCTGAGATGGTGGTGGAATCTTGTATTTGGGAGAGGCAGACATATGATCCAACCCACCCTCATCCTCTGAAGAAATTACCCCAAAGGTTGAATGCTACTGTCGCGTATGCTTAAGAACACTGGACATTATGCGGTATGGGAAAAGAGCTTGGGAAAGATTAGAAATGGTGGAGACAGTCGCATTGGCAGTGGCAAGTACTCAGGGGAGGAAGAGATCTGACGTAATACACCTGGAACTTTTGAAGAAATTACCTCAGAGGCAGACTACTACCACAACGCACCTCATGAATGTGGGACAAACTTTTGGGTGAAGAGAGGCTCAGATCAGAGCATGCCATGAGGCAAGGCCGGTGCTGGGGCCTCCGAGGTCGGGATCAGAGCCAGCTGATGTGTTAGGCCAGTGCTGAAGCCAGAGAGGCTGGAATCAAAGCCTGCCGTGAGGCAAGCCTGGTACTGAGGCCTCTGAGCCTGGGATCAGAGCCTGCCAAGGGGTTAGGCCAGTGCTGGGCCATCGAGGCAGGGATTGGAACCTGCTGTGAGGCAAAGCCGGTGCTGGGGTTTTTGAGGCCAGGATCGGAGCCTGCCTAGGGGTTAGACTGGTGCCAGGATCATCTAGGCTTGGATTGGAGCCTGCCTTGAGGTATGGTCAGTGCTGGGGCCTCCACGGCCAGGATTGGAGCCTGCTGAGGGGTGAGGTCAGTGCTGGGGCCAAAGAGGCCGGGATCAGAGCCTGCCATGAGGCAAGGCCACTACTGAGGCCTCTGAGGCAAGGATTGGTGCCAGCCAAGGGATTAGGCCAGTGCCAGGGCCAGCAAGGTCGGGATTGGAGCCTTTCATGAAGCAAGACCGGTGCTGGAACCTCCGAGGCTGGGTTTGGACTCTGCCGAGGGGTATGGCCAGTGCCAGGGCCAGCTAGGCTAGGATTGGAAACTGCTGTGAGTTAAGGACAGAGCTGGGACTTGCGAGACTAGGATAGGAGCCAGCCGAGCGGTTAGTTCGGTGCGGGGGCCAGCGAGGCCAGGATCAGGGCATCCCATGAGGCAAGGCTGGTGCTGGAGCCAGAGAGGTTGGCATAAGAGTCCCCTGGGTGGCCAGGCCACTACTGGGGTCATCAAGAGTGGGATTGGAACTTGCAATGTGGCATGCACATAGAAATAGCACAGAAAATAAAATCCAGATGCTTCCCCTAATTAGCAAGAACTAGGAGGAAAGGGGTAACAGGAGGAGGTAGAGTAATACAAAAGGCCCTTTTGAGAAGTAATTAAGGTGACCAATCAGAGGGGAGGGGATGGGGGAGGATGGAATCTCTTTAAAACTCATGAGGTGCATAAACAAATATATCAAAGATAATCACCAATTAAGTATGGGATTGACAGAGGGGGAAGGAATGGGATGGGGATTGGATGAGGGCTTATTGGACAATATGTGCTTGTATATCCTCTCAAGTCTTGTATTTCAAAGTGATGTATGATTACAAAAAATAAGGATAAATAAAAAAAAAGAAAAAAGAAAAAAAATTCCAAATGTACAAATTTAGGTTTCCACTTGGGTAACTTAAAATCTGTTTTGTAGAAGGCAGCATCAGTCCCTAAATTTTAATGTTATCAAAACTATTTTGGGAGAACACAGGTGTGAAATCAATAAAAAAATTAAGGAAATAACTTTCATTATGCAATGATATTATAATTGATCCCCTAGGCCTCTTTATTGTCTCATCTCTGCCCCCACTTAAACATCAGTGGAGGAAATGTGGTAAGGCACTTAGAATGCAGATCCTTATCCCTTATGATCTGATTCTAAATGGACCATAGCCAGGTAGTTACCATGCCCAGCATATTCCCTTGCCAGTGTTTACGTTCTGGGCACTCTGCTCCTGTTTGCAGCAAGCACAGAATCTTTTTTTCAATGGAAACCTTTTTTTTTTTAAAAAAAAACTCTGCATTGACTTATAGGTATAATAAAGTGATAAAGATTACTAGATATTCCATTGTTATATAAAATCAGGGAAGCATGTGAAGGGCAATATTGAGATAAACGTTTCTTATTTCCAACCAATAATTTTATTTAAAAATTTTAAGCTATTAAGAACTGTCCAAACTCACTATTTATACAACATGCACAGTAGTTTGTGTTGACTAATTGAGATACTATCAATCATTTTCAATAGCCCTGTGTGGCTAAATCACATGAATTCATTCCAGTGGGCCTTTCTAATTGTGTATCAGATTTTAAGATTCACGATCTCTTATTTCACCTGAGAACCCCCATGCTATGACATTATGGGAGGGCAGTACTTGAAGTTTCTCATCTTTTGTGTGCATAAAACCACAGATACTGTTGACCAACTCATCAGGAGATTAGCTGCTGTTTAGTAAGAAACTGAGTTCATATGGTGCCAAACAGAACAAAACACAATTTTTGTTTATTAAAAAAAACAGCAAGGTGTTGTGACATGCACCTGCAACCCTAGGACATGGGAAGCTGAATCAGAAGAATCACAGATTTGAAGCCACTTCAGCAATAAAGTGAGGGCTTAAGCAACTTAGTGAGAATCTGTTTCAAAATTTAAAAAAAATAAAATAAAATTGAGCTGAGGTGCAGCTCAGTTGTAGAATGCCCCTGGAATCAATCCCCAGTACCAAAACAAACAAACAAATAACCAAAATGTCATCAGAATAATATCTAAGTCTTGATAATAATAATTTTCACTGTATGGTCAAATTAACTAGATGGGAAAGAGAGAGAGATGGATGGAGAGGAATAGAGACAGAATAGATAGATGATAGATAGATAGATAGATAGATAGATAGATAGATAGACCTAGCTCTAGCTCTCAATAACAAGCTTATAATTTCTCACAAGCTAAACACATTCATTTGCCAAGGTTGAAGACCAATCTGGAGTTGCATCCAAAGTTTTAGAACAAGAAAATGACACTTAGAAATACCTTCCATCTTGAGACCACCCCTGTGAACTCTCCATTTTACAAAAAGCACCTCTAATAAAAGACCCTCTTCTCCTAACCCCATCCCCTCCATCTAGGGCACATAGAAAAAATATATAATGGAATAAAGTAACCAAACAATACCAAATATAAGATTATGGAAACCAATCAACAGGTTTCTTTCCTGCACAGGCAATCTTCTAGATGACTCTGATTTGAATTCATTTAGGCCTTTTGACAAAACTTTATGTTTCCATATTTCATCTTCTGAAAATATCACAAAACCCACATTCATCTCCTCCACATCTGTTTTGCTACTATGTTGCCTTTCCCCATGAGTTCCTGGTACATGCCAGAAGCCATGATGGACAGGCCACTTCATTTTTGTCTGGAAAGCCAAGTCTCCTGTGTTCCCATAATTACCAATCAATTTTACATAAATAGAAAAATTAAGTCACATTATTCTCATTTATCAAAAAATTAGAGGAATTAATTAAACATGGAAAAGGGACCAACACCTGCCAAATCACCACTTTCACTAGAAAGAAATAAATTCAAGAGTTATGTGCAGGCAGGAAGAAAACTCAGCAGGGTGTCCGGAAACAGGGATGTGACTGGAAATATTCTGTTAGCAGTTCAAGGTAGAAAAAAAGAAACATGCTCCTATAGACATGGGTGTCAGCATCTTTACAATGCAAGACATGGACCTCCTGTTTGTTATTTCAGGAAGGTGTGGTTTGCTCCCTTTCAATGTGATCAACCAACCTTTGAATCCAGAAGAGAGACAAACTAAAGATATTACTCCAAATCTGAACACAACAAAGAATTTCCATTGGTGTGATTGTTGCTAATTAGCTCTGCTAAAGCCACACCAAAAGTCACACCATAGGAATATCCCTGCTTCCCTATTAAAGGCCATGTAGCACATAAGACCAAATTCTTAAAATAAATGGGAAGCAGAAGGGAAAGAGGAAGTAAGGATGGATGTTTGAACTCTCATAATTTTGGTACTGGGATCATTATTGCTCAGACTTGTTATAAAATTTAGAAACAATAAACCTGAGGGTGGTGAAATAGTTTCCTAAACTGGAGAAGATATAAAAAATAAGTTTAAAATATGTTTCAAGGATTGTCTGAGAGTCCCTTTCACTTCCATTATGAAACAAATATTTACTATTCCTTAAATAAGTCTATGAATATGATAACCCTTGTAATGGCAGAGCTATAAGTAAAAAGATCTTCATATCTTCCTTAATGAAATTTTTATTGCTTTTGTAAATTCGACTTTCGCTGAATTTTTGTCTTGGGAATCCTGGACCATGTTACCTGGTATGCAAGCAAGCATCCTCCCAATTTTTGCTGTGAAATGGCCCCTTCTGGCAAAGTGAAAGCAATTGCAACTCAGTTTAATTAGCTGCCTTCTGTAAATATGCCATTATTCTTCTCAATTCATGCTGAAATTATATTTACAAAGGGAATAGAGAGCAATAATTATTTTGGGTTGCAGTTAGTCAATTTTAGTTAATGCTTTAGCATAATTAAGAGAAGTGTAGATTATGGGCACAAAACATGGGATAAATGAGCATCTGTAAATTTTACCTATATTTTAAGGCATGAATACTCAGCTGCATGGAGATGCAATAGGTTCTGCACCTGAGACCTACTTAGCAAGGAGTGTATAAAATTCACATCATTAGCTTCTGAGCAATCTACAAACTATGTTTTCTACTATAGAGGTTCATTCCTAGACCAATTTTTCTCATTGTCTTAAAATGCTTCTGAGCTACTCATGTTTCCTAAGACTCAACAGAACTGAGGGAAGATAAACTTGTTCTGATATCATCCAACAAAACAGAGGAAGAGCATTTCACTGGCAATATCTTCAATGAATTCCAAAGTCAGTAATAAAATATTAATGAGTATGGGATTCCATGACTTCCATTAGACTATTATAAGTTGTCCAGTTTTTGAAGCTTTATTTTGTAAGATTGTTTGCACAGTCAGCAGGTAGGTAAATACAATTCAGAAAGATTCCATTACCTCTCCTGATAGATAGGAAGGGAAACAGGTCATTTGTGGTCAGGGCAGCTTTCCCTAGACACCAAATTCTAGAACACTGCATCCCCCCCCCCTTCAGTTCTGTAGTTCAGTGCGAGGAGAATAAAATCATTAAGTGGGCTAAGGGTATAGTCTTCAGGGCCAGGGATCTCTGGATAGATGTTCAGCTTCCTCCCCCTGCTAATTGAGAGACCCCCTAACTAGTTACTGTCCTTGTCTGTTTCCTTATCTGAAAGATGGAGATACATCTAGAAATTTATGGCTTAAATGAGATGAACTCTAGAAATCACTCAGGTGAGCACAGTGAAGGTGCTTGAAGTTGGGGTGACACAACTGCTGCCATTATTTCTATTATCCTACTCCTGAAGACTCTTTAAATCCATTAATATAAATCAAGTGTGGTGGTACAGTACTCAGGAGGCTGAGGCAGGAGGATCACAGGTTCAAGACTAGCTTCAACAACTTAGCAAGACTATCAATAAAGTAGAGAGATTCTGTTTCAAAAAACTTTTTAAAAGATCTAGGGGTGACGCTCAAAGGTAGAATGCCTCTGGGTTCAATCCCCAATATGACAAAAACAAAACAAAACAACAGTAAATTTTAAATCCACTAATGAGTACATTAGGCTTCTGCCTTATGGCTGAGTCCAAAGAAGCATTTGGGATGAATAAACACCACGAGAGGAAGGAGTTAGTGTTAGGCTTGTCTCTCCACTGACATTATGGGCTGAATTTGATATTAAACAGGCAGAGGTTGACAAAAAGAGTTCATTTGCTTTATTTTCATTTATTTGTATATGTATTCTTTCACATGTGAGGCTTAGAAAAAATAGCTCATGGCAGAATCACAGCTCCTGAGAAAAACAGAGACTCTGTCATGAGCAAAGTTTGCAAAGAGAAGCCCTTCTCATCGTTGCATGGTGCCCGCTGTCCTCTGCACCCCTGCAGTGGGAACCTTAGAGCACAGAGGCAGTGTCCCCAGGAGTTCTCAAGGTGGGCCCTGAAAGCTGTGGTTTCCCCCGTGGTTGGGCACCAACTGGTGTGGAGAAATGGAGCTGGGAAGGCAGGTAGGAGATCGTAACTAAAGTCCATCTGGTGCAGGTGGATTCATCTGTTACAGGCACCATTGGGGGAAATATCTGGATGGCCAATTTCTAATTATGAGGCACCAGTGATCAGAGAATTTGATCATTAACTTTGTAGCCTATCTTTATTTGGTAATAAGAGGACCAAGAGAGCTATGAATTCTGGGTGGGAATTTATTTACTTTGCAATAACTTTATCATTTATGAAAATAGGCAGAATTCTCTAGGCAAGGCAAAAGGGATCTCCAACTCCCACCAGGGTAGCTAACTTTAGCTGTAATTCCACCCATCTGACTAATAGATCCTCAAATTTTTACTCAGAGAACAGGCCAAGAGTCTCCACTACAGACCTGCTCACTGCATCTAGCTCCTCATGCAGCACCAAAGCAGCATTTGGTGGTACCAGGACATCTGATCTGAAAGAACCAGAAGCAAACACTGGGCCCAGTATATACAGGTTTTCAGTTTGGGGACATATGTTTACTTGTTTTACATCTCAGAGAAAACTGAGGTGAAAAATTTTCTTTTCTCACAATTTTGAGATATATAATGCATCATCACTAGTTATATTCACCTTATTATTCACTGAACACCAGAATTTATTGTTCCTGCCAAATTATAAGGATATACCCAATGGCTGGAAACCATCATTCTACTCACAATTTATACAAGACCATCTCTTTTAGATTCTACTTGTGAGTGAGATTGTGTGATTGTCATTCTTGTCTTTAAATAATCAATGACTTTCTTTCTTTCTTTCCTAATTCTTTCTTTCTTTGTCTTTCTCTTTGTATGGAACCCAGGAGTATTCTACCACCAAGATACACTCACAGCCCTTTCAATTTTTAGTTTGAAATAGGGTCTTGCTAAGCTATTGCCATTCTCCTGTCTCAGCCTCCTCAGTACTAGGACTACAGGTATGTGCCATTGAGTACATCTACTATGCTGTTTCTTGATGGCAGTAGAGTGTGTGCACATGGCACCATCAACATTTTGTGGGACCCATATTGTAGCATTCAGTCAGCACTA
This sequence comes from Muscardinus avellanarius, assembly GCF_963383645.1. NCBI lineage: Eukaryota > Metazoa > Chordata > Mammalia > Rodentia > Gliridae > Muscardinus > Muscardinus avellanarius. Next base: position 33,178,922 of record NC_137804.1, on the reverse strand, counting down.
CTGACTGAGTGACTTGCAAGCAGTATCCTGCCTTTCAGCCTCAGCCATGTTGTTGCAGAATACATCTGTGGCTGCTGCTCCTTTTAGATGTGGAGATAGGTATAAAGGCCGCTCCCTGATGGAAAGGTGACCCCTGAAAGAGGACATTTCCTGGGGTATAGAACATTCTTACTCAGGCAGGCAGGAAGAAAGGAAGCCTTAGGAACTTAGGCTAATGGCAACTGGGATGTGGACCCCTGGCGAAGCCCGGTGGGTTACAAGGATACTGGCAATGTCCCTCTGGCAGAACAACAGGATCTTACCACTGCTACTCAAGTTTTTAAGAGATAGGTACCCTCCCAGATGCAAATGGTCACTAGGCCTCAAGATAAATTCTTCTGACCAAAATCCATCCATCCTATATGCCATCAAGGAACTTCCCAAACTCAAATATTTAAAAGAAAGTTTGACCCAGACCTGGTGATGCACACTTGTAATCTCAGTACTTTGGGAGCTGAGACAAGAGGAACATGGGTTCTAAACCAGATTCAGCAACTTAGGCCCTCAGAAACTTAATGAGACCATGTTTCCAAATTAAAAATAAAATAGTGCTGAGGTGTAGCTTAGAGACATAATACCTCTCTGCTCAGTCCCCAGTACCAAAAAAAGGAATAGGGAAAGGAAACGAGAGCCTGGGGCACCCTGATATCTGTGGTCTACACTTAAACAGCATCTTTTCATCCAAATCAGGAGCCCAAAGGTGTGTATCAAGATAGAATGCACAGTGAACCTACTCTCAGTAAATTCACTACTACAAGTGAATCTAAGGATGTAAATAAACCTTGTAGAACAGTAAACTCTTTAACATTTTGGGGAAGGAATAAAAGTGTCCTCTGTTTCCATGACAGAGAAAAGACACATTCTAAAACAGACACAAAACAACTCTGGCAAGACAAACATCTTGTAAACCCATTTGCTCTGCCAAAGAAAACCCTCTTATACTTTAGAAATAGGAAGTTGTCTGGGGATATCGAGTGTGTTCCTAATGCCAATCTGTATTAATCAACTGGAATTGTATTTTTAGTTTGGTAGTGTTGTGGACGTGAGCTCAGAGGCAAAACACACTTTTTAAAATTCCAAGAAGCTTGCTGGGCATGGTGGCGTATGCTTGTAATTCCCGTGCTTGGGAGGCTGAAACAGGAGGATCACACAGGTTTGAAGCCAGCCTCAGCTACTTACTGAGGCTCTCAGCAACTTAGTGAGATCCTGTTTCCAAATAAAATATAAAATGGGTCTGGGAGTACAGCCCAGAAATAGAAAGCCTCTGTGTTCCACCCCAGTACCACCAAATTAAATTAATTAATTAATTAATTAATTAAAAAAATAAAACTCCAAGAAGCAGAAAACAGAACATGGAAAAAAACCCTGTAGCAAGTGAAACTTCAGGCTACTAAAGAAACCATCATGGCTCCAAGGAATGAACAGAGGCAAATTCACTCAGGAGGACAGGAGGACCAGTAACTAGTGACAGATGTGAGATTGCCAGCTCTGGAATTAACTGTTAGCTCAGGGACTTCTGAAATATTTCTAAACTCTATGGACCTCACTTGTCTCACCAGTGAGGTAGTAATTAAGAAAAGTTCCTACCTGGTAACATTGCTGTTACCTGACACTCAGGAAAGGCTGACCAAATAATAGCTTCTACTGTTTGCATTGATAATCATTTAGTATGTAATCTGTCCTGTGTTATTTTTATTTCTACCAGCTAACCAGGGTGTAGGAAAATCATTAAAGCAATAATATTCCTCCAGACTCTAAGGTTAAATAATATGGTTTAAAATCTAACACTCAAATGCAGAGGGAGGATTCATCTGTAGTCTACATATTTTCCAAAAGAAGGTTAAGATCAATTTTAATTTTTTTCTTTTGGGGGCAGGAGAGGTTGAAATAGTAAAAATACAAATGTTTTGTAAATTCTCATGCATATTTTATCTTATGTTTTCAAAAAAATTAAAAGCTCTTACAATTCAGTCTCCAATGTATTCTGACTACTACATTGTATATTTAAAACCTTAGTGCTCATTTCTCCATGCTTGAGCAGCAAAACTATGGTGCAAAACAGGAGAAACTATGCTATCTGCTGGCCACAAAGGAGAACTGCTTGTGGGAACTTGCCTAAAATTCTGAACTACTCCCAGAGGAGGAAGGTGGCTGAGATCTATGCCCAATGTTTTGATGAGGAGGGCTCAGCCATCCTTGGAGGTCACTAGAGGTCTCAGCTTGAATTCCATTGCAGCACAAATGGCACCTGGGAGTGCTGGAGCCAGCCGGCAAAAGTACGGGTTCCGAAGAGAGGAGTGAGAATGAAAAAATATAACTCTTAAAAGTTAAATTCCAAATATTGACATTTTTTCAAAATGGCGATTGAGGGACACAGCACTTATCAGTAGCTGAAACAAATAAAGTTCAACTACTTAGAAAGCAGTGTCTTAATCAACAAAATAAATACATACCAGGAACCAAAACAGATCCAGGTACCTCAATGGAACCCTGAACTCGAAGAAGAAGAACAAAGATCAGACAGCAGACCTGCTGCAGATACAATTGGGATGCCCGGCGGCGGGCTGCCTGTGTGGCTGCCTGCCAGTCCAAAGGGCACTCCCTAGACCTACTGAAATCACCGTGGCAAGATAATCCGGGACTGAAAATGGACATAGGACCTCATCTTAAGCAGCGAGCAGCACCTGCGTGAGAATTCAGTGTGCTCACCAGCGACTGGATCACAACAGCACGGGGACTCCCACGGAAGCCTGAACCAAGGAAGCCAGGTACCTGAGTGCGTCCAGGGAAAGTGCGGGTCCTAGCATGCACCCCAGCCCCAACCCCAGCACTGGCCCGAGGCATCTGTCCCACGCCTCAGAAGCCAGCACTGTCCTCGCACACCCTGTCTGCGCCCTGGACCCCTGTTAGTAGTCAGTGCCTGCGCCACTGCCACCCCTAAATCAGAACCTACCTTGTGTGTCTAGTCCCCGCCCCCCACTGGAGCCCAGACATCCACCTTGCCAGAGGCCTGCCTTCCAGGTGGCAAAAACTCTGTGTGCCCCTGAAATCTCCTCCTCAGCCCCCCCCCCAGCTTCTACATCCCACTGGAGGCAGAGATCACTGCTGGGCACTGCGCACTGCCTGTGCTTCCAGACCCTTGTGCACCTTTTCTGCACCCCTGGCCCACCGCTGGGAGTTCCTGCCCACCCGGTAGCCTGATGCTTAGTTATAATCGAGAACACAGCTCAATACACCTTGGAAGAGCATAGCAGCAACAATAGGCAGCTGCACCCACACACACCTGGGTCCAGTAATAGCAGCGCACCCAGCCTGCACTCTTGGAATAGGCAGAGCTCTGGCAGTAAGTGTGGGCATTCAGGAACTGGCATCCCTTTGCCCAGGGTATATCTTGGGACCACACCAGCTAGCCCACTTGGAATTCCCAGAGACACAGGAAAATCCATCGAGACACAATATCTGCACAGGACCTCAAAGGGAGGTTCCAAGTATACTTTGGACATTCTCCACCCCTGCTGTAGGGAAGCAAAGGCGGGAGTCTAGTGTGGTGAGTGCAGAGGTGCTGACTACAGGTTGGAACTTTGCAGAACCTGGGAATTGTACAGAATCTAATAACAGTGAAACCAGACATCCTGACACACAAACTCAAAGCAGTTAAAGGAAAGAAAGGTGTCCAAACACCCAGAGTGACCTAAGAAGATAAAAATAGAGTACAAAGAAAACTAAGAGACATTGGACTATATTCTGAAAGCTACCAAAGCAATCAGATAGGCAAATATTATATGGAACTGACCCCATATTCGTAAATAAGTATGACTGTTTGTTTTACTTTTATTATGGATGTTTTATTTTGTTTTGCTTTTACAGTGCTTTTGTTTTGGTATGATTATTGCTGTTTTATATTTTTTCTTAACCCACCCTTCTTTTACTTTAACTTGTTTTTTTATATAAATATTTGATAGTTTGCCTTATTTTCTGATATCACACAGCTGCTAGTTCCTTTTATTTTCTTCTTGTCCTTTTCTCTTTCTTCCCCTTTCCTTCCTTTTTTCATTCTCCTCCTTTGATTGTTTTTTCCTTTCTTTTTCTTGGATTACATAATAGTCTTGGTATCTTGTGTGTGTGTGTGTGTGTGTGTGTGTGTGTGTGTGTTTTATGTGTGTCTGCTCCTTCCATCACCCCTCTTTACAAACTTTCCCACACTCTACTTCCCCAAAACTTTTCCCCATAATATACCTCCTTGTTTAATACTCAAAGTATTTCATATATCCTTACTTACTCTACTAACAACAAGAGTCCTACTAGTTAACTCTCTCTCATTCTTAGCAAGATATTAACTTATCATACTCAAAGTCTTTCTCAGCCTAAGCATATCCTCTACCTAATCTGACTCCTTTACCCATCACCCCAGCTCCTCCCACATCACCCACCCAAAACACTGGAAAAGCTCTGTTGACTTGCTGATACCCCTAAACTCCTAATATTAAGATTGGACTAAGCATAATACTCACGAACAATGGGTAGAAATCAGAAAAAACAAGACAGAGAATGCTATAAATATGAGAACCAGGAATTATGAACAGACAGCAGAAATCATGAATACTGACCTACTAGAAATGCAAGAAGGGGAGTTCAGAATCTTGATGTTCAATATGATGAAAGGATTTAAAACAAGTATAGAGGAAATTAAAGGTGAGTTAGAAACACGAAATAAGAATCAGAAAGAGGTCTGGAATGAAATGAAAGAGGCAATAAGTGAAATGAAGACAGCAATAGAAGGAAATTCTGGAAGATTAGATGAAATGGAAAACAGAATATCAATATTAGAAGACAGTACATCCTAAACCGAAACACAGTCAGCAATATACAGAAATCTTTACAGCTACAAAACCTAAACATCCAGCAAATATGGGATAATATGAAGTGTCCTAATTTATGGATAATAGGCATTGAAGAAGGGATAGAGGTACAGACCAAGGGCATCTGTAATATCTTCAAGGAAATAATCTCAGAGAATTTTCCTAATATGGAAAGAGACTTCCATCTTCAAGTCCAGGAGGCATACAGAACTCCACTGAGACAAAACCAAAGAAAGACCACTCCACGCCACATAATAACCAAAATGACCAATATAGAGGCTAAGGAAGAAATCTTAAAAGCAGTGAGAACAAAAGGATGGGTGACATATAGAGGCAAAACCATAAGAATCACCCCAGACTATACAACCCAGGTCATGAATGCTAGGAGAGAATGGTACGACGTGATTCAGACCCTGGAAGAAAATAACTTCCAGCCCAAGCTAATCTATCCAGCAAAACTACTATTCAAGATCAATGGTGAAACCAAAGTCTTTCAAGATAAACAGAATCTCAAAAAATTTATGAATTCAAAGCCAACACTAGAGAAAATTCTTAAAGAAATAAACCATAAGGAAGAAAAAAGAAGCAGACTTCAGAATCAGAGAACAGAGGACGTTAATAAGTATGCCATTTAAGTAAAAAAGAAAGACCAAACCACCCAATAGTAGATAGAACACAAAATGGCAGAAAACAAAAATCATATTTCAATCTCTCTTAACGTCAAAGGACTTAACTCACCAATCAAAAGACATAGACTGGCAATGTGGATTAGGAAACATAATCCAAATATATGCTGTCTGCAAGAAACTCACCTCACAGCCAAAGACATTCACAGGCTGAAGGTGAAAGGATGGAAAAAGATATACCATGCCAACGGTGACCAAAAAAGATCAGGGGTAGCAACCCTGATATCCAACAAAACAGACTTTAAACTAAAACACATCAAAAGAGACAAATCAGGGCATTTCCTTTTATTAAAAGGAACAATACACCAAGAAGATATAATGATAGTGAATATTTATGCTCCAAATGTGGGTGCAACTACATTTGTAAAACAAACCCTTCTGGACATAAGATCCCAAGTAGACCCAAATACAATAATTCTGGGAGACATTAATAAGCCTCTCACACAACTGGATCGATCTTCAAGGCAAAAGATGAGTAAAGATGCTTTAGAACTAAAGGAAACCATAAACCAAATGGACCTAATAGACATTTTCAGATTATTTCAACCAGGAACTACAGAATACACATTCTTCTCAGCAGCCCATGGAACCTTCTCCAAAATAGACCACATCCTGGAACACAAAGAAAATACCAGCAAATTCAAAAAATGTAATATAATTCCTTGCATCTTTTCAGACCACAACGGAATAAAAGTAAAAATCAACAACAGGAAACTCAAAAGAAAGTATTCAAATTCATGGAGAATGAATGATACACTATTGAATGATGAATGGGTAAGAGCAGAAATTAGGGAAGAAATAAAGAAATTTATGGAAACAAACGAAAACAGAGATACAACCTAACAAAATCTATGGGACACCATGAAGGCAGTATTAAGAGGAAAGTTTATTGCATTGAGTACCCACATAAGAAGGACAGAGAACCACCAAGTAAAGAACCTAATGACACAACTCAAGGACATAAAAATTCTGCAAAAGTCTATTCCCAAAGCCAGCAGAAGGCAAAAAATCATTAAAATTAGAGCAGAAATAAATGAAATAGAGAACAAAAAACAATTCAAAGAATCAATAAAACAAAAAGTTGGTTCTTTGAAAAGATTAATAGAATTCATAAACCCCTGGCCAACCTAACCAAAAGAAAAAGAGAATCAACTCAAATTATCAAAATTAGAAATGAAAAAGGAGATATCACCACAGATAGTGAAGAAATTCAAAAGATTATCAGAAACTACTTTAAAAATTTATACTCCAATAGACTTAAAAACCTGGAAGAAATTGATAGATTTCTAAGCACAGTTAACTTCCTACACTCAACCAAGAGAACATAGCAAGCCTATACCAACCAATAACAACCAAAGAAATAAAAATGTCTATAAAAATGCTTCCACCAAAGAAAAGCCCAGGCCCAGATGGGTTCCCAGCTGAATTCTACAAAACCTTCAGTGAACAACGAATACCAATACTTCATAACATGCTCCGGGAAATTGAAAGAGATGGAACTCTCCCAAATTCCTTCTTTTTTATATATTTTATTCATATCTGATGCTTTATTCTCTTTTTTTTCTCCTGGTATGAAATAAAGTTTTATTTTCTTTTTTTTTATCTTCCATTTATTTTGGAGGGTAAAATATATGTAACATAAAATTTTCCATTTAAAACCATTTTAAGTGTACAAATTACTTATATATACAATGTTGTGCAACCATCACCACTATCTACTTTTCTTTTTTTATTGGTGCATTATATTCATACAACTTATTGGGGTAAAAAACTTGTGTGTACAAACATGTACTCATCTCTGATTTAACCCCTACCCAAATCCCACTCCATTCCCTCCCCGTCCCTCCTTCCCTTGCTTGGCTTAGTGATTGACTTCGATATGTTTAAGTACATTGTGAGCTTTAGAGATTTTCCTCTTCCCCCCTCCTTTCTCCTCCTTTAGGTTGTCTTGTTTGCTCCTCTTTTCTCCCTAACTCTCACATATTAGGGAAAGCATCTGATTTCTTATTTTTTGTGCTTGATTAATCTCACTTAGCATAATGTCCTCCAGTTCCATCCATTTCCCTGAAAATGATGTAATTGAGTTTTTTTTTTGATGGCTGAGTAAAATTCCATTGTGTACATATTCCACAGTTTTGTAATCCATTCATCTGTTGATGGACATCTTGGCTGGTTCCATAGTTTGGGTATGGTGAATTGTGAAGCTATGAACATAGATACACATGCATTAGTTTGGTAGTTTGGTTTCTTTTCTTTTGGGTAGATACCCAACAGTGGTATTGCTGGATCAAATGGTAGATTTGTTCCCATTCTTCTGAGGATTCTCCATACTGTTTTCCAAAGTGGTTGCACTAATTTACAATTCCACCAACAATGTCTTAGAGTTCCCACTTCTTCACATCCTCACCAGCATCTGTTGTTGTTTGTGTTTTGAATGATTGCCATTCTAGTTGGAGTTAGGTGAAATCTCAGGGTAGTTTTGATTTGCATCTCTCTGATTGCCAGTGATGTTGAGCATTTTTTTATGCATTTATTGGCCATTTGAATTTCTTTTGTGAAGTGTCTATTTAGTTCATTTGCCCATTTTTTTATTGGATGCTTTGTTTCTTAGTGTTGAGTTTCTTGAGTTCTCTGTATATTCTAGATATTAGTCCTCTATCAGTGGTGTAGGTGGCAAAAATCTTCTCCCATTCTGTTGGCTCTCGACTGAGATTCTTGATAGTTTCCTTTGCTGAACAGAAGCTCTTCAGTTTCATGCAATCCCATGTATTGATTCTCCTTTTAATTTGTTGTGCCTTTGGGGTCTATTTGAGGAAATGTTTGTCTGTGCCTATGTGTTGTAGTGTTGGACCTATGCCCTCTTCAAGGAGCTTCAAAGTCTCTGGTTTAATTTCCAAGTCTTTGATCCATCGTGAGTTGACTCTTGTACAGGGTGAAAAAGTGGGATTAACATCCAATTTTCTGCATATGGTTAACCAGTTTTGCCAACACCATTTGTTGAAGAGCTATCCTTTTTCCAGTGTATGTTTTTGGCCTCCTTGTCAAAAATCAATTGGCTGAAAGTGTGTAGACTTGTTTCTGGGTCTTCTATTCTGCTCTATTGGTCTATATATCTGTTCTTTTGCCAGTACCATGCTGTTTTTTATTACAATGGCTTTGTAGTATAGTTTAAAGTCAGGTATTGTGATTCCTCCTACGTGGTTTTTGTTGCTGAGAACTACCTTGGCTATTCTGGGCTTTTTGTTATTCCAGATAAATTTAAGGACTGATTTTTCTATGTCTGTGAGGAATGATCTTGGTAGTTTAATGGGCATTGCATTGAATCTGTAGATCACTTTTGGGAGGATGGCCATTTTAATGATATTTATTCTGCCAATCCATGAACATGGAAGATCTTTCCATCTTCTAAGATCTACTTCAATTTCTTTTTTCAGTGTTTTCTCATTTTCTTTGTAGAGATCTTTTACCTCCTTGGTCAAGTTTATTCCTAAGTATTTTTTTTTTGTGGGAGATCCTGAGTGGAAGTGTTTTCTGTATTTCTTTTTCAGTGGATTTATGTTTGGTGTACAGGAAAGCTTCTGATTATTTAAGACTGATTTTGTATCCAGATACTTTGCTGAATTTGTTGGTTGAGTTTGTTGGGTTTTCTAAATATAGTATCATGTCATCTGCAAATAGTGAAAGCTTAAGTTCTTCTTTTCCTATTTTACTCCTTTGATTTCCTTTTCTTGCCTTATTGCTCTGGCTAGAGTCTCTAGTACTATATTGAAGAGAAGTGGTGATAGTGGACATCCTTGTCTCGTTCCAGTTTTTAGGGGGAATTCTTGAAGTTTTTCCCCATTTAATATGATGTTGGCAGTGGGCTTATTGTATTTTGCCTTAATAATGTTGAGATATATTCCTTATATTCCAATTCTCTGCAGTGTTTTTTATCATAAATGGATGTTGAATTTTATCAAATGCTTTTTCAGCATCTATTGAGATGATCATGTGGTTTTTGTCTTTGATTCTGTTTATATGATGAATTACATGGATTGATTTTCATATATTGAACCAGCCTTGCATCCCTGGGATGAACCCTACCTGGTCATGGTGAATGATTTTCTTGATGTGGTTTTGAATGCGTGTTGCTAGTATTTTGTTTAATAGTTTTGCATCCAAGTTCATCAAAGATATAGGCCTTTAGTTTTCCTTCCTTGAACTGTCTTTATTCTGTTTTGGTATTAGTGTGATGTTGGCTTCATAGAATGTATTTGAGAGAGTCCCGGTTTTTTCTATTTCGGGAAATAGTTTGAGTAGTATTGGGATTAGCTCTTCAATAAAGGTTTTATAGAATTCACTTGGGAAACCATCTGGTCCTGGGCTTTTCTTTGATGGTAAGCTCTCTGTTGCTGTTTCAATCTCTTTGATTGTTATTGGTTGGTTTAAGTGTTCTATATCTTCTTGACTCAGTTTAGAAAGGTTGTATTTATCTAGGAAGTTGTCGATTTCCTCCAGATTTTCCATTTTGTTGGAGTATAGTTTTTCAAAGTAGTTTCTGATAATCCTCTGGATTTCTATGCTGTCCATAGTAATGTCTCCTTTTTCATCCCTTATCTTCACAATTTGGGTTGATTCTCTCTTTTTTTGGTTAGGTTGGCTAGTGGTTTATCAATCTTGTTATTTTTTTCAAGAAACAAGCTTTTCGTCTTGTTGATTTTCTGTATTGTTTTTTTCTTCTCTATTTCATTAATTTCTGCTCTAATTTTAATAACTTCCTGTCTTCTGCTGGGTTTGGGGTTCAATTGTTCCTGCTTTTCAAGGGCTTTGAGGTGTGTCATAAGGCTATTTATTTGAAGATTTTTTGTTTTTCTTATGTGAGCACTCAGTGCTATAAATTTTCCTCTTAATACTGCCTTCAAAGTGTCCCAGACATTTTGATATGTTGTTTCTTTATTTTCATTTGTTTCTAGAAATATCTTGATTTCACCTCTTAAATCTTCTATAACCCATTCTTCATTCAGAAGTGTGGTGTTCAGTCTCCACATGTTTATGTTCTTTCTTTGGGTCTTCTTATAGTTGATTTCTAGTTTCATTCCATTATGGTCTGAAATGACACAGGGAAGTATGTAACAATTTTTAAAATTTGCTAGTGCTCATTTTGTGTCCCAGGATGTGATCTATTTTGTAGAAGGTTCCATGAGCATATGAGAAAAATGTAAACTCTGCTGTAGTTGGGTGAAATATTCTATATGTGTCCAACAGGTCCACTTGGTTAATGGTGTTCTTTAGTTCTGAGACATCTTTACTGACCCTTTGTCTGGGAGATCGGTCTAGTATTGTGAGAGGTGTGTTGAAGTCTCCCAGTATTATTGTGTTGGGATTTATGTGTGACTTCATGTCAAAAAGAGTTTGATTTATGAAAGTAGCTGCCCCTATGTTTGGGGCATAGATGTTGATTATTGTTATTTCCTCTTGCTGGACTATTGCTTTTACCAGTAAAATGTGACCTTCTTTGTCTCTTCTAATAAGTTTGGGTTTGAAGTCTAACTTGTCTGATATCATAGTTGCTACTCCTGCTTGTCTTCGAGTACCATTAGCATGGATTACCTTGCTCCAGCCCTTTACCTTGAGTTTGTTCCTATCTTTACTTGTAAGGTGTGTTTCTTGTAAGCAGCAGATGGATGGATTCTGGCTTTTAATCCATTTTGCCACTTTATGTCTTTTTATTTGGGAGTTGAGGCCATTTACATTCAGTGTGATTATAGAGAGATAATTTTTAATTCCCAACATGTTAAGATCTTATTTCTATTTGAGATACTGTTTATTCTTTTTTGCTTAGTTGTCTGCTGGATGGGAATTCTTGTTTCTTTGGTTCTGGCGTGTAATACCCATTTCCTCTTTGCAGTTAAACTCCTTCAGTATTTTCTCTAGTGCTGGTTTTGAAGACATAAATTCCTTCAGTTGCTGTTTGTCATGGAAGCTTCTTATTTCCCCATCTAATTTGTTCGATAGTTTTGCTGGGTAGGAAATTTTTGGCTGGAAGTTGTTTTCTTTCAGAGTTTGGAATATGTTACTCCATGCCCTTCTGGCTTTCATGACTTTGTTTGGGAAGTCTGGAGTGATTCTAATTGGTTTGCCTCTGTATGTCACGTGACCTTTTGTTTTTGTTGCCTTTAAGATTCTCTCCTTGGCTTGCACATTAGTCATTTTGACAATTATGTGGCATGGGGATCCTCTTCTCTGATCCTGTCTAAAGGGAGTTCTATAAGTTTCCTGGACCTGTGTATTGACCTCTTGCTCTATGTTTGGAAAATTTTCTGCTATTACTTCCTTGAAGAGATTGTTGATCCCTTTGGTTTCACCTTCTTTTCCCTCCTCTATTCCAATTATTCTTAGGTTAGTTCTCTTGAAATGTGCCCATATTTCTTCAATGTCAGATTCCTGCTGTTGGGTTTTTTTTTTTCTAAATTAGAAACTCTGCGTTCATTTTTGGAATGATCATCTTCAAGAAGCGAGATTCTATTCTCCATGTGGTCTAATCTGTTGTTTATACTTTGAATTGAGGCCTTTAATTCATTAATTGCATCCTTTATCTCTTTTTGACTCTCTCTAAATTCTTTTTGAAAGTCCTCTTTTATTTCTAAAATTATTTTCCTAATTTCATATTCTAGAGATCTTTGGATTTCTGTGTTATCAGATTCTGATGTTGTGGGGTTGTTGGCATTCACTCCTCCATTGTTATTTCTCTTTCCCATGATATTGGAAGTTTATGCTTTCTCTGGGTTCTTCTCTGAGTCACTATGAGTTCACTTAAGATGCTCTGGATCTCGAGTCTGTGGTATCTCAGTCACCACTACTCCTTTACTGGGTTGTATCACAAAGTCTCAGACCCACGGAGTCAATCAAGGCTGCTTAGACCGTGGGGCATGCCAAGTTGGGCGTTCTCCAGTGGGGAGTTGTGACTATGGTATGATATCTCTGCCACTGCCACTCCCCCACTGGGCTGCACTGCTAAAATCTCCGACCCAGGGAGACTATCTGCGCAAGTTTCTGGGAGTGTAGTACTGGGATTTCTCCCCTAGGGGCCGCAATTTGACTCATGGTTGTTGAGTGCGTTGATGGAGCTGTAGTGAACTCGGTGGATTCGCTGCTGCCAAAACTGGAAATATGGCACCACTGACACACCCTCGGCCATGATGTGGTGTATTTCTTCTATGGTTTTGAGCTCTGCTCTGAGTCCTTGACAGTTGTGCTGTGCCCGGCCTTTGGGAGCTTTAGATGTTCACTGTGCCAACAAAAGTGCTGAGTGCCGCCCGGCTGTTTAGCACCTGCTCACCTCGGCTCGCTGTCCATGCCTCCTCTCAGGCGCCTGGTGGCTGGTTAAGTGGATTGGTCTAGGGCCGTCCGGTGAACTCGCCGCTGCTGCCAGCACTAAGATGCTGCTTCTGAATCCTAGGCTCGATGCCAGAGTACCTCCTCTCTGGATTTGAGCTCTGTTTTGAGTCTCTCTGGAGCCTGGTGCTGCTAGGGGAGATGTGGGCCGCGCTGCTCCGGCCGCTCTGTGCCACGGCTCTGGCCGCTCCGGCCACTCCGGCCGCTCTGGCCGCTCTGCACCGTGGGTCTGGCCACTCTGGCCGCTCTGGCCATTCCGTGATGCGGCTCTGGCTGCTTCGGCGGTTCTGGCCGCTCCACTCCGGCTGCTCTGGCCACTCCGTTCCGGCTGCTCCGGCCGCTCCGCTCTGCTGCTCCAGCCACTCCGCGCCGCCCCCAAATTCCTTCTATGAGGCCAGTATCACATTAATCCCCAAACCAAATAAAGACACCTCAAGAAAGAAAAACTACAGACCAATATCCTTAATGACCATAGATGCAAAAATTCTAAACAAAATACTAGCTATACGCTTCCAAAACTATATCAAGAAAATAATAGATCATGACCAAGTCAGTTTCATCCCAGAAAAACAAGGCTGGTTCAACATATGCAAATCAATACATCTTATTCACCACATAAATAGAACCAAGAACAATAACCACATCATCATAGCAATATATGCTGAAAAAGCATTTGACAAAATCCAACACCCATTTATGTTAAAAACATTTCAAAATTTGGGATAGAAGGAAAGTACTTCAATATCATTAAAGCAATATACTGTAAACCCAAAGCCAACATCATATTGAATGGGGGAAAACTGCAAAAATTTCCGCTAAAGTCGGGAACAAGACAAGGATGCCCACTATCACCACTCCTTTTCAATATAGTCCTTGAGATTCTTGCTGCAGCAATCAGACAAGAGAAGGAAATCAAAGGAATTCAAATAAGAAATTAGGAATTAAAATTATCCTTATTCACAGATGACACAATCCTTTATCTGGAAGACCCAAAGAACTCAACGAAAAGACTTTCTGGAGCTGATTGACAAATTCAGCAAAGTTGCAGGTTACAAAATCAACCTAAATAAATCAGTGGCCTTTCTTTATGCTAACAACGAATCCACAATGAATGAAACAAAGAATACAATTCCATTCACTATAACCTCAAAACCAATAAAATACCTAGGAATAAACTTAACCAAAGATGTAAAAGACCTCTACAACAAAAACTATAAAACATTAAAGAAAGAAATTGAAGAAGACCTTGGTAGATGGAAAGATCTCCCATGCTCAAGGATAGGCAGAATTATACATCATTAAAATGGCCATTCTGCCAAAACTGATCTATAGGTTCAATGCAGTTCCCATTAAAATACCAATGACATTCTTCATAGACCTAGAAAAATAAATCATGAACTTCATATGGAGAAAGAAAAGACCTAGAATAGCCAAAGCAATTCTCAACAATAAGAAACATGCAGGAGGCATTACAATCCAAGACTTCAAACTATACTATAAAGCAATAGTAAAAACAGCATGGTACTGGCACAATAACAGATATACTGACCAGTGGATTAGAATAGAAGGTATAGAAACAAACCCACACATCTTTAGTCAATTAATCTTTGACAAAGGGGCCAAACACATACACTGGAGAAAAGACAGCCTTTTCAACAAGTGATGCTCGGAGAACTGGCTAACCATTTGTAAAAAGATGAATCTAAACACCTATATCTCACCAAACACAGGAATCAACTCAAGATGGATCAAAGACTTAGAAATTAGACCTGAGACTGTGAAGTTAGTAGAGGAGAGCATAGGTTCAACACTACAACATATTGGCACAGGCAGTAACTTTCTCAACAAAACCCCCAAAGCTCAGGAAATTAAAGCAAGAATAAACAAGTGGGATAACATCAAACTAAAAAGTTTCTTCTCATCAAAGGAAACTATCAATAACCTAAAGAGGAAGCCTACAGAATGGGAAAGGATCTTTACCAGCCACCATTCTGATAGGGGGCTAATATCCAGAATATACAAAGAGCTCAAAAGACTCTACACTAGCAAAACAAACAACCCACTCAAGAAATGGGCAAATGAACTAAATAGACACTTCACAAAAGAAGAGATACAAAGGGCCAATAGATACATGAAAAGATGTTTTTCATCACTGGCCATCAGGGAGATGCAAATCAAAACTACACTGAGATTCCATCTAACCCCAGTCAGAGTGGCAAGCATAAAGAAATCAACAACAACAAATGCTGGCGAGGATGTGGGGAAAGAGGAATTCTTTTACACTGTTGGTGAGAATGCAAACTAGTTCAACCACTATGGAGATTTCTGTGGAGATTCATAAGAAAGGTGGGAATAGATCCACCATATGATCCAGCTATACCACTCCTGGGTGTCTTTCCAAATGGGTTGAATTCAGAGAAATACAGCAACATGTGCATACCTATGTACATAGCAGCACAATTTGTAATAACCAAAATATGGAACCAACCCAGATCACCATCAACAGATGAATGGATAGTAAAACTGGGAAATACACACAATGGAATTCTATTCATCCATAAAGAAGAACAAAATTATATCATTTGCAAGAAGATGGAAAGCCCTGGAGAACATTATGTTAAGTGAGATCAGCCAAGCACAGAAGGAGAAGGTACATATGTTTCCTCTAATATGCCCAAACTAGGAAACACAAAGGATACCAGTGGGACTCCAGATAATGGAAGGGAAATACCAGCAACGTTTGAATGGAAGGATAGGAGAGGAGGAATGCTGAACTTGTTTAATGAGGGTCTGAACATGTGTAAAATTCTGAATAAGACATGGTTAACCTGGACAACCATTGGTGGGAGGGGGGAAGGGAATACAGGGGCAGGGGGGAGTGGGCACCAAATATAGTTTAAATGAATACTATTTACGTTCAATAAAAATTGTTAAAAAAAGAAAAAAGAAAGAATGAAAGAATAAAAAGATTTGAATAAAATAATAAAATTAAAAAAATAAATTCCAAATATTATTTATTCCTAAACATGGAAGGATCGCCAGTCAACTCCTGGGTCTATATCTAAACGGGCCAATACTGGGGCTTCTTCTCTTGTGGTATTTATAGTTTTTAGCTTTAGGTTACCCTGGATGAGAAAAAGTCCAAAGTCTGGGCATGTCAAACAAAACCTGTTGCAACACAAACAACAGAAACCTAGCCTTAGCTCAGACAGAACAATAGCATCATTAGCATTAATTACTTTGAAGCCTCCTTGACCCCAAACCTTGTTGACTCTGGGCAGGAGGACAGTCAGAAGTATTTTTTTAGTAAAGATAAGGGGAAGACCTTAATGGCTCCGCACAGTTCCCTCTTTCTTATCATATACAAAAGAAGACTGTGCCTGTCTTAGGTTGTTTCTTTCAGGTTTCAAGGATTACCCGTTTTTGGATAGTACAGAGCTAAGCTTTATATCCTGTCTTAGGTTTCCTTGTCCCAAGGAAATCTTACCCATCATTGACTACCAGCCTCTTTTTTGGGGGTACTTTTCAAACGTAGATTGTGCACTTCTGCTGAATAAAAATGTTCATGCCTTGTCCAAGGACCACACTTTGTCCCGAGTCTCTAATAAACAATGTCATACTTGGGGTCCATGTAGTTCACAAAGCCATATTGGCAATATTATACAAAATAGTTATTTCAGTAAGACATTTATTCCAATTAACACTAGGATTTCTACATGTTAAATCAGCTTAATGGGGTAAACAAGTTATTGGTGGGCTAGCATTTTTATCTTCTTTCCCTGTGTAACCAGGGCCCCACAATACTACACCTTTAATAGCACAATTACTATCAGTCTTTTTGTACTTGTCTGCAATACCACAGGCATCAACTGCAGATATCCCATCTTTCTGACATTTTTAGAAAAACATAAGAGTGTATTGATTCTTTATCCAAAATAATTAAAAGTTTCTGCAATGAGTGTAAAGTTCAAAGCCAGAAGTTTCAGCGATCGTGAGTTGTCACTGAAGACAGTGATCTCCAGTTGTTCCCAAACAGCTGGATGAAGTATGGGATGATCTGGAACATAAGCCCATGTTTCATTCATGATTGAATCTGGGAGCATAATCAGCATTAATCCGAGTGTTTTCCATTTTTGCTTGATCCCTATGTTGCACCAGCCGCCCAGGTATCCACCGTGCATTTTGTTCATCCTGTGAGAAAACACAAACATCCCCTTGTCCCCATATTAGTACAGGGTCGGGACTTTTCCAAATTCCTGTGCAAGGACCTTTCCATTTTATTAGAGCAAAATTGTTTTTGGAGGATGGATGCCAATATCTATCTGCTGCCGTGTGGCCAATTTTGTCAGCATTTAAGAAATTAAGAACAAAAAGAGCATGATTTAAAGAGTTCTGTGGTGAATGGGGATATAACTCCCCCTTTTTATTTATTTTCAAAAGTGTTGTTTTCAAAGAATTGTGGGCACATTCTATAATATCCTGTCCTTGAGGATTATAGGGTATACCTGTAATATGTTGAATATTATATGTATCGCAAAATCGTTCAAAATCCATACTAGTATATCCTGAATCATTATCAGTTTTAATGCAGGTAGGAAGTCCTTAGAAAGAAAAACATTTCAAACAATGGGAAATCATGTTTAGCGGCCTCCCCGGTTTGGGCTGTAGCCATAATAAAACCTGAAAAATTATCAATAGACACATGAACATACTTTTGTTTACAAAAGGCAGAAATGTGCATAACATCCATTTGTCATAAATTATTGGGGACCAATCCCCGTTGATTTACACCTAAATGAGGAACAGGCAAATACTCTGGGCATATAGGACACTGTTAAACAATTTGTCATGCTGCTTCTCAAGTAATTTGAAACTGTTTACGCAGACCAGCACTATTTTGATGATGCAAAAAATGTGATCACTGAACTTGTTTTAACTGAGAGGGGCAGACTAACTTTGTAGCATCGTCAGCAATTTGATTACCTTCTGCCAAATGACCAGGTAGGGCAGAATGTGCTCTTATGTGTCCAATAAAACAAGGATGTTGGCATGTTAAAATCTGAGTTTGAATTTGAAGAAATAAATTACCTATCAATTTATTATATGTATCAATATATGGTATTGTTTCCAATACTTGAAGGGCATTAGCTATATATAAACTATCAGTATATAAATTAAAAGGTGTATCAGATAGATGTTGAAAAACAGCTGCTACTGCATGTAATTCAACAATTTGAACAGACGTAAAAGATGTCTCAATTATAGTACTATGTTTATTAATTACATAGGATGTCTTACCATTTGAGGAGCCATCAGTAAATACCAAGACCGCTTGAGATATGGGAGTAGCATGAATTATTTTAGGAAATACAAGAGCATGTTTATTAACAAACTGTAATAATTTATCATGAGGTAAATGATTGTCAATTTTTCCAATAAAGGATGCAAAAGCAATAGCCCATGAATCAGCATTCTGAAAAAGCCATTGTACTTGTTGTTTAGTAAAAGGAATACTAAAAGGCTCTTTACCAAAATATTTTATAGATTCTGATCTAACAGAACACACCAAGCAGGCAACTAATTCCCAAAATGGCATTAAGACTCTGCCTGAGTGGTGGGTAAATGTATCCACATTAATGGTCCATCCTGCCACAAAACAGCAGTAGGTGTATGTGCTGATGTCAATATATAAGCGGCCCATTCTTTAGCATAGTCAATGTGCTGGTTTTTTTTTTTTTTTTTTTTTTTTTTTTTTTTTTTTTTTTTTTTTTTTTACATTCAATAGCCAATTCAACTTTTTTAAGAGCAGCATGTCCTTCCTCTGTTAAGATCTGAGAGGAAGTTGGGTCTAAGTCACCTTTCAAGATATCAAATAAAGGTTTTAATTCTCCAGTAGTAATATTTAAAGATGGTCTTAGCCAATTAATATCTCCTAAAAGTTTTTGAAAATCACTTAATGTTTTTAAATTATCTTTACATAATTGAATTTTTTGTGGCTTAATAGTTTTGGGATAAAGAATGTTTCCCAAGTAAGTATATGGTGGTTCTCTTTGTACTTTTTCTGGAGCTATAATCAAACCATTATTTGTAATGCAGTTTGTAAGGCAGCATAAGATGATAACAAAATTCCTTCATCTGTATGTGCTAATAGAATGTCATTCATCCATATAATGTATCATATATACAGCTTTATAGGACCTTCTGAGAGTAGCGATAGCCTTTGCAAAAAATTTTTGACACAGTTGGACTATTAGCCATTCCCTGAGGTAGCACTTTCCACTGATACCTTTGCATAGGAGCTCAATAATTTGTAGATGGAACACTAAAGGCAAATCTCTTACAATCTTGTTGTGCTAAAGGTATTGCATAAAAGCAGTCTTTTAAATCTAAAATTATTTTATAAGTGCCTTTGGGGATAGCTGATGGATTGGGTAGTCCAGGCTGTAAAGCTCCCATTAATTCCATAGTTTTATTAACTTGCCTTAAATCCTGTAACAGTCTCCACTTACCAGATTTTTTCTTAATGACAAATATGGGTGAATTCCAAGCGGAATTAGAACTTTCTATATGGCCACAGTCAAGCTGTTCCTGTACTAACTGATCTGCAGCTTTTATTTTTTCTAAGGTTAGGGGCCATTGATCAATCCAGACCGGTTCCTCGTTTTTCCAAGTCATAGGATTGGCATGGAGTACAGGCTGATCAACAGCCCCTTCTAAAAATACCCTAGACCTGCTCAAGGGCATTGTAATTGAGGCTGTAAATGTTCTATAATACCCTGATTATTTTTCCCTAGACCTCTCTCTGGTAAAAGTCCTTGATCAAACATTTGCTGTGTCACTATAGGGCTGGGGCTATAAAGATATACACACATGTTCTGCATAACATCTCGGCCCCATAAGTTAACGGGAAGTCCTGGAACAATATAAGGCTGAAAAACTCCAGTATGGCCTTCCTCATCTCTCCAAGTAAGCCAATCACTGCTTTGTTCGGGGTTTTGTGTCTGTCCTATGCCTTTAAGGTGAGTGAGGGAGGAATGCTTAGGCCATTTGTTAGGCCATAGATCAGCTGTTATGACAGAAACATCTGCTCTTGTGTCTAATAATCCTGAAAATTCTTTCCCATTAATAAACAATTTCAATTCTGGTCTTTGAGTTCTAATCGCTTGGACCCCAAAAACATCCGATGAACCAAATTCCTTTTTACCCCATTTAGGTCTCTGAGCACTATTATTAGTTTGTACCTGAGGTAGCAATACTAATTGTGCCAGTTGTTGACCTGCACTAATAACAGCTATACCTTGAAGAGAATGTGTCATAATTTTTATTTCTCCTTCATAATTAGAATCAACTACTCCAGGGGCTACTATAATTCCCTTCATAGTGACACTACTTCATCCTAACAACAAGCCCACAGTCCCTTTAGGTAATGGACCATAAACACCAGTAGGAAGGGCTTGCATTTCCATTTCAGGAGTTAATACGATGTAGGTGGAGGCACAGAGGTCCAATCTGTGCTGCCTGGGGTTGCTCTGAATAAGTCCTGAATGGATTGTTTTGTTGAGGGTAGCTCTGCTGCAGTACAGATGTCTGGAGTGCCCCATAACATTGTTGCTGTGGGGCCTGAGGTGGGCCCCTCCTCCCATTTCCTGACAGGAGCTGATTCCCTTGCATATCAGTCCTTGATTTACATTCCTTAGCCCAATGCTTCCCTCTTTTACATCTAGAGCATAAGCCTGGCTCTTTTGTATTACTCGCACTTTGCTTCTGTGGACAATTTTTAACTAAATGACTATTTTGTCCACACCCATAGCATTTTGCCATACTATTCTTGGGTCCTAATTTTTTATGTTGTTGGAAAAGAATTTCTTGTAGAGTTGTCCCTTGTAATGCTGCAGCCATAGCTAATCCCTGTGTATATGCTGGTCCTATATCAGAACATAACCGAATATAATCAGACAGATTTCCTTTCTTTCTAAAAGGGCATTACGCTGCTTGACAAACAGTATTAGCATTCTCAAAGGCTAATTGTTTTATGAGCAACAACCCTGCTTCACTGTCCCCTATCAGTCGACTAGCAGTTTGTAATAACCTGGCTAAAAATTCCTGATATGGCTCGTCTGGTCCTTGTCTTATTTTTGAAAGATCTTCAGTCTGATTTCCTGAAGAGGGCAACTTGTTCCATGCTCAACGTGCAGCAGCATTGGTCTGAGCATAAGAAGCTAGACTAAATTCCAATTGCTGAGCAGTCTCCCTAAATTGCCCTTCTCCTGCTAACATATCAAAATTTATGGGTATTCCCTGAGCTATGTTCAAATCTGCTGTGGATTGACATTGTTCTGCAAATTCAGACTTCCATTATAAAAAATTACCCCCTGATAAACAGGCTCAGGCTATCTGCTTCCAATCAGAGGGACACAAAGCCTCCATGGAGAGAGATTCTAACATGGCTTGAGTAGAAGATGCTGTTGGCCCATATTGAGCACAAGCCATTTTTAATTCCTTTAATTGTTTAAAAGGGAAGGGTCTGTGTCCTCTAATAACACCTCCTTGACCATCAGGGTCTTCAGTGACTGGGAAAACTCTAAACCCTCTAGTATCCTCTCCATTTTTTGCAGCCTGATTTATAGCTGCTTGAAGCGGGGATATTAAATGTTGCAGGAGTGAAGTGTGCATGGTGTGTGTGTGGGGAGAAGTAAATCCCCCCCAACCACCACACAAACAGACAAACAGAAAAACCGTGGATTCTTGTCCTAAGCTAAGAATAAGTATTCATTGCTTGGACAGCTGCTGAAGATTTAAAGAAGTTTATTAGAAAGATAGAAATACAGAAAATAGAAATACAGCCCCATGCCAAGATGGCATGAGGGGATGACTCAAATGATTACACCAAAGGGCTTACACGTGGACCAGACTTTTTATACCCATGACCTCCATCTTGTTTGCATTACTCTGACATAGTGAATGTCCCTGTAAGGTACCTCCCCTAGCAAGGTGTGGTGAAGTGTCTCCTTTCATGAAGGGCAAGGTCAAAACCTGCCCCATCCCCCATATATCATCATGTAGATCTGTCTTTACAAAGAGGAAGCCCTAGCTCTCCTCTATTGACTTGTTAATTACTTTGACCTAGGTTGATTTACATTGGAATAGCTGCCTGTTTTTAGGCAGAAACCAAGTCCTTTCTTTATCCATGTCTGCCTCCATTTTGACACAACTATTTTGAAATACACCAATTATTTTCTTTTGCAGACCTCATTTATTACCTGCAACATATTTTTCTTTGTTATTTTTGTTTACTTTTTATTTTATTTCATTTTTTGTGGTACTGGAGATGGAACCCAGGGACATTCTACCTCCAAGCTACATCCCCAGTCTTATTTTTTATTCTTTATTTTGAAATAAGGTCTCATGAAGTTGCAGAGGGCCTCACTAAGTAGCTGAGGCTGGCTGCAAACCTCTGATCCTCCTGTCTTAGCCTCCTCAGTACCGGGATTACAAGTATGCACCACCACACCTGGCTTTTTTAAATTTTATTTTATTTTATTTTATTTTAGTTTAGTTTTGATTGACATATATTTATAAGGTACAATCATGATGTTTTGATTCATGGAGTGAATCATAGTAGTGATCAACTCAGTGTGATTAGCATATATCACCTTAAACCTTCATCATCTCTCTACAATAAGCACAATCAAAATTCTCTCTTCATACAATTTTGAGTTATATAATGCATTATCACTAATTATATTCACCTTGTTATGTCACTGAAACCAGAGCTTAATGTTCCTGTCACATTATAAGGATGTACCCAGTGACACCTCCTCAGTGTCTGGCAACAACTATTCTACTCACAACTTATACAAGACCATCTTTTATAATTAATTTCTTTTTTATTTAAAAAATTTTAATTGGTGTATTGTAGTCATACATCTTAATGGGATAAAAGACTCATGGAGACATACATGCACACATCACCCAATTAGCCCTCACCCAATCTCCACCCCATTTTCTCCCCATTGGTACTTCCCATGTGTGGCTTAGTGACTGACTTTGATTTATTTGTTTAAGTGCATCATATTCTTTAGAGAGTTTACACCCATACCACTCTGAACATACCCTATCTTATCTGTTAAGCAGGGTCAGGACTGGTTAGTACTTGGATGGGAGACCATCTTTTAGATTCCACTTATGAGTGAGATTGTGTCATTGTCATTCTGTGACTGGGTTATTTAACTTAACATAATGTTCCCAGGTCTACCCATGTTGTCAAATATGGAAGGATGTTATGATTTTAATGGCTATTTAGCCATTAAATTTAATGGTGTTCCATTGTGTTCCTACACATTTAGGGTGATTTCACATCTGGGCTGTTGAGAATAGTGCCCAAATAAACATGGGAATGTTTACACAGAGGTAGATTTTGTAGGAAGCACAGCCTTCCTGATACTTTGATTTTCAGACTCCTAGCCTCCAGAGTGATAAGATAGTAAATTTATTTTGCCTGAAGCTGCCTACCAGTGGTACTTGGTTCAGAAGCTCTAGGAAGCTAACACCAGGTGACAACAACCAGGATGACATGTAACTGAGCAGAAAAAAATGCACTGACTTAGAAAACAACTTGAAAGTTGAACTCAAAGGACACTAAGAGAGTTGGATGGGAGAGTGAAGGCAGTGTAGATTGGAGGCTGAAGCTCACCTCACCACTAATACTGCTTGCCTTTGTCAGGAAAGCAGGGTCAGACCAGGAAGAAGGAAAAAAAGGAAGAGTTTCTCTCTTGAAAACATGCCAGGATCACCTTTGTCTTGTTAAAGGAGTAAGTCTTAGCCAGGTGTCATGGCATGTGACTGTAGTCCCAGTACTTGGGAGGCTGAGAGAGGAGGAGCACAGCTTCAAGGCCAGTCTCAGCAACTTAATGAGATCCTGTTTCAAAATAAAAACTTATAAAATCAGGGATGGAGGTGTAGCTCAGAGGCAAATGCCCCTAGCTTTACTCCCTAAACAAAAGAAAGTATTTCTCTTAAATAATAAGAACAAGAAAATAGAAAAATCAACAAGAAAGGGATGGGAAAAAAAAGACTCTCAGGTCTGACTAGAAAATCTCTGTGCCCAGAGATATCATGATTATACTCAAGAAAACTAAGAGCAGCAGTGTGTGTGTGTGTGTGTGTGTGTGTGTGTGTGTGTGTGTGTGTTAATCCTGGAGAGAGAGGACT
Source organism: Muscardinus avellanarius (assembly GCF_963383645.1). Taxonomy (NCBI): domain Eukaryota; kingdom Metazoa; phylum Chordata; class Mammalia; order Rodentia; family Gliridae; genus Muscardinus; species Muscardinus avellanarius. The sequence continues at coordinate 33,154,753 of NC_137804.1, read as the reverse complement.
AACACTTGAATTGGGGGCATAAGGATGAGAGAGGAAGGGTATTGTATGATGGAAAATTTGCCTCACTTCAATGGATCTTCTTAAGTTCTAGCTAAAAGAAAGCACAATGGGATATGGCAGACAGATGCATAGATATCTGTGGAGGAGAAAAAAGGAAAAAGGTTTCAAAGAACAGCTTCCCAAGTCAGAAGGTGTAAAATGGTTGGAAATTATTTTATTTTTATATTTATTTTTATATGTATGTATGTATGTATGTAGGTATTTATTATTTATTGTGGTTCTGGGAATGGAACCCAGGGGCATTGTACCTCTGAATTATACCCCCAACCCTATTTTTTTATTCTTTATTCTGAAACAGGGTCTCACTGAATTGTAAAGAGCTAAGTAGCTGAGGCTAAGTAGCTGAGGCTAAGTAGCTGAACAGTGATCCTCCTGTCTCAGCTTCCCAAATACTGGGATTACAAGCATGTGCCACAACCCCTGGCTTGGATGTTATTTTAATTGTTTTTGATTTATTTTCAGCTGTCTAGGAGAAACCTTTGACATTCACATCATTTGATTTCTCTTTACTTTGTGTCCATTATCCTCATTATGAGGTTTATATGCATTAACACAGCTCAGTGTGCTGAAGAGTGATTTATGGTGGCCAAATTGATAAGCAGAAAAAGCATAAAAGTATGCCATACTAAGATACTGATCCAGAGTATAAATGTCTTGAGAATGTGAGTTTCTCCTTCCTTAAAAGTGGAGTCTGCATTCTGGGGACCTTCTGGAGTCATAGCATCAGACTAGCAAGTCTGCTTCAAATTTGCATTTCTGAGTGGCCATCAAGTGATCAGAGCTAAGTGCTGGCTGTCAGCTCCTCCCTACACTGGCACTTACTCTTGGCACCCACAGCAAAGGCATTTTTGTAGATGAGGACTCTGCTGAGTTCTGGGGCAATGCAAAGAATCCCATCATGGGAGAGGTGTACACAAGAGGCAGTCAAACTGTATTTGATGATTGACTCACTCTCCAGATGTATCATTAATCCATTCATTCATTTGTGAGAGCAGAGCCTCTTATAGACACCTGGGAAAAGTCCCACCTTTCAATACTTTGCAACAAGGATTATATTAGAATACAAGTTTGGTGGGGACTTTCAAACTATAGCACTACCTCTACCAGGATCTTAGCCCAAGCCAATCAAGAACTGGTAATGATCCAGCGTGAATATTCCTAAATGTGTCTCAAGGAAAAACTACTTATCCAAAATTGAATCAAGTCTTCAAAGTCTTCCAATAAAATGTTTTCTTTGCTTCAGGAATTTCAGAAATCCTACATACTCAGTTTCTTTCTATATTACTGGGAAGCACATTACCTCTGTAATATCAGAGAAGTTCTGCCCAAGAGTACTATCCTTACTTTTCCTCCTTTTGTTTTGGTGCTGGAGATTGATCTCAGGGGAACAGGGGAATTCTACACTCCCACCCTTTTTTTTTAAAAAAATTTGAAACAGGATCTTACTAAGTTGCTGAGGCTTGCCTTGAACCGTCATCCTCCTGTCTCACCCTCTCAAATGCTGGAATTACAAGATCTGCCATTATGCCTACCTCCTCCTTCTTACTTTCAACTTGGTAATTTTCATACTTTTTTAAAAAATTAAAATGCATAAGTATTTTAACTTAAACACAAGTTCAAACTGTGGATCACAAAACTATTATTCTAACAATAATATCATCACCATTGAATGGTTCGCTATCATCTTTTTGTTTTCTTTCTTCTCTTTCTTTCTTTCCTTCTTTCTTTTTTTCTTTCTTTCTTTCTTTTTCTCTTTTGTGGGTCTGGGAATGGAACCCAGGGGCATTAGACCTCTGAGCTACAGCCTCTGCCCTATTTTTTATTCTTTGTTTTGAAACCAGGTCTCACTGAGTTGCAGAGGGCCTCACTAAGTAGATGAGGCTGTCCACAAACTGCGATCCTCCGGTCTCAGCCTCCCAAATGCTGGGATTACAAGCATGTGCCACCATTCCCGTCTATCTTTCTGTACTCTTATGATGCATATAAAAGCTGTAGAGATACTTTAGAGCCTTATATATTCATGATGTTTGTATTCAGTATTCATGTGTTGAATAAGAAAAAAGTTATTCAGAACTCATTTCATGCCAAAGAATAAAAAAAAAAACACAGAAAGGTTGTTGGTGAAGTTAACATCTCTGGATATAACAAATAGCTCTGATGAACACTCTAGAGGCAGCCTCTTGGGCAGAGAAATTATTTTTCCCTTAAGGAAATGTATGAACTTTCAATATGGTTCCACAGAGAGAATCCAAAGGCAGCTCCTTGACCTACTTTGGTCAAAAAGGCACTCACTGCCTTGGGGCTCACAGCCAGACAAGACCGCTCCTAGGTCTTAGTTAATTGACTCTCTTGGTTTTTTTTTTTTTTTTTTTTTTTTTTGGTGGTACTGGGGTTCCTGGAAGCCCTTCTTCCTCCGGGCTACACTCCCAGACCTATTTTATATTTTTGAAACAGGGTCTCTTACGCCAGCACGGCTGGCTTCGAACCTGCGCGATCCTCCTGTCTCCGCCTCCCAAGCGCGGGGATTACAAGCGTGCGCCACCACGCCCCGCGACTCTCTTGGTATTTTTCTGGTCCCTTCTATTGTTATCATACCACTAAGTAGCTCATGGTGTGGGTTTCTGGTAAGTCAGGGGGTTTCAAGAACTCAAATATTTGATCTTTGTTCTTGTTTCTTTTGGCATTTGGCTTTGCTCTCTCCCAAACAGCCTGTTTCTTAAAGCTTTAGCTCTAGAGAAGAATATTTCTGAAAACAACAACAACAATAACAAAACAACAACAACAAAAGTGGCCCTTTAAAAGATTCTCAGAGAATATCTCTAATTGGTTTGAGTCACAGCCTAGTCAGACCTATTAACAATTAGCCCTCTTGGGCCTTGTATCCTCCTGAGCAGCCCATATTTGAACCACACAGTTGGAATGAGATAAAAATGGCCCCCAAAAGACAAAAGAGAACTGTGTCTTGAAAAAGGGTATGTGGGGCTTATATACTATCATGTGTTGCATTGAGAAAAACAAATTTAACTATTTCACCCTTAAATCCACCTGTGTTCATGCATCTTTCAGTCAGTCAGTCTGTCTGTCTGTCTACCTACCTTCCTATTCATCTACCTTCATGCACTTTGAAATCAGCCAAATCACCCACACGTTGTACCTGACATAGCATCTGCTTAATGCAGGTTCTTACCCTGAACTCTGCACATAACCTGTGCCTGTTTTTCCTGGAAGCAAAGCACTAGAGGCTAATTGTTTCAGCAGGCCCATCACCTTGATGGTGATTCTGCATCTAATCTGCTCATTATGCTGCTTATGTCCTCTCATAAGTGGAAAGAAATTGTGTTATCACAGAGGAAACAAGCTCTTTTGTTTCCTAAGCAATTCTTTTATGTATGCCTAGAAAAAGGGGTTTTAAGTTTATCAACCTCCCTTTTGTGATATTTCATTTTAAATGATCTATTAATTATGTGTTGATATACAAATTAACTAAAGATGTTTTACTATTGGGCTAATTTAAATTGAACTTTGATGTGCCTTTAATTTTTTTAGATTTTCTGATTAATAATTATGGAATGCTACCTAACCAGAATGTTGACATTTAATAAATTGTAAACAAATGTTACAGAAGAATATATAATACATTATAAAGTATTCTTTTATCTCCGTTCACAGTTAAATCTATCTTTCCATCTATGTATGTGTCTTTCAGTCAGTTTGATTATCTGTCTACTTAGCTTCCTACTTATCTATCAATAAAGCTATTAAATTCTGGTAACCTTGCCTATAATTGAAGTTATGAAAAGGCCAGTATCATTCTAGTTACATGGCACCCATGACACTCATATTTTACAATACATGTAATTCATTTCATGTGTTTTTGAAGGTTCTGGCTCTTTCCAACAGCTTTACTCTACTTCTACAAAATGTAAATATTTGGTATCCAAAATAACTTCTTATTAGAAAATGGCCTTTTACTCCATTTTATAAAAATAAATCTTTGGTCATCTATTTAGGAATGCATATGTCTATGCATTTATTTATATTTATTGGCTTTAGAATTTAAAACCAACATCATTCAACAGCAAGTGTTCCAGAGGTATCAACTAAGTGTCATATATCATTTTGTAAGGTTTGGAGAACTGGCAGTGAGTACAATCCCCTGGGGAACAGCCACAGAGAAGTGAGCACTTTAAAGTAGAGCATCATGTAGAAAAATGAGAATGGCGGGCAGGGTGCTGGTATGAACATATGGACTCACACTCAGGTTGTCAGAAAAGCCTTCCTGAAGGAAGCAACTATGCATTGAGATTGGAAGAATGAGTAGGAGTTAGTCAGGTACATGGGGTGAGTAGAGGGAAGAGGAGAGAGGAAGTCAGGGAGGTGAGTGGTGTGGGTGAAAGGTCAGTTGCCCATGCAGAAAAGGATACTGGTAAGTTACAATAGAAAGGGAGAAAGAGATGGGCAAGACTGAAGAAAAGGTTAAAGGTGGGAACATAATAGTGAGTAAATGGGGGCCATTGATGGAGCACTTTATGGGCCATATTAAGTTTGATATTGGCAATATCCCTCTTGAAAACCTTCTGATGAATTTTGCTTTCTCTGGCTACACATATTGAATGGATTGAAGAGGGAAAGGGAAGGGACTGTTTATTACTCTTATAGTGATAGGCAGAGTAAGATCAGAGGATGGGAATAAATGCAGAAGTGAGTGGCTGATGGAATGGAGAAAGGAGGAGGGTGAGGAGAAGGAGGAGGAGAAAGAGCGTATGAAAAAGGGAGAAAGGAGGAAGATGAGGCGAAAAGAATGACTCCAGATTCCCTCCGTCATTCACCGAGCTGCTGACAGAAGGCAATGCTTAGAAGTGGCCACAAATCCCTTCCCAGCACCAACTCAAGGAAAGTGCTGGCTTCCCTCATGCTACATGGATAAAGTTGTAAATGTGACAACACTTTGGGACATTTGCTTAAAAGAGACTATGGAGTTGGGTGGCTCATGCCTATAATCAGTTCTTGGGAGACTGAGGCAGGAATATTGCAGGTTCAAGACCAGCCTCAGAACTTAGCTGAGATTCTCAGAACCTAGTAAGACTGTTAAAAGTTTTAAAAAGGCTGGAGATATAGTTCAGAGAGAGAATGTCACTAGGTTCAATCCCCAGTACCTCCTTCCACCAAAAAAAAAAAAATAAAGAAAAAAGAAAAAAGAAAAAAAGAGGCATATGGAAGGATGAAAAGGTGGCATGGTACAGATTCTGGTCCCACCTTAGGCCAGCTGTGCTAACCTTGTACTGCCTGTTTGGATTTGAGTTATCCATCTGTCACATGAAGATGTGAGACAGAGGCGTTTTCAAAGTCCCTTATAGTTCTCAGACCCAGTGGCTCTGACCTGGACTCTGCTCCTGTCGCCTGATCATCAGACTCTTGGGCCTTTTCTCTTTTCAGTTTCAAAGGCCAGCATCTCCAATCACCACAGAACCACACTGTAGGAGTCAAGATTTAAGTCACTTAAATTTTAATTTCTGTTCCCTGATGTTTCTCTAGGGAACAATGATGCGCTGCAGTTTCCTGGTACCCAAGGCTGCCCATCTTTTCAAAATATAATCAAATGAAAATAAAAATTTTTGTATCTGAGGCTGATGCCAACATGACTACAAGCCTATTACCAAGCCTGTATATAAAATAATTTTCCATGTAATTCACACCCATGTGAGGTAGATGGGAAGAAGATACTTGTGTATCTTCAGGCAATGAACTTGCTTGTTTCATTTTGGATCTTGATTACTGCTTTATGCAAATAGGTACATATTTGTTTCACCATGCTGAGTAGGCTACCACATGCTGAGTAGGCTACCACAGCCTTACCTACTAATAGCACTGACACAGATTGGCATGAACCCATTTTCTTCTATTAAAAGCAGCACTGAAGCTTAGCATGATGATGCATGCCTATAATTCCAGTACTTGAAGCTGAGATAGAAGGATAATAGGTTCAAGGCCAGCCTTAGCAGCTTAATGAATCCCTTAGCAAATTAGTGAGTCTGTGTTTCAAAAATTAAACATAGGGCTGAGAGTGTAGCTCAAATGTAAATGCTTCAGTACTACTAAGAATCTTCAGTACTACTAAGAAGAAAAACAAAAGAAAGAAAAAAGACTATTGTAGTACTTGTTGCCAGATCTTTCAGTTGGCTCAAATTCTAAATCCCAAACCCCAAGTTATACCATGGGATTTAGTACCTTCAATCTATACATGAAATATCTGGGAAATAACTTCTTCCCCCACCCCTTCAGCATATGTTATAGATTAGGAGAAATTTTGAATTATATTGCAAAATAGAGACATTCCTGAATTTAGAAACTGTAAATCCAAAGAATACCTTAAATATAGGGTATTTAGTATTGTCTGTGGGAAAAAATGAATGCCACATCTATGTTTGTGGCAGATGACAGCCAGAAATCAAACATAGTTATAGATGGGATTAAAAGAGTATGAGTCAAAGATTGGGGGTGGTTAGCTAGTATCAGAATGACTGGACTTCAGGCCTCTTTCAGAGGCCATTATGAGCAACATAAAAGCATTTGTTTTTCAAACTTGTCTGAATTCATTCACTCTTCTTAGAACAAATATAGAATAATAAAAATTATAGTGAAACAATGGAAAACTGATATAGATCACATATAGGGTGTTAAGTAGTGTAGAAATTTTTATGTAATTCACACTCATGTGGGCCAGAAGGGAGAAAAATACTGTGTATTTTCAAGCAATTAATTTACTTATATCACCTAAATACCTTTTATTTAACAGATACCTTTTATTTAAAAAGTATAAGCAGTGTTTGCACTTGCATAAAAGTCTGAGATACATCTAAAAGTCATGGAAGAATCACGTGTGTGAATTTCCAGGGCATTTAGGACACTTAGCACCCTGGGACCCCTTCTATAAAATGATAGTCTCATAACTTTGAAAACTACAACAGCCAAAAATTGCCCTACAAGTTTCCAATGTGTCCTCTAGGGTCCACTTTACAGGAGTGCACTGTAAGCCAGAGACCAGTCTTTCCTGGGAAAGTCTTAGGAGAGGCCACTGGAATGGCCTGGGCAAGACTAAGGCTCAGGTGGTGGTGGTAAAAATAAAGATTGTAAGCAAGTAGTGATGTTTCAAGAATTCTGGTACCTTGTGGTACAGACTTCAGAGTCATAGAGACTTATATGCTGCCTCCACATATGTGGGGTACACATTAAAAATGTACCACTAGCCGGGCGTGGTGCCACATGATTGTAATCCCTGTGCTAGGGAGGCGGAGACAGGAGGTTCTAAGCCAGCCTTGCTGGTTTAAGAGACCCTGTTTCCAAATAAAATATAAAATAGGTTTGGGAGTGTAGCCCAGAGGTAGAAGGGTTCCATCCCCAGTACCACCCCCCAAAAAAAGTACTACTAATGCAAAAATCTTTAGGGTGCAGGTTGTAATGCCCGGGTATAATAGGCAATGTGCAGGTACAACACCTGTCACCCAGACAAACTAGTATATGTCTTGACCTCCAATGCCAGCACTTGGCAACCTGGACACTAGAACTGTCCACACCTGTTACTGAATCCCTTGATGCTTCATCCATCGTAGGGGCTTGGCAATACCAATAATGGGGTTAATAACCTATAATGAGTTAATGATGACTTATCCAGCTAGGCTTGTAGCTGTCAGGCAATTCCTCACTTTCAGTCCCAGTCAAAACTACCTGATGATCTCAGTGTGACAAGCTTGAAGACCCTTATCAGACTTTGACCTGACCTGACCAGAGCTTACAACACAGCCAGCCATGACCCAGGTAAATGGACTCCCAGCCTGTTCTCCAGGCTGTACTTATCCCTGTTTTCTCTTTCCTTTTCTCTCTCTCTCTCTTCCCTAAGTTGTGTGAAGCACTATATTTGTGTTGCATGTTACAAACAAAGAACCTGACTCCATCACAATTGCAGTAAATGTTCTTTAAATGACCAAGATCATGTTTTGGTTGATTCGTAGTCTATATCGGTTCACAACACTAAGTACTGGGTATATACACAGTACCTCCTCTTTCTTGCTGCCTGACATGCAATGATTGCTTAGCAGCATCTCTGCACTTTAAGTGTGTGTGTGTGTGTGTGTGTGTGTGTGTGAGAGAGAGAGAGAGAGAGAGAGAGAGAGAGAGAGAGAGAGAGAGAGAGAGATGAACCCAGGGGTGCTCTAACACTGAGCTACATCTCCAGGTTTTTTTTTTTTTAATTTTTCATTTTCCCAGGCTAGCCTTGAACCTGCAATCCTCCTGTCTCAACTTCTCATGTACTAAGAACACAGGCAGGCACCATGGCACCCAACTCTGAGCTTTAAACTTATCATCATCTGTAATGTGTTTCAACCGTAACTTCGCAGTTCTGCATCTCAGAGAGTTGTGTGGCAGAACCCAGCACAGTGCCCTGAAGGATGTATATGTGGTGGTACGTCACCATCCTTTATTCTTATGGTTCAATATCTTGTCTGGGGAGCCCAGGAACCCCACAGTCATTTCAAACAGACTCACACAGGCCCTGATCTTGGCATATTTCTGAAATCTGACTTCTCTGTCATTCTGTAATCCAAATATCCCCTGGATCGTTGTTTGGCCCTTCTATGATGTTACTTTGCTGATGGCCACATTCTCCTTTTCTCCCAGAGGCAGGAAAAAAATTAGAACATAAATAATAAAGTCTGACTCTTAGGTTGAAATCCCAGCTCAGTTTCCTGAGTAAATTTCTTAACTTCTTTGATATTTGGTTGCCTCTTTTGTAAGATGGGGACAATAGCATGCGTCTCATTGTTTGGGGAATTAAAAAAGATAGTTCATGAAAAGGCTTATTATACCATCTCAATATCTGATACATAGTCATGACTTAACAATGGTCAAAGTTACTGAAGTTACTATTATTATTACTTCTACACTGGCCCTATTAATTAATTCTTCTGCTATTCCTCCTCCTCCTTTTCTTCCTTGTCCTCCTCCTCTTCTTCCTCTTGGTACTGGAGATTGAACTCAGGAGGTTCCTCTGAGCTACACCCTCAGACCTATTTTACATTTTTATTTGAAAACAGGGTCTTACTATATTACTAAGGCTGGTATAGAATATGTGATCCTTCTGTCTTAGCCTCCCAAGTACTACATTACAGGCATTCACTACTGCATCCAGATGTGCTGCTATTATCTTGTTAGTAGAAAACTATACAGCATACTGATAAGAAGTATCAGCTCTGGGTCAGTCCCTGGGATGCCAATCATAGGCTGTGTTTTTTTGGGGGGGCAATTTTAACTGCCTGGTGTGATTTCTAGTCCCTACTTCACACGCATATTGTTGCCAAGTAGAAACTTAACAACTTTTGTATGTTGCATTAGTTGGGAAATATTGCTTTGAAAGGTACCAAGTTAACTGTTTTTACTCTCTGTTAAAATTTACCAACAAAAGGTCATTGCTGGCAAATGGCAGAATCTTGGTAAACACCTAAGGAGTAATCATAAAAGTGTAAAGTGGTGCTGACATGCATTGGCAATGGACTATGAACAAAGAGATTACTGCCTTTAGAAAGTGGATTGTAATCCAGGCATGATAGTGCAAGATTATAATCCTAGTACTTGGGAGGCTGAGACAGGAGGATGGCCAGTCTTAACTACTTAGTGAGGTCCTCTGCAACTCAGTGAGAACTTGTTTCTAAATAAAGAATAAAAATAGGGCTGGGGTTGTAGCTTGGAGGTAGATTGCCCTTGAGTTCCATCTCCAGTAAAACACACACACACACACACACACACACACACACACACACACACACACACACAAATGGTTTGGACCTCAGATTTCTAGGACATCATTAAACAAGCCTTGATTTTTGTCCTTGCCAGGACCCATGGATCTTGCACAAATTCATGCAGGTACTGCATCTTAATCTGAATTCTTAGCCATATTTCTTAATTTACTGCTAGAGCAGGATGCAAAAGATCCTTCTGTTTAGGGATCAATGCATTTATGATTAAATTCAGGGAGGAATTTATATGTTTTTGTGCCTTTGATAAAAATTAAGATGATTTCCTACCTGCAGCACATCACTCCCCCCCCCAAGAGCTGGCATCATAGGGAAACAGCTAATATTTTTCAAGCATCTATAGAAAGCAAGAACCAGGCTGGTGTAAAACATGTATGCTTCTGAATTCCTGTTTGCCTTTGCACAAAAAGCCTCAATTGGATGAAATAATAGCTATTCTGCTGCTCATTTTCTTATGACCGCAAGCCATTTGGAGCTCAGTCACACTCATAAAAGCCAGTATCGACTATATGTAGAAATACCTGGAATGAGATGCTTCACCACCGACATTTCTCATTCATGACTACTGTGAAGTTGTCTTGCCTGGGCCTAGTCAATGGCTAGTCAATATTCTCATTATAAGATAGGGCAGGGTGAATGGTTAGAGCAGGAACATGAAGAAGACACACAATCATTGGGGCCCACGAGTCAGACATCAGAAGTGTCACAATGAGCTCAGTGGGAAGGGCAGGCATGATGAGATGCTTTTCTGGCATCTGTAGTCCATGGGGTTGGGAATTCCTTTACTTCACAATGACGCAATGTTTGTGAACAGCCTCAGTAAAGTTCTATGTAAACAGCCTCAGTAAACTTCTATGGAGAGTGAATTATTCTTGCCTGGAGAGAAAAATTTCCAAGGATCATAGTTTGCAGACAGTAAACTAGGATTCTTGGAAATTTTGGTGTATGTACTTTTCCATTGAGCAGGCATGGTCTAACCTGTCCAAGAAGGACACATTCTAAAAACTCATGGGTAACATGGTCACAATGTATCCGGTCCACAATCCAAATCAGAAAGCCAAATACTTCTCATCTTGTAAAAGTTAGCCCAGGCTTTGGCATTGGTGTGGAGACCCTAGTCTGTAACACAGAGAAGTTGATGGCTGGAGATTATTATTTTATTTATGTGTGTATGCATTTTTGAGGGCATGTATACCTTTATTTCTCCATCCTAGGTATTATTGAGAATTCACCACATGAATGCTTTTTTTTTCTTTTTATTTTGTGATACTGGGGATGGAACTTAGGGCATTCTACCTCCAAGCTACACCCCTAAGACCTATTTTTTATTTATTTTGAAACAGAGTTTCACTGAGTTGCAAAGGGCCTCACTAGATAGCTGAGGCTGTCTGCAAACTACAATCCTCCTGTCTCAGCCTCCCAAATGCTGGGATTATAATTCATGCTTGGCTTGAATGTTGGTTTTTTAATACATCAGTAGTAAACTTATTGCTACTGTCAAGGCCTGCCTTGACATAAACAGGAAAAGGACAAGGCCTGAGAACAAGGGAGGGGAGCAGGAGGAAGTTAGTTTAGGAAATCTTTCAGTTAGATATACAGGCCATCTGGTGTTTTGGACATACTCATGTAAACCACATCCTGGAAAATATGTCAAAACAAGCTCATAACAATCTATGCCTTCCTGCACAACTGCACACTTTACATTGTTGCTTTGTTTAAGTAAAGGTCAACCAATCAGTTTTTACAACAACAACTTCATTGCAAAGGTATAAAAGGTGCTTGCTAACTACGATCGGGGCCCTTGCTATCACTGCTGTGACAGATGAGGTTTGTGTCCAGATTCAAATCTGTATTAAAGGCTTGATTTATACTTTAATTTGAGTCAGTGGTCTTCTTGTTCAGGTGCGCTTCATAACAGTACCATATAATGTTGCTTATTTAAAAAGCAAAGAGACTTGGAGGTGAATAGCTAGTTGTAGAGATCTTCAGAATAAAACAAAATAACCCTGCAGTGCTTCTCAGATTCACGGATCTTTGGGAAAGCTCAAGTATGATTTTGTTTCTGTAAGAGTATAGTTAGTGAAGAGTTCTATAAAGCATACATTCTCATATTTAATACTCATGATACACTCTAAAGGTAGTCATCATTAATCCCCTCTACCTCTGAGTAATCAGGGTTCAGAGAAGTTAATTTATCCATCTACTTATTTGCTTATTCTATAAATATTGACTGCACACTATAGTAAATTGCTCTCGTAGGGGGTGGGTATATGGTAGTGAAAAATACAAAGCTCTGCCTTTGTGGTACTTGATATTCTTGAGAGTTCAAACAGCTCACCTAAAGTCATACACTGGAATAGGAACAGAGCCAGAATGGCAAATCTGGACTGCTTGTTTTCTAAGTTCTGTTCTTGGCCAATACATAACATTATCCTATATAACTGGAATATATTTAGGGGGAATAGAAAATTCTTGCTAGTAGTCAGGATTTCTTTAAAGAGATGCTGGAGGTTGCATGCCATAATATCCACCAGACCATATGTTTGTTCTCTCCACTGCTAAATGTTTAGTCATTATCTGTGTTTCTTCCTTTCCTTAGAACCAGAACAGCAACTTTGTTTGGGGCAGCACTACACAAAGAAGACATTTTCTCAGGCTCTTTTGTACAAAGGATGTCTATGTTACCAAATTCCAGCCAATGAGGTTTAAGAAGAAATCCAATAGGTTAGCCTCTAGAGGAGATATCCTTTTCTATTGAAAAGGGGCTAATTTTGCTCACCCAGGGCCTGCCCTTTGCCCTTTTCTCCTATCTGTACTGGAACATGGTAGGGGAAGCTACCTAAAATGTAGGGGAAGTGAGCCACCACTGAGGGTGGCAGAACCAAAAGATGGGAGATGTTTGGTATTTAGGATTTACTCAGTCAGTCATATAAACCCTAGGTTGCTTCTCTTTGATCATGAGAACAATACCCCATTATCTGGTTAAGTCAGTGATGTTGAGTTTTATACATGCAGCTGATTAGAATAAAATTGGTAGACAAACATAAAAAACAGTAAGTTAAGTATTGAATTATAACAACTACCTTGCTACTTCAGCAGCACTGTGGGAGGAGAAGAGTGCCCCTGGGAAGAGGAGTGACACAGAAAGAGAGAGAGAGAGATTTGTGGGGGCAGGCCAGAGATGAAAATCAAAGCTGACACCCTGTTGACTATTCTTCCATATATTTTATTGTCATTTTATGCAGAAAGGTTACATTTGAATATTGCTGAATATATGCAATAAGTCTTTGAGGTAATGGTTAATGGGTAAATTGCAGAATATATGTAGAAAGTCCTTGAGATAATGGTTAAAAGTAAGCCATTGAGGATGTGCAGAAGGTCTTTGAGACATGGTTAACAAGAAGGATATCCAGGAGTTTGCACCAGCGAGAAAAACAGGAGCCATTACCTTGGAGAAACAGGCTGCTTTCAGTGAGTTCAAAAGTCCAGTCATGGCTTTCCAAGACCCTGGGACTTTTCCAAGGCAAATGTTGACCTACCTTTGTATACCTCATTCTCCATACAACACCATGCACAGAGTACTTTACACTGCGTAAGTTGGTGTGCTGAATTTAACTGCATGTATTATTTATACTCAAAGGGAATTAATGAGGGAGGTGCCATTATCTTATTTCATAGATAAGGACACTGAGGCTCAAGGTAGTTAAGCACATTGGGCAAGGTCACTCAGCTAGAATTATAGTGGAGCTGTTATTTCAATCTGACTCCAAAGCTTAATTCTTAAGATCTTGATTAGCTCATGTACCAACCTTTAGAAGATTGCATAAAGCCATTGTTGCTGGGATTTGGAAAACACAATTGTATTGATAGGTAGTGCAGTAATGATCCTGAGAGCCAAAATAAAGCATCTCTATTTCCTTCAGAACTGTTCTTTCAATAAAACAATTTTCCCACCATTATTTGAACCTAACAACTTCCAAATCCTTCCTTGCTGAAACATCAAACAAGACAATATGAAAAACATCCCTCAAAGCTCTGTGTAGAGTTAAAATAAAAACAAAGCCTGTTTGCCTGCCAACCTCATATCTAAGAGTGCCGTTTGAGTTACTAGTCTCTAAATTATCCTGTGATTTTACCCTTAAATTTATTTTGACTGTTTTAGGATGAAGATTGGTGTTCGAAAATATATGAGGAGGAGGGTTATGGGAGGATGAAATTCTGGGGGCAGTAATGTGGTTCAGGTGATAAATATTTAGAGAGGAGATCATTTGGCTTATTTTTTTATTCCTTTTTCTTTTCTTTCTGCTTAGATGTTCTTTAAAGTAGCAAATTCGTCTCCCCAGGTTCCAATTTTTTTTTTCTCTTTCTCCTTTGTTTATTATTTTTTTCTCTTTCTCCTTTGTTTTTTTCTTTCTCCTTTGTTTATTATTACCCATTTGAGTAAAACTATTTTCTTTGAAATCTAATCAGAGCTGATATGATCTTTTTTACCTTGTTCAAGATTAAATACATATTTTATACACTCTTCCCTCCTAGGTTCTATGTTCTACTCGGTTTTCAATTTATGTACATTATACCTGCTTCAGCTTTCATGCCTTTTGCAAATAATGTGGACCACCTATTTGAAAACAGAAAAAGTATATCACAAAGATTATTTATTTTTGTTTTGTTTTGCTCAATAGGAAATGTGTTCACAGGGCACTTTTAAATATCCATGTGCACTCCAAAATTGGAGGACTGTGGTACTTGTGTTTCCCATCCAAACTGCCACCATGGAATTCCAAATTACATTCACAACAGCAGAAAATTAACCTAAGTCCAACTTTGATTTTTTGGTTTATGATGGTTTCTATTCTTTTCATTTGATTATAATGGTTACAATATGTATGTATATATCAGTATCTGCATGGAGGGCTGATTCCAGGACTCTCTCTGGGATGTCAAAATACACAAATACTCAAGACCTTCTATAAAATGTTTCAGCATCTGCATATAATCTGTACATATCTTCCTGTATACTTTAAGTCATCTTGGTTACTTATAGTATTTAATACGACACAAATTCTGTATTAAATTGTTGTTGTTTAGTACTGTTTCAACTGTTTTAGACCTGACTACATTTTTTTAATCTGCAGCTGCTTTTATCCACGGATTAAGAATTGATGGAAATGTAGGGTTAACTGTGTGTGTGTGTGTGTGTGTGTGTGTGTGTGTGTTTCCTCCATGCTAAAATTTTTAGTACCCAGCTCTGAGTACTAAAATCTTTATTATTGGATACTTTAATCCTCATATAGAAGGTAAAACTTGATTTTTCAAGTCCCCAGGTCCTAAAGAGAGAAAACCATAAAAATCAAAGGGAAAGAAATGCTTTATCATCTGTGCATTCAATTGCCTGTATTAAATTTCTACTGTTAAAATATCCAAAATATTCTTGGCTCAATTCTAACCAATACAGCATTTCACAATAATTATACTGACACAAATTTGATTGAGAGTACTATGGCTGACTGAGTTACAGAACAATACACACTTTCCTTTATAGCTGGTGTAACTGGTAAGACCACTTTCTAAAGTGTTGGAAAGTGACAATATGTAGTAATATTGAAGATGGTATTTTCTTTACCAAGCAATTTCTGTTGCACATCTAAGCATATATACCCAGCCTATGCTTATTTTCATTTTCACAAAAAATAAAATAATTTACATTGCAGAACTGCTTATAATAGCATCTATATAACAAAATGTCATTAATATGGAGAGGTATGAAATATCTATGGACTATATAAATCAGAATTTAATTTGACATTAAGCAGTAAAAAGTATCAATTAGGATTTACTATGTCAACATGGATAAATCTCAAAACAAAATGAGGGCAAATAAGAATGCAGAATAACACACATACACCCATGAAACTCAATTTTGTAAATTCTTTAAGGTTAGGTCTAACATGTGAAAAAATATTAGAAATATACACAAATAGAAATGAAACACAGCAAATGTTCCAGAAATGTTTCATTTCTTAAAATATCTTGCACAAACTAGGTAGAAATTATATTTGACAAAGCTTTGAGGAAGGCACAGAAGTGTTTGCTATGTAATTCTACATACATTTTGCATCACTTAAATACTTCATTAATTTTAAAAATAACTTTCTGAAACTAAGAAGCCATCATTAATGTAGAAGACACTAACAGGTACTTACCCATGATCCCAATGTTTATATGGAGTAGAAATTATTGGAAAACTGTCAAGAAGCTGTAGAGAAGCTCTTTAATTTCTTCCCTAAGGAAAGCTATATTTTCCCCACATTCACTCCCATCTTTCTTGTAAAAACACACTTTTCTACATGCATCATCATTGACCATGTCAGCCTGTTGAGACCTATGCCTGAGTGAATACTCTTCACAATGCTCCCACCCATTTTCTTTTTTTTATTTCTTTTTAAATTTTTATTGGTGCATTATATTCATACATCATATTGGGATAAAAAACTTGTGTGTACAGACATACACACATCACCCAATTCCCACCCCATTCCCTCCCCTCCCCTCCCTCCCTTGCTCGGCTTAGTGGTTGACTTCTATATGTTTAAGTACATTGTGTGTTTTAAAGATTTTCCTCTTCCCCCTCCTTTCTCCTCCTTTAGGTTGTCTTGTTTGCTCCTCCATAGGATTTTCATTTTCATCTAGAGTTCCTCCTATAATCCAATACTCCCTAACTCTCACATATTAGGGAAAGCATCTGATTTCTTATTTTTTTTGTGAATGACTAATCTCACTTAGCATAATGTCCCCCAGTTCCATCCATTTCCCTGAAAATGATGAAATTGAGGGTTTTTTTGATGGCTGAGTAAAATTCCATTGTGTACATATTCCACAGTTTTGTAATCCATTCATCTGTTGATGGACATCTTGGCTGGTTCCATAGTTTGGCTATGGTGAATTGGGCATCTATGAACATAGATATACATGCATAAGTTTGGTAGTTTGGTTTCTTTTCTTTTGGGTAGATACCCAGAAGTGTTATTGCTGGATCATATGGTATATTTGTTCCCATTCTTCTGAGGATTCTCCATACTATTTTGTAAAGTGGTTGCACTAATTTGCAATCCCACCAACAATGTCTTAGAGTTCCCACTTCTCCACATCCTCACCAGCATCTTTTGTTGTTTGTGTTTTGAATGATTGCCATTCTAGTTGGAGTTAGGTGAAATCTCAGGGTAGTTTTGATTTGCATCTCTCTGATTGTCAATGATGTTGAGCATTTTTTCATGCATTTATTGGCCATTTGAATTTCTTATTTCATGAAGTGTCTATTTAGTTCACTTGCCCATTTTGTTATTGAATACTTTGTTTTCTTAGTGTTGAGTTTGTTGAGTTCTCTGTATATTCTAGATATTAGTCCTCTATCAGAGGGGTAGGTGGATAAAATCTCTCATTCTATTGGCTCTCGATTGAGGTTCTTGACAGTTTCCTTTGTTGATGAGAAGCTCTTCAGTTTCATACAATCCCATGTATTGATTCGCCTTTTAATTTGTTGTGCCTTTGGGGTCTTGTTGAGAAAGTGTTTATCTGTGCCTGTGTGTTGCAGTGTTGTACCTATGCCCTCTTCAAGGAGCTTCAAGGTCTCTGGTTTGATTTCCAAGTCTTTGATCCATCTTGAGTTGACTTTTTATGCAGGGTGAGAAAGTGGGATTAATTTCCAATTTTCTGCATATGGTTAACCAGTTTTGCCAACACCATTTGTTGAAGAGACTATCTTTTTTCCAGTGTATGTTTTTGGCCCCTTTGTCAAAAATCAATTGGTTTAAAGTGTGTGGACTTGTTTCTGGGTCTTCTATTCTACTCCATTGGTCTATGTATCTGATTTTTTGCCAGTACCATGCTGTTTTTATTACAATGGCTTTGTAGTATAGTTTAAAACTCCCACCCATTTTCCAACACATTATCTGTCACTGCCAGAGTTCCTCAGTCCACGAAGTAAACCTCTTTCTTTGATGTGCATCTCATCTTCCCCAGGTCAAGTCTCTAGTTATTAGCATCTGTGCTTTTTCTTATTTGTTTTCAAACCCCAGGCTTGCTGCTTGCCTGCACTTGTTTTTGTCTCTTTTACTATTTATCAAAATTCTTTGCTTATGGACTCAGGTTCAGTGTGTTTTTATACTTATCAGTCCCTGTAACCCATATCTAGTTTGCTGATTCTGGACCAGCTGCAGTTGTACAGATCTTTGCATCTGAAGACATTCCAGAATCTTTTTTAAACTCAACATGCACATGATGACTATTGGTGTCAAATACTCCCATCCCCTGACCCTGACTTTTCCTGCTGACTTCTTATTCTCTTAACCCAAGCTCAATTACCCATTCCTGGAAACATTCCCAGATCCTTAAGACTGGCTATATCTACTTACCCTGATATTGCTTGTAGCATATGATATCATAATCACTCTCAGTCACCAAATTTAAGCTGCATTTAGCCATAGAGAGATGTTGATTATTCATCACATACTGTCAAGCACAAAGCCTAACACACAGTAGACATTCAATATATATTTCATGAACAAATGAAGGAAAATAAAATCAGACGAGTGGTCCACCCAGTCAGTCATTTGTTTTCTGATGGTGGTGTAGTTTAATAGACACAAAGTTAAGAGTGTTCTAAATAACACAGGTTTGTGCAGGATGCATTATGGAGGCTATTCTGTAGATAAGTCTTCAAAGTATTTTCTTACATTTTTGTAGAACTATAGCTTTAAACCATTTCTGGAGTGATAAATTTTCTAAGATTATGCTATAAAACATAGTTTTATTGGTTTGAATGTTATCATTTCAAGTATAATGTCGTTAAATCTAAAATATTTGTAATTATAATTTTTCAGCCTGATTATTCCAGGTTATAGTTATATAGAAAAGTTATCTTCTTGTTTTAAATTTTCATAACATGAAGAAGAAAGAAACAATGGAGATGAGGGAGAAAATGCAGGACTGAAGTGATAACATTCCAAGAAGGCAAATCAGTCACACTTTAACTCTGTGTATTGGTGATGATCATGGATTATTGCCCTGCTCTATTGGCCTTTTAGGGATTTGTTTATGCTAAATCTAAAATAACAACATGCAAATGCCAGTGTAGAAAAGGGAATTCTTATTACTAGAGCCTGTCTAATAGCTCTTTTCATATAGTTTAGATCCCTTTAGTTTGCTCTGCAGAACAGCTGGAAGCAATACATTTTTTCAAAATTATCACAAGATTTAATGATGTGATGTGATCAAAGAGTAAGTTTCTAGTTACAGAGAGAAAAAAGAAACAAACAAGCTTGTAAAGCAGTTATAATCTGCTAAAACTATAGCAATTGTTAACTTCTTGAACATTTTATAAAATAACATATACATTGGCATCCTATGTATGTACATAGATATATTTCAGTTTATATGTCATAATATTTTAAATATGCTTTTATTGGCACATTGTTGTCTCATAATGTAGTTCAGAATGATAGAAACATCACATATAGTACTTGGTGCACTTATTTTTATGTATTATATAAAAGGAACATTTAAAATAGAAATGATATATACATTTTGGAAATAAATATTTGTTGCAGTTATTGTTTGTTAAAAGATAAGCTGATTTATCCTTGGGAAACCTTTTAACTGATATATATATATATATATATATATATATATATATATATATATATATATATATATATATATAGTGGTACTGGGATTCATGGAAACCCTTCTACCTCTGGGCTATGCTCCCAGGCTTATTTTTATACATTTTTAAAATTTGGAAACGGGGTTTCTAAAGCCAGCACGGGGATTACAAGCGTCCGACAACATGCCCAGCATTTTAATTGATATTTCTAAAAGAAATTTGTGTTTTATTATTTTAATGGAACTTTAAGATTTGCTTAGGTTGAGGATATAAAATCTTCAAGGATTCTATATTTTAATTTATAAAATGCTTAACATTTTGTAAGTGAAAGTAAACCAAATAACATTCATCTTATACAAGCATTCTGAGCTGCTTTGGAAATACCTGTCAAAGCATGACAGCCAATGCATTTCAATACACTATTCCTGATGTAAGCACTGTTAATCTGCCAAAAACTTTAAAACGGTGCTCTTATGGAGGGCTTTTTACTATGAATTTCAGGTATATAAATTAATTTATATATTAAAACCATCTCTTACAAATGCAAGTATACATGCATGTATCTTGCATGAGAATTGTGTGTGATGAATAGTAAAAGAAGAACACAATGTTGCAAGGTAGATAGAACCAGTGCACCAGGAAAATATCTACAGGGACATTTAACACACACACACACACACACACACACACACACACACACACACACACACAACAATGCCCAGTACCAGATGGTTTCCCAAGTGAATTCTATAAAACCTTTATAGAAGACCTAATACCAATACTCCTCAATCTCTTTCATGAAATAGAAAAAAATGGAATTCTCCCAAATACATTCTATGAAGCCAACATCACATTAATACCAAAACCAAACAAAGAGAGATAAAGAAAAGAGAACTACAGGCCTATATCTGTGATGAATTTCGATCAAAAACTGCTAAACAAAATAATATCAACACACATTCAAAATACATAAAGAAAATCATACATCACGACCAGGTAAAGTTCATCCCAGGAATGCATGGCTTGTTAAACATATGAAAATAAATCCATGTAATTAATCATATAAACAGAACCAAAGACAAAAATCACATGATCATTTCAGTAGACACTGAAAAAGCATTTGATAAAATCCACCATCCATTCATGATTAAAACACTGCAGAGAATTGGAATAGAAGGAACATATATCAACATAAGAAAGGCAATCTACAATAAGCCCACAGTCAACATCATACTAAATGGGGAAAAACTTCAAGAATTTTCCCTAAAAACAGTAACAAGACAAGGATGTCCATTATCACCACTTCTTTTCAATATAGTACTTGAGACTCTAGCCAAAACAATAGGGCAAAAAATGGAAATCAAAGGAGTACAAATAGGGAAAGAAAAACTCAAACTTCCACTATTAACAGATGACATGATACTATATTTAGAAAACCCAACAAACTCAACCAAAGGGCTTATAGAACTGGTCAACAAATTCAGCACTGTGTCTGGATACAAAATCAATCTTAAAAAATCAGAAGCTTTCCTGTACAGCAACCATAAATGCATTGAAAAAGTAATCCAGAAATCACTTCCACTCAGGATTACCCACAAAAAATAAAATACTCAGGAATAAACTTAACCAAGGAGGTAAAAAATCTCTACAAAGAAAATTATAAAACATTGAAAAAAAGAAATCAAAGATCTTAGAAGGTGGAAAGATCTTCCATGTTCATGGATAGGCAGAATAAGTATTATAAAAATGGTCATCCTGCCAAAAGTGATCTACAGATTTAACGTAATGCCCATTAAACTACCAAGATCATTCCTCACAGACATAGAAAAGTCAGTCCTTAAATTTATTTGGAATAATAAAATCCCCAGAATAGTCAAAGTAGTTCTCAGCAACAAAAACCATGGAGGAGGAATCACAATACCTGACTTTAAAGTATACTACAAAGCCATTGTAATAAAAACAGCATAGTACTGGCACAAAACAGATACATAGACCAATGGAGCAGAATAGAACCCAGAAACAAGTCCACACACTTTCAGCCAATTGATTTTTGACAAAGGGGCAAGAACATACCTTAGAAAAAAGATAGCCTCTTCAAAAAATGGTGTTGGCAAAACTGGTTAACTGTATACAGAAAATTGGAAATTAATCCCACTTTCTTACCCTGCACAAGAGTCAATTCAAGTTAGATCAAAGATTTGGAAATTAGACCAGAGAGCTTAAGGCTCTTCGAAGAGAGCATAGGTCTAACACTGCAACACATAGGCACAGATAAATACTTTCTCAACAAGACCCTAAAGGCACAACAAATTAAAAGGCGAATCAATAAATGGAATTGCATGAAACTGAAGAGCTTCTGTTCAGCAAGGAAAACTGTCAAGAACCTCAATTGAGAGAAAACAGAATGGGAGAAGATTTTTACCACCTACACCTCTGATAGAGGAATAATATCTAGAATGTATAGAGAACTCAAGAAACTCAACACTAAAAAGACAATTCATCCAATCTCAAAATGGGCAAGTGAACTAAATAGACACTTCATGAAAGAAGAAATTAAATGGCCAATAAATGCATGAAAAAATGCTCAACATCATTGACAATCAGAGATATGCAAATCAAAACTACCCTGAGATTTCACCTAACTCCAACTAGAATGGCAATCATTCAACACACAAACAACAACAAATGCTGGTGAGGATATGGAGAAGTGGGAACTCTAAAACATTTTTGGTGGGATTGCAAATTAGTGCAACCACTTTACAAAATAGTATGGAGAATCCTCAGAAGAATGGGAACAAATCTACCTTTCAATCCAGCAATACCACTTCTTGGTATCTACCCAAAAGAAAGGAAACTAAACCACCAAACTAATGCACGTGTATCTATGTTCATAGTTGCACAGTTCACCATAGCCAAGCTGTGTAATCAGCCAAGATGTCCATCAACAGATGAATGTATTACAAAACTGTGGGATATGTACACAATTAAATTTTACTCAGCCATAAAAAATACAGTTGGAGTATTTTCAGGGAAATGGATGGATCTTGAGGAAATTATGCTAAGTGAGATTAGTCAGTCACAAAAAGTAAGGAATTGTATGCTTTCCCTAATATGTGAAAGCTAGGATGAATGGAGTCATCAGAGGACCTCCAGGTGAAAGAAGAGATCCTATAGAGGATCAAATAAGACAACCTAACTGTGGGGATGGGAGGCGGGGAGAGGGAAATGCTTCAAAGCGCATGATGTACTTATTCATACAGAAGTCAACAACTAAACCAAGCATGGGAGGGAGGGATGAGGAGGGAATGAGGTGGGGACTGGGTGGGGGCTGGATGGGTGATGTGTGCATTTTTGCCTACACAAGTTTTTTTTTTTTTTACCCATTATGATATATAAATGCAATGCACCAATAAAAAATTAAATTAAAAAAGAAAAGAAAAAAGCTGGCTGAAGATAGAACTTTGAGTGATGACAGCTAATGTAATTTGCAGTCCTAAGTATTTATAAACTATAAACTATATCCTCTATTTATTCAACCATTCCCCACCCATATATCCAGATATTATGCCCTTACTTTTTATCATAAAACAATAAATCAATAAACATCCCTTCAAATTTTTGTTTAAATTTATGAAGTTATAATGTGTTCCTGTAATTATCTTACATTTGATTCAGTAAAAACAATTTACAGTCCTATTTTCTCTTAAAGTCTTATTAGAACTTACCTAAAAGCTGCATGTTTGTTTAAAAGTCAGGAGTGGAATAATTAAGCACATACAAATTTGGAGTGACAGGTTCAGAATAAGACAGCTCTCTGAGTCAAACTTCTGTCTCATCAATTTTGGCTCATGTTGCTTAATGTTTTGGTCTCATTTCCTCCATAAGCAGGAGGATGATGACATCAGTACTTTTGGTTTAGGATTGCTGGGATGATTCAATATAAAGAACTCTATAGACATGCAGTGACTGGTACAACATGAGATCTCAATGTCAGCTGCATCTGCTGGTTTTATTAATTTTGTATTAGAATGAATAAGCTCCTATTACTTTTTTTCAAGATTGATTGAACATATTGAGTTGATAGAACATGACGTAGGGATAAAAACCCAGCAACCATATATCACCTTCTCTTAGGATAGTGGGTTACAGTTAACAACATTGCTCTAATGCAGCAGTGCTTCTCAGGCAAAATAAAGTTACAATAGCTCATTAGTCAGAGATTTTTGTTGCAAGAGGGAAAAAAGCAAAAGAAAAAGAAGACTCTGGCTTTTGGAATAAAATAGGAATTGAGATAATGTTTGAGAACTCTTAGAGAATCACAGGGAAGACAAGAAAAACTAGATTTAGAACATAGAGAAGCTGGGCAGGTGGAATCCATAGTCTCTAAGGATAGCCTGGCAAAAGCACATGGTCCTTAGCCCTTTAGCTGAGCCTGTGTCATCTCAGTATACTTGGATTCTGAAGGATTCTCTTGCTTCCCCTAAAAACACTAACATGACTAGCAGAATGCCTCTGTGCCAATCTAGCTTTTTTGCAAAACCACAATGGTGAACTGAATTCTTCTCCCAGGATACCAAACCAGTCAAGAATTTATGGTTCATAAATCATGCAAGCTGCTCAACTGTCCTCATAAAACCCATACCTTAAAT
Source organism: Muscardinus avellanarius (assembly GCF_963383645.1). NCBI lineage: Eukaryota > Metazoa > Chordata > Mammalia > Rodentia > Gliridae > Muscardinus > Muscardinus avellanarius. The sequence goes on along the minus strand of NC_137804.1, from coordinate 33,130,571 downwards.
GATGTTCATGGCTAGTAGTAATTGGCTGGCTACACTTTTAAGGAACTCTGACATTGACTGATGACTTGGAAAAATCAAGAGCACCCAAGTACATATTCCCCAACAAGGAAGCAGAAAAGTTAAAACACTTTCAGCTTAATTTGTTGCTTTTTTATTAGGTTTTGAGAGAGGGAGATAGAATAAGTGGTTTCATGGAAAACCCCGATAAGCTCAGGAAAAGGGTTTGGGAGTCTAATAGATATTTCATTTATCTGCCTTTATGTTCACCCTTTATGAATCCATATGTAAATATACTCTACAAAATCTGTGTCTGATGCAGTCAGTAAAATTTTTCTTCACTTGTCTATTTAAAGGAGAGTGACAGACATTGCTTAGGTCATGTGCTGAGTTCCACAATTCCAGCAACTGTCAGCAGCATTATTTATTGAAAATAATCAATAGCTTTGACAGATAGAAAGGGGATGATTTAGTGGCATATTGTGATGCATCTTGACAGCATGTTTCAGAGTGGCTGTTCCTGTCAGGGTCTTCTCTTTAATTTTTTTCTAACCAGGACTCAAGGGAAAGTTGTTAGTGTCTTTAACACTGAAATTACTCACACATAAAGGGAAATGTAAACCTAGCACTTGCCTTAAGCTGTACTGCATCCACTATTAAATTTTACATTTTAACTATTCCTTCTAACCTGATATACACTCAATACATTTTAAAATTTGGAATGAGAACTGCATTGGCCATACTTTTTTTCTTGGTTCTTTCATGCAATTCCAAGTAATTTGAGAAATTGATTAGCATGTATTATGAAATATATTAAAATTTCTGGCCGCAATACAGAACTAAAAAGTAAGTGACATTTTCATTGAAATTCATTACATACATCTAGAATTTCCATCATTGTGGCCACCTAAATAAGTACTATATTAGAACTTACTGCTATATAAAAGGCTTTTTATTTTACATAGAAAAATAAAAATCACAATACAACTTGTTTATGCCTAAAATACCTTTTCTCCTTACAGCAGAAAAAATTTATTACGTTAAATAATTTGACATACCATTTTCTTAATAGGTAATAAAAGGTGCAACTAATAATCCTCCTGTTACTTTAAACCATAGCTACATACTATCACTTAAATCACATTCTCAGCTGCTGCTCTTGCCAAAGCAGAGGATTGAATCTGATTCTCAATCCATAGGCAGTATTTCAAAGACTATGGCTAGTCATAGTCTTCCAAATAGGTTGAGTTGAATCCTTAATAAGACAGAGAGACCTTCAATCCACAAGGTAAACTCCTAGTTTTCTGAAGATACAAGTCAATACACACACACAAAAGGTGAATAAGGAACACTGATAGCTTCTCAAGATCCAGGTCACAGTGCCCAGATTTTTCCTGGGGTTTATTGTCCAATTGAGTTAATGTAGTACTGTAGTTTTTTTTTACTTAATGCCTCCTGATAACTTGCCTGATATCCCAAAGAATTTTTAAAAATTATTCTTAAACCTTTGGCAACCCTTCCTTCCCTTCCCTGGGTCTCATGAATAAAACATCCATCCAGTCAGCAGCTTTGGTAGAGAGGAAAAGCTAGGTTCCATCTATCAATGTCAAGAGCTGAATTGCTCAGTGATTTCAGAGCCTTTAATAACAGTTTTGTTTGTTTGTCTATTTGTTTGTTTTTAATGGCATTGGTAAATACTCAAATGCTGTTAGCCCCTTATCTCTGGGTAAATGTTTAATTTTTAGCCTGGTAACATATTACTACCATGTGAAAATGGTAAGACACCATGGTAACTAAATTGCTTTGTATTTTCCCATTTTTAATCTAGATTACTTTGATAGGACTGTCAAAGCAAAGTGTCATACACTGAGTGGTTGAAACAACAGAAATTGTCTTATAGTTCTAGAAACTACAAATCTAAGCTATAAGGCTATGAATTTTTAAAGCTATAAGACTGAGATTTAGTTCTTTCTTAGGACTAAGAGAATGTTCCATGATCCTTTCCTAGGTTATGGTCATTGCTGGCAATCTGGCATTTTTGGCTTGTGAAGACATCACTCTGATCTTTTATCTTCATGTGACCTCCCTGTGTGTATGTCTGTAACTGAATTACCTCTTCCTAGAAGAATATCAGTCATTTCAGACTGACAAATACTGCCTTGCTTCAGAAATAAAAATGCAGGAAATGTGGAAGCCTTCTTAGTCATCAGCTTTCAGAATGGCTTGGGAGGAGCACAAACTGCCTATCCAAGGACCAAATAGGACCAGTAACCAGAAACCCTGATGGTAAGCAGGACCTTAACAATTTTCTTGTTTACTCTGATTCATTTCTTACAATGTTTTGATTAAAACCATTAATTTAAAAAAAAGACAACAGTGGAAGAAAATTAGAAGAGATCTTTCTCTCCAGTCCAACAACCCAACAATTTCAAAAGTTATTCTGACTTTTGCCATTCATGTGAGAGACTTCTAATCAAAGCAATCAATCAACATAAACACCATTGGTGAAAATCACAGTTCTGAGCTACCAAGGGCTTGGACTTCAAGAATTTGGGGAGGACACTATTGATCCATAACAAAATTTTTCTACTATTTTTTATCATTGAGTTTTTTTTCTTCCATTTGGTTGCATCAAGATAAACAAATAATCAGGCAAGGTAGCGCATGCTTGTAATCCCAGCATTCAGGAGGCTGAGACCAGAGGAATCGCGGTTCAGGGACAGCCTCAGTTGTTTATTATGCAACTTTTTTTTTTTATGGTACTGGGGATGAAACCCTTTTATGTCCTGGATACACTCCCAGTCCTATTTTTATATTTTTTATTTGGAAACAGAGTCTCTTAAGCCAGCAAGGGTGGCTTCGAACCTTCACGATCCTCCTGTCTCCACCTCCCAAACCAAAGGTGGCAATTATAAGTGTTCACCACCATGCCTGGCTATCATGAAACTTTTTTTTTTGGTGGTACTGGGGTTTCTGGAAGCCTTTCTATCTCTGAGCTACACTCCCAGACCTATTTTTTATATTTTTATTTGGAAACAGGGTCTCTTAAGCCAGCATGGCTGGCTTCAAATCTGCATGATCCTCCTGTCTCCGCCTCCCAGGCACAGGGATTTCAAGCATGTGCCACCATGCCTGGCTATTCTGCAACATTTTAAAACTTCACCTGCCATGTGGCAAGGCTGAGTCTGGAGCCAGTGAGACTGGGCCTGGAGCCTGTTACTTGGCAGGACTGGAACTGGGGACTTTTTCACAGCAAAGGGCCAGCAGGTTTCTTCAGCTGTGTAGCCAGAAAGCACTAGCAGCTGCCACAGCCTCACCTAATCTCTCAGCAGATTCCAGATTCAAGTAACGTCTATCAAAAAAAATTGGTTGTGAGTGGATCATCTTGTCAAAGTTACCTCTGGCTTTCAGGTTTTCAGTAAGTGGGAATAAGTATGGAGACATAGAAGCTCTAATACATTGTTGGTGGGATTGCAAGTTGGTGCAGCCACTTTGGAAAACAGTATAGAAGATCCTCAGAAGAAAGAAAAAATACTTACTGTATGATCCAGCAATACCACCTCTGGGTATCTACCCAAAATAATGAAAACCAAAATACCAAACTAATGCATGAACAACCATGTTCATAGCTGCACAGTCCACCATTGCCAAACTGTGGAACCAACCAAGATGTCCTGCAATGGATGAGTGGATTTTAAAACCATGGGATATGTACACCATGGAATTTTCCCAGCCATAAGAAAGAACAAAATTATGGCATTTACAGTGAAATGTCACAAAAATAAGAAATCAGAAGTTTTTCTTAATGTACAAAATATTGGGGAGAAATGGGTAATAGGTGCAACTCTAGATGAAGAAGGCACCCTATAGAGGAGCAATTAAGGTGACATATTTGAGGTGATATGAGGGAGGATATGGGAAACTCTTTAAAGCACATGATGTACTTAAACATATCAAAGTCAATCAGGAAGCCAAGCATGGGTAGGAGGGAGGGGGAGGGAAGGCGTGAGAGATTGGGTAGGGGCTGATTGGATGATGTGTGCATATATAGCTCCACAAGATTTTTATCCCACTGAGATGTATGACTACAATGCACCAATAAAATTTATTAAAAAAAGAAAAAAATATAATTTCTTCTCAAGTTACTTAAAAGTTATCTGGGTATGGTAGTCTGTACCTATAACTCCAGTATTTGGGAGGCTGAGACATGAGGATGCAGGTCAGCCTCATCAATGTGGCAAGACTTTCAGCACTCAACTGAGACTCTGTTTTATAAAAAAAAAGTAAAGAAAAAGGGCCAGGGTTCTAGCTTAAATATAGAATGTCCCTGGGTTTCATCCCCAGTACCACAAAAAAGTTACCAGGTTTAGGGGTTGAAGTAGTAAAAGGACAAGTCCAAACACTTATGAAAAGTCTCAGGATTCATAAAATCATTAGTGTTCCCAGATTATTTTTATTCTCCATTGGACAAAGATAAAAGTATGCTTTGAAAGTTTTTCTTCAGCCAGTTCTACTCTAAATACTTACATAATTACAAAAAAAAAACATCTTCATTTAACCCAGAGAATCCATCTTGATCTTAAAGAATAGTGTTGGCTCATGGTGAAGATAATTTTACACAGTATTTTTTTTGTGTGTGTTTACATGTGTATGAAGTACTGGGAGTTCAATTTAGGGACATTGGTCCGCTGAGCTATACACCTCAACTATATTTTATTTTTTTATTTTGAAACATGATATTACAAAGTTTTGAAAGGCCTCACTAAGTTGCTAAGGCTGCCTTAAAAACCTATGATCCTTCTGACTCAGCTTCCCAAGTACTGAAATTATAAGCATATATCACTATACCCAGCTAATAGACAGTATGTGTTAATTTTATATTGCTTCCAAGGAAAAATTGCCTAGTCTATCCAGAATAAAATCACACCTCTTCTGGACTCTTTCAATGACATTAATCCTATTATACATATGGATGATTTTTATATATCCACAAAGTAAATACATGGGGTGGATATATAACTATGAATTAAGACGTGCTACCATGAGCTCTTGTGTGTCATAAAAGCAAATACAATTAAATTAAACCTAATAAAAATCAACCAAAGTGAAAGGGAAATATCATTTTCATATAGACAAAGCAGATGATCAGAGAGATCGTTTCCCTTAGGTCATAGTGGCTCACTTAGTTAGCTAAAAGCCACCTCATTATTCACACTTTGGTTCTCAGTCAATGAGCATCCTGGATGCATACACACATATACATAAATATGCACATACACTCACAGAGCAATTAACTTTCTTAATATAGTATAACTAAATCTAAACATTTTTTTCACTCACCTTCCTTTCCATCATTGTTTCTTCATTCTAACAAAGCTGGAAAGAAACTAAAACCCATTCACTACATAATTCTTTTCTTTACCTGCCAACCCTGGATTCTATTAATGAAGCATCACAAAAATTTTTGTGACTATTAGTTTTGACCTGAAGACCTGTTAACCAATAAATATTGCTAAAGCCTTCTTGGATTGGGCCCATCTCAGTGGTAGTTCTGCCATGGAAGATCTGAGAAAACTTTATTTGTGGTTGATCTTTCAATATTCTTCTTGGAAGAAAATAATCATCTTCTTAAGAAACATTTGTTTTTAATATCTCAAAATATTATTTCAGAGAGTTATGTGACTAACTCTCTCCTTTGGAAATTATATTTGATATAGACAACAGAGTAAATCTACATACAAAAGACATATTTGCCTATTAGAGATATGTAATACAGAGGCAGTAGAATCCACCAATTATTTGCAAAGATACTCCTTGCCTATTTGCATGCTTTTCAGTTAGATTAAAATTATGCATCTAGGAAGTAAAAAAATGAAAACTTAATAAGAAAGAAAAGTCACAGAATATTTGGGATTACTTTCTTGAATGGTTATATTTCTGACAACTGGGGGCATTCTTCCAAGGACATTACTATTTATATTATCCCTAATACTGTGATATTTTATGCACCTGTTTTAATGCATAATTAACTTTACCAGCATATAATTTCCTCAGGAAGCAATAGTTGCAGTCCCAGCTCTTGAAGTAGTCTCATTATACAAAAAAAGAGAAAAAGATAAAGAAGCATGATTTAATTGCTTACGTCTATTTTCCAAGGATCACTACTGTAGGAGAGAGATGGAGTAAGAATTTTGCTAAGTCTTGTTATGCATCCAGCTATAGCTTGCTGCCTCTTCTCCAGGAGTTGAATCATGGTCACTAAAGATAACAGAAAGTTCTAAAGGTAGGTCATTAGCCAGTGTCTGTGTTAGTTGTGGCCTTCTGCATGGGCCAAAAATGGAAAAAGCTCTTTATAGTGATTCTTGAGGAGAACATGTGAGGAAGTATAACCCTTCCCAGGTTTAAAAGTCCCAGTTCTCTGAACTTGGCGGATGCTCTCAGCCACCCTGGGGACTCAAAACTCTGCTCAGAGAACAGTAAATGCCTTGGAACAGTTACCCACCTTCCCAACTAGACAAGTTTGCTAATGTCTGGACTGGAAAGAAGTTTTTCAGATAAAAACCACAAGAGACACAGGCACAGTAAAACCTCCACGATTCATTATTAACCACAATCAGATAGAGCATATCAGGTTAATAAAAGCTAAGAGTAGTGTTCTTTCTGGCTTGTCCCAGCTTATGCTGAGTCCTACTGTTAGAGTTGAGAAAACATTATAATATAAACTGAAAGAGTGGCCAAATGCAAAGAAGTCTTGGGCCCTCTTAGTTCTGTACATGGGGAGGGGTTCTGCAAATCCTGTCTCTGTCATACCTCAGGGGCTTTGCTTGGTGCAGTGCTTTGTGCCCTAGTGATGTTTTTCTGCCTTTAATAGGGCAGCTTTCTCCTTATCCACTAGATATCAGCTCACATGTCAATCTCCCAGAAAGACCTTTCTTCCTAACCTATCAAAGCAGTTTATCCCTATGTTATACCACCTACTTCAGAAATCCTGCCTTTATCCTGCCTTGATATTACCATATTTATATTATTTGTTTATATTTACCTTATTTATAATCTGCCTCAATATTGAGTTAATGCTTATAAGGCAGGAACTGTGTCTTAGATTCAACAGGACTTTTTAAAAAATATATAGCAGATGCCCAAGAAAGATTGGTCAAATGAGTGTTTTCTTGAACAAAACCATCCAACAGAACATTCTAGAATAATTGAATGTTCTGTATTACTCAGTGTTCAATATGGACTTGAAGTAAGGCAAGTATGTATATAATTTTTCAGAGCCATCAAAACGCCAGATTAGGAGTTTCTCATTGACTCAATAAGTGGTGGTCTTTGATCATGGAGGTTGTGTCCAATAGTTCTAAAGTACAGTAGTATCTTTAGAGAGAAGGCTCTTGATAAGTGTCTGAATGTGTGAGTGAAGCCCATTGAGCCATTCCATTTGGTTACTCAGGTTTATTTATTTTTTTATTCTTTTCTACTCATTGTGTTTATTTTCTCAACTGTAGAGTTCAAAGTAGATAGAAGGAAAAGGTAGGTTAGTAAGGAAAAGATAGCTTAGTAAGGCCTTTTTTTCCTGTATGTATACTCAAGTTTCTCAAACAAAAAGGCCCAAGCATAGAACAGAATCACAGTACAGGAGATTCATGGACTTAGGGAGCCTCATATTTGCACCAAGTTCAAGCACAATATTTAGAGGTGCACTGAAAGCCTATTTACCAGGGTCTATTTACCCAGATGCCAACAGGAACAGGCAACTTTTGCCCAGACACATTCACAAAACAATATAAAAATGGGAATATCAAGAAAAAAATAGCAAAAATGGAATTGGCAAATAAGAAACCAAGTGTTCTTTGTAAGTCTGGCTTGAATTCAGTCATCCTTGAAGTTTGCTATTCTAGCTCTCAAAGAATGTCAGCAAGACATTATTGTAATTCCAGTATGTTAGAGGCTGAGAAAGGAGAATCACAGGTTCAAGACCAGCCTTAGCAACTGAGTGAGACTCTCAACAAACTAGCAAGTCTCTATTTCTAGGAAAACAAACAAACAAAAATAAAAAGGACTGAGGGTAAAGTTTGGGGGTAGGATGACTCTAAATTCAATCCTCAGTACCTCCCACCACTACATATACACAAAGTGAGTCTCCTACCACCTCTTGCATCTATAGCAAAGAATTACATTTCCATTTTCTTTAGTCACTTACCTTGAAGATGTGCCCAGATAGACTTGTTCTAATTTGAAAGTTGCAGCTCTAAAAAGGAGTCTTCTAGGTAGAATTAACAATCATCCTTTTCTTCCCTTTCCCCTTTCTAACTCTTTCTCCCATTCTCCCTTCCCTTTAAACATCATCCTCACTCTTTGATATAAAGGAACATAGTCAGAATTTCCTCTTTTTGATCTAGTTAGAAAAATAGTTTCATTGCCTCTGTACTGACATGAACTGCAGCAGGACAGCCCCAGACCAGAAATTCTTTGCTTGAAATGGAAGAGCAGCCAGAACTTCAGAGCTACAGGTTGGACTGCCAGGTAACAGCATGAACTCAGAGGAGCCACAGGACCTGGTGTGCACACAGTGAGTGCGATAACTGTGAGTGCCAGTGTGCACAGAGGGAGCCACCTCAACTCCGGTATCACAGAAGGATGCTTAAGGTGTGATACCTGCACGGGCCCACAAGGGGAAGGTCCAAGCAAATACAAGACAGTGGCACATTCAACATTTATTAGTAACATAGTAGGACTCTTACTTTTTTATTATTTTCCTATCCTTTTATGTTTTATTTTTTTATTTTTGTGGTTTGGTATTGTTTGTTTTATTTTTTGGGTCTTTGGGTTTGTTTTGGTTTTTGGTTTTCTGGGGGGATAAGTTTTTGGTTCCTTCTTTTCTTACTTACGTATGGTGGTTAGTATCTTGTTTTATTTTATTTTATTCTCATCCTGTTTATTCTCTTAATATTTTCTGTTCTCTCTTGGCGGTATTTTTCTCTTTTTTTGTCAAAGTTGCTGTCTATACATGATGTATAAAAGTTAGCCTTTGTACCTTATCTTGTTTCTTTATCTGTTTGTCTTTTTTCCCTTCCCCCACTTCTTCTACAAAATCTTAAGTTTAGGCTATATACTATCTTCCCTCAAAACTTTTTCTTTGTCCCCTAAATGTATCTCTGTGTTTAATACACAAAATTTCCCACATCTCCATACTTATATATTCCAATAAATACAACAGCCTTACTATCTAAACTTCACCCATTCTCAACTGGATACAACCTTATTAGATGTAAATTCTTCCACAACCTAATCATATGTTCTACCTTACCTGACTCCTGCACCCATCACCCTAGCTACTCCACCATCACCCAACCCTCAACACTTGAAAAAGTATTGCTTACCGGTTGACTTTTCTAAATTCCCAATACTAAGACTGCGCTAAAAATAATACCCACAAACGATGGGAAGATAGCAGAAAAGCAGGCCTGAGAACTCTGAAAATATGAGAACCAGAAATAGTGGAGAAATGACAGAAGTCACAAACACTGACCTACAAGAAATGCAAGAAGGGGGGTTCCGAATCTTGATCTACAATATGATAAAAGTATTTAAAACAAGTTTAGAGGAGAGGAAAGATGAGTTAGAAATACTAAGAAAGAATCAGAAAGAGGTCTGGAATAAAATGAATGAAATGAAGTCAGCAATAGAAAGAAATTCTGGAAGATTAGATGAAATGGAAAGTAGAATATCACTGTCAGAAGACAATTTATTCAAAATCAGAAACACAATCAATAGTATACAGAAGTCATTACAGCAACAAAACCTAAACATACAGCAAATTTGAGACAACATGAAATGCCCTAACTTACGGATAAAAGGGATTGAAGAAGGGATAGAGGTACAGACCATGGGCATCCGTAATCTCTTCAGAGAAATAATTTTGGAGAATTTCCCAAACATGGAAAGAGACATAGATCTTCATGTTCAGGAGACATACAGAACACCATTAAGACAAGATCAAAGAAGGACCTCCCCACACAACAAAATAGTCAAAATGACTAACATAGAGGCCAAGGAAAAGATCTTAAAAGCAGTGAGAACAAAAGGTCGGGTGACATACAGAGGCAAAACAATAAGAATCACCCCAGACTATACAACCCAGGTCATGAATGCCAGGAGAGACTGGTATGACATGATCCAGACCTTGGAAGAAAATAACTTAAAACCAAAACCTATATATCCAGCAAAACTACCATTCAAAGTTGACGAAGAAACAAAAGTGTTTAAAGATAAACAAAATCTCAAAAATTTATGAATTCAAAGCCAACACTAGAGAAAATACTCAAAGAAATAAACCATAAAGAAGAATAAAGAAGCAGACTTCAGAACCAGAGAAGAGAGGACAGTGATCAGAGGGGCTTCTAAGTAAAGAAGAAAGAAAAAGCTACCAAACAGATGAAAGAACAAAAAATGACAGAAAACAAAAATCATATTTCAATAATAACTCTTAATGTAAAAGGACTTAACTCACCAATCAGAAGACATAGACTGGCAATGTAGATCAAAAAAACATAACCCAAATATATGGTGTTTGCAAGAAACTCACCTAACAGCCAAAGACATTCACAGACTGAAAGTGAAAGGATAGAAAAAGATATACCATGCTACTGGAGAACAAAAAAGGGCAGGGGAAGCAATCCTGATATCCAACAAAACAGACTTTAAACTAAGACACATCAGAAGAGACAAATCAGGGCACTTCCTTTTATTAAAAGGAAAAAGACACCAAGAAGATATAATGATAATAAATGCTTATGCTTCAAATGTGAATATTTACATTTGTAAAACAAACCCTTCCAGACATCAGATTTCAAATAGACACAAATACAATAATTCTGGGAGACTTTGATATGCCTCTCACACCACTGGATTGATCTTTAAGGCAAAAGATGAATAAAGACTCTTTAGAACTAAAGAAAACTATAAACCAAATGGACCTAATAGACATATACAGAATATTTCATCCAGAAACTACAGAATACACATTCTTCTCATCACCCCATTGAACCTTCTCCAAAACAGATCACATCCTGGGACAAAAAGAAACCACCATCAAATTCAAAAGATGTAATATAATTCCATGCATCTTTTCAGACCATAATGGAATTAAAGTAGAAATCAACATCAGGAAACTCAAAAGAAACTACGCAAATACATGGAGACTGAATGATACACTATTGAATGATGAATGGGTAAAAGCGGAGATTAGGAAAGAAAGAAATTTTTGGAAATAAATGTAAACATAGACACAACTTATCAAAATCTATGGGACACTATGAAGGCAGTATTAAGAGGAAAGTTTGTAGCATTGAGTGCCCACATAAGAAGGACTCAGAATCACCAAGTTCAGATCCTAATGGCACAACTCAAGGACTGCCACAGTCCAATCCCAAAACCAGCAGAAGACAGGAAATTATTAAAATTCGAGCAGAAATAAATGAAATAGAGAACAACAACAACAACAACAACAACAACAACAACAAGAAAACAATTCAAAGAATGCCGCAAACCGCTCAGTCGAAATTGCCGTGATTCCACTCACGATCGAATAATCTCAGAAACGATGGGTGAGGATTCGGGTGCTGTTCTGCAGCCACTTATCTGCAGTGATTCTTTCCCTTCTAGGAAATAAATTTCTTTAAGTTCCTATTTATGGCGCTTCTGGAAAGAATTTGACATGGACAAAAGCTTCTTGAGCTATTGACATTTTATTACAAGAACCCAGAAAATTTATATCCTTCACCAATGGGGTTAATAGTAAAAAAAAAAAAAAAGAAGAAGAAGAAGAAGAAAGGAGTGTAAGAGTGTAATCACCATAAATCAATAATCAAGGTAAAAAAACAAGTTAGTCTGGCATTCAAGAGATTAGCTCAGAATCTTCTCCGGATCCCGCAGCAGATCCAGCTGTCCTTGCGAAGGGCAAATTCCAGAAGAAACAGCACGCCCAGGGCTTGGAGGCCTCTCATGGAATCTTCTTTAACTTTTTTGGAACTTCCATCTTTAGGGCTTAGTCCATATGGCAGGCATGGGGAGATGTGGCAATCCAGGTGGATGTAATGGAATTCTCCCAGGTGTCATCCTGCCTTGTCTTCTAAATTCTGAAAGCTTAAGCAAACTCACAACACAGTTTGGCAGATAAAACACCAAAATATACCATGAAGTTTTTAGATTTAGTTGTCAGATGTATTTCCTTAGCTGCTGAACACTTTTCCTCAAACGATAGGCTTATTAGAAGCCTATTCCTCTTTTAATAATCCATTTCCATATCACAATCCTTCTGCAACCTGCTTTTAATCTTTCTAATTCCTTTCTTTCCCATTTGGGACAATCTTATGATAAGCTCTTCATACAAGAATCCTTTCTTATTCTCACCATATTTCCTTTCTTTTACACATTTATTATATCTATCCTTTGTTCTGACATACTCATTTCTTAGCCACGTGGCACCTTCTTGTCTCGGGCAGTGCTCATACTGGGTGTAAAGGTTAAGAATCTTCCTAGCCTTCAGCTCTATTGTATTGGGCAGTATTAGCTGCTCATAAAGTTTATCTTCTCTGTATCTAGGCAGGATCGCAAGGATAAACAGTTACTGGTTGCCTCCCCTTTAGGGCTAATGGTTTCAGTTAACTTAATGCTTTTACTGTGTGTTAATGAAAGTCAGAGATAGAGGGGAAATCCGCGTTTTGTAATTGTTGTTACGTGAATGCTGCCACTGCATCTGAATTCTAACTAGATTTTATTACCACTTGAACAAAGCTGAGGACGTTTAGAGGCTTAGACAAATTACCAGAAAGTTTATTTTCCACGGACTCAGTTTCTCTCACAGTCCTGATCTTACACCACCGGAGCAATTCATGTGGAGAGTTAAAAGAATCATTACCAAAAGAATAATAGTTATAAAAGAATATCTAAAGTGGAGGAGTATTTTGGCCAGAGACAACACCCTCTCTCAGGGCTACTTGCCAATTGGCTACGTGGGAGGTTGTCATGCACACAGATGCCCAGAGGAAGTAGGTGGTCTTGGCAAAAGAATTAACAAAACAAAAATCTGGTTCTTTGAAAAGGTTAATAGAATTGATAAACCCCTGGGCAACTTAACCAAGAGAAAAAGAGAATCAATGCAAATTACTAAAATCAGAAATGAAAAAGAAGGCGTCAGCACAGATAGTAGAGAAATACAAAGGGTTATCAGAAACTACTTTAAAATTTTACTCCAATAGACAAGAAAACATGGAAAAAATCGATAGATTCCTAAACACAGTTAACCTACCTAAACTGAACCAAGAGGACATAGGAAGCCTAAAGCAACCAATAGCAAACAAAGAAATATAAATGGCGATACAAACTTTTCATCAAAGAAAAGCCCAGGCCCAGATGGGTTTCCAGCTGAATTCTACAAAACCTTAGGTAAAGAACTAATACCAATACTGCATAACTTATTCCAGGAAATTGAAAGAGATGGAACTCTCTCAAATTCCTTCTATGAGGCCAGTATCACATTAATCCCCAAACCAAAGAAAGATACCTCAAGAAAGGAAAACTACAGACCAATATTCTTAATGAACATAGATGCAAAAATTCTAAACAAAATTCTAGCCATACACATTCAAAACCATATCAAGAGAATAATACAGCACGACCAAGTTGGTTTTATCCCGGAAAAAACAAGGCTGCTTCAACATATGCAAATCAATACATGCCATTCACCATATAAATAGAATCAAGAATAAAAAACCACATCATTATAGCAATAGATGCTGAAAAAGCATTTGAAAATATCCAACACCCATTCATGTTAAAAACACTACAGAAAATTGGAATAGATGGAACATACCTCAACACCATTAAGGCAATATACAACAACCCAAAGCCAAGATTATACTGAATGGGGAAAAACAGCAAGATTTCCCCTAAAATCAGGAACAAGACAAGGATGCCCATTATCACCACATCTCTTCAATATAGTCCTTGAGACTCCTGCCACAGCAATAAGAAAAGAGAAGGAAATCAAAGGAATTCAAATAGGAAACGAGGAATTTAAATCATCCTTATTTGCAGATGACATGATCCTTTATCTAGAAGACTCTAAGAACTCAACCAAAAGACTTCTGGAGCTAATTAACAAATTCAGCAAAGTTACAGGATACAAAGTCAACCTAAAGAAATCAGTGGCTTTTCTTTACACCAACAATGAATCCACAATGAAAGAAATAGAACAATCAATTCCATTCACTATAACCTCAAAGCCAATAAAATACTGAGGAATAAAACTAACCAAAGATGTAAAAGACCTCTACAACAAAAACTATAAAACACTAAAGAAAGAAATTGAAGAAGACCTTGGAAGATGGAAAGACCTCCCGTGCTCGTGGATAGGCAGAATAAATATAATCAAAATGGCCTTTCTGCCAAAAATGATTTATAGATTCAATGCAATTCCCAATAAAATACCAACAACATTCTTCAAAGACTTAGAAAAGGCTATCATGAGCATTATATGGAGAAAGAAAAGACCCAGAATAGCCAAAGCAATTCTCAGCAATAAGAATCATGCAGAAGGCATCACAATCCAAGAGTTCAAACTATAATATAGATCAATAATAGTAAAAACAGCATGGTACTGGCACAATTACAGGTAAACTAATCAGAAGAAAAGAATAGAAGATACAGAAACAAACCCACACACCTACAGTCAATTAATCTTTGACAAAGGGGCCAAACTTATACGCTGGAGAAAAGACAGCCTTTTCAACAAATGGTGTTGGGAGAATTGGCTATCCATTCATAGAAAGATGGAACTAAACCTCTATATCTCACCATGCATAGGAATCAACTCGAGATGGATCAAAGACTTAGAAATTAGACCAGAGACTGTGAAGTTATTAGAGGAGAGCAGAGGCTCAACAATACAACATATAGGCACAGGCAGTAACTTTCTCAACAAAACCTCCAAAGCTCAGGAAATTAAAGCAAGAATTAACAAGTGGGATAGCATCAACTAAGAAGCTTCTCCTCATCAAAGGAAACTGTCAAGAACCTAAAGAGGAAGCCTACAGAATGGGAGAAGATGTTTACCAGTCACCACTCCGATAGGGCCTGATATCCAGAATTTACAAAGAGCTCAAAAGACTCTACACTAGGGAAAAAAAAACCCAATCAAGAAATGGGCAATCGAATTGAATAGACACTTTACAAAAGAAGAGATACAAATGGACAATAGATTCATGAAAAGATGTTCTTCGTCATTAGCATCAGGGAGATGCAAACCAAAACTACACTGAGATTCCATCTAACCCCAGTCAGATTGGCAAGCATAAAGAAATCAAATAACAACAAATGCTGGCGAGGATGTGGGGAAAGAGGAACTCTTTTACATTGTTGGTGGGAGTGCAAAATAGTTCAGCCACTATGGGGATCTGTGTGGAGATTCCTTAGAAAACTGGGAATAGATCCACCATATTATACAGCTTTACCACTCCTGGGTATTTTTCCAAAGGGGTTGAAAATAGAGAACTACAACAACATATGCTTACCTATGTTCATAGCAGCACAATTTGTAATAGCCAAAATATGAAAACAGCCTAGGTCCCCATCAACAAATGAATGGTTTGCAAAATTATGGGAAATACACACAAAGGAATGCTATTCAACTATGAATAAGAACAAAATCTTGTCGTTTGTAAGAAGATGGATAGTGCTGGAAGTCATTATTTTAAGTGAGATCAGTCAAACACAGAAAGAGAAGGGACATATATTTCCTCTAATATGCCCAAACTAGTGAGCATTGGGGATACCAGAGGGACTACAGATAATGGAAGGGAAATCTCAGCAAAGTTTGAATAAAAAACTAAGAGAGGAAGGAGGCTGAACTTGATTGATGAGGGGTTACTTCCAAATAGGTGTAAAAGTATGACTATAGCAATGTTACTCTGGGTGTTAATTGTCGGGAGGGGGGAAGGGAAAATGAGGGGGGAGAGGGTACTAAATACAGATTAAATGTATAACATTTACTTTCAATAAAAAAGAAAGAAAAAATAATTTACAGAAGTCTTTTTTGATGTTGTGAATTGAACCATTGTGATTCTATCTCTGAGCTACATAGCTCCAGTACTTTTTTTTATTTTGAAACAGGGTCTCACTAAATTGCTGAGAGTCTTTTTAAATTGATAGCCTCAAACATTTTGTCCTTCTGTTTCGGCCTCTCAAGTACTGGTACTACATGAGTGTGCCACCACAATCAGACTTATAGAAGTATTTTTGTTATTCTTTGTGACAGAATGGGCAATATGCATAAAACCTCTCCTTCTTTATTATTATTATTATTATTATTTATTATTATTATTATTATTGATATTATTACTTTTATTATTTTACTGGAGTTTGAACTCAGCCAGGGCAGTCTACCTCTGAGCTACACTCCCAGCCCTTTTTTATTTTAAGTCTTGCTAGGTTGCTGAGAGTCTTGTTAAGTTGCTGGGGCTGGCTTCAAACCTTCCTGCTTTGGCCTCCCAAGTTCTAGGATTGCAGGTTTGTGCCGCCATGCCTGTCTGACGTAGAACACTTCTGTTGTATGCGGAAGCAGATGTCTATCTCAAGGAAAAAACTCTTCTTTGGTTGAGTGAAGTTCTAAACTAATCATTTTAATGGAACACAAATTTCACTTAAAAGAACATCAGAGAAGCTATGGTATTGACACTTGAGTATTTGGCAGATATTTTTTTCTAAATTAAAGTATTTGAAAAGTCACAGGGAACAAGTCAAAATATTTGCTGCCCATGTGAGTGTTTGTAAAATATATATATATTTATGGAAAAATTGTATCTGTGAACTTAAATGTTTCCCAACTCATAAAAATTAATGTTAACTAATGCATTTTTGATATTGTACATTTAAACATCAATATTTTGAAGATGTAAACTGATATTTCCCAAATAATCCATGAATGACTTGACAAAATCTTGCTTGGGTAAAATACTCTTCAAAGTAGACCAATAGATTTTAACATACTAAATATAAAATATTAACTGATATCTTTTCAGATTTCAAATACTACAATTAGCATTGTCAATTTTTGGTGTAGGGTTAAAGATTACCCACAATTATATAAAAGAGGCTTTTAAAATGGTAATTTGTTTTATAGCTATACATCTGAGTGAGACCAGATTTTCATAATATACACAAATCAAACTAACATGTAACATGGATAAAAAAGCAGATAAGAAAATCCCAGAGTCTTCTTTTATGCAGACATTAAAAGACTTACAAAACTATAAAATAATACCACTCCTGATTTTTTTTTTGCTTTGGGAAATGTATTATTGCTTATAAAAACCTTACTGTTTAGTAAATTTATTTTTATTTTTAAAGTAAATAAATATAGTTTCTATTCACCAAAGAAAATCATCAAGAGTCTAAAGAGCGTACAGAATAGGAGAATATCTGCCAACTACTCTTCTGATATAGGACTAATATCTAGAATATATAAAGCCCCAAAACACAGATAACCAATCAATAAGTGGGCAACTGAACTAAATAGACAATTCACAAAAGAAAATCTGCAAAAGGCAAATAAATGCATTAAAACTTTTTGACATCATTAGCAATCAGAGAAATACAAATCAAAACGACACTGAGATTCCATTTAAACCTAATCAGAATGGCAATCATCAAGAAGTCAAACAACAATAAATGCTGGCTAGATTGTGGGAAAAAAAGGAACTCTTAAATACTATTGAGGGGATTGTGAATATTTCCTGTAGCCACGCATGGTGGTGCACACCTGTAATCGCAAAACTTGGGAGGCTGAGACAGGAGGATTCCAGGTTTTATGGTCAGCCTCAGCAAGTAGTGAGACTCTTGTAACCTGGTAATGGATGCTCCACATGACTCAGCTATACCACTCTTGGATATCTTTCCAAAAGAAAAATAGCTAAATCATGTGTCTATCAATAGATAGACACTCTTGGGTATCTTTCCAAAAGAAAAATAGCTAAATCATGTGTCTATCAACAGATTAATGGATTACAAAATTATGGGCTATACACACTATGGAATTCTACTCAGCAATAAAGAAGAACAAAATTATATAATTTACAGAAAAAAGGAAGGGCCTGGAGAACATTATGTTAAATGATAGTATCCAGCCACAGAAAATGAAGGGTTATATTTTTCTCTCATATGTGAAAGCTAAAGAGTAATTGGGGTATAAGAGGAACTTTAGATAGTGGAGGAGAAACCATAGTGGAGTTATGGAAGAGGTCTAGGGGAGAAGCATTGGGAAGGGAAGATAAGAGGGAAAACCAATGAAAGAAACACATATGTACATATGTGAAATCACCTGATATATGTATGGAAAAGGATATAGAGTGGGGAGAGAACCAGTGGGAAGCTCTTCAAGTACTGTCTGCATATATATTCCTCTCTCAGAACTAAATAATTATGTGAGATTATAATGTACCAACAAAAGTATTTAATATATATTAAAATCCTATTTCTAATTTAAAATATTTGTAATCATCAATAATGTTGAAGTGTGAGGAATATTGAGCACAAAAAACATATGGACCATTATTTTAGAGAGATGCACACACAGAGAGAAGGAACTATCCAGAATTTTGAAACCACAAATCAAAAGTACATGGAGAGCTAAGTTCTTTAAAAGTCACTTTACCCTCTGGGAGACAATTAAACAACTGCTTTATAATCTGGATCTAACATCTTTACTAAAGTTTACACCATGCAATTCCAGAGCAGAAAAAGACACAGCCCAAGTTTTGCCCTAGGACATAGTTCTCTTCTTGTTTTCTTTTTCTTTTTAATTTTTTTTATTGATGCATTGTATTTATACATCATATTGGGGTAAAAAAAACAAACTCTTGTAGACATAAATGCACACATCACCCAGCCAGCCTCCACCCAGTCCCCACCTCACTTCCTCCCTATCCCTCCCTCCCATGCTTGGTTTAGTGGTTGACTAAGATGTGGATAAATACACAATGCGCTTTAAAGGGTTTCCCTCTCCCCACCTCCCATTCCCACAGTTAGGTTGACTTTTTGCTCCTATACAGGATCTCCTTTTTCACCTTGAGGTCCTCCTATGACCCCATTCACCCTAGCTTTCACATATTAGGGAAAGCATCCGATTCCATTTTGTGACTGACTAATCTTGCTTAACATAATGTCCTCAGGATCCATCCATTTACATGAAAATACAGCAATTGTATTTTTTTTTATGGCTGAGTATAATTCCATTGTGTACATATCCCACAGTTTTGTAATACATTCATATGTTAATGGACATCTTGTCTGGTTACACAGTTTGTTTATGGTGAATTGTGCAACTATGAACATAGATACACATGCATTAGTTTGATGGTTTAGTTTCCTTTCTTTTGGGTAGATACCCAGAAGTGGTATTGCTGGATCAAATGGTAGATTTATTTGCATTCTTCTGAGGATTCTCCATACTGTTTTGTAAAGTGGTTGTACTAACTTGCAATCCTACCAAAAATGTTTTTGAGTTCCCACTTCTCCACATCCTTGCCAGCATTTGTTGTTGTTTGTGTTTTGAATGATTGCCATTCTAGTTGGAGTTAGGAGAAATCTCAGAGTAGTTTTGATTTGCATCTCTCTGATTGCCAATGATGTGGAGCATTTATTTTTCATGCATTTATTGGCCATTTGAATTTCTTCTTTGGTGAAGTGTCTATTTAGTTCACTTTCCCATTTTTTAATTGGATGATTTTTTTAGTGTTGAGTTTCTTGAGTTCTCCTTATATTCTAGATATTAGTCCTCTATCAGAGGGGTAAGTGGCAAAAATCTTCTTCCATTATGTTGGCTCTTGAGATTGAGGTCCTTGACAGTTTCCTTTGCTCAAAAGAAACTCTTCAATTTCATGCAATTCCACCCATTGATTTGCATTTTTTTTGTTGTGTCTTCGGGGTCTTGTTGAGAAAGTTTTTATCTGTGCCAATTTGCTGCAGTTTTGGAACTATCCCCTCTTCAAGGAGCTTCAAGGTCTCTGATTTGATTTCCAAGTCTGTGATCCATCTTGAATTGACTTTTGTACAGGGTGAGAAAGTGGGATTAATTTCCAATTTTCTGCATATGGTTAACCAGTTTTGCCAACACCATTTGTTGAAGAGACTATCTTTTCTCCAGTGTATGTTTTTGGCCCCTGTGTCAAAAATCAATTGGCTGAAAGTGCGTGGGCTTGTTTCTGGGTCTTCTATTCTGCTCCATTGGTCTATGTATTTTTTTTTTTTGCCAGTACCATGCTGTTTTTATTACAATGGCTTTGTAGTATAGTTTAAAGTCAGGTATTGTGATTCCTCCTGCATGGTTTTTGTTGCTGAGAACTACCTTCGGTATTCTGGGCTTTTTGTTATTCCAGATAAATTTAAGAACTGATTTTTTCTATGTCGGTGAGGAAAGATCTTGGTAGTTTAATGGGCATTGCATTAAATCTGTAGATCACTTTTGGAAGGATGGCCATTTTAATGATATTTATTCTGCCAATTCATGAACATGGAAGATCCTTTCATCTTCTAAGATCTTCTTCGATTTCTTTTTTCAGTGTTTTATAATTTTCTTTGTAGAGATCTTTTACCTCCTTGGTCAAGTTTATTCCTAAGTACTTTGTTTTTTTTGTGGGAGATCCTGAGTGGAAGTGTTTTCTGAATTTCTTTTTCAGTGGATTTATGGTTGGTGTACAGGAAAGCTTCTGATTTTTTAAGATTGATTTTGTATCTAGATACTTTGGTGAATTTGTTGATCAGTTCTATAAGCCTTTTGTTTGAGTTTGTTGGGTTTTCTAAATATAGTATTATGTCATCTGCAAATAGTGAAAGCTTGAATTCTTCTTTTCCTATTTGTACTCCTTTGATTTCTTTTTCTTGCCTTATTGCTCTGGCTAGAGTCTCTAGTACTGTATTGAAAAGAAGTGTTGATAGTGGACATCCTTGTCTCATTCCAGTTTTTAGGGGGAATTCTTGAAGTTTTTCCCCACTTAATATGATGTTGGTGGTGGGCTTATTGTAGATTGCCTTAATAATATTGAGATATATTCCTTCTATTCCAATTCTCTGCAGTGGTTTTTATCATAAATGGATGTTGAATTTTATAAAATAAATTTTCAGCATCTATTGAAATGATTATGTGATTTTTGTCCTTGGTTCTGTTTATATGGGGAATTATATGGATTGATTTTCGTATGTTCAACCAGCCTTGCATCCCTGGGATGAACCCTACCTGGTCATGGTGTATGATTTTCTTGATGTGATTTTGAATGCGTGTTGCTAGTAATTTGTTTAATAGTATTGCATCCAAGTTTATCAGAGATATAGGCCTGTAGTTTTCCTTCCTTGAACTGTCTTTATTCGGTTTGGGTATTAGTGTGATGTTGGCTTCACAGAATGTATTTGGGAGCGTCCCGTTTTTTTCTATTTCATGAAATAATTTGAGGAGTATTGGTTTTAGCTCTTCTATAAATCTTTTATAGAATTCACTTGGGAAACCATCTGGTCCTGGGCTTTTTTTTGATGGTAAGCTCTTTATTCCTGTTTCAATCTCTTTGATTGTTCTTGGTTTGTTTAAGTGTTGTATATCTTCTTGACTCAGTTTAGGAAGGTTGTATTTATCTAGGAAGTTGTCAATTTCCTCCAGATTGTCCATTATGTTAGAGTATAGTTTTTCAATGTAGTTTCTGATAATCCTCTGGGTTTCTACACTATCAGTAGTAATTTCTACTTTTTCATCCCTTATTT
Organism: Muscardinus avellanarius; assembly: GCF_963383645.1. Classification (NCBI taxonomy): domain Eukaryota; kingdom Metazoa; phylum Chordata; class Mammalia; order Rodentia; family Gliridae; genus Muscardinus; species Muscardinus avellanarius. Next base: position 33,108,770 of record NC_137804.1, on the reverse strand, counting down.
TCATAATTTGGGTTGATTCTCTCTCTTTTTTAGTAATCCTGAGTGGAATGCATGGGCTAGTAACTTATTTTTTTTGTCAGATGTTGCCTCTTTGTCTCCAGACAGTGCATGTACTTAAGTACAGGCTTCAGTAATCTATCTTATTTTCACCTCTATTGTATTAATTGTCTATGAACTGTGGGTGCTTTGAGTAATAGAATTTACATTTCTTATATCCAGGCTGGACTACAAAGACGAGGAAGTAAACAAAAGCGCTGATCGCCTCTATGTATCTTTCAGGCTAAATGCTTCAACTGTCTTTATAGGCATCTAAAGCCAAAGGTCTTATTTGCCTTTACGCTTTTATTGTGGAATAATATTAGGACAAAGGGAAGAGAAGAAGGAGAGCTCTGCAGTATAACAGCTGTTGCCCCTTCCTACCTGAGTGCTTGGGCAACATTCAGGCACTAATTGTCTTTTTACATTTTTGGAAATCAATACTAGAGCACTTTTTCAATAAGGGGATAGCAACTGTAAGATACTTTTTTTCTGGGATAAAAATTACTTTTATTATACAATATTGAGGCTTTATATTTCTATGTTTACTAAGGCTAAAAATAACATCAGCAACAATATATATATATATATATATATTATATATACATTATATATTATATATATTATATATATACACTATATATTATATATAATGTGTGAACACACACACACACACTATATATATATATATATATATATATATATATATATATATATATATATAACATTATTTTATTTTACATCCTTCACAAAATATGTTAAATGTTTAGTTTTTTCATTTCTTTTTCTTTTTCTTTTTTTTTTTTTGGTGGAGCTGGGATTGGGACCCTTCTACCTCCTGGCTATATTCATAGACCTATTTTATATTTTATTTGGAAACAGGGTCTCTTAAGCCAGAAAGGTTGGCTTCGAACTTGCATGATCCTCCTATCTCCACCTCCCAAGTGCAGGGATTACAAGCATGTGCCACCACACCCAGCATAGTTTTCTCATTTCTGCTCCCCTCAAAATTAGCAAACAAGCTGATCAAATATTATATAAAGAAATACTATAAGTAACAACAAGTCCTTAAAAGGAAACTATCTACATATTATATCTTGTCTTGATGTGGCATGATTCTAGGTTCCTGGGGTGACCTAGCTGGCTACTTGGCACCACTAGCCAACACATTTTTTATGGTAATGTAGATTGAACCTAAGGACATTCAAACACTAAGTAACACCTTTATTACTTTTTACTTTTTATTTTGAAACAGAGTGTCACTAAATTGTTGAGGTTCTCACTACATTTCTGAGGCTGGCTTCAAACATGTGATCCTCCTATCTCAGCCTCCTAAATATTGGGATTAAAGGTATGATCCACCATAACTGGCTTAACCTGACATGTTAACGTTCAACAAAAGCAACATAGAGTCTCTCAAGTACCAAATGTACTTCCTTGAAACCAGAAGGCTGAGAAGTTGATCACAGCATCCTACTAGTCTCCTCTGATAAGTGATTAAGGAATAAAATGTGGTCTGGAGAGTAATGGTGAAGATTTGATATTGAGTTCCCTCAGATTTTAGCTGAGCCTGAAGTCCCATTGTAGAAAAATGGTCTGTTCCATTTGTTAGAAAGTTAGCAAGAAGTGAGGTCTTGCTTCACTGGGAGATACAAGAAGTCACTTTGCCTCATTGATGGACAACTTCATCCATAAATAGCCTCTGTCATAGCCAGGTAATACCTTCATTTGCTTTTAACTGAGTGCATTATAACTTTACATTATATTGAGATACAGCGTCAGAAAAATACATGCACACAACTCTTGTTGACCTCCCCACCAGGTACCCCCTCATGGTCTCTTCCCAAGTCTTTGATATTTATTTTGGCATTTTTATATATTCACAACATTATTTCTACTAATGCATTCTTTATGACTTTTTCCTACTAGTAATCCCCCTCAGTCACTCTCCTGGAGTCTCTGCTTCTCTATTTGATATTGCTCACATTTCTGAATATCTCTGTAATTTCCACATATAAGAAAGAACACACATCTATTCATTCTTTGGAACTGGGCACATTCCATATAATATTCTTGAGTTCTATGTAATTTTCTATAAATGGTATGATTTTGTTCTTCTTTATGACTGAGCAAAATTCCATTATGTGTACAGATTTGTGATTCATTTTTATGTTGATGAACACCTAGGCTGATTTCTATTATAAGTTGTGCTGCTATAAACATGGATAATCAAGAATCATCATAATATTCTGATTTCATTTTCTTTGGGAAGATGTCCAGTATCACTATTGATGGGGCATATAATACTTCTGTTCTCAGTCTTCTGAGAAACCATACCACTTTCCAAAAGGATTGTTCTAGTTGGCAATACACCAAGAGTATAATAGAGCTTCTATTTCCCCACATACTCACCAGCATTTATTATTGTTCTTAATAACTGCTATTCTAATGGGAGTGAGATGGAATCTCAGTGAAGTTTTGATTTTCATTTCCCTGCCTCCTAAAGATGATGAACATTTTTTTCATGTTTTTTGGTCATTTATATTCCTTCTTTTGATAAGTGTCTCTTTAGTTTGGTTTCGTGTGTGTGTGTGAGTGTGTGTGTGTGTGTGTGTGTGTGTGTGTGTGTGTGTGTTGGGAATTGAATATAGAGGCATTCTACCTCCAAGCTACACCCAAACTAGATTTTTTTGTATGGTAATGAGGATGGAACCCAAGGACATTCTACCTCTGAGCTACACCTCCAGCCCTATTTTTTTTATTATTTATTTTAAAACAGTCTCACTGAGTTGCAAAGGGTCTCACTAAGTAGCTGAGGCTGTCCATGAACTTGTAATCTTCCTGTCTCAGCCTCCCAAATACTGGGATTACAAGTGTGAGCCACCATGTCCAGCTATGGTTTCTCATTTTTTAGTGTTACACTTTTTAAGCTCTTTATATATTCTAGATATTAGATCTTTGTTGAATAGGTAGGTGGTGAAGATCTCATTCTGTAGGCTCTCTGTAGGATATTAATGGTTAATTTGCTATATAGAAGCTTTGAAGTTTCTACCTGTAACTATAGGTTGTCGTGTTGATCCTATACTTTTTTCTAGCAGTTTTAGAGATTCTGGTCTAATTTCTAGGTCTTTGAACCATCTTGAGTTTACTTTTGTGCAGGGTGAGAGGTTAGGGTTTTATCCCATTTTTCTACATAAAAACAGCCAATTTTCCCAACAACATTTGTTGAAAAGGCTGTTCTTTTTCCAGTGTATGAGTCTATCAAGGATAAACTGGTTACAGATAGGAGACTTTGTTTCTGAGTCTTCTGTTCCCTTAGCACTGACTCCCTGTGGCCATCTGAGACCTGAACTATATGGGCTGTTCTCTAGTACTGTGTAGTTGGGGTGAGTGGGGCTGTTCTCAAGGTGGAAAAACACTGGTGCTGGGTCAGTAGTGGAAAGGGTATGTTTTCTTCCCTAGCTTCAGGCATTGTGTCCTTCTCATTTACCATCTTAAGCCCCGCCCCAGATACTATTTCTTAAACCTGAATGGAACCGGGTATAACAAGCTTAACATGCTTTCTAACTTTGTATCATGTGAAGAGAATTAAGCCTGGGAGTTTTGCTTAAGTACTGATGGGAAAGTTTCCAACCTCATGAATTTGGCAATGGGCACTAGGCTGTGGCATGGAAAAGGGCAGTGGCCTTTTCATTTGCATAGTTGTGATGAAGGAAGTTTTCAGAATATATAGAACTCACAACATGAACAATGCCAATGGAATTTCTATGTATGAAATGAACATCTCTGTAACCAATAAAAGCTGCCAACTAGTAACAGACCATTTTTCCCTTTTGTTTGTGAACAAGAGAACCATGTATTTTAGGTAGTATATCAGAATTTTTTGGCAGATTATGTTTGCATTGGTTTATCACAAAAGTACCTCAATGTATTTGTGTATGATATCAGTTCACTAACAAAACAAATGACTTTACCCTCAACTTTGTAGCCAAAATAAAGAAACAGGTCATGTGCATTTCTCTTACAATTTTGTGATTCATATTGTTGATATAAAATTAATTATCTAGTCTGATATCCATGTTTTGAAGTAAGCATTGTAATAAAAAGTCAACCCCCAGCATAGATTCCCTTTATTAGTGTCTTTAATATCAATTAATTAAGTTGCCAGCAATTTTGTTTTGTCAATTAAAGCAACATGACCATAGCATATTATCAATTGTTAAACTCCTTTTCAATAAAAGATTAAATTGCTCCAAAACTTTAATAGCATAAAGGATTTCAAATAATTTTTAATTCATCAGAAGACAACAGGTTTCTCAAAGATAAAACATAGAAACTAATTATGCCTAATTCATATTTCTTAATATTTCCCCTTAATCTTATTTATTTATTTATTTATTTATTTATTTATTTATTTATTTATTTATTTTTGTGGTATTGGGGTTCCTGGAAACCCTTCTACTTCCGGGATACACTCCCAGACTTATTTTTATACTTTTTTTTTATTTGGAAAAAGGGTCTCTTAAGCCAGCGCGGCTGGTTTCAAACCTGTGCGATCCTCATGCCTCTGCCTCCCAAGCAGACATTAAGAGCTCACTATATCCAGGTATGGTGGTACATACTTGTAATCCCAGTAATTGCAGGAAAGGGCTGAAGCAGGAGGATAGCAGGTTTGAGATAAGTCTCTACATTTCAGCAACTTAATGAAACCCTTTTTCAAAATAAAAAGGGCTGGGATGTAGGTGGGATTTGGAATGACCCCGAGTTATAAAAAAGAGATTAATATTGCTTCCTGTGTTTATAAATTTATTTTTCTTATCACGCCTTTCATGTACCAGGTACATGTGTAAATATGAACTCTTTTTAAACTGGACATCTTATGAGGTAGTCACTGTTACTAAATTTCTTTATGGGTAAAGAAGTTCAAGCACAGAGAGGGTAAATACCTTGCACATATTCATGCAGCAAATAAGTGGAAGAGTCAGGATTTGAGCTGCCAGAAAATATGGCGAATAGACCATGCTGCCCTTGCATTATTACTACCTGTTACATGCTCCTACCAAAATGCACACTGACTTTCTTTATTATAGATATTTCACTTTCTAATGCAATGCAATGTTGAAAAAAAAGACTATCCATACTCCTGCCTCCCTCATACAACATCTGAAAATATTTCTGCATATTCTCTCCAGTTTTTATTAAATGTGTGATTTTTTGCAATAGTTCTTAGACCAGACATGCAATTTCACCTGCCATTTTACACCATAATATGAGAGCATAATTATGCAATAAAACAATATTCCCCAAAATGTATTTTATCACAATAGTTGTATTATTAGTCAGCCTTTGTTACTTTCTGTTGGTTTATGTTTATGATGAACATCCTTCCTGGTGAATGTCAGGCTTTATGTGGCTGGGTTAGCTCATACACAGAATTTGCATCAAATTCTGGGTACAATGTTACAGTGGCTAGATCCAAAAAGGAAAGTTGGAGCTCTGCCAGATATGAAAAGTCTTTCTGGGCATGGTTGTGCATGCCTGTAGTTCTGGTACTTGAGAAACTATGGAAGGAGGATCAGAGGCTCAAAACCAGATTCAACAACTTAGTAAGCCAACTCTCAGCTGTCTAGCAGCAAGACTATTTCCAAACAAAAAAGAAAAAGAAAAAGTAAAGAGCTGAGGGTGTAGCTTGGAGGGTAGACTTCCCCTGAGTTAGTTAAATCTCCAGTAACATACCACACACACACACACACACACACACACACACACACACACACGTAATGCTCTTCAGCTTATTCTGTGTCCCCTAGAACACAGTGTAGGAAACATAGCCCTGGTGATAAGAAGAGACATTATGGGGAAACCAACACAATAGCTATAAAAGTCTAAACCATACAGAAAGAGAGTTAATCCAATACTAAGTAGAGATGTGCATGGTGCTTTGTGGAGGAGAAGCCTGTATAACTAATACCACTGCCAGTTACCAAGAATTATTAATAGAAATCTGCATATTTAAACAAATCAAATACACTGAAAATCCAAAGCAGGATATTTTATTACATGCTCTTTTTTTTTTTAAAGGACAGGTTCTGATAAAACAAATTTCCCTTGAAGCACAATTGTTCTTCATAGCTTCCAATGAAAGGGCTTTGCCAAATTTAATTTCCTTCATTTTGTTCTCTTTTTCTTTAATTACAGAAGCAATATGTGTTTATTATATGGAGTTCAAAGGATATGGAAAAATGCAGAGTAAAAACAGTCCATTTATTTGCCATTACCACCTTCCAATCATTGTATCCAGAAGTAACATCAGGCAGCACTTGAGACTTAAATCTTCAGACTTGTTTTTTATTTACAAATATTTTATGCATATTCAAGTATATACAGACATAAAAATGCTTTGGTATAGATACTGACATATAAAAATTTGCCTTGTGCTTTTACTAATCATGGAAAAATAGTCTAAAAGAGAACAAATCAAAGCAGAAGTGTGCCCTATTAAAAGTTGCTAATGCTCAGAAAATAACATTAAATTTAAAAGAATAAGAATAAAAAATAAACATGTAGTTGAGAATACAAAGAACTATTCAATAAATGACACATACATATATAACTTCTGTGGCCAATTTGTTGTATAAGTGATTATATAACTATACCTACTCATCAGAATTAGACCAACAATAACAATAGCATTGAACATATATATCAGGTGACACACAGAAATAGGACAAATTTAGCACCTATGCTCATTGTTGTCTGCATTCTAGCTTATTTGATCTGACATTCTGCCAATCATTGTGATCATATATTGTCCCTTGATGTGCTCATATATTACCAAATATTCTTACTTTCCCCCTATGTTTCCCTTCCACGTGCTTAAGGCATTATTTGTGGTTCAAATAATAGATCATTTTTTCCATCCTTGCAAAGACTTTCTTCTTCTTCTCCTTCTCCTTCTCCTTCTCCTTCTCCTTCTCCTCCTTCTCCTTCTCCTTCTCCTTCTCCTCCTTCTCCTCCTTCTCCTCCTTCTCCTCCTTCTCCTCCTTCTCCTCCTTCTCCTCCTCCTCCTCCTCCTCCTCCTCCTCCTCCTCCTCCTCCTCCTCCTCCTCCTCCTCCTTCTTCTTCTTCTTCTTCTTCTTCTTCTTCTTCTTCTTCTTCTTCTTCTTTGGGTACTGGGGACTGAACTTGGGGCATTCTACCTCTAATCAATGTCCCTAGCTCTTTTTATTTTTGAAACAGGGTCTTGCTAAGTTGCTGAGGCTGGCTTTGAACCTGAGATCATCCTGTCTTCACCTCCCAAGTACTAGAAGTACAGGCATGTGCCACTATGCCCAGCTGCAAAGACTTTCTTGATAGCTATGACCCAAGAAGATTTTTTTTAGCTTCTCTGTGGTAGAGTCTGCCACTTTGTGCTCAACCGACCATTTTAGTGTTAGATTGTGGCTAGATTGTGTGTTTCTTGGGCACTGCTAGGTTGACTAAGTTGCCTGGGAGGTTAAGACAGAAGGATTGCAGGTTTGAGGCAAGCCTCAGCAACTTAGTAAGATCTTTAACAACTCAGTGAGATTATGTTTCTAAAAATAAAAACTAAAAAGGGCTGGGGTATATCTCAGTGTAGAAATGCTCTGGCTTTAATCCACAATACCAAAAAAATGCTTGATGAGAAATTGATTTTATTTGCTATGAATTTCATCATATATGGAATCTAGAATATCATTAAACTTCTAAAACCATCAGAAAATTTGGGAAAGTGCATTCATGTGTGGGGTGGTGAAGGAGGGGGCCCATGGCTTTTGAAAAATGATTTATAGAGACTCTGTCTCCAAAGGGCCAAGAACCATTACTTGAGTCATACAGTAGACACACAACAAAGGGCATTGTTTCTTTCCATAGATGAAAGAGGTTATAAACCATTTGTTTCTACCTCTCCATTTCAACTGATTTCTCAGATACTTGACATTAATAAACTTGTGATATTTTTCAATAACCATAAACTCCCTTTATGGCAGAAGATCGCAGCAGGGAGGGCTGTAATGAGAAAAATGCCTCAGGCCAGAGGGTTTGAATAAAAATGAGACTTGCACTTTAATATGGTCTCAAATCTAAGCACACCTTTTTGCATTCCATTAAACCTGTGTGCAGTTCTGCAAATATCTCTTTTTTACTCCTTGTGCTTATGCATTATTGCTATGTATGATCCTTGGAATAAAGCATGGATCTGAACAGTAAGAATGATTCTATCGAACAACATCTAAAGCAAAAAGAAGTCCATTAGGTGAGCTCATTACTTCTTAAAATGTCATACCCTACAATAAAAAAACACATCATTTATACTGACTTAAATTAGAACTGGTTTCCAAGTAAGTATTAGGTTGAATCTCTGAGAGAATGACAGATGACACCTTAGACAATTACACATCTATCATAGAATGAGACATATTTTGACTTCAAATGATGAGAACAATTATACCTGTACAGGAATAGGAGCAAAGTCAGGGCTTCCAGGGAATTGCAGCATCTAGGTTTTAGTCTGTGCTACCATTAACAGGTATGTGGACATGGACAAACCAATTTCCCTCATTTATAAATGAAGTGTGTTGGAATCAGTCTCCTTTTTGTATCCTTCCAGTTTCAGCTTTTAAATAAACTCTGAAACTTTGAAGTGTCACTTCAAAGGCAGTGAAAAGATTAAGAAAGTTTTGACTATAAGGAAAAATAAGGAACAAGGTTTATCTATGAGAAACAAGTTCTTGAAAACTCCTGTTGTATTGTGATTCTGTAAAGTGAAACTCCTTGTTTTTCTAGAGATATGCTATTTTAGGTAATTTATTACAAACATTCAAGCTTTGGGGATCCGAGGCACAGATTCTTCCTACAGGTGAGAACTACTCAAATAAGCAATGAAGTAAGGTGGACTCAACAGTTAAAAGATTTCTGTTTGTTCATTTTCTTCTTTCTTTCTTTCTTTCTTTCTTTCTTTCTTTCTTTCTTTCTTTCTTTCTTTCTTTCTTTCTTCTTTCTTCCAAAAGAAACAGGTACAAACTTCTGAAATCATGGGAAAGAGGAACAACAACAGAGCAATGAGCCCTCACAACTGCACAATAACAGAATCTGAAAACACACAGATGCAGAGATTTCCAGAAGATCAAATCAGAAATGTAAATATAGAAATGATTCAGGATTTTAGAAAATAATTTAGAGAGAGTCTGAAAGAAATAAAGGATGCAATCATTGAAGTAAAGGCATCAACTCAAACTATAATTGATTAAACCACATGGAGAATAGAATCTCGCTCCTAGAAGATGATCACTCCAAATATGAATGCATAGTTTATAACATAGAAAAAATTATCAACAGGAATTGGACATTGAAGAAATATGGGCCTATTTTAAGAGAGCTAACCTAAGAATTATTGGCATAGAGGAAGGAAAAGAAGGTGAAACCAAAGGGATCAACAATCTCTTCAAAGAATTAATAGCAGAAAAATTTTCAAACATAGAACAAGAGGTGATACACAAGTTCAGGAAACATATAGAACTCCCTTTAGACAAGAACTGAGAAAAGGTTCTCCACACCACATAATTATCAAAATGACCAATGTCAAAGCTAAAGAGAGAATCTTAAAGGCAACAAAAATAAAAGGCCAAGTGACATTCAGAGGCAAACCAATTAAAATCACTCCAGACTTCCCAAACCAAGTCATGAAACCCAGAAGGGCCTGGAGTAAAACATTCCAGACTCTAAAAGAAAACAACTTCCAGCCAAACATTTCCTACCCAGCAAAACTGTTTTTCAGATTATATGAGGAAATAAGAAGCTTCCATGACAAAGAGAAGCTGAAGAAATTTATGTCTTTAAAACCAGCACTAGAGAAAACACTCAAAGAGATTAACTACAGAGAAGAAATAAGTAATACACGCCAGAATCAGAGGAATAAGAATTTCCAACAGACAACTAAGCAAAAAGGAAAAAACAGTATTTCAAACAGAAATAAAATCTCAACATGTTAGGAATTAAAAATCATCTCTCAATAATCACATTGAGAGTAAATGGCCTCAACTCCCAAATAAAAGTCATAAAGTGGCAAAATGGATTATAAAAACAGAACCCATCTATCTGTTGCTTGCAAGAAACACACCTTACAAAAAAAAAAAAAGAAACACACCTTACAAGTAAAGATAGAAACAAACTCAAACTTAAGGTAAAGGGCTGGAGCAAGGTAATCCATGATGTTAAGGTATATTCCTTCAATTCTGATTCTCTGCAGTGCTTTTAGCATAAATGAGCTTTGGATTTTGTCAAAAGCTTTTTAAGTGTTTATTTAAAAGATCATGTAATTTTTTTCAGTTTTGTTTTTAGCATATTATAAAAATACACTATTTTCCATTGACACAAATCCTTCTCACTAATGTTGAATAACCATTTCAGAAAAATGATTAGATGATGCATTGAGAAATTTTCTTTGATGGTGGAAACAAAACCTTCACCTTACCTCTGGCATAACAAAGAATCACATATTGGGTGGCTTAAACAACAAAAATGTATTTTTTCAAAGTTCTGGAGGCTGGAATTAAAAGAACAAGAAGCCTGCAGAGATGGTACCTGGTAAGACCTCTTTTCTTAGCTTTTGGAGAGAAGCTTTCTTTCATTTTCCTTTTTTTATTTTTTGGTACTGGGGATTAAACCCAAGGACTTTCTACCTCCAAGCTACACCCCAAGACCTATTTAATTTTTTGTTTTGAAACATGGTCTTGCTATATTGCTGAGATTCTCACTAAGTTGCTGTGAAACTGAAATCCTCCTGTCTCAGCCTCCCAACTACTAGGATTGCAGAAGTGTGCAAACATGCCTGACTCCTTAGCTCTTAAAAAAATTTTTTTTGAAACAGGTCTCGGTAAGTTGCTGAGGTTAGCCTCAAACCTGTAATCCCCAGGAATCAGTCTCCATAAACCACGATGCCCCCAAAATGACAGCTTTCTTACTATATCCTTACATGCTCTTGCCCCTCTGCATACATGGAGAGAGTGACCAAACTCTGGTACATGTCTTATAAGAATACTAATTCTATTGAATCAAAGCCCTACTCTATGGCCTCATTAGACATTAATTACCTCTTTGAAGGCCTTGTCTCTAATATAGTCATATTGGAGTTTAGGAGTGCAGCTTAGAATTGAGAGGCGGCTGGACAATTCAGTACAGATCCTCATCACAGCTTCAGGAGCAATGCCTAACATTTTCTAGACACTAACAACACTTCTTTCTGTTATTTGTATAGTAGTAGAATTGCTTTCCCAATAAACTCAAGGCAGGTTAGGAAGATTGCTTTGTTATATAAGTAAAAAAGAGAATTACTACAAAGTTTTTGTTCAAAACACCCTTCCTCTGATCACTTACCCAAAGCTTTTTTTATTTTAATTTTTAAATTAATTAATTAATTAATTTTATGTGGATCATATTGAAAATGCCATACATTTAGACTGTGGTTAGTCTTCTCTCCCACTTCCACTTCCCCTTCTGACAGAGCCAGCTGGCAAAAGTACGGGTTCTGAAGAGAGGCGTGAGGATGAAGAATTTTTAATTCTAATGTAGGGGAGCCACCAGCCTACTATCTCTACTGGTCAACCCCTGTTCCTGGGTCAATATTTTCTATGGGTCGATGACTATGCCTGGGTCAGTATTCTCTATTGTGCCGAGGCTCCTGGCCGATGCCTACTTCTGGGTCAATCTCATCTTTATTGCACCGATGCTGGGTTTGTTTTTCCAGAGGCATTTATACACAGCCACAGGTCAATCAACATTCTCATGCTATCACCACCAGAATACAATAAAGACCAATACAAAACACATACATTACAGATAGGTTAATCAGTACCCTCATGCCGTCACCATCTGATTTTCTCCCCAAACCTTGTTGAGTCTGGGTGAAGGACAGTCAGAGACACAAATCTAGGAGAAAGCCTTATTGGTTCCCCATACCCTTCCCCCTCCCAACAATGAGTGTCCAGGTTAACCATGGTATATTCATACTTTTACACATATTTGTATGTAGCTCCTCCATTAATCAACCTCAGCCTTCGTTGTCTCCAATCCTTCCATTTCAGCTAGGCTGAGGTTTTTCCTTCATTATCTGGAGTCCCTCTGGTATTCCTAATAATCCCTAGCTTGGGCATAATAGAGTAAACATATGTCCTTTTTCTTTCTGTGCTTGGCTGATATCACTTAACATAATGTTCTCCAGGTCTTTCCATCTTCTTGCAAATGACATAAAAATTATGGTAAATACACACAATGTAATTCTATTCAGCTATAAAGAAGTCAATGCTTTCTTATGCTGCAACTCAGTCTGTTCAGACTAGGGTCCTGACTGACATACCCACATCCCCTTGGTCATGGGTTATTGGCTCAGGGGCTCAGCCTGGCTTCATCCGCAACTCAGTGGACCACATTCACACACATGGCACTTTCACTCACTGATACCCCAGTAGTTGCTTTGCTCTGTGAGGCAGGGCTGGAGCCACATACAGTAGCCATGACAGTATCTCACTGTGCTTTTATGAACAGGCTTTGAAAGTGGCTCACTTGGCAAAATGAACCTCCACAATATATCCTATGACTCTTTTCTCACTGGGAGAAAAGCTATTGCTTCATGAAACTGTGACTATTTGGTAGAACCTTTGTCTGTGGAATGCTGAAAGTAATTTTCTTATGCAAATCTCTAAAAAAGAAACTTTTAAGGAGTGAAAGCCATTTTTCATTCTTTGATGATGTAAAATAAAGAAAGAAAGAAAGAGAACTCTTCCTGTTCCAAACAGCCACTCTGCAAAGAAAACACTACATAAAAAATCTACACCTTCTAGCATAATTTGCTGTCTCAGAGATAATTGTCTGCTGTGAATATGGGTGGATTTGTTTGCAGGGAAAGTCATAAAGGGGGAGACTCTTAATACTGATGCTAGACACTGAGTGTTACATGATTTTCAGTCATTAGATAGGCAAACTAAAGGTATCAGGATTCCACACAAGGACAAATATATAAATGTCAAAAACAGAATTAATTTGGTATTAAATTAACTTTTTATGAAAATTAGATGACTTAGTATAGATTGTGCAGCTGCAACAGAATATGTAATTATTAACAAGAGAAATTTTATTTTCTTTCCATTCTGGTGCTAGCATATGGCAAGGAACATCTCAATGTTCCATCCCATGGTGGAAGGCATAAGAGCAGGAGGAAGCACAAGAACATGGCAAGGAGGGGCCAAAATAACCTTTTGCAAGGAATTTACTCCTTCTGGAATTATCCACTCCCACTCTACAGACACTAATTCTTTCATGAGCACAGAGACCTCAAGACCCAGTCACCCTATAAAGGTTCCAGCTCTTACTGCTGTGATAATGGTAATTTAGTTTCCAACACTAATGTTTTTTTTTTTTCTTTTTTGGGGGTGTGTAACACTGAAACATTTGGCAACATTTATAGATACTTGAGCCAGTGTAGTTCAAATAATTAGTGATTTCATCTTTTGACATTAAAGTCAGAAAGTCCCTTGATAACTTTTTTCAAGAAAATCCAGAGCTGGATGTGGTGGTACACTTCTGTAATTCCAGGCTGGAAGGCTGAGACAGGAGGCTTGCAGGTTTAAGGCAAGTCTCAGCAACTTAAAGAGCTCATTTTAAAATTAAAAATAAAATATAAAAGGATTGGGAGTGTACCTCAGAGATAGAATACCCACAGGTTCACTCCCCAGTACTCCCCTAAAAAAAGAAAGAAAAGCCAGACATTAAAAGCTACAGAAATTCCCCAGTTTGCCTATTCTGGGTGCCTCACAAAAATGGAATCATACAATATTTGTCTGATTATGTCTGCCTTATTTTGCATCAGAATATTTTTAAGGTTTACTCATATAATAACATGGATCAGAATGTCTTCTTTTTCAAGGCTGAATCATATTCCATTGTACTTGTACATGACATTTTGTTCACATTCATCTGTTGGTGGATATTTGAGTTGTTTTCACCTGTTTACTCCTGTGAATAATGCCATTGTAAGGGTTGGTATGCAAGAATCTGCTTGAGTTCTTTTCTCTTCCACATTCCTTTGGATGTGTACCTGAATGAAAAATTACTGGATCATTTGGTATTTCCATGTTTAATTTTTTTCAAGAAACCACCAGAATTCTTTCTAACAGTGTGCATTCTTACCAACCATATCCAGGACTTTGACTCTGCCACTTTCTTACCAATAACTGCTATTTATGTTTTTTTTCCTTATTCTTTATTTTGAAACAGAGTCTCACTGAGTTGCAAAGGTCCTCACTAAATAGTATCTGAGGCTGTCTGTGAACCACAATCCTCCTGTCTCAACCTCCCAATATTTATGTTATTTTTATTGTTTTTATTTTGTCTTACAATATCCAACCAAATGAACATGAATTGGTACCCCATTGCAGTTTTATTTTGCATTTTACTAATGAACAGCTATGTTGAACACCTACCTCTTCATGTGCTTATTGGCCATTTGTATATCTGCTTTGGAGAAATGTTTATTTAAGTTCTTTGCCCATTTTTAAACTGAATTAGTTGCTCATGTTGGGTAATAGGATTTATATTTTCTGAATATTAATTCTTTATCAGACATATAATTTACACCATTTTGTAGTTGTCTCTTCACTGTCTTGAAAGGGTGCTTTGATACACACACACACATCTTTAATTTTGATAAAGTCCAATTTATTTTTCTTTTGTTGCTAGTGGCTTGATAGTCATATTTAAAATACCATCACAAAATACAATGTCATGAAAAACCCCCCTTATGTTTTCTTCTAAGAGTTTTGCAGTTTTAATCTTCCATTTATGTCTGATTCATTTTGAGTCAATTTTTTATATAGTGAGTCCAACTTCTTTCTTTTCCTTATAATATCCAATTCTCTTAACATCATTTCTTGAAAAGATAGGTCTTTACCCCACCAAATGTTCTTGGTATATTTGTCAGAATTATGTAACCATATCTGTTAATGTTTTCTCCTTAGCTCTCTTTTCTTTCAGTTGAATATATATCTGCAGTATATTCACACACACACACAAACATATAGTTCACATATATGTTTTCAATTGAAAAGAATACATATTATATATCATGAAAATTATACATATTTAATAATTACCTATATATTATATATAACATATTTGTACATATTATAACTTTATATATTAAATAAATATGAAACATATATTTTACATATATGTCTGACATTATGCTATAACCACACTTTTTTTTGGTGTGTGTCTGTGCATGTGGTATTGGGGATGAAACCCAGGGGCATTCTACCTCTGAGCTACATCCCCAGTCCTATATTTTATTCTTTATTTTGAAACAGTTCTCACTGAATTGCAAAAGACCTCACTAAGTAGCTGAGGCTGGCTACAAACCTCCATCCTCCTGTTTCAGCCTCCCAAAATGTTGGGATTACAAGCATGTGCCACCATGCTCAGCTTATACTATTTTGATTGCTGTGGATTTGTAGCAATATTTGAAATCAGAAGTATAGGTTCTTTGACTTTATTTTTTTCAACATTGTTTTGATTAATATGGATCTCTTGAAACTTGATAAGAAATTTAGTATGAATTTTCTATTTCTGCAAAATAAAAGTTTAGGATTTTTATAAAGGCTACACTGAATCTGTAGATCACTTTGGGTAATATCTTCCACCCAATCTGTGAACATAAAGTATCTTTCCATTTAATTACTTCTGCTATCCCTCCTCAACATACAACAATGTTTTATAGTTTTTAGTTCAATTTAATCTTGGTGGAGAAGCTAGAGGGACCTTTTCAAACTGCAAACTAACTCACATAACTTTTCAGCATAAAATGTGATAGTGGGTTTACCAAAGTCCTTGCCAATACACTAAGATCCACATGAGCCTAAGCAACCCACAACTTGCTTGCTTATTTAGCTTTCTCTCATAAGGCCACCAACACTCATCTCCATTCTCCAGCTATAATGCTCCGTGTTCAGTTTCTAGAACATGCCAACATTTCCCTACCTTAGGGTTGGGTATATGCTGTTTCCTTAGCCTGGAGCACTCTTTCATACTCTTCCTCCTCCATTGCCCTTTATTTTATTTTATTTTATTTTTATTTATTTAAAAAATTTTTATTGGTGCATTATATTCATACAACTTATTGGGGTAAAAAACTTGTGTGTACAAACATGTACTCATCGCTGATTTAACCCCTACCCAAATCCCACCCCATTCCCTCCCCGTCCCTCCCTCCCTTGCTTGGCTTAGTGATTGACTTCAATATTTTTAAGTACATTGTGAGCTTTAGAGATTTACCTCTTCCCCCTTCATTTCTCCTCCTTTAGGTTGTCTTGTTTGCTCCTCTTTTCTCCCTAACTCTCACATATTAGGGAAAGCATCTGATTTCTTATTTTTTGTGCCTGACTAATCTCACTTAGCATAATGTCCTCCAGTTCCATCCATTTCCCTGAAAATGATGTAATTGAGTTTTTTTTTTGATGGCTGAGTAAAATTCCATTGTGTACATATCCCACAGTTTTGTTATCCATTCATCTGTTGATGGACATCTTGGCTGGTTCCATAGTTTGGGTATGGTGAATTGTGAAGCTATGAACATAGATACACATGCATTAGTTTGGTAGTTTGGTTTCTTTTCTTTTGGGTAGATACCCAACAGTGGTATTGCTGGATCAAATGGTAGATTTGTTCCCATTCTTCTGAGGATTCTCCATACTGTTTTCCAAAGTGGTTGCACTAATTTGCAATCCCACCAACAATGTCTTAGAGTTCCCACTTCTCCACATCCTCGCCAGCATCTGTTGTTGTTTGTGTTTTGAATGATTGCCATTCTAGTTGGAGTTAGGTGAAATCTCAGGGTAGTTTTGATTTGCATCTCTCTGATTGCCAGTGATGTTGAGCATTTTTTCATGCATTTATTGGCCATTTGAATTTCTTCTTTTGTGAAGTGTCTATTTAGTTCGTTTGCCCATTTTGTTATTGGATGCTTTGTTTTCTTAGTGTTGAGTTTTTTGAGTTCTCTGTATATTCTAGATATTAGTCCTCTATCAGTGGTGTAGGTGGCAAAAATCTTCTCCCATTCTGTTGGATCTCAATTGAGATTCTTGATTTTTGCTGAACAGAAGCTCTTCAGTTTCATGCAATCCCATGTATTGATTCTCCTTTTAATTTGTTGTGCCTTTGGGGTCTTGTTGAGGAAATGTTTGTCTGTGCCTATGTGTTGTAGTGTTGGACCTATGCCCTCTTCAAGGAGCTTCAAAGTCTCTGGTTTAATTTCCAAGTCTTTGATCCATCGTGAGTTGACTCTTGTACAGGGTGAAAAAGTGGGATTAACATCCAATTTTCTGCATATGGTTAACCAGTTTTGCCAACACCTTTTGTTGAAGAGGCTATCTTTTTTCCAGTGTATGTTATTGGCCTCTTTGTAAAAAATCAATTGGCTGAAAGTGTGTGGACTTGTTTCTGGGTCTTCTATTCTGCTCCATTGGTCTATATATCTGTTCTTTTGCCAGTACCATGCTGTTTTTATTACAATGGCTTTGTAGTATAGTTTAAAGTCAGGCATTGTGATTCCTCCTGCGTGGTTTTTGTTGCTGAGAACTACCTTGGCTATTCTGGGCTTTTTGTTATTCCAGATATATTTAAAGACTGATTTTTCTATGTCTGTGAGGAATGATCTTGGTAGTTTAATGGGCATTGCATTGAATCTGTAGATCACTTTTGGGAGGATGGCCATTTTAATGATATTTATTCTGCCAATCCATGAACATGAAAGGTCTTTCCATCTTCTAAGATCTTCTTCGATTTCTTTTTTCAGTGTTTTATAATTTTCTTTGTAGAGATCTTTTACCTCCTTGGTCAAGTTTATTCCTAGGTATTTTATTTTTTTGTGGGAGATCCTGAGTGGGAGTGTTTTCTGAATTTCTTTTTCAGTGGATTTATGGTTGGTGTACAGGAAAGCTTCTGATTTTTTAAGATTGATTTTGTATCCAGATACCTTGCTGAGTTTGTTGATCAGTTCTATAAGCCTTTTGGTCGAGTTTGTTGGATTTTCTAAATATAGTATCATGTCATCTGCAAATAGTGAAAGCTTGAATTCTTCTTTTCCTATTTGTACTCCTTTGATTTCCTTTTCTTGCCTTATTGCTCTGGCTAGAGTCTCTAGTACTATATTGAAGAGAAGTGGTGATAGTGGACATCCTTGTCTCATTCCAGTTTTTAGGAGGAATTCTTGAAGTTTTTCCCCATTTAATATGATGTTGGCAGTGGGCTTATTATAGATTGCCTTAATAATGTTGAGATATGTTCCTTCTATTCCAATTCTCTGCAGTGTTTTTATCATAAATGTATGTTGAATTTTATCAAATGCTTTTTCAGCATCTATTGAGATGATCATGTGGTTTTTGTCTTTGATTCTGTTTATATGATGAATTACATGGATTGATTTTTGTATATTGAACCAGCCTTGCATCCCTGGGATGAACCCTACCTGGTCATGGTGAATGATTTTCTTGATGTGGTTTTGAATGCGTGTTGCTAGTATTTTGTTTAATAGTTTTGCATCCAAGTTCATCAGAGATATAGGCCTGTAGTTTTCCTTCCTTGAACTGTCTTTATTCGGTTTGTGTATTAGTGTGATGTTGGCTTCATAGAATGTATTTGGGAGAGTCCCGGTTTTTTCTATTTCGTGAAATAGTTTGAGTAGTATTGGGATTAGCTCTTCAATAAAGGTTTTATAGAATTCACTTGGGAAACCATCTGGTCCTGGGCTTTTCTTTGATGGTAAGCTCTCTGTTGCTGTTTCAATATCTTTGATTGTTATTGGTTGGTTTAAGTGTTCTATATCTTCTTGACTCAGTTTAGGAAGGTTGTATTTATCTAGGAAGTTGTTGATTTCCTCCAGATTTTCCATTTTGTTGGAGTATAGTTGGTTTTGTGGTAGTAGAGTTGGATTGTTAGCGGGACTTGTAAGTGCCGCTTTCCTCCGTTGCCATCTTCCCAGAAGTCCCCCCTTTATTTTAGATTTCTTATCAATATATAAATTCCTCAAGGAGGCCATGCCTAAAGATCCTTGGAAAGTAGGTCCACTCATTTTATCTCAGCTTTTTATGTCCTTCACACTACTTAGCTCAATGCAGAGTCATGTTTTTGATTGTTCTTTTCTCTCTGTGTTGAAAACCTCCATAAGCTAAGGGTTTGAACTTTTCTCTTTCCCTGCAAGTATTTATTTTTTCCTTTTAGTAATGGAAATTGAACCCAGGGGGATTCAACTTCTGAGCTACACTCTCAGCCCTTTTTATTTATTTTCCCTTGAAACTAGTTCTTGCTAAGTTGCCAAAGTTGACCTTGAACTTATATTCTTCCTGTTGAAGCCTTCCAAGTCCTTGGATTACAGGCATGTATCACCATGCTTGGCTCACAGTGAGTAGTTCTTATATCAAAACTAGCAGTGTTTTCTATAGAAAACATGCATCAAAATCTTGTCAAGGAGATCAGCAAGAAACAATAATCATTCATAATGGAGTGTGGATGGTATAACAAAACCAGTGGGACCACAAAGTGATTTAGAGAAAGCTCTCCAAAAAAACTAACAATTTTCATTGTGCATTGATAGCAATACTTTTCATAAGACCATTGGACCCAGTGTCTTAGCTCACTCTATGGCATTGGGACATTGTATTTAGCAAGAATAATGAAGAAAAATGATTATTACATGTACAGAGTAAATTTTTGCTAATGGCAAAACAAGCAAACAACAACAACATACCCCTTTGGAAGCTAGAGTAATTCTATCAACATTCAGCATTTGGACAGTTCAGACCACTAACTCTTCTCAAAACAATTTTCCAAGGCTAATGCCCTCATAATCTCCACTGAGAGCTCTGTTAGTCACAAAGACAATGGGTCTGGGAGGTAAGGATGTGGTGTAGCTGTTTCATGAAGAATTGGGAGCAAAAGCAACTCCTACGGGGAAGTCTGTCTCATGTTGAAGCATCTGTACAGGCAAAGCAGGAAGCTGTCAGTATATTCCTTGAAGGTTTCCTAAGGAATTTGTTCTATTTTATTTTTCATAGACTTTGTATTTTTAATGTATCAATGCATATTTTATTTATAAAATATCAATGCACATAATAGTGTTTTGAATTTCAAATTATTGAAACCTTTGGAGAAAAGTATCCCAATAGTTGATAAAGAAGCTTGAGATATAAGTTCAAAATCTGAAAGAGGTATTCATGAAGTTTCTGTCAACCTTTCTTTTTCCTTTTTTCTAATACTCCTGTATAAGCAAAAACATATAAATCTTGACATTCTGAGTCTGTATTATTTTCAGTTTTAAATCAGAAAATACCACAAGCAGAAAAACAGAAGAGGGAAGCAGAAGAGCCTGTTGGTCAACAGCCCTGATTGGGAAACAGTATATTTCTAGCGTGGCTGTGCTATCCATTAGGACTGGGTTACCTTCAGCAAGTTACTGAACTTCTATGACCATACTTTTCTCATCTGCAATAAAAAGGCCTGAAAAAGCACTATATATATAGACCTTAGAAAAGAATGAATATAGACCTTAGAAACAAATGATTTGGGTTCCAGTACTGATTTTACTAGTCAAATGCTGCTGGGCAATTTGGGTCAGTCTTTGTCTCTGGGCTTTGGTTCCTCATTGGTAAAATGGTGACAATAATAGCCTATTATAAGTATTAAAACAAGATATAGTAGGCATGGTGGCACATTATTTTTCACATGACTTTTTTTATTCAAATTGTCTATATCAAACTTTTTTATTTTTTATTGGTGCACTGTATTCATACATCATAGTGGGATACAAAAAAAAACATTTCTAGACATACATGCACACTTTTCACAGTCAGCCCCCACCCGATCCCCACCCCATTCCCTCCCCATCCCTCCTTCCCATGCTTGGCTTAGTGGTTGACATCTAGTATTATAGCAATTTATCCAAAATTAAAAATGATAATCTCACATAACAGTTTCATTTGTCTGATACCAAGCTTTTGATAACTTAAAGATAACATTTCAATATTTTTTTTGCTTTCTTTCTTACCAGAGAATATATATTTTTCTTTTTTTTAGGTGAAACTATCATATATTTATATATTATTTTTCAGAAAAAATCTACCCTAATATGGAATATGGACTCTAGATACCCAAAATGATCTTGGAAAAGAACAAAGCTAGAAGATATATATATTTTCTGATTTCAAACCATACAAAGCTACAATAATTGAAACAGTGTAGTACTGTTATAAAGGCAGATATATAAACCATTGGAGTTAAATAAAAGCCTAGAGATACATTCTTCCATATATTGTCAAGTTATTTTTGACAAGGTTTCCACGAACATTTGGTGGTGGAAATAATAATCTTTTAACTAAATATTGTTGAAAAATAATAATTACATGAAAAAGATTAAAATGGACCCTTACCTAATCCCATATACAAATATTAACTCAAAATAGATAAAAGACCTAAATATAAATCTTAAGACTACAAACTTTTAGAAGAAAATCTGGGTCATAAAACCTCACAACACTGAAATTGGCAGTGATTTCTTGGTTATGATTTCAATGGCACAGGCAACAGAAGGGTATACAAACTCCCTAAAAAATAAAATATTGTATATCCAAAGACAATGCGAACAGAGTTAAAAGTTACTGATAGAATGGGATAAAATATTTCCAAATGCTATATCTGAAGGGATGTTAATATTCCAACTAGAAATCCTAAAAATTAACAACAATGAAAGCAAACAATACAATTTAGAGATAGGTAAAAGACTAACATAAATAATGAATCTCCACAGATAACTAATCTTAGTTGTCTGTTGGATGGAAAATCTTGTTTCTCTGGTTCTGGTGTGTGTTACCTATTTCTTCTTTGTAGTTAATCTCTGAGTATTTTCTCTAGCGCTGGTTTTGAAGACATAAATTTCTTCAGTTTCTGTTTGTCATGGAAGCTTCTTATTTCTCCATCTAATTTGATAGAAAGTTTTGCTGGGTAGGAAATTTTTGGCTGGAAGTTGTTTTCTTTCAGAGTTTGAAATATGTTACTCCAAGCCCTTCTGGCTCTCATGACTTGGTTTGGGAAGTCTGGAGTGATTCTAATTGGTTTGCCTCTGAATGTCACTTGGCTCTTTGTTTTTGTTGCCTTTAAGATTCTCTGCTTGGCTTTCACATTGGTCATTTTGACAATTACGTGGCGTGGGGATCCTCTTCTCTGATCCTGTCTAAAGGGAGTTCTATAAGTTTCCTGGACCTGTGTATCGATCTCTTGCTCTATGTTTGGAAAATTTTCTGCTATTACTTCCTTGAAGATATTGTTGATCCCTTTGGTTTCATCTTCTTTTCCCTCCTCTATTCCAATTATTCTTAGGTTAGCTCTCTTAAAATGGGCCCATATTTCTTCAGTGTCAGATTCCTGCTGTTGGATTTTTTCCCCTAGATTAGAAACTATGCATTCATTTTTGGATTGCTCATCTTCTAAGAGCGAGATTCTATTCTCCATGTGGTCCAATCGGTTGTTTGTACTTTGAATTGAGGCCTTTACTTCATTAATTGCATTTTTTATCTCTTTTTGACTCTCTCTGAATTCTTTTCGAAACACCTCTATTATTTCTACAGTTATTTTCCTGATTTGATCTTCTATAAATCTCTGAATTTCTGTTTTATCGGGTTCTGATGTTGTGAGGTTGTGGGCATTCATTGCTCCATTGTTATTCTTCTTTCCCATGATTTTGGAAGTTTGTGCCTTCTCTGGGTTCTTCCCTTGGGTCACTACGAGTTCACTTAAGGTGCTCTGAATCTCGAGTCTGTGGTATCTCAGTCCCCACTACACCTTTACTGTGTTGTATTGCAGAGTCTCAGACCCAGGGAGTCAATAGAGGATGTTTTAGACCATGGGGGGTGCCAGGTTGCACATTCTCCTAGGGTGTGATATCTCTGCCCCCACCACTCCCCCACTGTGTCAAGTCCCTGGGAATGCAGTATTGGGATTTCTCCTCGGTGACCTGCAATTTGACTCACTCTTGTTGAATACGCAGATGGAGCTGTAGTGGACTCAGTGAATTTTTTGCTGCTGCCACCAGTGGCAATATGGCGCTGCTGCCACACCCTCGGCCATGAGGCTGGTGTATTTCTTATCTGGTTTTGAGCTCCGCTCTGAGTCCCTGCAGCGTGTGCTGAGCCCAGCCACTTGGAGCTTTAGACGATCCATGTGCCGAAAAATCTGCCAAATCCTGCCAGGCTGTTCCCGCAGCGGCTCACCTCGACTTGCTGTCCGCTGCTCCTCTCTGGAGCCTGGGGGCTGTTGAGTGTGTTGGTCTGGTGCCATCTGGTGAATTCGCCGCTGCCGTGTCCTCGGCCGTGAGGCTGGCGTATCTTCTCTGAGATCCGTTCTGGGTTCCCCTCCTCTCTGGAGCCTGGTGATTTTTTTTGTTTCTCTGGTGATGGTGTTTTCTGGCTATGAAAGGCACTGATTTTATGGTAATAGAGATTGGTTGTTAGCAGGGCTCTTAAGCCCCGCTTTTCTCTGTCGCCATCTTCCCGGAAGTCATGGTGGCACATTTTTATAATCTCAGTACCTGGGAGACTGAGACAAGAGAATCACAGGTTTCAGTCCAGCCTCAGCAATTTAGATAGACTTTCAGAAACTTAGAAAGACCTTGTTTCAAAACAAAATATTAAAAAAAAAGCCTAGGGATATAGCTCAGAGGTAAAATTTCCTTGTTTAAACCACAGTTCCAATGAAAATAACAAAAAATATACTACCAACAGTGAGATATAATCTCTAAAAGCATGTGATCCAGTGTAAAGAACATAAGAACTATACAGAATATGCCAGCAACTGCTACAGTTCTTGTTTTCCAGGATATTCCATGTGTCCTTGACACATTGATGCAACATGTTCTCACATATATCTACCAAGGAATTTCTGAGAGCAAAATCAAAGGTGAAATGTAATGAAATATTGTCTATGCTCTAAGATTCCAGAGACTAAAGCCCTCAAAATCTCTGACCACCAGAATTATATAAGCAACTCTGTCTACCTCTTGCCCCACAATAGGTAAGGATATGTGAGCAGGCAAAACCGAAATCCCATTTAATGGAGAGGGAGAGAGGAAAAATGGGAAGCCACTCAGAGATGAATAACCCATGTTCATCACTCACATTATTTTTTGATCAATTCCAGGAGTTGTTAGACTTCACAGAACTCCAGACTTCATGTACGAGATCTCTGCTGATCTCAGAAAGCTTGAAAGCCCTGACCTATCAAGTAATGACCCCTCTGGGACCTCAGAGCACTACTTCTTCCACAAAACAATGATGTTTCTCAGTAACTATAATGGCAGAATCTCTATCATTCATAATTTTGAGCCTGTTATTAGTGAGGTTATTCTAGGACTAATCTCCCATCCTTAACCAGGTCAACAAATCTGGAGGCTTGTTCTATATGCTGAAAACAATCTTCTTATCTACCAACCAAGAGTGGCAGCTTTTTGTTTTAGCACAAAGTAGTGGGTGTCTGCTGAGAGCCTGACCATTGTGCTAGGGATCAAACAGGAAATAAGACAGGCACCACATCTGTCTCCCATGATTTCATAGATAAGGAAGTTTGGGAGTGCAGAGGTGGTTATGAGATGCTATGGAAACTGATGAGTATGTAAACCAATTCTGAGAATTCCCAGAGCCTTTGTGGACAAGTGTTATTAAAGTAGAGATTGCA
Organism: Muscardinus avellanarius; assembly: GCF_963383645.1. NCBI lineage: Eukaryota > Metazoa > Chordata > Mammalia > Rodentia > Gliridae > Muscardinus > Muscardinus avellanarius. Next base: position 33,083,951 of record NC_137804.1, on the reverse strand, counting down.
AAAAACAACACATTAAGCAGGAAAGACAACCTTGGAAATTTATGGCAAGAGAGGCTGGGTGCTTTCGGGGTTCTGAAAACTTGAGTGCATTTTAAATGGAGAGTATGGGTTGCAAAGTGGAATGAAGGAGCATGATGAGGAATATAAGTTGATATAATTAAATCATGGTGGTTCTAATCTCATCAATAGATAGATCATTATAGTAAATATATTGGGTGATAAGTTAAGCAGAGATGGCTGGAGGAGTTGGGTATTGGGCCTTGGGGACTCTGCAGTGTCTTTGAATCCCTTTGCAGGTTCTCTCTCTCTCTCTCTTGCTTCTGGCCTCTGTGATGTGGAAGCAGAACATCACTCTTTCCCTCTCTGCCTTCGCAGCCATTCCTTGAGCTCCAGTCATGTAATCCAGTCTGACATGAACTGAACCTCTGAAATATTCAGAACTCTGAACAAATAAATCTTCTTCTAAGTTTTGTGGTGGTGGCCGGTTGTTTTGGATGACTGCAGTGAGAATACGGACTGACAATCTGATAGAAAGCCAGGAGAGTTGAGGAGTTTTGGGTTAAGTCACCCAGTTTATATGGTCTACCAGTTCTGCATGCCAACTATGTTCCAATGACAGAAGGGACATTGCTATCTTATTTTTGCTCATTGGACATGTACTTATAGAAGCAGGCTTCTCCACCATATGCCCATGACAGTATTCTGTGATAAACAGGGTCCTGCTTCTTCCCTTGTGAAGCTCCCTACAGAACAAGAATGTCTGTATTAAAATAGAACAGTGACAAAAATGTATGGGAGCCTTTGGGAACTAGTACTGAGTACAGCTCTGGCTCACACCAGCCTCCCGGTACATGTGATAGTGTATAGTAGAAGTGTTAGGCGAGAAGACACCCTGCTAAGATTTTGCTCTCCTTGACAGCAACACTTGGCCAGCAAAGGAAAAAATTGCAGGAAGCAAAGCGACACTTGATTGCTTATCCTCAAGGCAGGGAACATTAATAAAAGCAGGTGCAAAAGATTTTTTAAATTTTTTTATTGGTGCACTGTATTTATACATCATAATGGGATTAAAAAATAAAAACTTTTGTAGACATACATGCACACATCGCCCAGTTAGCCCCTACCCAATCCCCACCCCATTCCCTCCCCATCCCTCCTTCCATGCTTGGATTAGTAGTTGATATCTAATATTATAGCAATTTATCCAAAATTAACAATGATAATCTCACATAACAGATTCATTTGTCAGATATCAAATTTTTGATCACTTAGAGATAACATTTCAATATTTCTTTTTGTTTTCGTTCTTGCCAGAGGATATTTTTTTCTTTTTTAAGGTGAAACTATCATACCTGCATTTATTTATTTTTCAGAAAAAATATTATCCTAAAATAAAATATGAACTCTAAATACCCAAAGCAATCACAAAAAAGAACAAAGCTAGATGATGTAAATTTTCTGATTTCAAAAAGTATAAAGCTACAATAATTAAAACAGTGTAGTACTGCTATAAAGGCAGATATATAAACCAGTGGAGTAAAATAAAAAGCCTAGAAATAAATTCTTCTATATATGGGCAAGTTATTTTTGACCAGGTCTCCAAGAACATTTGGTGAAGGAAATAATAATCTTTTGAACAAATATTGTTGAAAATAATTACATGAAAAAGAATTAACTTGGACCCTTACCTAACACCATATACAAATATTAACTCAAAATAGATAAAACACCTAAATGTAAATCTTAATATTATAAACTTTTAGAAGAAACCCTGGGTCATAAAACTTCGAACATTAAAATTGGCAGTGATTTCTTGTATATGATTTCAAAGGCATAGGCAACAAAGGAATAAACACACTTCCTAAAAAATAAAAAAAATTATTGTACATCCAAAGACAATGTAAGCAGAGTTAAAAGTTACTGATAGAATGCGATAAAATACTTCCAAATGCTATATCTGAAGGTATATTAATATTTCAAATAGAAATCCTAAAAATTAGCAACAATAAAAGCAAACAATACAATTTAGAAATAGGTAAAAGACTAAAGTAAATAATGAATCTCCAAAGATTTTTATATAACTAATAAACACATGAATATTACTCACCATTGCCATAATATAACTAATCATTAAGGAAATACAAATAAAAACTATAGTGAAATACTGCTTCACATTTGTTAGATGGCTGCTTAACAGTAATTCCCTTGCTCCAGCCCTTTACCTTGAATTTGTTACTATCTTTACTTGTAAAGTGTGTTTCTTGTAAGCAGCAGATGGATGGATTCTGGTTTTTAATCCATTTTGCCAGTCTTTTTATTGGGGAATTGAGGCAATTTACATTCAGTGTGATTATTGAGAGATAATTTTTAATTCCTAACAAGTTATGATTTTATTTCTATTTAAATACTGTTTATTCTTCTTTGCTTAGTTGTCTGCTGAATGGAAAATCTTGTTTCTATGGTTCTGGTGTGTATTACCTATTCTTTGTAGTTAATCACTTTGATTAATTTTTCTAGTGCTGGTTTTGAAGACATAAATTCCTTCAGTTTCTGTTTGTCATGGAAGCTTCTTATTTCCCTATTTAATTTCATAGATAGTTTTGCTGGGTAGAAAATTTTTGGCTGGAAGTTCTTTTCTTTTAGAGTTTGGAATATGTTACTCCAAGCCCTTCTGGATTTCATGACTTGGTTTATAAAGTCTGGATTGATTCTAATTGGTTTGCCTCTGAATGTCACTTGGACTTTTTTTGTTGTTGCCTTTAAGATTCTCTGCTTGGCTTCCACATTGGTCATTTTGACATTTATGTGGCGTGGGAACCTCTTCTCTGATCCTGTCTAAATGGTGTTCTATAGTTTCCTGGACTTGTTTATCGACCTCTTGCTCTATGTTTGGAAAATTTTCTGCTATTATTTCTCTGAAGAGATTGTTGATCCCTTTGGTTTCACCTTCTTTTCCCTCCTCTATTCTGATTATTCTTAGGTTATCTCTCTTAAAAAGGTGCCATATTTCTTCAGTGTCAGATTCCTGCATTTGTTTTTGGAGTGATAATCTTCTAGGAGCTAGATTCTATTCTACATGTGGTCTAATTGATTATAGTTTGAATTAATGCCTTTACCTCAATGATTGCATCCTTTATTTCTTTTAGACTCTCTCTAAATTTTTGAAGATTCTTTATTATTTCTACAGTTATATTCCTGATTTGATCTTCTCAAGATCTCTGAATTTCTGTGTTATCAGGTTCTGATAATATGAGGTTGTGGGCATTCATTGCTCTTGCTCTATTGTTGTTCCTCTTTCCCATGATTTAATAATTTTGTGCCTTCCCTGGTCACTACGACTTCACTTAGGGTGTTCTGGATCTCAAGACTGTGGTAATCTCACCAACCACTATTTATTTACTGGGTTGTATCACAAAGTCTCAGACCCAGGGAGTTAATTGAGGCTGTATGAGACTGTGGGGGTGCCAGGCTGGGCATTTTCCTATGGGGAGCTGCGACTAGGGTGTGGTATCTCTGCCACCACTACTTCTTCACTGGTTTGGACTGCAAAATCTCAGACCCAAGGAGATTATCAAAGCTGCACAAGTCTATGGGAGTGCAGTACAGGTATTTCTCTTTTAGGAGCTGTAATTTCACTCAGGGTTATTGTGCGTGCTGATCAGGAGCTGTCGCAGGGCACAGTGAACTCGCTGTCCCTGCTGGCAATATGGCACCACTTCCACATCCTTGGCTGTGAGGCTGGCATGTTTCTTTTCTGATTCTGAGCTCTGTTCTGAGTCCCTGGAAGGCGTGATGAGCTTGGCCACTGGCATTTTTAGATGTTCTTTGCACTGAAAGAACTGCTGAATTAAACCTGAATGATCTGCAGCTGCTCACTTCAGCTCCTTGATTATCTTTCCTCTCTGGAACCTGGTGCTGTGAGGGAAGATAGTGCCGGCATAGCTATGCTGCTGCATTGCAGGCTTGATTTCTTTTCTGGTCTCTGGTTGTTCTTCTAGTCTTTTTTCTCTGTCCCTTGTGTTTACATTTTTTATTTCTCTACTGATAGTGTTTTCTGGCTATGAAAAGTGATGATTTTGTGATACTAGAGATCAATTTTTAGCAGGTCTTGTAAATGCTGCTTTTCTCAGTTGCAATCTTTCTGGAAGTCCCCAAGATTTTTAAATATCTAGTGTGTAACAAAGTCATTTGAATCTCCATTTGGTGAATGAAATAATACATTCACCAGCATGTGTGTGTTAGTGATAACTCTGCTTGTCAAGGACAAGAGGAACTCCATCTTGTAAGCAAGTACCTCTCTATGAACCAAAGAGCTGATCATTCTCTCCTATGATCCATGACACCTGCAATAAATTTGTGATGTGGCTCAATTTTTAAAATCCCACCAGATTATCTCTCAGACCCTTGATCTGAGAATACACACTTAATACAATAAAGTGTAAGAAGAGGAGGATTCCATACCAACCATAACTGCCATTAGGATATAATAAACCATAGATTTCTAAGCTTCGTTTTTGAAGTTTTATTCCCTTAAAAGTCATTTAGTCTTTTCAGCGCTATTTCAGATGTTTCAAAACTAATCTCATATTAGGAAATAAGTCATTGGGGACCATCCAAATGTATAAGTTGTAACTACATATTCCCTTAATTAATCTTGACAGGGGATTTCACAACAAAGATCCCAAGCCAGTCCTGTTTTCCTCAGAAAAGCATTGTTTGTGTAATCCTTATTCACAAGACTCTGCTGAGGGTGGGGTTCAAAAACTGGCCTCTCTCATGACTTTGTTTAGCAATAAGATAAGACAAAGCTACATGTTTCCAGGTACATCATGAAGTCCCACTCATCTTATCCTTATTTCAATGATGGTGGCCTGAGATTTCACTACTCTAAGTGAAATTTCACTACTACTGAGATTTCCATTAGCTTTGCTTAGTCTGGAAACAAAAATGTAAGTTAAATAGAGAGCCTCCAACTGGTTTTAATGAGAAAAATAATGAATTCCAAAGAAAACAACCGTGTTCCTGAGAGAAATTTAGTAGCCTCACAACACCTCAGATTTGATGACCCAGAGCTGAGGCACTACTATCTTTAGGGCTATTTTTGCAGAGCTGAACAAGGGGTCTGTCCTGTCCTGGGTGTCCAGAAAACATGCCTGTATCAACACAATGCTCTGGGTCCCCAGCTCCACAGCCAAGCAATTTTCTTCCATTCTTCATCATTCAATTTCAAGATACAGAAATTACTCATTAATTCTCCAACAAAAACTCTCTCTAATCAAACAGATGAGCCCACTGGTTACACAAAATCACTTTATGTCCTCTTGCCAACTGCTTTGAGTTTTTTCCCTCTTTTTCTTTCTTGCTTTTTCTTCCACCATGGAGTCTAGTATATTCCATGTCCTTTCCACTTACTCAGATGTTGGGTGACCACCTACTATGATACAGCTCAATAATCCTTGACCTTCCAAAGCTGACATTTCAATAGTAGTACCTACGCTATTCCTCTCACAAGGATCTATGGTATGGTAAGATATAGAATGCCCCCTTGAAGAGCTCAAGAAAGCTAAATAGAGAGGTTGTTGGTCAGGGTTGATATGGTTAGCTCTTTCGGGTTGTAATATCATCAGGAGATAAATCCCTGAATTTATCTTGGCTGTAACCTGTGCTGGTGGGGTATGGCTGGGGGTAGGTCCCTGGGGATGTGGCCTTGGGGATTGTGCTCCTGTTTTTGAATCCCCTTGCTTGTTTGACTCTGTTTCCAATCTCTAGGATGTGAGAACAGAGCTTTTGCTTTCTCCTTCTCTCCACTTCACCACCATACCCTGAGCTTCAGACCCTGACCTCATGGTCTAAACCGAGAATCTCCAAAAAATGGTGAGCAATTAAATCTTCCTCCAAGTTATACAACTTGGAGATCAGGTTTACAGAATACAGCACTGAGAATGTTGATGGAAAATTCTTAAAAAGCAATTCCTACTTTAATTATCTCTTTTTATTCCTAGTCCCTGACTGTTCATATTCTAAAATTTGAACATGGGTTTGTTCTTCTTGGCAAAAGTAGTGGTGGTATTGAACTTGCTATTTTTTTATGAGCAGATTACAAGTGAGTGGCAGACATCCCATTTCTGAGTCTGGACTCCAGTACTCTCCATATTCAGCACCTTCACACATTATATCCACAAACTATATTATGGTCTTACCTGACTCAAACAACTGACACAGGGCCCAGAACACTGCATTTCTATTAGCTTCCAGGTATGTCAATGTGGTTCATCTGTAGCTTGCACCTGGGATAGGCAAGGCCTGATTCACATTAGGTCACAAAAATTTCTCATTTTTGTCCCAGTAAACACAGCATCTTATCTGGGGACAGTGGCACATGCCTATAATTCAGGTACTTGGTATGCTAAGACAAGAGAATCTCAAGTTCGCAGCCAACATCAGCTACTTAGTGAGGCCCTCTGCAACTTAATGAAACCTTGTTTCATAATTTAAAAAAATAAAAAATAAGGCTGGGGATGTAGCTTAAAGGTATAATGCTCCTGGGTTCCATCCCCAGTACTGCAAAAAAAAAAAAAAAAGTAATGGAGGTATAGCTCAAAGGTCTAACACACCTGGGTTTTATCCCTAGTGCCACCAAAGGAAAGAAAAAAAGCCCATAAAAACAAAACAAAACAAACAACAACAAAACAAACAAACAAACAAACAAACAAAAAAACACCACCACATCTTGCTTTTTTTTCTTTCTCCTACCCTGTGGATTTCTTTAGTTCTAAATTACAATTTCTCATCAGTATCACACTGATTTTGTTGGTGTGCCCAAGTATCCATAAAAACCAAAACCATAACCTGAATTAGTTCCACATGGGAATAAGCTATAAAGAGCTCACTTCTCTTTTTTCCATTTGTCAGTTCAATCACCGGGAGATATACAAATTAAAGAGAGAGAAACAATAAAGCACCTCATGTCCCATGTTCCTCTGTTTATCTGAAGGTGTTGATTACTTACAGGTAATTTTTTCCCTTGTAATTCATTTTAAATATAAAAGGTCAGGAGGCTCTTTCATTTATCACTATTACAAAGGAGTCTAACCCAGTGATGGAAGGAGACATTAATTACAAGTCAGAAACTGCAATAGCACTACTGGTAATTGTGACAAAAAATTTAAATTAGCATTTCTGTCACTGAGAGAAGTTTGATTAATTCTACAATTGGAGATGCTATCACTGGAATATTGGGGTGATGGGAAGACATGGCCTTTTGCAGTTTGAGATGTAGATTTACTTCTTGGAGATTCAGAATGCATCTGCAAGGCACCTTTACACTTTATTAACAGCTCAATCAGTGCCATGCTGGAAATAATTAGCCAGGAATCCATGAAATAAATAGATTCTCACTGGCAAGTGTGTGAAAAGAAGTATAAGTGAGGTGCCTTTCTGTCCCTGATACAGGCAGTCTTTGTTTTCTATGTTACAAACTATTCCAGGAAGGATATTGTTGCCAATTCAATTTTCCCTTAGGGAATGAAAACAATAGGAAATAGTTTGATTTTTTTTTCATTCCTTGTCTTTACAGGTTTTATGCTAGGTAGGAATTAAGGAAAACCCAAGGGTTAAACAATAGGAATTAAGAGAATGAAAAAAAAATATATATATATAATTTAAAACTAGGTGAAAATGTGCCATGGTTATTAATTTATTGATCTATGTAGCATACTGGCCTCTAATGAACAAAGCATTCAGTGTAGGACATAGGATGTTCAGGGCTTGGTACTGATGCACTGAATTCTCATAATAATCTTTTTTATTTTTTTGCGGGTCTAGGGATAAAACCCAGGGGCATTCAACCTCTGAGGTACACTCCCTGCCCTATTTTGTATTCTTTATTTTGAAAGAGGGACTATGGAGGGCCTCACTAAGTAGCTCAGGCCATCTGTGAGCTGCAACCCTCTGGTCTCATGCTCCCGAATGCTGAGATTATGAGCATGCACCACCATGCCCAGCTCTCATAATGATCTTTTAAAATAGATTCTGTAATCTACTTTAGTTTATGGATGGATTTTCTTTCAAGGTAGCACAGGGAGGTTAATAAAATCACCAAATCCATATACCTAGAAAGTTTCTCTTTCTCTCTTCTTTACTTTTCTTTTTTTTTTTTTTTTTTTTCTTTTTTGGTGATACTGGGGATTGGATCCATGGGTGCTCTATATTGATCTACATCCACATTACTTCTTTTAATTTTAAACAAAGTCTTGCTAAACTTCCAAGACTGGCCTTGAATCTTCCATCCTCATATGTCAGCCTCCTGAGTACTGGGATTACAGGAGTGTGGCACCACACCAAGCTCATTTACACATTCTCTATGCCCATTGTTCTCTACAGTATCACAATTGGGTAGTTGCAACAGACACATATGGCTAATAAAGCCCAAAATGTTTACTATCTACCTTGGGTAGAGCAAGTTTATCAACTCCGGTTCTTCACCAAGAAGCCATACTGACTCTTAAAAGATTTCTATAGTAGGTCCCAGCATCCAGCAAAGATGGAATAGTGACAGACATGTTAGAACACTGACACATCAAATAACAAGGAAGGCAAAATCAATGGATGAAAAACTCACTTGTAAAATACATATGCTAATTTCTTAATTTATTAAGTTTCCCCATAATGTTATATAGCAGTATACCAGACTTGATGTACACTTATCCTCCAGCCTGTGGAGACGCACAAGAATGAAATATAAATATAGCTTCTTGGTATGGGGATCTATAGCAAAAGGGGATGGTGGTTTGCAGCAGAGATCACTCAGCTACTCCCAGGGAAGTGGGCCTGGGAGGACAGACTGATTCTCTCTATCAAGAGCAAATGAAATCACATGGAAAATTGCAGTGTGAGATTAGTGCCCAGGTTGATATCTTTTGGTTCTTTAAAGAAAGTATGAGAACATGCAAGTACTTTACAAATCCCATAGAATGAGAATAGAAACACAAGCAATTTCCATTTGGGCAAATACAGCTTTTCCAAGCATCTGAGCTATATAAATGTACAAGTCAAGAGACAAACATCACACAATTGAGGGAGCACAAAGGGGAGAAACACAGTAGGAGTGAAGAAGGGTAAAAAGGTAAGGGTAATTATTACTAACTATTCCTGATGTTTGTGTTCATAGGTATTAACTAGCCCTTTACAAGAGATTTGTGGCCTAAAATAGAAGTCTTCCAGGATATAAACAAATGAAGAACACAAATCTGAGAGCAAATTATCTGGGAATGTAAAATTAGCACCCAAGTCACATTTTCAATAATAATTTATCTGTATAATTGATGAGGAAGTCATATATTAAAAAGCAGAAAGTCACAGTATCACATGACTGTAATCCAAGTACTTTGGGAGGCTGAGACAGGAGGATTGCAGGTTGGAGGCCAGTTTCAGCAACTCAGTGAGATCTTGTTTCACAAATAAAGTATAAAAAAGGGGGTAGGAGCCAGGCATAGTGGCACACACTTGTAATCCTAGTACCTGGGACCTGGGAGACTGAGACAGGAAGATTGCAGGTTTGTAGCCAGCCTCACCTACTTACTGAGGCTCTTGCATTAGTGAGACCCTGTTTCAAAATAAAAAATAGTGCTGGGGGTATAGCTTGGAGGTACAATGCCCCTGGGTTCTGTTCCCAGTACCACAAAAAAAAGAGAAACATTTTAGGTTTATAAAAAAAAATTGGAACACATCTGTAATCCCAGGAAGACAAGAGGACCAAAATTTTAACCCCAGTCTGAACAACTTAGGAAGACCCTAACTCAAAATAAAAAATTAGAAGGGCTGGAGATATTGCTCATTGGTAGAATGCCACTAACATTGAGGTCAATTAGCAGTAACAGAAAAAAGAATAGAAAAGAAAAGAAAAAAGATGATGACAATCAATGAAATGTAAAATGCTACTAGTTCTTAAAATATATTTAAAATTTAATAATCTAAAATTTAATAGTTACTAAAATGATTACATTGACCTAAGAATATGTGGGCAGAAAATAGAAAGTAAATCACATTTTAAAATTTGTACATAGTCAATATAGATAAAGATAAAAGGAGGCATTTAAACCAGCAAAGGAGATACTTTATGAATAGTATATCAACCCCAGGGGAATCAATGAGTTAACAAGAAGACTAGATCATAGGAGAACTAAAGGACAAGACAGGACACTTTTACTTTCAAAGCAAGGTCATCAAAAATTGAGGCAAGAGAAAAAGAGTTTTGAAGTATTTGGCAACATAGAAAACAAAAAAAAAAAGTGTTAAAATATATCAGGTAAAATATTGTGAGTTGTCTATGATGTTAAGAGTTTATAAGGTTAATGAAAAGGGATTTTAATTATAATGAATAATAAAATAATAATCAATTAAATTGTATATATTTAATTTTATAATTAAAACTAAAAGAGAGAAACTAAAATACCCAGTGGACACAAGGGGAAAATTCTTGGAAATTCCTATTAAGCTAGGCATTGTGGCACATGCCTGTGGTTCTAGTACTTGGGAGGCTGAGACAGAAGGATTGAGGCCAGTGTCAGCAACTTAGGGAGATTCTCAAAAATTTAGCAAGACCTATGTCAAAAAGAAAATAACAAAAGTTCTGGGATGTAGTTTAGAGGTAGAATATTGCTGGATGCAATCTTTGGTATTCCCTCAAAATTCTATCAAAATAATCAGAATTTTTATAATAATTAGATACCTATTTTGACTTATTAAGTTAAGTAAGAATCTATTTTACCACTACTTCCTCTATTTGCAATATGCAGGGCTTAACTGAATGGTCTTCCTCAAATGGTATGAATTGTAAACACATAAAAAATTTTGTAAGGTCTTATTCTCCCAGCAATTCCACTTTGAAAATTTTGATCTTAAGAGAAAAAAACACACAGGTAGAAAAATAGTCAAATGAAAGTATAGCCCTGATGAAATAACACAAAAAGTTGGAAGGGAAAGAAAACCTCTAAACATCTAAAAATAGGGTCTGGGAGTTTAGGGTATGGCACATCTATACAAAAGAACAATGTGCAGCTTGAAAAGTTCTGCTGTAAGAGAGGACTTAAAGGTAGGATGATATTCTAAATATACCACTGAGTGAAAAGCAATTATAGCACAATATGTGCAATAAGGTCCCTGGTTCAGAAAAAGAAAAGAAAAATTGGATGTAAAATATTTTCTAGAGAAATATGGAAGAAATAATACTGTTTTTTCTTCTTTGTGCTTTCCTGCATATGTTTTCAGATAACTCAAAATAATTTCATAATGAGAACTAATAAGCCTATTCAGTATTTTCTTTGAAAGAGAACTTGGAAACAAAGCAAAGTTGATTTTACCTTCTCAAGGACCCAGTAGGGCTGGATATTGATTAAAAAAATAGTTCTGCCTGTTTTGAGAGAGAACCAACTCAGCAATAGCTGATCTGTTACTTTCTTAGACCAGTTATAGTTATAGTTAGGTCAGCTGCAGGAACTTTCTGTGGAACAGGTCACCTGGAGAAGGCAGTGATTTCATCCTGATTAAATCCTGATTCAGGTGGCCATGAGATGAACAGGGACCACCACAAGAAGGGTCCTGTCCCTGGAAATTTCCAGTGCATGGGCAGAGGCTGCACCAATTGGCCTCAGAGCCACCAGTTCACTTGTTCCAGATGCTAGGATCATAGTGCCATACATGTCTAGAGAAAAACATTGGAAGGTAGGAAGCATTTCAGAGTGAGTCTGAATAGGGAAGCCATCAAAAGTGAAAGGCTCCAATGGTGTCTGTCACCCAATTTGATGCTTCAATTTCTAGAAGGAGTTAGAAATGATAGGCAACACGAAGACAGCTTTTTGTCTGGATCCAGATACACTTCATTCCTCTGGTGGATGGTGAGCTCCACTTGTGAAGTGTGGGCTTCATGCAGAGGTGAGCTCAACTGTTACTCCTCACTCAGGCCCCACCATCTCTTTCTGCTTATAGAGAAAAGAAACAGCAGGGTGTTATTTCACAGTTTATTTTGATTTGTATTCAGAATTCTACTAATGGATTCCATTTCCCAAAAGTGTTGGGACATGATATATAGCAGGAACTCCATAAGCAGGTGTGAATAAATAGGCAATTATGTAAAACCCACACTTTCTGAAAGGCAACTGGAATTGTGTTTTCTCTTAAATTCCCTCTCCATAGATATAACTGGCCAATAGTGGATTATATTTAATGTTACTCATTTTATTCATTCTGGAATTACTCTGTGAGGTTTGACTTTCTAGACATGAAGTTATACTCATCAGCATAAACCTTTGTACTCCAAAGAGTTTAAGGTCCCTGCTAGATTCTGCCTGTTTGCTGGAAGAATGTGTCATGCTCACCTAGTCCATCATATCTAGCTATACAGATGAGGAAACAAAACCAGAGGGCAGGTGGGAAGGATAAGCTGCGTTGAGATCAGTTTCCATGATTCCCTGCTCCTGGGCAAGGTCTCTCAGACCTACCTTTAGTTTAGCCAATCTTCTTTCAGGAAGGGCAGGGGAGAGTGCAGCTCATACTTTGTGTAAGAAATCACTGGGTTCCCTTCTGTATCAGTTCCCTTCCATGAGGTCACAGTGTATATCCCCAGTCAGTTTAAGTGATTAATGCAAGTCATTGTATGCAAGGTGGTGGTTTTGAACTGTGTATATGAACTAAAGCAAAACATTTAGACTGTCTTTTCATAATGCATTATTTTTTTTTCTGTGGGTCTGGGGATGGGACCCAGGGACATCCGACCTTTGAAGTACACCCCGTGCCCTATTTTTTATTCTTTATTTTGAGACAGAAACTCACTTAGTTGTGGAGGGCCTCACTAAGTAGCCGAGGCATGTCTGCCAACTGTGATCCTCCAGTCTCAGCCTCCCAAATGCTGGGATTACAAGCATGCGCCACCACGCCCAGCTCAAAATGCATTTTTCTTTCTCCTGTCCCTCCCACACCCAGAAGTTTTGATTTAGACAGACTTGGATGGAATCCATGATGGATTTTTTTTTCAGCTCTGGAAAATAACTCGTATCTTTATTTATTTTTTTATAACAATTTTTTTATTGAACATAAATAGTATACATTTACACTATATTTGGTGCCCTCTCCCCCCCCGCCCCCATCTTCCATTCCCCCCTCCCACCAATGGTTGTCCAGGTTAACCATGTCTTATTCATAATTTTACACATGTTCAGGTGTAGACCCTCATTAATCAAGACCGGCCTTCCTCCTCTCCTATCTTACCATCCAAACTTAGCTAATATTTCCCCTTCAATATCTGGAGTCCCACTGGTATTCTTTGTGTTTCCTAGTTTGGGCATATTAGAGGAAACATATGTATCTTCTTCTTCTGTGCTTGGCTGATCTCACTTAACATAATGTTCTCCAGGGCTTTCCATCTTCTTGCAAATGATATAATTTTGTTCTTCTTTATGGATGAATAGAATTCCATTGTGTGTATTTCCCACAGTTTTGCTATCCATTCATCTGTTGATGGTGATCTGGGTTGGTTCCATATTTTGGCTATTACAAATTGTGCTGGTATGAACATAGGTATGCATATGTTGCTGTATTTCTCTGAATTCAACCCCTTTGGAAAGATACCCAGGAGTGGTATAGCTGGATCATATGGTGGATCTATTCCCACATTTCTTAGGAATCTCCACACAGATCTCCATAGTGGCTGAACTAGTTTGCATCCCCACCAACAGTGTAAAAGAGTTCCTCTTTCCCCGCATCCTCGCCAGCATTTGTTGTTATTTGATTTCTTTATGCTTGCCACTCTGACTGGGGTTAGATGGAATCTCAGTGTAGTTTTGATTTGCATCTCCCTGATGGCCAGTGATGAAGAATATCTATTCATGTATCTATTAGCCCTTTGTACCTCTTATTTGTGAAGTGTCTATTTAGTTCATTTGCCCATTTCTTGATTGGGTTGTTTGTTTTGCTAGTGTAGAGTCTTTTGAGCCCTTTGTATACTCTGGATATTAGCCCCCTATCAGAGTGGTGCTGGTAAAGATCCTTTCCCATTCTGTAGGCTTCCTCTTTAGGTTATTGATAGTTTCCTTTGATGAGAAGAAACTTTTTAGTTTGATGTTATCCCACTTGTTTATTATTGCTTTAATTTCCTGAGCTTTGGAGGTTTTGTTGAGAAAGTTACTGCCTGTGCCAATATGTTGTAGTGTTGAACCTATGTTCTCCTCTACTAACTTCACAGTCTCAGGTCTAATTTCTAAGTCTTTGATCCATCTTGAGTTGATTCCTGTGTTAGGTGAGATATAGGGGTTTAGATTCATCTTTTTACAAATGGTTAGCCAGTTCTCCCAGCACCACTTGTTGAAAAGGCTGTCTTTTCTCCAGCGTATGTGTTTGGCCCCTTTGTCAAAGATTAATTGACTAAAGATGTGTGGGTTTGTTTCTGTATCTTCTATTCTAATCCACTGGTCAGTATATCTGTTTTTGTGCCAGTACCATGCTGTTTTTACTACTATTGCTCTATAGTATAGTTTGAAGTCTGGGATTGTAATGCCTCCTGCGTGTTTCTTGTTATTGAGAATTGCTTTGGCTATTCTAAGTCTTTTCTTTCTCCATATGAAATTCATGATTGATTTTTCTAGGTCTCTGAAGAATGTCACTGGTATTTTAATGGGAATTGCATTGAACTTATATATCAGTTTTGGCAGAATGGCCATTTTGATGATATTTATTCTGCCTATCCATGAGCATGGGAGATCTTTCCATCTTCCAAGGTCTTCTTCAATTTCTTTCTTTAATGTTTTATACTTTTTGTTGTAGAGGTCTTTTACATCTTGGGTTAGGTTTATTCCTAGGTATTTTATTGGTTTTGAGGTTATAGTGCATGGAATTGTTGTTTTTATTTCTTTCATTGTGGATTCGTTGTTGGCATAAGAAAAGCCACTGATTTCTTTAGGTTGATTTTGTAACCTGCGACTTTGCTGAATTTGTCAATCAGCTCCAGAAGTTTTTTGGTTGAGTTCTTTGCATCTTCCAGATAAAGGATCATGTCATCTGCAAATAAGGATAATTTTAATTCCTCTCTTCCTATGTGAATTCCTTTGATTTCCTTCTCTTGTCTGATTGCTGCAGCAAGAGTCTCAAGGACTATATTGAAAAGGAGTGGTGATAGTGGGCATACTTGTCTTATTCCTGACTGTAGCGGAAATTCTTGCAGTTTTTCCCCATTCAATATAATGTTGGCTTTGGGTTTGTAGTATATTGCCTTAATGATGTTGAAGTACTTTCCTTCTATCCCAATTTTTTGCAGTGTTTTTAACATAAATGGGTGTTGGATTTTGTCAAATGCTTTTTCAGCATCTATTGCTATGATGATGTGGTTTTTGTTCTTGGTTCTATTTATGTGGTGAATAACATGTATTGATTTGTGTAAGTTGAACCAGCCTTGTTTTTCTGGGATGAAACTAACTTGGTCATGATGTACTATTCTCTTGATATAGTTTTGAATGTGTATAGCTAGTATTTTGTTTAGAATTTTTGCATCTATGTTCATTAAGGATATTGGTCTGTAGTTTTCCTTTCTTGAGGTATCTTTATTTGGTTTGGGGATTAATGTGATACTGGCCTCATAGAAGGAATTTGGAAGAGTTCCATCTCTTTCAATTTCCCGGAACATGTTATGCAGTATTGGTATTAGTTGTTCACTGAAGGTTTTGTAGAATTCAGCTGGGAACCCATCTGGGCCTGGGCTTTTCTTTGGTGGAAGAATTTTTATTGCCATTTCTATTTCTTTAGTTGTTATTGGTTGGTTTAGGCTTGCTATGTCCTCTTGGCTAAGTGTAGGAAGGTTAACTGTGCTTAGAAATCTATCAATTTCTTCCAGGTTTTCAAGTCTATTGGAGTATACATTTTTAAAGTAGTTTCTGATAATATTTTGAATTTCTTCACTATCTGTGGTCATATCTCCTTTTTCATTTCTAATTTTGATGATTTGAGTTGATTCTCTTTTTCTTTTGGTTAGTTTGGCCAGGGGTTTATCAATTCTATTAATCTTTTCAAAGAACCAACTTTTTGTTTTATTGATTCTTTGAATTGTTTTTTTGTTCTCTATTTCATTTATTTCTGCTCTAATTTTGATGATTTCTTGCCTTCTGCTGGCTTTGGGAATAGACTGTTGCAGAATTTCTAGATCCTTGAGTTGTGTCATTAGGTTCTTTACTTGGTGGTTCTCCGTCCTTTTTATGTGGGCACTCAATGCAATAAACTTTCCTCTTAGTACTGCCTTCATGGTGTCCCATAGGTTTTGGTAGGTTGTGTCTCTGTTTTCGTTTGTTTCCATAAATTTCTTTATTTCTTCCCTAATTTCTGCTCTTACCCATTCGTCGTTCAAT
The DNA here is from genome assembly GCF_963383645.1 of Muscardinus avellanarius. Taxonomy (NCBI): domain Eukaryota; kingdom Metazoa; phylum Chordata; class Mammalia; order Rodentia; family Gliridae; genus Muscardinus; species Muscardinus avellanarius. The sequence goes on along the minus strand of NC_137804.1, from coordinate 33,067,566 downwards.
AGTGTATCATTCATTCTCCATGAATTTGAATACTTTCTTTCGAGTTTCCTGTTGTTGATTTCTACTTTTATTCCGTTGTGGTCTGAAAAGATGCAAGGAATCATATTACATTTTTTGAATTTGCTGGTATTTTCTTTGTGTCCCAGGATGTAATCAATTTTGGAGAAGGTTCCATGGGCTGCTGAGAAGAAAGTGTATTCTGTAGTTCCTGGTTGAAATACTCTGAAAATGTCTATTAGGTCCATTTGGTTTATGGTTTCCTTTAGTTCTAAAGCATCTTTACTCATCTTTTGCCTTGAAGATTGATCCAGTGGTGTGAGAGGCGTATTAAAGTCTCCCAGAATTATTGTATTTGGGTCTACTTGGGATCTTATGTCCAGAAGGGTTTGTTTTACAAATGTGGTTGCACTCATATTTGGGGCATAAATATTTACTATCATTATATCTTCTTGGTATATTTTTCCTTTTAGTAAAAGGAGGTGCCCTGATTTGTCTCTTTTGATGTGTTTTAGTTTAAAGTCTGTTTTGTTGGATATTAGGGTTGATACCCCTGCTCTTTTTTGGTCACTGGTGGCATGGTATATCTTTTTCCATCATTTCACCTTCAGCCTGTGAATGTCTTTGGCTGTGAGGTGTGTTTCTTGCAGACAGCATATATTTGGATTATGTTTCCTAATCCACATTGCCAGTCTATGTCTTTTGATTGGTGAGTTAAGTCCTTTGAAATGAAGAGATATTATTGAAATATGATTTTTGTTTTCTGCCATTTTGTGTTCTGTCTACTCTTGGGTGGTGTGGTCTTTCTTCTTTACTTAAGTGGCCCACTTATTAACGTCCTCTGTTCTCTGATTCTGAAGTCTGCTTCTTTTTTCTTCCTTATGGTTTATTTCTTTAAGAATTTTCTCTAGTGTTGGCTTTGAACTCATGAATTTTTTGAGATTCTGTTTATCATGAAAGACTTTGGATTCACCATTGATCTTGAATAGTAGTTTTGCTGGATAGATTAGTTTGGGCTGGAAGTTATTTTCTTCCAGGGTCTGAATCACGTCATACCAGTCTCTCCTAGTATTCCTAACCTGGGTTGTATAGTCTTGTTGTATAGTATTGTTTTGCCTCTATATGTCACCCGTCCTTTTGTTCTCACTGCTTTTAAGATTTCTTCCTTAGCCTCTATATTGGTCATTTTGGTTATTATGTGGCGTGGAGTGGTCTTTCTTTGGTTTTGTCTCAGTGGAGTTCTGTATGCCTCCTGGACTTGAAGATGGAAGTCTCTTTCCATATTAGGAAAATTCTCTGAGATTATTTCCTTGAAGATATTACAGATGCCCTTGGTCTGTACCTCTATCCCTTCCTCAATGCCTATTATCCGTAAATTAGGGCGCTTCATATTATCCCATAATTGCTGGATGTTTAGGTTTTGTTGCTGTAAAGATTTCTGTATATCGCTGACTGTGTTTTCGGTTTGGGATGTACTGTCTTCTAATATTGATATTCTGTTTTCCATTTCATCTAATCTTCTAGAGTTTCTTTCAATTGCTGTCTTCATTTCACTTATTGCCTCTTTCATTTAATTCCAGACCTCTTTCTGATTCTTTTTTAGTGTTTCTATTTCACCTTTAACCTCCTCTATACTTGTTTTAAATCCTTTCATCATATTGAACAACAAGATTCTGAACTCCCCTTCTTGCATTTCTAGTAGGTCAGTATTCGTGATTTCTGCTGTCTCTTCATAATTCCTGGTTCTCATATTTGTAGTGTTCTCTGTCCTGTTTTTCTGGTTTCTACCCATCGTTCATGAGTATTATGCTTAGTCAAATCTTAATATTAGGAGTTGGGGTATCGGCTAGTCAGCAGAGCCTTTCCAGTGTTGAGGGTGGGTGATGTGGGAGGAGCTGGGGTGATTAGTAAAGGAGTCAGATTAGGTAGAGGATATGTTTAGGTTGAGAAAGACTTTAAGTATGGTAAGGTGAAATCTTGCTAGGAATGAGAGAGACTTAACTACTAGGACTCTTGTCGTTTGTGGAGTAATTATGGATGTAAGAAATACTTAGAGTATTAGACCAGGAGGTATATTATGTGGAAAAGTTTTTTGGGGGAAAAGTGTGTAGGGTTAGTGTGGGAAGGTTTGTAAATAGGGGTGATGGAAGGAGCAGACAGACATAAAAAAAGAATAGAAAAAAAATCCACACAAGATACCAAGACTATTATGTAATCCAAGAAAAAGGGAGGAAAACCAATCAAAGGAGGAGAATGAAAATAAAGGAAGGAAAGAGAAAGAAAGAGGAAAAAAGAACAAGAATAAAATAAAAGGAACTAGCAGCTGTGTGAAATAAAAAAATAAGGCAAACTGTCATATATATATATATATATATATATATATATATATATATATATATATATATATATATACAACATGTGAAAGTAAGAGAAGTGTGGGTTAAAAGAAAAAAAAATAAAACAGCAATAACCATACCAAAACAAAAGCACTGTAAAAGCAAAATAAAACAAAACATCCACATTAAAAGTAAAATAAACAGTCCTCCTTATTTACGCATATGGGGTCAGGTCTATATAATATGTGCGTATCTGATTGCTTTGGTAACTTTCAGAATACCATCCAATGTCTCTTAGTTTTCTTTGTACTCTATTTTTTTATCTTCTTAGGTCACTCTGGGTGTTTGGACACCTTCTCTCCTTTAGTTACTTTAGGTTTATGTGTCCGAATGTCTGGTTTCACTTTTATTTGATTCTGTACAATTCACAGGTTCTGCGAAATTCTAACCTGTGGTCAGTACCTCTGCACTCACCACCCTAGACTCCAGCCTGTGCTTCCCTACAACATGGGTGGAGCATGACCAAGGTATAATTATAACCTCCCCCTGAGGTCCTGTGCAGATATTGTGGCCCGATGGATTTTCCTGTGTCTCTGGAAATTCCAGCTGGGTTAGCCGGTGTGGTCCCAAGATGTACCCTGGGCAGATGGGTGCTGGTTCCTGGGTGCCCACACTTGCTGCCAGAGCTCTGCCTATTCCAAGAGTGCAGGCTGGGTGTGCTGCTTTTACTGGACCCAGGAGTGAGTGGATGCAGCTGTCTGTTGGTGCTGGTATGCTCTTCCAAGGTGTATTGAGCTGAGTTCTCGCTTAGAACTAAGCATCTGGCTACCAGGAGTGTGGGAACACCCAGCGGTGGGCCAGGAGTGCAGGATAGGTGTTCAAGGATCCAGTGCGTGGTGCCCAGTAATGGTCTCTGCCTCCCGTGGGATGTAGAAACTGGGGGTGCCCCAAGGAGATTTCCGGTTTACACAGGGCTTTCGCAGCCTGGAAGGCAGTCTCTGGCAAGGTGGCAGGGGGGCTAGACACACAGGCAGGCTCCAATTTAGTGGAGATAGTGGGACAGGCACTGACTGCTAACAGGGGACCAGGGCGCAGACAAGGTGCGCAGAGGGGAGTGCTCGGGTCTGAGGCTTGGGCGTGCTGGGGGGTTGGGGTGCAGCGCACGCTAGGGTCCGCACTTCCCTGGGCGCCCGCAGGTACCTGTCTTCCTTGGTTCAGGATTCGTGGGAGTCTCTATGCTGTTGTGATCCAGTCGCTGGTGAGCACACAGAATTCTTACGTGGGTGCTGCTCGCTGTTTTCAGTCCCGGATTATCTTGCTGTGGGACTATCGGGACTATCGGACAGGCAGCTCCGCGGGCCCGCGAAAGCAGCCCGCCGCCGGCGATTGTATCTGCAACTGGTCTGGTGTCTGATCTATGTTCTTCTTCTTCTTCAAGTTCAGAGTTCCCCCGAGGTCCCAGGATTTGTTTTGGTTCCTGGTATGTATTTATTTTGTTGATTAAGACACAGCTTTCTAAGTATTTGAAGTTTATTTGCTTCAGCTACTGAGGAGTGCTGTGTCCCTCAGTCGCCATTTTGAAAAAAAAAAACAAAACAAAACTCCATGATGGATTTTTAACTAGTTTCCCAGATGACTGAGAAGGATAGATGGAAATAGTTCATCTGACCATGAACATTTTGCCCATCTATCTACATCATTGAGTTCCATGCTGACTATGGAGAAGTTGCCCTGTAAATGTTTGCTGACTTGGAATGTTTTGTGCTCCCTTTAAAAGACATGAAGATCAACCTACTACTTGGAAAGAATGAAGGTCAGTATTTGAAGTCAAAGTGTTCCTACTTTACAATGTCTATTCTTTTCATTCTCCTTAGCCTCTACTGGAGTTCTGCTGCCTGTACGCTCACAGGTTATTGCTCAGAAAATGATAGAAATGGAAAGAAGACCACCTGAGTCTACAACCTGTTCTTGTCACATTCCTTTCTGAGAAGGTCATATCAAGAATGTTGGTAAGAGTAACACATTCATGGAGTGCCATCCACTATTGGCACCATATATACGTGAGCTGTATGATCTTGAGAAAGCTAAAATTTCTCTGAGCCTCAGTTTACTCAGCTATGAAATGAGTAGCTGTTTTCTATATTTTTAGTCCCTCACGGGAGAGTTAGAATCACTGGGTAAATGTTACAACTGTATAAAATTGTTTCATAAATCTCAAGAATTATATATCTGTTCGGTTTTTATTACGAAATTTTCTTTTTCTCCACCCCCCCTTTTTTTTTTGGTGGTACTGGGATTCCTGGAAACCCTTCTACCTCTGGGCTAGACTCCCAGACCTATTTTTATACTTTTTTTAAAATTTGGAAACAGGGTCTCTTAAGCCAGCTTTTAACCTACATGATCCTTCTGTCTCTGCCTCCCAAGCACGGGGATTACAAGCGTGCGCCACCACACCTGGCTATTACTCATTTTTCTAGTAATGATTTTTATTCTTAACCCCCCCCCCCAAATGTTGGCATGTCTTGGTGTCACCTATGTAGTCAACTTATTGAAACTATTATATACCAGATCTCACCCCACCAAGATAAAGATGGGGAATATTAACTTCATCTCTCTTAGCAATTTATTGTCCAAAATTATGAATTAGTTTTAGTTTCTATCACCTAAAACTTAGTTTCTCTTTCCTAACAAGTATCTCTTCAGATCCCTTTTATTATCACACAAACCTAAAAGTAGTTTATACTCAAAAGTGGAAACAAAAACAGCCATTCCCCATATATAAAATCAGAACTACACAATTATCTGTGGAATAATTCAGAGTATATAATTGCGCCCTCCTTCTTTTATTATATTTGTCATGTTTATTGCACACCTTTGATCCTCAACTGCTTAAGAAGTATGTGAAAATATCCTAATGAATATATTGAATCTCAATTGGGTTAATTAGGCAGTGTTCAGTCTAGTGAATTTTTTTCTTTTTTTTTTTTTGGTGGTACTGGGGGTGGAACCCTTTCTACCTGCGGGCTATACTCCCAGACATTTTTTATATTTTATTTGGAAATAGGGTCTAAGTTGCTGAAAGCCTCACTAAGTAGCTGAGGCTGGCTTTGAACCCATGCGATCCTCCTGTCTCAGCCTCCCAAGCGCAGGGATTACAAGCGTGCTCCATCACGCCCGGCTTCTAGTGGATCTTTGAAATAACAAATGCTACATATCCTATCTTAAGAACTAGCTATTCCCACTTCATCCCATTAGTAAAATTTTACCAACTCAGTTTTCTCCTTCAGAAAATACTGGCTTTTGATTTGCCTGTTTTACTCATCTCTTCAATATTATTCTCTATGTATAGTAAACAGGGTTTTTTTTTTTTGTGTGTGTGTGTGGTACTGGGGTTCCTGGAAGCCCTTCTACCTCCGGGCTACACTCCCAGACCTATTTCTACATTTTTATTTGGAAACAGGGTCTCCTAATGCAGCGCATGGGGCTGGCTTCAAACCTGTGCAATCCTCCTGTTTCTGCCTCCCAAGTGCGGGGATTACAAGCGAGCGCCACCACGCCCGGCAGTAAACAGGTTTTGATATGAGCAGAGGAGGGGAAAGAGTTGTGATGGGTCTTTGGGAAGAAGTAGGAATGGTCTGAGAAAGCATAGATCATTAGGCAATCTGATGCCACATGAATCAAGAAGGTGGGAAAATAAGGCTCTCACTTTCCAGGAATGGATCTACCTTAGTTATTCGCAAGGACTACTCAGTAGCAATGTGGTTTTGAATCAAACTCCTGGTGAATTTCAAATTCCAGCAGGTAGAGCCTCAGTTCTGCCAGACTCAGTAAGACTGAGATACTTCTAGTAAGAGGGCTGCAAAGAGCATTTCAGCTGATCATCATTGTAATTTTCTGTGAGACATGTCACTGGAGGATTTTCTAAAGCTCACAGTTCAAGTAGCTTATTTAACTGGCTCTGAAGGAGAACAGACCAGAAGGAAAGAAAATACAGTATTTAGTAAGGTGTTCAAGAAAATAACAACCAGGGTCTCCTAGAAGGAGAATTTATTTATAAACCAAAAAGGTTATGTGATTTTATTTTATTTTATTTTTATTTTTATTTTTATTTTTTTTGGTGGTACTGGGGTTCCTGGAAGCCCTTCTACCTCCGGGCTACACTCCCAGACCTATTTTTTACATTTTTTTATTTGGAAACAGGGTCTCCTAAGCCAGCGTGTGTGGCTGGCTTCAAACCTGCGCGATCCTCCTGTCTCTGCCTCCCACAAGCGTATGCCACCATGCCCGGCTAAGGTTATGTGATTTTAAAAGACAGCTTCCACCATGGTGCCATCAGAACTCATAAGATTCAGTCCAGGGAACAGCAAGGCCTTTTAAGTTAAAGCAGTAAATAATTTGAGTGAGATAAAGATTAATATCCAGAATCATGCAAGTCAGTTAGATGCACTAGAGAGCATCCATCTTCAATGATTAATAATGGTAAAATACAACACTGTGATGATCAGTTTCATAGTGATGGATCATGGGAGAATTTAGTGGATGAATTTCAGGAGTTGACTAAACTCAGGGAATGCACGCATCATGCAGGTGAACCTGAAAGTGGGTTATCAGCCCAGAGGACCCAAGTGGGAATACCATTTTCCTGTCTTCATGCTAAATGCTAAAATATCACACAAAATGATGTCAAGAGGTTGAGTGGAATCCGCTGCATCAGGACATGACTGGGGCAAAGAAATTGTGCTCACCATGCTCATTTAGAAGGCAGGAGAACTGAGCCAACATAATGTAATCATGTTTTAATGTGCTCAAGGAGGCTGAGCATAATTAGTCACTGTCTGAGGAGGCATACAAACTGATGTCACTTAGGAAACCATATCATTTTTCAGAAAGTAGGAGGTCATCATCCTCAGCACTTGTTTCTGCCAGCCTATGTGGGCACAAAGCTGATCTTCCTAACAGGGACCTGGTACTCACCAGGCAGCAAGCCATATCCTGGGTCAGGAGAATTGAATGACAAATGATCCATGGTCCTGAATCTTAAAGGACTTACAGTTTTAAAAAGAGAGGCATCTGGCATGATGGAGCATGCTGGCATTCCCAGTACTTGGGAAGCACAATACAGGAGAATCACAGGTTCAAGACCAGCCTTAACTTAGCAAGGTTCTCAACAACTTAAGCAGACTGTTTTAAAATAAAAATAAAAAGGGCCAATGTAGCTCAGAGATAAAAATTTCCCTGCGTTCAATCTGTAGTAACCCCTCCCCCCCAAAAAAAAGACCTAACTTATAATGAAAGGGATCACCTGGTTTTAGAACATAGACTTCAGGGATAAACTGGCTCATCTTTAGCCTTAGCTCTAGTACATACTAATTACAGAGCCATGACAAGTGAATAAGTCTCAGTTTTCTCATTGGCCAAACATGGGAAAATTATAGTTCTCAGTTCATTAAGGTATTGGAATGCTTAAATGGGATGGTGGTGCACACTTGTAATCCCAGCACTTGGGAAGCTGAGACATAAAGATTACTGTTCATGTACATCTTCAGCTACTTGGTGAGGCCTTCTGCAACTTAGTGAGACCTTGTTTTAAAATAAAGAATAAGGGGCTAGGATGTAGGTCAGTGGTAAATCACCTGCTTTGCAGGTGTAGTCCTGTGGGTTCGATCCCCAGTTCCAAAAATGACAATAAAAGAACCCCTTTTTAAAGAAATAAGTTAAGAACAAAATTAAGAATAAAAAACAATAGGGCTGGGGTGTATCTCAAAGGAAGAATGACACTGGGTTCCACCCCACTACAACACACACACACAAAAAAAAAAGAAAGAAAGCTTAAATGGAACAAGTCAGGTGTATTCTTTACATGGTGCCTGGTACGCTGTGATGTTCTAGAAATCATTGGTAACTTGCACCATATGTAAGTAACTATTTTAATCAAAGTGTTATCATACACAAAATTAGAAGGTAATAAAATGTATAGAGAAATGAGTTATTTTTGCAAAGAAGGATGGGACCCAGATTTGGATCAAAATTAGGAGAAAATTAAAAATCAAGAGATAGATATTTAAGATTGATATTTATAAACTATTCTTTTTGAAAAATAGTTTTCCAGATTCAGAAGGGACAAAAGTATTCAAGGAAAAAGAAAATCTTGTGAGCCCAAACAGAGAGTATGAAAATCCATGGCTAGTTTGAAAAATCATAAAGAATCTTAATGTGGCTAGGTTATTTTATAGTTTATGGGACAAGGTAGGACAAACTGGTTTTGACAAGACAGTGAAAAGTTAACTATGCAAGAGAATCCTGAATAACCCAAATTTGTAGCTTAAGTACTTAACTTTAAAAGAAAAAAATTTTTTAATATTTCTAGAACATAGACACATCTTCAAAGGAAAGAATAAGCAAAATATATTGGATAAAACTTGCTAAGATGTAATTTGTTAGGTTTGATATACTCTTTAGAAAATCAAATCCCTCCAAACAAAACTTTTTCATTACAAGTATTATTAAGCTTGCCATGGTGGTACACACCTGTAATCCCAGTACTTAGGGGTCTGAAACAGGAGTATCACAGGTTCAAGGACAGACTCAGTAACTTGCAAGGCCTTCTGCAACTTTGTGAGACTCTGTTTCAAAACAAAAAATAAAATTGGGCTGAGATCCATGGATTCAATCCTCTGCATCACACACACAAAAAAATGCAGAGGTTCTGAGAGATTAAGTCATTTGCCCAAGGTCACATACATAGGAAGTGGGCACCTGGGATACAATTTAAGTCCCTGTCTCTTTCTTTCCTCTCTTCCAAGAGAATAAGCAGCAAAATTCCCTCTGCATGGAGCAAGAAAGACTTTAGTTTCCCACTGGCTCCCATTCCATTCACATTGGGCAAATTATATTATAAATTAATCCTGATGAAACATTCAAAGTCTTCCCTCCCCATAAGCTAAGTAGACATGCAGTGTTCCTATGGCCCCCCACAAAAGGACCTTAGGAAAAAAAATCCAGAGGCCTTGATTACATTTGCTTTTTAATTAATCAAAAGTGTTAATTTTCCTTTTGTTAATCTAATGACTGCATGAGAGATTTTGTGCCATTGCAGCAAAAGTTTGGAATGATTGTCAAGCACCCTGTTGCTTCAACAAATGCAGTGGCACAAAAAACAGCCTCCCTGGAAGGCACATGAATTTAAATAATTTCTACAGATGGCACCTGCTTCTCTCAGTGAAAAGGAAAAAAGGCGAATCCTGACCTAATCAGGCCTCCTGAATGTCCAGGCAATACCATTATTTTCATCTTTTCACATTTCTTTTTCTGAAAGTGAAGAAAAAAAGAAAATTATTTCTTTCAGTAGCAGAGAAGCACTACAGGTGTGAGGTTCAGGTGCTGTTCTATACCCTAGTCTTCTTTCTTGTCCCCATTATATAACTATAGGTTGGGACTCTTAACAGAGATTCTGAGATAAAGAGGTTCTATTTTTGGAAATAAAACAAAAGTGACAGTCCACTGGGTTTTTCTGAAGTAAAGTCAGAATATGTCACTATGTATCCTAGGACTTAAGGAGGTAAGTACAAATATGTCCACTGGGAGTAAACAATAATCAAAGTTGAGAGGATAAGGTTCTTGCAGCTACATATCTTGTCTCCAGAAACCTTAATGAGGTTTGGGACATTCCCCAGAGGACCAACAAGCATTGGTCAAAAGCCTATGCAGGTGATGGGTATGTACTTGTAATCCTAGTACTTGGGAAGCTGAGATAGAAAGACCACAGGTTCAGAGTCAATATGAACAATGTATTGGGGTCCTCAGAAACTTAGTTAGACCATGTTTTATTATTTATTTATTTATTTATTTATTTATTTGGTAGTACTGGGGTTCCTGGAAGCCCTTTTACCTCTGGGCTACACTCCCAGACCTATTTTATAAATTTGTAAAATTTGGAAACAGGGTCTCTTAAGCCAGTGAGACTGGCTCCGATCCTCCTGTCTCCACCTGCCAAGCACAGGGATTACAAGCGTGCGCCACCACACCCGGCAAGACCTTGTTTTAAAATAAAAAATAAAGAGGACTGGAGGTGAGGCTAAGAGGTAAAATTCCCTGGGTTCAATTCCCAGTACTCCCCCACCCCACACACAAACAGCCTACCCCTCCATAGGAACCTCTGTAGAAACTTGAATTTTTGGAATCTAGGAAGGATGGTTAGATAGCAGATGCAACTATCTACCAAGTACATGATATTTGCCCGGGAATCCAGACTTTATAAGTGTTGGTCCATATGGCCATTCATGCTTTCCAAACACTCTCTTACCACATTTTTAAAATTTTATTCACCACCCTCATTTCACAGGCCAATTCCAATTTATAATAGCAACATGTAGCACCATGTTTAAAAGACATCATGAGATACAGTGGGTAAAAATCCCCTCATTTCAGTGATGTACAAGACAGTGCTCAGTGGAGCCAAGCAGAAGGAAGTAGGGTACACATCTGAAGTATCTGCCACCCACACACCTGCTTATCTGTTTATCTCTCAGCTTGCCACTGACAATAGAGTTTCAATGCAGGAGGGAATCTTAACTCTTCAAATATCACTTGCCCAATGAGTAGAGCCCAAAGCCATTGCAAACAGGAGCATCAGCTACCCGTGAAAAAATGCCACAATTTTTATTTTCCTCCCAAGTCATTCTTGCAAAAAAAAAAAAAATTGTTTTCTGCAGTGAACTTGTGTTTTCCCTTTTAGAAAAAAAACTTCTCTTTCAAGATAAGGTGCTTGAAAGACTGAATTTGACTCTGAGTCTCTAAATGAAATATATGTTTAACTCTATATCCTCAAACAGGGGGAAAGACCTATACAGATATCAAGGGGTTATACCTTTGTGCACAGAAAAATGCCTTCCCAATAAGGCTTAGAATCAGACACAATGAATTCAGCCTATCCACTTTTAATGGCCTGTGTTATTAAAAACATTGCTTATGCTTTTTTGCATGACAAAGAACATGAGTAATAATTTTGATAATAACTTTTTCTTTCATGTATAAAGGAACTCAGTGTGAAAGTTTTTAAAATACTCTCTTTGGGGCAAAACTACAGATTAGCAACACACTAGGAAATAAGCTATTCATTTGAGTGAGAAGACTGAAGCCCTTTTTAATTTTAAATTTGGAACTCCAGAAGAAATTAAAAAAAAACTCAGACAAACATGCACAATAGAATATTTTGTCTGTGGAATAAGATGTAAAACTACTGGAAGATAAGATATGCATATGTACACATATGTAGTTTCTTCTCTTCAAGCCTCAACCCACTATAGCTTTTTTCTATCTATCAAGTACAATTTGAAGACGTTCATATATATATATATATATATATATATATATGTGTGTGTGTGTGTGTGTGTGTGTGTGTGTGTGTGTATACATATATGTATATATACATATATGTGTGTGTATGTGTATATATATATATATATATGTCTTATTGTTCAATACTATTAGCAGACAATTAACACATACTTTTATGACAAGTTTGAGCTTTTAAGCACACCTTATTGGCAAGAGACATTGGCATTCACTCATTTGACAAATTAAGCATTTACTACACACACACATGATGCTGAACTTAAGAGACTGAAAATAAGAATGTCCACCCTTGTGGAATTTGCATTCTACCATGGAAGAACGGATGTTAAAAAATAAAAATAAATAATTAAAATATACTGTATGTTAGAAGATAAGTTTTATGGAAAAAGCTGAGGGCAGTTAGGATAGCCTTCTTGAGAAGGAAATATTTAATTCAAGAGTGTAAGAAAGTAAAGGATGCTGCAGTTTTGATATTGGAGTTCCCCCAAAGGCTCATATGTTGAAGGCTTGGGCCCGAGGATGGTCTCACTGGGAGGTGGTAGAACCTTAATATGTGAGGCCTCATAGAGATTCTTAGGTCACTGGGAGCATGGCCTCAAAGAAATCTGTGGGACCCTGGTCCCTTCCTCTTTCTCTTTTGCTTCCCATCCATGACATGAGCAGTTTGGTCAGCCATAGACTCTTTGTCATTACCATTCATACACCACAAGAAGTCTAAATGCATGGGACCAATCAATTCTCAACTGAAACTTCCAAAACTATAAGTCCAAATCCATTTTTTCTAAGTTAATTATTTCATGTTTTTAATAATAGTGACAAAAAGCTGACCAACATAGGGGACTAGTTATATAGTCCATTATAGCCAGTGCCAAAACCCTGGTAAAGACTGGGAAGGCTGCATGGGGAAATTTGGAATTTTAGTGTTTTATCTTTGATCTGCTGAGTTCAATACTTCATTATACTAGAGATGACAAGAGGCTTAGATGTCCTAGTGTGCAATTGAGAAAGAAAAAGTGGGCTGCAAAATCAAATGTGCATATCCTTGGCATAGAGAGGGCATTTAACACCATGAGGCTATGTGAGATCCCTAAGGGAGGGCATGCAAATGGAGAAGAAAGAAAGAGGCAAATTATGGAAGAAGAATAGATGTTCATCAACAGATGAATGGATTATGAAATTGTTGAGCATATACACAAAGAAAGTCTGCTCACCCATAAAGAAGAACAAAATTATGTTATTTGCAGGAAAATGAATTCAATCCTTATTTGAAGATGACATGATCCTTTATCTAGAAGACCTAAAAACTCAACCCAAAGACTACTGGAGCTGATTAACCAATTCAGCAAAGTTGCAGGATACAAAATCAACCTAAAGAAACCATTTGCTTTTCTTTATACCAACAATGAAAGAAATAAAGAAAACAATTCCATTCACTGTAACCTCAAAACCAATAAAATATCTAAGAATAAACATAACAAAAGATGTAAAAAACCAGCCCATGGAAGACTTGAATCTACAATGAAAACTATAAAACATTAAAGAAAGAAATTGAAGAAGACCTTGGAAGATGGAAAGATCTCCCTTGCTCATGGATAGGCAGAATAAATATCATCAAAATGACCATTCTGTCAAAAGTGATCTATAGATTCAATGAAATTCCTATTAAAACATGAACATCATTCTTCATAAACCAAGAAAAATCAGTCATGAATTTTATATGGAGAAATAAAAGACCTGGGTTAGCCAAAGCAATCCTCAGCAATAAAAATCAGGCAGGAAGCATCACAATTCCAGACTTCATATTATACTAGAAAGCAATAGTAGTAAAAACAGCACGGTATTGGCAAAACAGCAGGAAGACTGACCAGTTGAACAGAATAGAAGATACAGACATAAACCCACACACCTAGAGTCAATTGATCTTTGACAAAGGGCCAAACATGTACACTGGAGAAAAGACAGCCTTTTACACAAATGGTGCTGGGAGAACTGGCTATCCATTTGTATAAATATGGAACTAAATCCTTACCTCTCACTATGCACAGAAATAAACTCGAGATGGATCAAAGACTTAGAAATTATACCAGAGACTGTGAAGTTATTAGATAAGGGCATAGTCTCAACACTCCAACATATAGGCACAGGCAGTAACTTTCTCAACAAGACCTCCAAAGCACAGAAAATTAAAGCAAGAATTAACAAGTGGGATGGCATTAAACTACAAAGTTTCTTCTCATCAAAGAGAGAAAACTTAAATAGAAACATCAAACATCAAAAACTTAAATAGAAAGCCTACAGAATGGGAGAAGATCTTTACCAGCCAACACTCTGATAGAGGGCTAATATCCAGAATATAAGAAGAGCTCAAAATATTCTACACTAACAAAACAAATAATCCAATAAAAAAATGGGCAACTGAACTGAATATAAACTTCACAAAAGAAGAGATACAAAGGACCAATAGATACATGAAACGATGTTCACCATCATTAGCCATCAGGGAGATACAAATCGATACTACGATGAGATTCCTTCTAACCCCAGTCAGAGTGGCAAGCATAAAGAACTGAGGCAACAAATGCTGGTGAAGATGTGGGGAAAGAGGAACTTTTTTACACTGTTGGTGGATGTGCAAACTAGTTCAGTAACTGTGGATATCAGTGTGAAGATTCCGTAGAAATCTGGGAATATCTCTACAATATGATCCAGCTATACCTCTCCTGGCTATTCATCCAAGCGTTTTGAAATCAGAGAACTATAGTAACATATGCATACCCATGTACTTAGCAGCCCAATTTGTAATCACCAAATATGGAACCAACCTAGGTCTCCATAAACAGATGAATGGATTGCAAATTTATAGGAAATACACACAATGGAATTCTACTCAGCTCTGAAGAAGAACAAAATAATTTCATCTGCAAGAAGATGGAAAGACCTGGAGAACTTTATGTTTAGTGATATCAGTCAAGCATCAAAAGAAAAGGGACTTATGTTTCCTCTAATATGCCCAAACTAGGGAGTATAAGAGATACCAGAGAGACTCTAGACAATGGAGGAGAAACCTCACCAAAACTAGAATGGAAGGATGGGAGAGGAAGAAGGCTGAAGTTGATTAATGAAGGAGCTACATCTGAATTTGTGTAAAAATATAAACACAGCATGATTGACCTGGACACTCATTGTTTGAAGGGGGAAGGGGAAGTGGGGGGGCACCAAGCACAGTCTGAATCTATGCCATTTTCCATATGTTACACATAAAAAATAACAAAAATAAAGATTAGGGTTATCTCCCAGGTGCTCTCCAGCATTGCCAACACAAAAAGAAAGTAAGAGAGGGAAAGAAAAGGAGATAGGTAAGGTGAGAAGTCAAACAAGAGCTTGCACTGACCTGTAAGCTAATTGAGGGAAATGAATCATGGAGAAAGAAATCATCAGTAGAGCCAATGTATTAACTGAACAAGTCAGGAAAGGTGAGCATGGAGAATCACCAGCCTATGGAGGACTTGAATCGCCAACAGCATTTCCTAGTCACAGCTTTTGTGGCAAAAACAAATTCTTTTGCTTTTATATATTTTTGAATCTTATAAATCTGAAAATGATTGATGCTGTGTTTTGAATTTGTTCTACAAATTTCATGTGTTAATTGTATTTAGAGTTGGGGCCATTAGGGGTTTATGGGTTCATAGATTCATGGAATCAATAGGATATCATGGAAGTGATAGCTTGTTCTGCCTTGCCACATAGTACGCACCACCAGGTTAGAACATGGCATGAAACCCTCACCAGAAGCCCAGAACATTCCTACAATACTGTCTGCAGAACTAAGCAAAATCCATCTCTATTATTTATAAATTCCCTAGTCTCAGGTACAAGTTATAGTAACAGAAAACTAAGGCAGTCCATGACCCCATCCTTTAGGGCCATCTTCTAGCCTGGTAACATTTGAAATTGGGCTGGTCTCTACTCATGTTTGTTATTAGTGTTTTTATTGTTTTGTTTATGCTGAGCCATAGGAGTGTTTTGTGCACTTAAAATAAATAAAGTTGCAATATTTCATACTTAGAAAAAACAATAGAAGATTCCATGTCCCCCTAAGAAGTAAAAAGTGCTTAGATATTTGGCCCATATTCCCATCACATGCCAGGGCTGGGAACATGGCTCAATGGCAGAGCACTTGCTCAGAAAGTATGAGGCCCAGAATTCCATCCCAAGCTTCAAATTTTGTGACTTATTTTCTCATATTTTTTGGAGAGTCTGAATTCAATACAGTTGAAGCCAGACCATGGCAGCAGGAAGTGGAACAAGAGAAAGAGAGAGGAAATAGATAGAGATGAGAGAGAGAGAGAGAGAGAGAGAGAGAGAGAGAGAGAGAGAGAGAGAGAGAGAGAGAGACCTGCTTTCACAACATTGAGTCTGGAACACAATGTATAAGCCCACACCCCAACTAAGTTCTCCAGCCACATCCCCCCTAACCTAGGTTACCAGCACATTATAATGGATTTACTTACTGATGAGATTATATCCCTCATGACCTAATTATTTCAACCCTGAGCTCTTTAAAGAACATTACCATTGCAACTAAGTTGTTTATTTTTTTTTTCTATTCAGCATCCCAGAGATTTCTGATGTTGGTGAGTACTATAATGCTTCAAGAGTAACAACCTTGCCTGGCCATGGGATACTTTTCTGATGGATGAGATATTTTAAAAGAAGAAATGATCAGGACACTCAGGGAATGGCTTTAGACTGGACTTAATGCTGACTGAGGCTGTGTCTTACTCCTTGGATCTTAAATAACATCTAATGCATAGATGTTCAGCAATTTACTAAACAAGTTACAAATTGATGAAGCTGGACATGTCATGTGCAAAGGTAATGTGATGCCAGATTCCACTCCACACCTAGATTACAGCAGATAAAAGTAGTCCTCAGGACCTGCACAAAGCTGGACCCTGGAACAAGTGGTGGGAGCATGCTCTCAGGGAGCTGGGTTCCCACCCATTACGCAAATGGCATGGCCACATCACAAGGGATCTGCTCCAAAGCCCTTGGTAGTCTACTGAGCTAGTCAAATGCAGAGCACATGCCCCTCCCTCTACTTAGCAGGCCTCCATCTCTGATTTCTAACTCTGCTGTGCATCACAGCATCAGTTGGCACCAAAACTGATATTGCATTAAATTGAGGATGATCTCTGGCAGGAGATGACTGTGGCAGTTTTCCTACCTTATAGAGACAAGAGCTTAAATCAAAGGCAGTGTGAGAAAGAAATGCCTGACAAAAGCACTTCCTGGAATGGATGAAGCAGCCCCCACACAGCTGTATCTCTGCCTGTCTCTATTGTTCTTGCTTCTTTTTTAAAAAGCTAGCATTTACTCAGCCTTTGAACCAGGCACTTAATATTCACAATAACATGTGCTTGCATGTGTGGGTGCATGTGTGTGGGTGCGTGTGTGTGTGTGTGTGTGTGTGTGTGTGTGTGTGTGTGTGCTACTGGACATTCCACCTCTGAGCTATACAGCAACCTTTTTGAAATTTGGAACAAGATTTCACTAAGTTACCATGTGCTGACCTTAAAACTGCCATCCTTTTACCTCAGCCTCCCAAGTACTTGGATTACACCCATGTTCCACTATGCCTGAAAAATAGTAACAATAGAATTATGATGCAGATGTTATTTCTATTTAACAGGTACAAAAACCCAAATTCAGAAAGATATCGCCCACCTGACACAAAGTCACACACCTGGTAAGCATTAGGGCTCAGGCTTTTATCTCATATCTGGCCTGATTCTAGCTAAACTGCTTTACTAGGTAATTCTCAAGAGTGCTAAAAGAGGCTTAGCCACACCTCCAGGAAGATTGAGGAGGACAACTTGTGACACTTCCTGGGGAATCTCATAAACAAGTCTCCATCTAAACCTGGACATGGTAGACAGAGCATAACATGCACATTTAGGAGATTTGGTGTAGTTTATTCCAACCTATTCCTGGACCTTCTTTGCCTCGAATTTGTGCCCCAGATTTTCAAAATTTTTGTGTTTTCAATGTGTGTGTGTGTGTGTGTGTGTGTGTGTGTGTGTGTGTGTGTTAGAAAATATATTGCCTCTAGCCAAGCATGGTGGCACACCCTTGTAATCCCTGCTTTGGGGAGGCAGAGACAGGAAGATCGTGCAGGTTCAAAGCCAGCCAAGCTGGCTTAGGAGACCCTGTTTCCAAATAAAAATATAAAAAGTAGGTCTGTGAATGTATCCTGGAAGTTGAAGGGTTTCCAGGAACCCCAGTACCAGGAAAAAAAGAAAAGAATATATTACCTCTATAAATTTGGAAAAATGAAAAAGAAAAAAAAAACATTAAAATATTAATGAATTAAAAAGTGTCATAAAGCCAGGCATTGGAACACACCTCTAATCCTTGGGAGGATTGGACAGAGGGATAGCAGATTTGAGGCCAGATCAGCAATCTAGAAAGACTCTCAGCAACCTAGTCATATCCTGTTTCAAAAAAACAAAAACTAAAAAGAAATGGGGGATATAGCTTGGAGGTAGAAAGTCCCTGGGTTCAACCTCTAGTACCACTATCACCAAAAAAAAAAAAAAAAAAGATATAAGATGTCTTTGTTCCTAAAACAAAACTAAATAACAACCATTAGAAATATTTAATCCTGAGCTGGGTGTGGTAGCATAAGCTTGTAATCCCAGCATACGGGAGGCTGAGACTGGAGGATCATGGTTTGCAGACAGCTTCAGCTACTTAGTGAGGCTCTCTGCAATTTAGTGAGACCCTGTCTCAAGATAAAGAATTAAAAATAGGGTAGGGAGTGTAGCTCAGAGTTCAAATGCCCTTGGGTTTCATTCCCCAGACCTTCCCCCCCCAAAAAAAGAAATATTTAATCTTCATAAAAAAAGGTGATTTTAAGCATTGTCAGATATCCAAACCCCATTCTTGTGGGCTCTCATTTGGGAATGATGAAAGTATTTTGGAATTAGATAAAGATGGAGGTTGAAAAACACTATGAATATATCAAATATCATTATTTGTACATTTTGAAATAGTGAATATTTTGAATATGAATTTCATCTTTAAAAAAATATACACATTCCTGGACCATCAAATTGAATTTAAACACAATTTTATCTTGGAGGATTAATTCTATTCTTAGCAGAATCTCTGCCAAACTGCAGCCCTTCTGGTGATACCCTTGGCATTCTCAAAAATTAAAGATCATAGCAGCTCCCAAGTTGCCAGATGACAGGTTGCCATTGGAAATACAACTGCAGAGTCAACTCA
Source organism: Muscardinus avellanarius (assembly GCF_963383645.1). Lineage (NCBI taxonomy): Eukaryota > Metazoa > Chordata > Mammalia > Rodentia > Gliridae > Muscardinus > Muscardinus avellanarius. The sequence continues at coordinate 33,048,589 of NC_137804.1, read as the reverse complement.
TTCAAAGCAAAGAAGAAACCTCTGAAGAACATGCACTGTAGGCACCAGTTGTTAGAGCATTCAGCAGCCTACAAAGATTTGAAAGGGAGTTTGTCACAGCTTTGTTCTCCATGGTGAAAAATAAAGGTTGCCCAAAGTCAACTGGTTCAGTAGCCCCTACTTGAGTCAGTGAGGGATATAGATTAAATGTATCCCCTCCCCCAGTAAAAATACAAGTCTTATTTGTAGGCAGGAGTCCCCAAAGGGTGTAGTCTATAGTCATCACATCTAATTCTGTTTCTCCTTTTCTTTCCTGCCTTGGTTCACCAAACACTGCTAGGAAGATTCCAATACTCTCTCTTCCAGCCACCCTCATGGGCATATATAGACACCTGAATCTGGGCAAGGGTTCCATTTTAGTGTGGAACCAGCACTTCTGGCCCTGGAGTGGCAAAAGGAAAATGCAGAGTAAAGAACTTGGCCCCTCCTCCACTCAAGAAGGAGTCACCTGAGCCTTGAAGCCTAGTCACCTAAGCCTTGAAGCCACCTGGTTTGTACCCAGTTTCTTACAAACTTCGTCGCCTCATGTAACAGTTAAAATGGTGTCTGTCCCTCACCCTCCTGAGCTCAGGTCACTGTATCCACAAGTCTTATCTGACCTTTGCTCAGCCAGCTAAAAATATCTGCTACATAAATAGGTCCATCTCATTATACACAGTGCTACACTTCTGGGTCATTATTGCCAAGCTCATGTTTGGTGCTCAGGAGTGAGAGTGGGATGTGCTAACTTGGTGTCTGCTGTACCTGCTGACTCAGTACACACACTGCATTCCACCAGAATTCAGAATGCAATTTCAGGATAGGGGATGGTTTGGCTCCATGTGAGGCTAATCAGCCATGTGGGGGTCAAGGTGGCCACATTCCCTTTCCCCACACTGTTTACACTTCACAGAGATCAAAAGACATGCCAGGAATAAAGGCAAGTACCATGAAATGGCCCTGTATTTTAATTTCTTTTCTGAAGGTCAAAGCTTTATAATGAGACTCACAGAGGAGCAATCCAGTGAGCTAGAAACACACATTAAAGGGACATCTTTTCTATCAAAAGGGAAAAATATAGGTCATCGACCATTTTAATGGGATCATTTCAGTCTGCTGGCACCTGGTGCTGAAACCATATTGGAAATGGAAAAGCAAGTGAGATATTTTATATTCAGTAATCAAGTCTCAATAGCAGTGAAGGAGACTGAATTTGGCCTAAAATTACACACTTCTAAGAAAGGCAGGTGAGGGCAATGAACAGAGGATAGGGATAGATAGGGATAGGCTTACAAAGCCTACAAACTTTGCTCAAAGGACACTTATCTTGCCAGTGGACTTCCCAGAAACTGAGGTAGTAACATCTAGGTCAGGAAGTCCAAAGACTTCATCAGGTTGGTCCCATTGTGGATGCTGTGATGCTCCAAACCCAATATTTTTTCCCCCAGTATTGAGGATTGAACTCAGGGCATTCTACCTCTGAGCTATAACTTCAGCCCTATTTTGTTCAAAAGAGAATCTCACTAAGTTGTGGAGGGGCTTGCAAATTGCTGAGGCTGGCCTTGAACCTGCAATCCTCCTGTATCAGCCTCCCAAGTACTGGGATTACAGGTGTGTACCACCACACTTGGCTTTGAACCAAGCATCTTTGAAAGGTCCTGATGAAATGCACCATAGGTGTGTGGGAAGGGAAATATTTATATCTCAGCTGCTAATTCTTCCTGGCTCCTTTATCACTCTCTCTGCTTCCCCCTACACACCCTTCTTCCCTGATGAATCTTCTTGGTTTAAAAGCAAAGGAGCCCACTGACTGTGGAGTAAAACCTTGGAACCTAGGGGCCAAGATAGATCTTTTTCTCCTTTAAGTTGATGTTTTTAGAGACTTGTCACAGTAATGAAAAGTTGACTAACACCCCCTCCCCCTTGACTATATATCTGCCAACGCCCCCACATAGAACACTTACAACTCAAAAACCAGGAGTTCCCTTTCCATCTTCTACACTTGCAAAATGCAATTCAAGAAGAACCTGCAAGCTAAAAGTAGCCTGTCCTATGGTATATCATGAACACCTTGGTTTTTATAAACACCTAGGCCACGTCTTGAATTTTGCTTTTTTTTCTTCAACTAACAAAGAAACAGTCCCATGAAAATTGTCAAAAACTACTTATTGAATAAATCTGGTTGCTTTGCAGCAAGATGTGAAGATAATTTTCTGGTTATGTTGCTTAGGAGAGAAAATTTTATGGTGGCTGTAAGTGTGTGGCAGACAAAATAAGACAGTGTATCTTTTTATTTTGTGGCTTCTCTAGGTTTCTAGAATGATGAATGACTTACTATCTTCCTTGCTTTCTAAACTTGGTATGGCCAGCATCTGGCTCTTGGCAGCTGATTCTGGAAAGTTCTACCTTCAGTACAAATCCTGAAGCAATTGTAGTAACACCCCTTGATTTTTCATCTGGGGATTTAAATTGCTCCATGAGATATACTGACACCAAATTTGGGCCAGGGGTTTGATTTAATATGCCATCAGTTTTGATTTTTCACATTACCTGCTCATGCTAGCAGAGAGTGCCCATTAAACTAGCAATAAGTTTTCAATCCAAAGAGGTCATGATAAACTCAGTGAAACATAAGTAGCTGGGGCTTCTTCTGATCACATTCAGAAAACTGAAGGAATGGGTAGCCTGTCTAGTGGATATGTTGAAGGAGAAGGGGCTCCTCTCCAGGACTGGGTAGCAGGATTCTTCTCACATTAACTTATTACTTTTTGTAGAATAGATTTGTAAATTGTCTGTATACAGATGTAGTAGCTGCTAATCAGGTATCCTCCTTACTGATTGCATAACCACAAAGAAAACAAACAGAAATTCATGGAGAATATTAGTTGCTTTCCTCTTAGACAGTGTCTAATGAAATGATCTGAGACCCAATTATTGCCTTATATGCAAGAAGCATTCAATAATATGTGCAAAGTAAAAAGGGATGGATATGGCCCAGCATATAAATTTGTTTGGTCAGTGAATTATTTTCTCTTTTCATGAAAGATTTTGGTTTTTTATTTCCTCCTCAATAACACACAAGTTCTGACAGGACCAGTTCAATAAGTGTGATACATAGAATAGCAGTCTTCAGAGACAGTCCACCTAGAGACCATGCGGAGCAGTAATTGCTCCAAATGAGCAATCAACTTGACAGATTTTTTTTCTCACTCAACTCTCATCCATTTTGATCACTCAGATCACAACAGTCAGGATGAGCTGGGTTGTGCTGCAGTAATAATAAGCTTCATGTTAACAGTCTGGATGGGCCAGGTTGTGCTGCAGTAATAATAAACTTTATGTCGTAGATATTTACAACTGCTGAGGTATTTTTATTGTTCACACTGAATTATGTATGTTGATTTCCTGGGGACTTTGATTTGTGTAGTTACTGCAGGACCCAGGCGAGGAGGGTCCCTGGCAATTAAATGTTTCTGTCTAGAAGAGACACATGCCGCTTTCTCTCATTTTATCATGCCACATTTTATCATGCAGAGAAAGTCACAATTTCATCTAACAGCAAGTTTAAGGAAGTATAATCATCTAGGTACAGGGGGAAAGGGATAGTGAAATGATATACTTAGAAATAGCCCTAACGACTAGCACACAGGTCTGTTCTGGCTTCATGTAGAAGGGTTCTGATTTGTGAATTTGTCTCTAACTCTAAATCATTTTTAAAGTCTACTAGGGAGATATTTCTTTGGGAGAAAACTAATGCATGACAGTGAAAATCAGCCCAATTTTATTTTGAGATAGGATCTTACTAAGTTCCTGATGCTGGCATTGTACCTGTAATCTTCTTGACTCAGCCTCCTAAGTACTGGAATTACAGGGAGATGCCAACCCACTTGACCACCTATTTACACTTATTATTTTTATTTTAACAGCTTTGAATGGGCCCTCTCTTTCTTGGTTTACTACTTCTCTGTGAAATGGGGGTAACATTCCTTGGTCTCCCAAGTTGTCTGTGTTGGTACACATAGCAAGCAGAACCATGAAGTAGAGTCCCCATTTTAGCCCTAAATGGGCCTGGGCAAGGGGACCTGATACTAAAGTTGCTGGTGGTTTACCATCTGCACACAGCACAGATGGTACCATTATCTCATCCATGAGGGACATTCAGCAAATGCTTACCAAGAAATTTGTGTCATTCTTCATTCAAATAGGAGTGAATTCAGGTAATAAAACAAGGGTTGGCATGGTTCCCCAGTTGTGACTTCTCAAGAAATCTCTGACATCACTAATTTCACTATTAATTAGGTGCCAGATCATATATAACAATAGAGTGTGCTTTGGCACTGGGTGAAGAAAAGAGAGATCCCAGATTATGGAAGAACTTTCCTTTGCTATGTGACTCATTTTAATTCATGAAATTCTCCATCTAGGAACTGAGGAGTTTTTATATTCAACATCCTTTCAGGGATAGAAAAGATAAATAAGGCCTTGTCAAATAAAGACATAAGAGAATTATAGATGGTGAGGTATGCATGGAGGAAGTTAAAGAATGTTGAAAGTAATTACATAAACCAATTTTAAGAAGAGTGATGTGACATTTGAGGGTATTCTGAAAAGACATATAGGAATCAGATGGGATAAGAGGCAGGGAAAGTATTTGAGAGAGAGGGAACAGGAAATTCAAGGGCCTAGAAGTTCGAGTGGGGTAGAATGAAGTGGAAGAAGAGAGGAAAGTAGAAGAATATGGCGGGAGAAATAGAACACAGATTGTGCAGACCTATGGGCCTAGCTTAATTTTGATTCACTATCAAAAATAAGGTTGAATATTTATGATTTCACATCTGTGGTCCAATTCCTGATTTGGAGTCTGGCTATAGTAGAAGATGTTACACAGAGGGACCAGGATCCAGAAAGGCCTCAAAAACTCCTACTGGAATGAGGTGAGGCTGGCCAAACTGGAGTAGTTCAATCTGTAGTGAGGCCTGAGAGTTTAGGTGTGGGAAACAAGACAGGGACCAGAGATGGGATGCAAAGACACAAGTGAGGGCAAAGTGAAAGAAGAGATGTCAAAGATACAAGAAGTGTTACCATAGACCTGAGTTTCTAGTTAGTTAGTTCCTTGAGACTTCCTTTTTTTTTTTTTTTTTTTGGTGGTGGTACTGGGGATAGAACCCTTCTACCTACGGGCTACAGTCCCAGACCTATTTTTATATATTTCTTTATATTTGGAAACAAGGTCTCTTAGCCAGTGAGGCTGGTTTCAAACCTGCGCAATCCTCCTGTCTCTGCCTCCCAAGTGCAGGGATTACAAGCGTGTGGCACCATGCCCAGCTGAGACTTTCTCTTTCAATGCTGGTTCATTGTATAGTTAGGTTGGCTTTGATTAAGGTATGCTATCTAATTATGAATGTAGAAATATAATGGATTCTGTGAGTGCATAATGAAGGCTAACTCTTTTCTGCTTTCTAACAGTTCAAAATCTGGCAGAGAACATGAGATAGAAGTCACAACTAAAGGTCAATGCAGATAGTGAGCTGCATGAATCAGTATAGGAAGTCACGGGAAATGGAGCTCATAGGTTGGAAACATCCAGGACACAGGGGAAAGGACCTAGAACTCTGGATGAGCTATGGAGGAAATGACAGATTCCAAATGGCAAGGAATGGACAGGCTGAGAAATAGGGTTCAATTTAGAACATTTCAGATGAAGATCTCCATGGTGTTCTTTTCTAATAATTAGAGTAAATCTGTATTTCATAGTGATATTTTAAATAAACAATAGATTTCATTCCCTTTACCTCCCACCTGGTCCAGATCAATATCACCTATTCTCCTGAGGCCTCTGGACAGACTCTTCATAGAGATAAGAGGAGAAAATGTTCTGAAAACAGAGGAAATGTTCTTTATTCTTTGAAACCATCTTTGAAGGGGAAAGTTGTATGTTAATGAAAGCTATCATCATCAGGATTATTTATTTAAAATGTTGGCTCTGTCATAACAAAAGTTTCATTCTCTGTAATCTTATTGTCGTCTGATGTCATGAAGACATTGAAATTCACTTACTCTTCCAGTTCTGGATATGATGGGTGCCCCCTACCACTCTCCCCTGTGCCTGGTTTTATCCTACTGATTTATAGGGCCTCTTCAGTGAAGGTGATTGAATAGCAATGCCAATGTTTCCTGCTTCCCTCCATCTGACAGCTGGCATGCTATCTGACAACACAAAGGGAGAGAAGAAAGGTTGCATATCAAAATATTTTGAAGGCATACAAACATACAAGCATACAAACACATGACATGGATAATTACTTATTTTTTCACTGCATTGTCCAAAACAAAAATCTTTGTAACCTGGTGACTGTTAGAGAATTTCAGAAAAATATTTGGGTTTCAACTCCTAAATATATACACTTTTTAAAATTGCATATTTGCACATATATAGACACACATACATGTATACACACATCTTCAGACATATAAAAAATTCGAAGTAAATATTATTTAACAAGGATATTAATTTTTAGGATTTTTAAATCTAAAAAGAGTTTATCTCAATACATTTTCATTAAGTATATGATATTCTTTTTTTTTTTTTTTTGGTGGTGGTACTGGGGATAGAACCCAGGGAACTTCTACCTCTGGGCTACGCTCCCAGACCTATTTTATATTTTTTATTTGGAAATGGGGTCTCTTAAGCCATCTGAGGCTGGCTTTGAACCTGCGCTATCCTCCTGTCCCAGCTTCCCAAGCACGGGGATTGCAAGCATGTGCCACCACGCCCAGCAGTATATGATATTCTTGTCAACTTTTTTTGTGTGTGTGGTACTGTGAGTGGAACTCAGGGGCTTTTCTACCTCTGGACTATACTCCAAGACCTATTTTTATACTCTTATTTGGAAACAGGATCTTACTAATTTGATGAGAGCCCCACTAAGTAGTTGGGGCTGGCTTCAAACTTGTGCAATCCTCCTGTCTCATCCTCCCAAGTGCTGGGATTAAAAGCTTGCATCAGCCGGACGTGGTGGCACACGCTTGTAATCCCTGTGCTTGGGAGGCAGAGACAGGAGGATTGCGCAGGTTCGAAGCCAGCCGCACGCGCTGGCTTAGGAGACCCTGTTTCCAAATAAAAATGTAAAAATAGGTCTGGGAGTGTAGCCCGGAGATAGAAGGGCTTCCAGGAACCCCAGTACCACCAAAAAAAAAAAAAAAAAAAAAGCTTGCATCACCATGCCAAGCTTATTCTGGACAACTTTTGATTAAAAAAAAAAGACCCAAATTGTTCAAAGACAACATGGAAAACTCTGGTTGGCTAAGATGGCACCTCATGAAACTAATTCTCAGGAGTACCTCACTGAAAGCTGGCATAGTGGTGCATGTCTGTAAATCCCAGTACTTGGGAGGCTTAGATGAGTTGATATTGTGATCTACAGGAACTACAGGTTCCATGTAGCCTTGGAAATTTAGTAAGACCCTTAGAAATTTAGCAAGAAACTGTTTCAAAATAAAAAGTAAAAAGGGCTGTGGGTATGGCACAGAGGTAGAATACCCCCAGGATCAATCACCAGTACAAAAAAATAAGTTTGATTCAATTAAATAACAGCCTTTACTAATTAGGAACATTTTCTACATCTGTCAGCCTTTGTATTTTAAAAGTTTGTCAGGATGTAAATACTTTTGCAAAATCCTCTGAGTATTCATATCACTAAAACATCATACTCTAGAGCTGTGTCATACAGTGGCTGCCCTTGGAGAATGTACCATAAGGCAAAGTCCTTTTGTTAAGATAAATGCATGCTTCTCATCTTATCATGTGTCATAAATTTTGGGGTTGAAATGGTAAGAAGGTGACAAAGAGGGATACTTGGGCCCCTCAGACTCCTCACCCCTTTGCTCCATAGAACTTACCTTCCACTGCCAACCCCGATGCTGTGCCAGCTTGTGGGTTAGAACAAGATTCCCAGCTGAAAATGTTTTCACAGAAGTTGGCCCTTACCTCTGACTCCCATACCAGGGCTCCAGAGGCTGGCTCTACAGTTACCTTCTATCTCTGAAAAAAAGATACAGAAGATAAAGGTAAGGCCCCAAGAGGTAGTGAGGATAAAGTCTAGCAGAAGAGCTAAAGCAATAAAGGGTGACATGTGCTATTGTTCTGAGCACCTGAGTACTTAGTGGAAAATGTTTGGAAGAGATAATATGGAGAGAGAGAGAAAAAGAGAGAGAGAGAGAGAGAGAGAGAGAGAGAGAGAGAGAGAGAGAGAGACTGACTTAGCTTAGGTTGATGTAAGAAACTTCCCATAGTTTGAATGTCTTAAACAACAGCTTCTCTGGGAGTCTGAGATCAGGGAGCCAGGGTTGGCTGGGTTCTGGCATGGGCCCTCTCTGAGGTTACAGAGAGCCAGATTCTCCTTGTGTCTTTGCATAGCAGAGAGCACCTCCTCAGGTCTGTTTTACAACAGCACACACGGGGTCTACCTCATGACCGAAGTCTCTCTCAAAGGCCTCATGTTTCAATTCCATCACAAGGAGTTATGATTTCAACCTTTGGATTTTTGGGGGGAGACACAGACATTCAAGTCATAATCAGTGGATATCAAGTAAGTTACTGGGGCTGCTTTGGTGTTGAACTGGGAGTGGTCTAGTTATTTCCTAAATTCCTGAGTAATAGCTGTATTCTTCCAATAGGGAGATGGCCTTTCAGCTGGAGCTAGCTGAGTGTGTCTGTTTCTTGTAAATGCAAAAGTCTAAAGACTATCTGGTCCCAAGTTACCTGGTGGTTGTTATGGATATTGAACATGGGTCTCCATCTCAGACCTCCTGAAACAGAAGATACTGGGGATGAAGACTACATTGTAACAAACACGACATATCACATAGAATCAGAACTGCATTCTCAGCAGAAACACCTTCAAAGGCATTTGGTGAAAGTTTCTGAAAATACAAAGTACAAAAATGCAAGGAAATACCTATTCTATTTTCAAAACTTGTTCATGTTATCTTTAAGTTCTTATAACACATCAAAATCATAAGAGTAGTTAAATTAGGCAATGAACAGCAAACACATGTGATAATCACCATTTCTTATTGCAGTGGCTTCTAAATGTTCTACTTTAAAGACCATGTGCCTATTAAAATCAGTGTGTAACATGAAACTTGTGTTTCTCTTCTATCCTTGCACTCTTATGTGTCTTTGAGAAGCTGTTGTGTTACAACTGTATGGTTTTACTGCCAACTCAGGGAGGAAGGTGAAGTCATTTTACACAGAGAATCACAGAGCTTAGTCTTTAAACAAATATTCCAAGTTATAACTTTGTGTCTAGAATGTAGCACTCTGTTAGGCATAAGGAATATGTAGATATCTGAAAAGCCAACCCTTGCCTCTGGGAACTACAACCTTGGAACTGAGGGAGAGATAGACCTATATTTATTAAGATTTCCAATAAGAGTCATGAACACCAAAGTAGATGTATCCAATGGGTATGGGTAGAGGGTGGGGTCTACTTTACACCAGGAGAGGGCTTAGCAGGGTCCTTTAAGTCTCCTCACAAATTCAGTCTTACACAGCACTGCCAATATTGTATAAAGTCACTTTTTTCATCCTGAAAGCGACAGATAGCAAGAATGTTGATTTACAGGAAAACCGTGTCCTCTAGACATATACATATATATATATATATATATATATATATATATATATATATATATATATATATATAGTGGTACTAGGGTTCCTGGAAGCCCTTCTACCTCCAGTCTACACTCCCAGACCTATTTTATATTTTTTTTATTTGGAAACAGGGTCTCTTGAGCCAGTACACTGGCTTCAAACCTGCGTGATCCTCATGTCTCCGCCTCCCAAGCGCGGGGATTACAAGCGTGTACCATCACACCCGGCAGACTAAATTATATTAATAATAAAATGGCCAATAACTTCCTTTTGCCCTATCTTCTGGTTTATTTCTCAGGTTGGTCAAAATTCAACAGGATATTATCTATTGCAATCAAAGAGCCTGGCACAAAGATGTTGGTTAATAAGAAAATATTTTTTGAAACTTTTCTACCTTTATTGCACTTAAATAAATGTTTCAATGCCTACTACAACTGAAGTTATGGGGCTAAGCATTAAAACATATACAACTTTCCTGTTAGGCAGATTCTCTGAGGGTAAGATATGATATGTGACCTTGGCCTGAATCTGAATAATGGTTTGATAGTTTAAGAATTATATTAAATGAAGACCAAAAAACCCATAAATTTTATGGTAATCAACTCTAACAAAGATCATATACTTTGCATCACGTTTGCTAGCAACCCATTGACCAAAGCAAGTCACCAAGGCAACCAGATTCCAGGCGTGGAGAAGCAGATCCAACCTCTATGGGAAGAACAGCAAAGTCACACTTCAAAGGGGTGTTCACATATATGAATAGGACCAAAGACTATGGCATCTAAGCAGTCCATTTGTATTAAGCATAGTCCTCCAAGGTTCCACAATCCAGGAATCAACTGACTGAGAATTGAATACACCCCCCGCAAAAGTGCATCTGTATTGTCTAACAATTTTCATAGCATTTTGTTGTATTAAACATACAACATCGAGATGATTTCAAGTATCTGGGACAGTATGCTCAGGTTATATGCACGTACTGTGACACCTTAAATAAGGAAGTTTGGTATCTGTAGTGTTTCTGGAACAGATTCCCTACAGATACCAAGGGAGAGCCATACATGCAAAATCATAGCCAGGTTAACCCATTTTTCATTTGGGACAGGAGCACAAATGAAGAAAGAATATGGGCTAGAAGGTCCAAGATGTCAGTGGCCATGGTTGCAGTGGTGACAGCAGCCACTGAAAAGGACATGCATTCCTCGGAGAAGCCCTAGACACCAGATTTTGGTTTAATATCTGATTGGGCAACTTAAGGAGACATTTCCAGCCATGACTTTCTATCTAAAATACAGGAGAGAGAATGAACAATGGCAGAATTAGAAGCAAGATGACAAGGAGGTTCATGCCATGCAAGAGGTGATTTTTGGAAGAGCATCCCAGAAGGAATTAGAGAAAAGACCACTTCAGCCGCACACGCTGGGAAATCTTAACAACATAACTCGTGAGAAAAATGATTTGGGCGTCGTGGAGGGAGCCCTGCAGTGCCAGGTGGGAAGCCGAGCCACACTTCCCAGAAGCTCAGCACACCTGGCTGCCATGATCCTCTATGTTGTGCTTGGGTTCGTGGTGTGCTAGGAGCAGCAGATCCTGCTATATGTAGTGAGGCTGTGGGCCTCTACTCTTGGAGGGGAGATAAAATTCAGTGCTGCTGAGTGCTTGATTCCACAACCTCTCCTCTTCAAAACACACATACTGTCTTCTCTTATTAAAAAATACTGGAGAGGGGCCAAGATGGTGGCAGTGGGAGCCAGGATTCAGGAGATGCAGACAAATTCTCTCAAATTCACTTGGAACTTTTGGAAAAAAATCCCCGCGAAGGGGGACTGCTCCTGCTGCACATGCTTAAGAATTCTGGACATCATATCATGTAAGGAAAAAGCTCAGTGGAGAACCAGGAGGAAGGCTGTGTTGGTGGTGGTGGTGGCAGCAGTGGCAGTGGTGGCTGTGGAGGCTAGTATTGGGGAAAGGCAGAAATCTGATCCAACCCACCCTGCTCTTCTGAAGAAATTGCCCCAGTAGAATGCTACTGCTGCACATGCTCAGGGATTCTGGACAACTTGCAGTGTGGGAAATGTGTTTGGGAGAGAATTGAGATGATGGAGGCAGTGGCAATGGCAGCATCCAGTATTCAGGAGAGGCAGAGATCTGATTCAATCCACCTTGATCTTCTGAAGAAATCGCCCCAAAGGTTGAATGCTACCACTGCACATGCTCAGGAATTTGAGACAACATGCTGTGTAAATAAGGTGCTAGGAAGAGAAGCAAGATGGCTGTGGCAGTGGCAGCAGTGGACAGTATTTGGTAGAGGCAGAGAGTCGATACAATCCACCTCATAATTTTAAAGAAATCCTCAAAGGTATACTGCTACTGCCGCACATGCTCAAGAATTCTGGAAAACAAACTGTGTGGGAAAGGTGTTCAGGACAGAACCTGCCACTGTTACTTCCTTTTCCTAGGCATCTGCATGAAGATATTCCCACGCAAGAAATTGGCTAAGCTTAAAGGAAGCAGAACCCTGAGGGGAAGTGTTGTCTCTAGCCAAAGTACTCCCCCACTCTTAGATATTCTTGCATAACTACTATTCTTTTGGTAATGATTCTTTTAACTTTCCACATGAATTGTTCCGGTGACATAAGATCAGAACTGTAAGAGAAACTGAGTCCATGGAAAATAAGTTTTCTAGTCATTTGTCTAAGCCTCTAAATGCCCTCAGCTTTGCTCAAATGGTAATAAAATCTAGTCAGAATTCAGATGCTGTGGAAGCATTCCAGTTACAGCAATTACAAATGCAGATTTCCCCTCTATCTCTGACCTTCATTCTAATCATTAACCTATAGTAAAAGCCTTAAGAGTCAGCTGAAGTCATTAGCCCTAAAAACTTGCAAGGGAGGCAACCGGTGCCTCTGTTTACCCCCTCTCCTTGTGATCCGGCCTAGATACAGAGAAGATAAACTTTGTGTGTGACTTCAAAGCAGCCTAGTTGATGAACAGCCAATATTGCCCGATACAATAGAGCTGAAAGGCTAGGAAGATTCTTGACCTTTACACCCATTATGTGAGCTGCCCGAGACAGGGAGGGAGGCACCACGTGGTTAAGAAATGAATATGTCAGAACAAAGGACAGATATAATAAATGTGTAAATGTGAAAGAAAGGAAATATGGTGAGAATGAGAAAGCATTTTGTATGAAGAAGAGCTTATCCTACGATTGTCCCAAATGGGAAAGAGAGAATCAGGGTAATCAGAAAAGAAGAGGAAGTTGCAGAGGGTTTGTGATAGGAAAAATGGATTATTAAAAGAGGAATAGGCTTCTAATAAGCCTGTCATTTGAGGAAAAGTGCTCAGCAGCTAGAGAAGTACATCTGACAGGTAAATCTTAAAACTTCATGTTACTTTTTGGTGTTTATCTACTAAACTGTGTTTTGAGCTTCTTTAAGCTTTCAGATTTTGGATGGCAATGCAGATGTAAACTGGGAGACCTCCATTGCAGCCCCTTGGATCGCCATATCTCCCCATGCCAGCCATATATACTAAGCCCTAGGAACGGAAAATTCTGAAAAGAGTTAAAGGAGATTCCACGAGAGGCTGTATTCTCCAAGCCCTGGGCATGCCTGTGCCTTCTGGAATTTGCCCTTTGGAGCCACCTGTCTGCAAGGGCAGGGGGCTCAAGAACAGGGCGCTGGATTTGGTCACAAGATCCGGAGCTAATCTTGAATGCTGGACTGGTGTCTTTTTACTTTGTTTACATGTCCTTCACTATTGTTTTGTGGTGATTACACTTCTCTCCTTTTTTTTTTTTTACTATTAATCTCACTGGTGAAGGATATAAATTTTCCGGGTTCTTGTAATAAAGTGTCAATTGCACTAGAGGCATTTGTCCATGTCAGATTCTTTCCCAGAGAGGAATCTCCACTTTTAGCACTGTGAATAGGAACTTAAAGGAGTTTATTTCATAAAAAGGGAAAAATTGCTGCAGATAAGTGGCTACAGAACTGCAACCAAAGCCTTTGCCCATCTTTCTGAGAAACTTGGTCTCAAGTGGACTCAGTACCCATATTCAGTGCTGGATTTATTATTCCAGACTGAGCCAGTCTTTTGCAAGAACCGAGATGGCAGTGGTGACAGCAGCAATGCTGGTGACCAGAATTAGGAGGGGAAGACAAATCCAGTCCAGTTCACCTTAAACTTTTGAGGAAGTCTCCCCAACAGTAAACTGCTCCTGCTACACATGCCAGGAATTCTGGACAACATGCTAAGTGGTAAAAGGGTTTGGGGTTATAAGGGAGTCCACATAGTTGGGATGGGCCACCACCCTGTGTGTTCTAAGAGTCATCATCCCTCATTGCCACCATGCTCCTCTGTGCAGAGTGGGAAGCTAGGGTACACGTGTAGCAGCAGAGCCTGCTCTCCAAAGTGAAGCTGTGGACCTCTGCCTTTGGAGGGAAGACAAAATTCATTTCCACTAGGTATTTGGGTTCCCAGCTTTTGCAAAAGACATCTATTGCTCTCTCATATTAAAAAAAAATCAAAGGATGCTGGGCATGGTGGCGCACGCTTGTAATCCCCATGCTTGGGAGGCATAGACAGGAGGATTGTGCAGGTTCGAGGCCAGCCTTGATGGCTTAATAAACCCTGTTTCCAAATAAAAATATAAAAAAATAGGTCTCCAGAAGTAGAGCCCAGAGGTAGAATGGTTTCCAGGAACCCCAGTACCACCAAAAAAAAAAAAAAGGAACAAAAAAGGGAACATCTGTAGACAACCTGCTCATAGTGACAGAGACCAGAGCCACATGCACAGCAAGACAGAAAGGCCAGTTCCGGGGCCTCCGAGGCCAGCATAGAAGCCTGCTGGGCGGCTAGGCTTGTGCTGGGGCCAGCGAGGCCGGGATCGGAGCCTGTCCTGAGAAAAGGCCAATGCTGGGGCCTCCAAGGCTGGGATCGGAGCCTGCCAAGGGGTGAGGCCGGTGCCGTGGCTAGCAAAGCCAGGATTGGAGCCTGCTGTGAGGCAAGGCTGGTGCTGGGGCCTCAAAGGCTGAGATCGGAGCCTGCTGAGAGGTGAGGCCGGTGCCAGGCCAGTGAGGCCAGGGTTCAGAACCTCCCCTGCTGAGAGGCAAGGCCAGTGCTGGGGCTTTGTAGGCAGGAATTGGAGCCTACCAAGTGGGAGGCCGGTGCTGGGGCCAACGAGGCTGGGATCAGAGCCTGCCATGCAGCAAGGCCAGAATTGGAGCCTGCCATGCAGTGAGGCTGTACCTGGAACCAGTGAGGCCAGATAGCTTGCCTTAAGGCAAGGCCAGTGCTGGGGCCTCTGCAGCCAAAAAAAAAAAAAAAAAAAAAAAAAAGGAGCCTGCCATGAGGTAAGGCCAGTGCTGGAGCCAGCGAGGCCGGGATCAGAGTCTGCCAGGTGGCCAGGCTGGTGTCAGGGCCTTCAAGAGTGGGATTGGAACTTGCAATGCGGCATACACAGAGAAATATCACAGAAAATAAAAAATAAGATGCTTTCTATAATATGCAAAAACTAGAAAGAAATGAGTAATAAGAGGAAATCTAGTGGACGAAAGGGCCCTATGGAGGAGCAATTAAGGTGACCAATCAGAAGGGACTGGATGTGGAAAGATGGAATCTCTTTGATGTATGTAAATAAATATATCAAAGTTAATCACTGAATCAAGCATGGGATTGAGGGAGGGGGAGAGAATGGGATGGGGATTGGATAAAGGCTAATTGGATGATGTGTACTTGGATATCCTCACAAGTCTTGTATTCCATTGTAATGTTTTACTACAATGCATCAATAAAAATATATTAAAAATAATATAAAAAAATCTTTTTTAAGTGGTGTTTACTACACCATAGCCACATCTCTATTGCTATCACTATCGCAAATTCAAAAACCAAAATTTAAAAATATGCATAAGGTCATAAAGATCAACTGTTTTAAAAAATATAATTGAAGTCACCCTGAAATAAGGAAATGGAAGAATGGTATCATCAATGAAAATATCGCTAATGCTAACTCTATTTACTATGTCATAGTGAAAACACATGCTGGAGAAACTGGGCACTGTAGGTAGTAGCCTTGACTGGCAGGGTCACCCCCTACTGGGTGCTCAACAGACCCTTGTCATTGAGTTGGATGCTGAACTGAAAAGTAGTCCAGGACCATCATATGATGGCATACAACCTGGGTTCTCCATGGCTGAGCCTGCAACTTAGAATGTTGGCAAACTGAGTCTTATCACAAACTTTATAAGGCACTGAAGCCAATACCTGGATTCCTTTCCTCTTCCAGAAGGTGAACTGATATTATATTGAATCCACCTTGTGCTATTACAAAATAAGCCTTAAAAAAACAATGAGCAAATGGAAAATAGAGTGTCTTTTATTGATGGTGATGTTTCCACTTAACTCAATTCCAGCAGGAGAGCATCAAGTGTGGCATGAGCAAAGGCATTGTTTTCTAAGGAAATGGATAGGTTTGTCTGCCTTATGGATCTCACCAATTTTCTCCATTCAAATCCAACTTGGGATTATTCACTTGCCAGATCTTTCAATAGTTCCTCCAGATGTTTTTTTTTTTTTTCTTCAAATCAATTTGGTAAATGTCATCCAAGCATCTGGTATACTTTCATGATGAAGGCCTCGTTTTAAAGTCACATTCCACATAGCATTAAGGTGGTGGTCTGCCTTTCTTTGTGGCCAAGTAGTAGCCTTTGTTTTCTGTGTTATTTTTTTTTCTCAGTATGTGATGAATAAAATACACACTCCTTTACAGCACATGGTGTTCACACATACACTATAGGAAAAAAAACTGTCCATAGTTACAGTACTTTCTTAAATTTCCTTCTTACCAATAAAAGTATCTTAAAATTTCCCTTCTTCCACTACCCTGCTGCTTTCTCCATCATTGTTGTCACTGGCTTGTTGCTGCTGTAACCAAAATGCCTGACAGGAACAACCTAGAGGGGGAAAGGTTTATTTTGGTTCAGGATCTCAGAGAACTCAGTCTATGGCTGCTTCCCCCACTGCTTTGGGCCTTAGATAAAGCAGAAGAAAATCATCTCAGAAAAATTAGCTCAGCTCAATGCAGCCAGGAATCAGAGAGAGGGGGGAGAGAAGAAGAAGGAGAAGGAGAAGGAGAAAGAGAAGAGGAAGAAGGAGGAGGAGGGAAAATGGGAGGGGGAGGAAGAGGAGGGGAGGGGAGAGGAAGGAGGGGAGGGGAAGGAGATGTGGAAAGAGGAAAGAAAGGGAAAAGTTAATGAGAAGGTAAACCCTTAAAGGGCATTTCCCCAGTGACCTACTTCCTTCAACTCGGCCCCATTTCTCAGTAGTCCATTCAGCTATAATCTATTCGATGGAGTAGTGGCTGAATGAAGTCAAAGCCCTCTTGATCAATCATTGTCTAAAAGACCCACCACTGAACCTCACTGCAATGGATAAATGAACCAAAGCATAACAACCTGTGTTAATAAACTTTTTTACTTTGCAATATTTTCAGGTTTATAGCTACATTGCAAATATAGGAAGTTCCTATAGACCCTTCACCCAGCTGAGTTTATGCTAATGGCACCATATTAATGAGATACATTTGGCAAAACAATTAAAACAATAGTTAGGAAACTCCAAACTTGATTTGGATCTCACCAGTTCTCTTACTCATGTCCTCTTCCTGTTCTGAGATTGGTACAAAGAACTACTGACATTTGGTTCTCATGTGCCCTTAGCTCCTTCTGGTTTTTTTCTCAGTCCTTATTTGTTATAACTCTAACAGTTCTGATAAGTACTGGTTAGGCACCCTATAGAATATCCCCAAATTTAGATGAGTCTGATGGTTTTCTCATGGTTAGCTTAGAGTTACAGGTTTGGGTAAAGTGCTTTTCTTATTATATCTTCAGTAGAAAAAACAATCAATACAGCTTATCACTGACAATGGTAAAGATGATCACCTGGCCAAGGTAGTATTTGCCAGTTTTCTCCTTTTTCTCTGTCAAACATTTTTTTCTAAAACAGATCTGACTGAAAATGCAGTGTTATAATTGGGTGATATTTCTACATATTATGCTTCTCATGATACCAATATTTAAAGTTCTATATTTTTAGTTTCCATAGTAGTAGGTTAAGTGAAGCTGAGTAGAACGTTGAAAGTATTAGGGTGACAAGAGAGGAAAGAGAAGAATGTCATGAACTTATTTCAAGTAAAGTTTTTATTTCAAATTCCCCTTAAAATTCATTTTTAAAACAGATTCTAATTTATATGGGCCTACCAGTCAGTGTCAGCCTTACTGGATTCAGTCTCAGAACCTGTTTTTAGTTATAAGCACAGCAAACCTTTTGCATTTCAGAAGAATTGAGAATTGGTCTGTTTAACTCATTTAACTATATCTTATAAACAAAAAAAAATTCTATTTAATCTTAAAATATATTATGATGTAGCATACATAATGTTCCTTATGTATTTTTCATGGTAGCAAAATTCACATTGCACAAGAGAGGCTTGCTTTCAAAAGGGCATAGAGTGGTGCTCTGATCAGCGGCACTATCATCATATGGGAGGAATGTAGAGTCTCAGGTACCACCTCTGGATGGTGTATATATGCTTAAAGTTTGAGAAGCAATGCTTTAGAAATTGCCTATGAAACATCAGATGCAAAATAAAACATTAATCCCATAAAAATAAATATGTGTGGACTTCAGATCCTCTGTCTTCAAGTGGATATTAATATATAAGTTTTAAAAGGACAGTTTACTAAAGGAATTGGCAGTATTAGTTTGTGAATTATGCTATTGGATTTACTTTTCAAAGGGAAAATTGTTGTCTCCAAAAAATTTGCTAATTGGATACATTGTGAGGTAGCCAAAGCACATTTATACATTGTTTTAACACAATTAAAAAAAGAATTATTAGGAAAAAAGGATCCACAAAAGGAACTATGCAAGGACTGAAGCTGCCTATTTCCAAGTTCATCTCATGCCTGAGAGGCATGAGAAGCCTACAATCCCTGTGGTTTGTGACAGATCTTTCCCCACTCTGCCTTAATGCCTTTGCATTCCCAGCAAGTCTCTAAGACAGAAGACTTTTGTTTTAATCCTTACAGGAGGATGAGGTGGGTTTTTTTTTGTTTGTTTGTTTGTTTTGTGGTTTTTTTGGTGGTGGTACTGGGGTTCCTGGAAGCCCTTCTACCTCTGGGCTACACTCCCAGACCTATTTTATATTTTTAATTGGAAACAGGGTCTCTTAAGCCAGCATGGCTGACTTTGAACCTGTGTGATCCTCCTGTTTCTGCCTCCCAAGCGTGGGGATTACAAGCATGTGCCACCATGCCTGGCGAGGATGAGGTTTAAAACTTGCTTTCAGCACTGCACACACAGTGACTACTTTGCTATGAGTTGCATGTTAGTAAAAGAAACAAACAAGACACACCAATTCTTAATTGCATGGTAACACTTCTTACCAATTTCCAAATACCTTTACTGCTACTTTGATGAAAAAAGAAACATAACATAGGAAAAATTATAGTTGAAATAGACTGGGGCAGGAGAAAAGGCATAGTACAATTTTTTGGGGGAGAGGAGGGATCTGCATATCCTAGGAAGAGTCAGAGTCAGAGGAAAAAAAAAACCTCAAAGCAAGTCGAGCTGTCAGCTGCTAGATGTGCTAAAATGCAGAGGTCAGAAGTAAAATAGGACTGAAGGAAGAAAACTTCTGGAACCAAAATGAGATTCATGTCCATCTTTCCTCCTCACTAAAGTGTGACACTGTGCAAGGTGCTACACCTCTATGAAGTCTCAATTTCCTTGTAAAATATAATCATAGTAGTACTACAAAGGGGGTTCATTATGTTTTCACAATGCAATGCACAATCTCTGTTGAATATACATGAAAAAGTTAGTTAAGCCTCGTGTAGTGGTGCATGCTTGTAATCCTGGTACTTGGGAGGCTGAGAGAGGAGGATCACACCAGTTAAAAGACAGCCTCAGCAACTTAGTGAGGCTCTCAGCAACTTAGTGCAATCCTGTTTCCAAATAAAATATAAAAAAATAGGTCTGGGATTGTAGCCCAGAGGTATAAAGCCCCTGGGTTCCATCCCCAGCACCATAAACACACATACAAAAAGCTAGTTATTAACAGTATGTGTATGTATATATATATATATATATATATATATATATATATATATATATATATATAATGCCAGACACATGTAGTACAATAAATGACTACCATTCATGATAGTCATAGCTTCCTTGTATCACAGGATTTCAAATTTAAGAAAATGATAGGATAGCTGGGTGTAGTGGAACATTCTTGTACTCCCAGTACTTGGGAATTTGAGACAGGAGGATTTCAGGTTTGAGGCCAGCCTCAGCAACTTAGTGAGGCTCTCAGAAACTTAGCAAGAATATGTTTCCAAATAAAATATGTCTGGAGTCATAGTCTGGAGATAGAAGGCTCTTGGTTTCCATCTTCAGTACCACAAAAATGGAAGAAAAAAAATAAATGATAGGATAAATTGTAAAATAAAGTCATTTTAGCCTAAGCTGGACACATTCTATCCAGGAACCATCCTCACAAGAGCCTCTGAACAGCAGCTTGTAATTTATACTTGGGGTTCCTTCTCTCACTGCAGGAAAAGGCCCTAACACTTGAGCTTGACATAATCTGTAAGGACAATTATGACTTTGTAGAAAGATCCAGTCCCTGGGCTGAGATTCAATGCTTTCAAATAGATATAATGAAGGTCATCTGAGAGACAACTTTTCTTAACAGATGATGCTCCTAGGCATCAGAGAAGCCAAAATGGACTTCTGCTCAGATCTCCTACCAAGATTCTGCATTGTGACAGCTATAATTCTTCCTTTTTCAATTTCAATTCTTATTGATTTTCAAGGTTCTCATTTCAGAGATGTATGCCATCACTGTATTGGAGTGTTTAGCAATTTATCTGTGCCTGCTCTTATATGCTAGATTGATCCTTTCCTAACAACTCTGCAGGAGAGGGAGCATCAGGGTTGCTATTCAGGTGTCTGGCTGCTCTGCTTGCAAGCTATTACACTGAGACTTTTCGGCTTATCACCCTAGAAGGAGACTTCAAACAAGGCAAGAGCCAGCTGAAGTTTATAGTAGGTAAGAAAGCAGAAGCAGTTGGCAAGGAACTACTTCAGAAAAGAAGAAGCATAAATTAGAAATCAGTCCAATCTAAAAGAAGAATGGGCAATAGACATTGCTCTGGATTTAAAAGGCCCAGATTTCAATCTGGGAAGACAGGGAGAAAATGACATTAGGCAACTAAATATTTGGCTGGTTCCAGATAAAAACAGAAATGCAGTTTTTCCCCTTATCATGTTCACATAAACACAAGAGATCTTAACAAGTGCAGAGAAGGCAAATAAAATAAACCTACGAAGATGGCAACCAAGAAAAGCACTGTTTACGAGTCCTGCTAACACTCGATCTCTATTGCTACAAAATCAGCATTTTTCATAGCTAGAACACACTATCAGCAGAAAAATAAAAAATGTAAACAAAAGGGACAGAGAAAAGAGGTCTAGAAAAACAACCAGAGACCAGAAAAGAAAACAGTCTGCAATGTGGCGGCAGAGCCATGCTGGGGCCATCTTCCCACACAGCACCCGGATCCAGAGAAGAAAGGTAAACAAGGAGCTGAAGTGAGCTGCTGTGAATCATTCAGGTGTAATTCAGCAGTTTTTCCTGTGCAAAGAACGTCTAAAACTCCTAGTGGCCAAGCTCATCCCGCCTTCCAGGGACTCAGAAAAGAGCTCAAAACCAGAAAAGAAATATGGCAGCCTCACAGCCAAGGGTGAGGCAGTGGCTCCATATTGGAGCAGTGCTGATAACTTCACCAGGGCCATGACAGCTCCAGATTGGTGCGCACAATAATCATAAGTGAAATTGCAGCACCTACAGGAGCAATCCCAGCACTGCATGCCCAGGGACTTGTGCAGCTTTGATAATCCCTCTGGGTTTGAAATTATGCACATCAACCCAGTGAAGGAGTAGAGGTGGCAGTGATGCCATATCCTAGTTGCAGCTCCCTGTGGGAAGATGCCCAGCCCGGCACCCCCACAGTCTTGCACAGTCTCGATTAACTCCCTGGGTCTGAGACTTTATGATACAACCCAGTAAAGGAGTAGTGGTGGCTGAGATTACCACAAACTCCAGATTCAGAGCACCCTAAGTGAAGTCATGGTGACCTGGGGAAGAACCCAGAGAAGGCACAAACTTCTGAAATGGGAAAGAGGAACAACAAGAGAGCAATAAATACCCACATTCCCATATTATCAGAACCTGATACCACAGAAATTCAGAGATCTCCAGAAGATCAAATCAGGAATATAACTGTAGAAATAATACAGGACTTTCAAAAAGAATTTAGAGAGAGTCTAAAAGAAATAAAGGATGCAATAATTGAAGTAAAGGCATCAGTTAAAGTATAAACAATCAATTAGACCACATGGAGAATAGAATCTCGCTCCTAGAAGATGATCACTCCAAAAATGAACGCATAATTTATAACTTAGAAAAAAATCAGACAGCAGAAATCTGACATTGAAGATATGTGGGCCAATTTTAAGAGAAGTAAACTAAGAATAATCAGAATAGAGGAGGGAAAAGAAGGTGAAACCAAAGGGATCAATAATCTCTTCAAGGAAGTAATAGCAGAAAATTACCCAAACATAGAGAAAGAGGTAGATACACAGGTACAGGAAACTTATATAACTCCCTTTAGACAGGATCAGAGGAAAGGTTCCCCACACCACATAATTGTCAAAATGACCAATGTAGAAGCCAAGCAGATAATTTTAAAGGCAACAAAAATAAAAGGCCAAGTTATATTCAGAAGCAAACCAATTAAAATCACTCCAGACTTCCCAAACGAAGTCATGAAAGTCAGAAGGGCTTGGAATAACATATTCCACACTCTGAAAGAAGACAACGTCCAGCCAAAAATTTCCTACCCAGAAAAACTATCTATCAAATTCAATGGGGAAATAAGAAGCTTCCATGACAAACAGAAACTGAAGGAATTTATGTCTTCAAAACCAGCACTAGCCCGGCATGGTAGTGCACGCTTGTAATCCCTGCTCTTGGGAGGCAGAGACAGGAGGATCCCACAGGTTCAAAGCCAGCCTCGCTGGCTTAGGAGACCCTGTTTCCAAATAAAACTATAAAATAGGTCTGGGAGTGTAGCCCAGAAGTAGAAGGGCTTCCAGGAACCTCAGTACCACAAAAAACAAAAAACAAACAAAAAAAAATCAAAAAAACAAAAACCAGCACTACACACTAGAACCAGAGAAACAAGATTTTCCATCCGCAGACAACTAAGCAAAGAAGAATAAAAAAGTATTTCAAACAGAAATAAAATCTTAACATGTTATGAATTAAAAGTTATCTCTCAAAAATCACACTGAATGTAATGGCCTCAATTCCCCAATAAAAAGACATAAAGTGGCAAAATGGATTAAAAACAGAATCCATCCATCTGCTGCTCACAAGAAACACACTTTACAAGTCAAGATAGTAACAAATTCAAGGTAACGGGCTGGAACAAGTTAATTCATGTTAAGTAGCCATCCTAAAAAATGTGAAGTAGTATTTCACTATAGTTTTTATTTGTATTTCCTTAATAATTAGTTATATTATGATAATGATGAGTGATATTCATATAAAATCTTTGGAGATTCATTACCTATTTTAGTCTTTTACATATTTCTAAATTGTTTTTTTTTTTTTTGGTGGTATTGGGGTTCCTGGAAGCCCTTCTACCTCTGGGCTACACTCCCAGACCTATTTTTATACTTTTTAAATTTGGAAACAGGGTCTCTTATGCCAGCACATGTGGCTGGCGTTGAACCTGCGTGATCCTCCTGTCTCTGCCTCCCAAGCGCGGGGATTACAACCATGCATCACCACACCCAGCTACCTATTTCTAAATTGTATTGTTTGCTTTTATTGTTGCTAATTTAGGGTTTCTATTTGGAATATTAATACACCTTCAAATATAGCATTTGGAAATATTTTATTCCATTCTTTCAGTAACTTTTATTTCTGTTTGCATTGTCTTTGAATGTACTATATTTTTTATCTTTTATGAAGTTTGTTTATTCATTTGTTGCCTGTGCCTTTGAAATCATATCTAAGAAATCACTGCCAATTTCAATATCATGAAGTCTTATCATGAAGGCTTTCTTCTAAAGGTTTATATTCTTAAGATTTAGATTTAGGTCTTCTATCTATTTTGAGTTAATATTTGTACATGGTGTTAGGTAAGGGTCCAATTTTATGTCTTTTCATGTAATTGTTATTTTTCAACAATATTTAGAGAAAAGATTATTATTTCCTTCACCAAATGTTCTTGGAAACCTTATCAAAAATAGCTTGGCCATATATGGAAGAATTTATTTCTAGGCCTTTTATTTTACTCCACTGTTTTATGTATCTGCCTTTTCAGCAGTACTATACTGTTTCGATTTTTGTAGCTTTATAAGGTTTGAAATCAGAAATTGTACATCTTCTAGCTGTGTTCTTTTCTGAGATTGAATTGAGTGTTTAGAGTTCATATTTCATGTTAGGAGAGATTTTTTTCTGAAAATAAGTAAATGTATAAAAAATAAAGTAAAAAAATGTTGGAGTTGAACACCAAAAAAAAAAAAAAAAGCATAATACAATCACTTTGGAAAACAGTATAGAAGGTTCTCAGAAGAAGGAAAACAAACTTACCATATGACCCAGCAATACCACCTCTGGGTATCTACCAAAAAGAATAAAAACCAAAATACCAGACTAATGCAAGAGCAACCGTGTTCATAGATGCACAATTGACCATTGCCATAATGTGAAACCAGCCAAGATGTCCTTAAACAGATGAGTGGATTACAAAACTCTGGGATGTGTACACAGTGGAATTTGTCCAGCCATAAAGGAGAACAAAATTATGGCATCTGCAATGAAATGTCACAAAATATTAAAAATCAGACGCTTTCCCTAATGTGGAAAAACTAGGGAGAAATGGGTAACAGGAGGAACTCTAAATGAAGAAGAGATCCTATAGAGGAGCAATTAAAGTGACCTATCAGAGGGGATGGGAGGGGAGAAGAGGAAAATTCTTTAAAGCAAATGATGTACTTAATCAAACATATCAAAGTTAATCAGGAAACCAATCATGGGAAGGAGGGAGGGGGAAGATAGGGGTTAGGAATTGGGTAAAGGCTGATTGGGTGATGTGTGCATGTATATCTCAAGATTTTTTTTATCCTATTAAGAAGTATGACTACAATGCACCTATAAAAATTTATAAAAAATAAACCTGAATGAGAATAAATTTCTTATTGGCTATTTTTTTCAAGATAGACATTCTAGATCTAACATTGGAATTTATTTGCATTAAATTAAAGCACTCATACTAAACACAGAAAAGTGATTGGAAATTTGGGGGTTAAAACACAATCAAAAACACTTAGGGATTAAAAAGTATTTATTGTTTTCCATTAGCTTAAATTGAACTATTACATTCCTGGTGACTGTGACAATTTTATTTCCTTTTCTAATTCTTCTAAAAATTCTTTCCAAAGTCCACTTATCTGTGCTGAAAAATATCTATTGTACAACAGATGAATGGATAGCAAAACTTTGGGATATACACACCATGGACTTCTATTCAGCCATAAAGAAGAAAAAAATTATATCATTTGCAAGAAGATGGAAAGCCCTGTAGAACATTATGTTAAGTGAGATCAGCCAAGCACAGAAGGAGAAGGTACATATGTTTCCTCTAATATGCCCAAACTAGGAAACACAAAGGATACCAGTGGGACTCCAGATAATGGAGGGGAAATACCAGCAAAGTTTGAATGGAAAGATAGGAGAGGAGGAAGGCTGATCTTGATTAATGAGGGTCTACATCTGAATATGTGTAAAATTATGAATAAGACATGGTTAACCTGGACAACCATTGGTGGGAGGGGGAAGGGAAAATGGGGGCGGGGAGGAGAGGGCACCAAATATAGTTTAAATGTATACCATTTATGTTCAATAAAAATTTTGTTAAAAAATATCTATTGTAGGAAATTCAAATCTAAATGGGCTATGTGACACCTAGTTATATTAAAATTATTTGTTGTTTATCTGAAGCTCAAACTTAACTGGACATATTTAAGCCATTGTTAAAAAAAAATTGCCAGGTATGGTGGTGCGTGCTTGTAATGACAGTACGTGGGAGGTTGAGACAGGAGGATCACAGGTTTATGAACAGCCTCAACTACTTAGTGAGTCCCTGTTTCAAAATAAAGAATAAAAATAGGGTAAGGGGTGTAACTCAGAGTTAGAATGCCCCTGGGTTTAATCTCCATTACTGCAAATACATATTTTTTATAAAATACAATAACTTTCCACTCTTTACATAAGGCAGCAACTTAGATGTTAGATGTTGTGTGAGATGCTGGAACTTTGGGATTAGTCACATTGTTCTGTATCTTGACTTATCTTTGCTATGGCTGGTGAGATTCCCTAACCAAAAATAACTTTGATAACATTTGTTAGCAAGAGAAAAGACAACCACTGACTTAGGAAATATGCAGTCTACCACTATGTAACCTATTGTAGGCAATTTCCTAGGGTAGTACATGAAGATAGCACTTTGGTCTCAAGAAGGTTCCCTTCCAAGTGGTCCTGAGCAGGGCAGAGTGAGGGAGTGAGTAGGCTGAGGATTCATCTTCATTCCTTTCCTAGTCCTTCCAGACCACCACACTCAACAGCAGTCCATCTGTCCCAGTGTTGTTTAGTGTTCACAGTAGTGCTTTCCCATTAATCTGTGGTCTTGGGTCAGTGAATGTTCTAGAAATCTTGACCTCTTCTATTTTTCTCTACTTCTCCCTAAATTCCTTTAACAGTCTAGAAATGATAGTATACTATGGTAGTCAAGTTTCTAATCTCCTTTCATTTAGAGACACTTTATACCCCCTCCCCACCTCCACACCACACACTAAAAGGGCATTCTGAGGCTGGTTCCCTGCAGTCTTTAGCCCAGAGGACCTGGCTCATGGGTGTGTATTTTCTTGACCTTTCACATCAGCCATGTAGCCTTTTACCAGGACAGTGGCATTTTACATTCACTTTGTGGAAGAGTCTTTCAATGAATATGGGAACAGGAGTGCTACTGGGTTAGAATTTGAGGTTTCCAGATTGTATTTATGCAGCCCTGAGCTGAGTGCCACATAAATGATACATTTTATAAATAACTCTGAGACCTTGCCCTGTATGTCCAGTTGGTAGGAAGAGTTTAACTTTTTCTATGAGCACTAAGGTTCACAGTCAGGAGGAAAGAGAGTGGTAGGGGAAAAAAAGGAACAGATTCAGAATTTTCAGTCCAAATGAGAATATCAAAGATATTTCAAACCTTGAATTTGATAAAATTAAATTGTCCTGAAATGTGAAATTATGGAGCTTGAACAAACCTCCAATGTTTACAAATGCAATTAATTGGAAAGGTTGTACAGAACCTCTTCCATGCCATTCTCCTATGAATTTTGGACTGACATGCAATAAATGATAACCTATAACACTTAAAATATTTCATGGTTTTTATTATTTTCATTTTTATTTCTTCTTAATTTCAAATAAATTTGGAAATATGATCATCAATCCTATGTTTTAGGTGAAGAGATATATTTTAAAATACAATGAAACCAAGTGTGGTGGCTCACGCTTGTAATTCCAGTACTTGAAAGGCCGAGACAGAATAATTGCAGGTTCACAGCCAGCCTCAGCTACTTAGCGAGGCCCTCCACAACTTAATGAGGCCCTATTTTAAAATAAAGAATTAAAAATCAGCTGGGAGTGTATCTAGGAAGTAGAATGCCCCTGGATTCAATCCCCAGTACCATACACACACACACACACAAAAAAAAATTAAATACAGGAAATTTCCATTGTCACAGATACATTAGATGATACAAACCTCAGACTTTGGGGCCTGAAATCTTTACTGTAGAGGCCCTATGTCCCAGGCATTGTTACAGACACTTAGTGAATAAAAATAGTCATTCTTCTGCCTCAAAAACTTAGCATGATACCTCTACATATATACAAAACAATTCAAGTCAGTATTATTTGTGTGTGAGTGTGTGTGTGTGTGTGTGTGTGTGTGTGTGTGTGGTGCTGGGGATGGAACACAGGGCCCTTTACTTCCACACCTATTGTACATTTTATTTGGAAACAGGGTCTCACTAAGTTGCTAAGCGCCTCACTAAGTAGCTGAGGCTGGCTTTGAATCTACACGATCCTCCTGTATCAGCCTCCCAAGTAATGGGATTACAAGCATCCTGGATATATTCAAGTCAGTATTATGAGAAATGGAACAACTTTACATATATTCAAAGAGTATAACAGGTGATACAAAATCATTCAATATATTTGACACATAAAATCTTAAGTTCTTAAGAAGCCAGTTTAAGAAGAGAGACAGAGAGAAGAGAAAAGGAAATAATAGGTTTAAGGAGGGAGTCAGTGAGAAAGAATCCAAATGTTTGTAATGTAGAAAACAGTAGAACACAGTCAGGGACAGTAGTAACAATCAGACACGCTCATAATGGGCCCTTCTTGCCTTTATAGATTTTACCATACAGAAGTGCAGGCCCATTGCCTGCTTCAGTCTTCATGATACTGATACTTCAGGACCTTCCAATGAATAAGTCCACTCTTACCAGCCTTTGCACTCTAAGTATTCCTGTTTCATAAAATAGGTGCTAATCTACTTGCACTGAACACATCAATTCTGTAAATTCTGTAAATTCTTTGAGGCTAAAATTTCTGGGTCCTCAGCAAAACTTCACTAACCAGAGATTAAGTTCAGGTTGATCATTCCTAATTTACCTACTTGGGTAAATAAATCAGACTCTATTTGAGCAAGATTGATTTTTATATCCACCACTACACAAAAAAAATCTATTCTAATAAGCTTATTGAATTTTCTTTTTTAAATTTTTTTATTGGTGCACACTGTAGTCATACAAATTAATGGGATAAAAGACTTGTATAGACATACTTTCACACATCACCCAATTAGTCCTTACCTAATCCCTACCCTATTCCCTCCCCATCCCATGCTAGGCTTAGTGATTGACTTTGCTATGTTTAAGTATATCATGTGTGTCCCTGTTCCCATCTCCCATCCCCTCACTTAGGTCACCTTATTTGCTCCTCTCTAGTATCTCCTTCTTCATCTAGAGTTCCTCCTGTTGTCCATTTTTCCTTAGCTTTTACATATTAGAGAAAGCATTCAGTTTCTTCTTTTATTAACATTAGTTTTCTATTTTTTATTGGTGCATCATATTGGGATAAAAAACTTGTGTGGACATATATGTACATATCACCCATTTAGCCCCTAACCAATCCCCACCCCATTCCCTCCCCATACCTCCTTCCCATGCTTGGCTTAGTGGTTGACTTTGATATGTTTAAGTACATTGTGTGTTTTAGATAATTTTCTTCTCCCCCCCTTCCATCCACTCATTTAGGTCATCTTGTTTGCTCCTCTATAGGATTTCCTTTTTCATCTAGAGTTCCTCCTATGACTCATTTCTCATTAGCTTTCACAATTAGGGAAAGCATCAGATTTCTTCTTTTTTGTGACTGACTAATCTCACTTAGCATAATGCCCTCCAGTTCCATTCATTTCCCTGTAAATGATGTAATTGTGTTTTTCTTTATGGCTGAGTAAATTTCCATTGAGTACATATCCCACAGTTTTGTAATCCATTCATCCAAGATGTTGATGGACATCTTGGCAATGGTGAATTGTGCTGCTATGAACATAGATATGCATGTATTAGTTTGGTGGTTTGGTTTCCTTTCTTTTGGGAAGAAACCCAGAAGTAGTATTGCTGGATTAAATGGTAAATTTGTTCCCATTCTTCTGAGGATTCTCCATACTGTTTTCCAAAGTGATTGCCCTAATTTGCAATCCCACCAATAATGTTTTAGAGTTATCACTTCTCCAAATACTCACAAGCATTTGTTGTTGTATTTTTAATGAATGACATTCTAGTTGGAGTTAGGTGAAATCTCAGGATAGTTTTGATTTGCATCTCTCGGATTGCCAATGATATTGAGCATTTTTTTCATGCATTTATTCAGCATTTGAATTTCTTTTTTGTGAAGAGTCCATTTAATTTACTTGCATTAAGGGAAGAAACTGATAGATTCTGGGAAGAAGGAAGAAATGGAAAACAGGAAAAACCTTACAGGGACTTAAAGTTTGTTTCCCACAATGATGTGCTTTCCATTTTAATCCAGACGTACTGAAACAGCACTGTCTTGGTTAGCCTGAGACAAACTAGCCTAATTGAACCATTGAGATTGTTTCGGTCTTCTTACCTATCAATAAAGTCCACCAAAGGGTGAAATAGAGAAAGGAGCTGCCCCTGGTGTTCTCCTGGATGCCATCCAGCTATATGCTGATGGGGAGATCTTATTCCAAATGCGTGGAGAATGGCAGACAACATATAAGGTGTACACATAAGCACTGATATACACTTAAAAATCAGCCAGGCATGGTGGCACATGCTTGTAATCCCCATGCTTGGGAGAAGTAGAAGAGTTTCCAGTAACTCCAGTACCACCAAAAAAAAAAAAAAAAAAATCAAGTGCTTTTCTATATTTTTCTGACTTTTTTCTTAAAGAGTTTATTAAAGGAAAACCATAGGAATGTTCCCTGTCTTGCATGATACGTGATACATGAAGGCCTTGATCAAGAATCAGAGAATTCTCTAGAATGCAAAATACTTTGCTGATATACAGATGAAGTTTTCTCAAGTGACTTTCAATGGGAAAAAATGTGAAGAATACTGATGTATTGATGGTTCTTGGTTGTTTATTGCAGAACTCTGCAAAAAACCAGGGCTTTTTCATAGGCATTAATATAAATATGTTGTGATTCTAACACAAAAAATTAATTTTTGTCTGTATTAAAGGTAAAGATTGCTAAGATTTGATACTTAAAAGAGGCTACAATGAGTAAACTAATTGTGGTACATTCATTCAATGGAAAAGACAAAGTCAAAAGAGAAAGAGAGATGGATGAGCATTGGGCCATAAAAAAAAAAAAAAAACAGAAGAACCATAAGTGTGTATCGCTAAGTGAAAATTTGAAAATATCTCGTTGATAGGGGCTCAACTAGATGGAACATGGGTTTTTTAGAGCAATGAGGGCATGCCATCCTATATAATGTTATAATGGTGGCTATGTGTCAAGTTACATATAATGTCAAAAGCTAAAGAATACAGTAAATTATTGGCTTTGGCTAATTACAATGTGTTAATATTGGCTCATAAACTATAACAAATATACCATACTCATGATAGATGTTAATAAAAGGGGAGGCTGGGGTAAATTAGGGCTCTTATTATAGGATATATGGGAGTGCTATGCTTTCTGCTTATTTTCTATAAACATAAACTGCTAACAAAAAACATAAACTGCTATTAGCGTGGCATGGTGGCATGGACCTGTAATTACAGTATTTAGGAGGTTAATACAGAAGTATCATAGGTTTGAGGATAATGAAAGAAACTTAGCAAGATCTTGTTTTTTTTTGTTTGTTGTTGTTGTTGTTGTTGTTGTGGTGGTGGTGGTGGTGGTGGTGGTGGTGGTACTGGGGATGGAACCCAGGGGCCTTCTACCTCCAGGCCACACTCTTAGACCTATTTTATATTTTATTTGGAAACAGGGTCTCTCTCTCTTAAGCCAGCTGAAGTTGACTTTGAACCTGTGTGATCCTCCTGTCTCAGCCTCCCAAGTGCGGGGATTACAAGCATGCGCCACCACGCCCGGCAAGATCCTGTTTTGAAATAATAAAATAAAATAGGGATGTAGGTATAATTAGAAATAAAATTTCCCTGGTTTAATCCTCAGTGCCAATAATGAAACAAAACATAAAACACTCATACAAAAAGAAAAAAAACACAACACCAAATGATCCATATTTTTTTCATACTGGGGATTGAACCCAAGAATGTTCTACCTTTTAACCATACCCTCAGCCCCTTTTATATGTTTTGTTTTGAAATAGGGTCCCATTAGGTTGCTGAGAATATTATTATGCTGCCGAGGCTATCTTTGAACCTGTGATCCTCCTGTCTCAGCCTTCTAAGTACTGGTATTACAGATGTGGCAAATATACGTGACAAAGACCCACTGTTTTTAAAGTAGATATATAAGAAAAAATTCAGTAGAACAAATATCTTAAGACAGTTTTGGGGGAGAACACAGGCTTGGTCTATGGTAAATTTCTTAATGTATTTTTCATGGTAGGCAGGATAGATTTCGGGAGGTGGAAAGGCAACTTGTTAAAAAGTACAAAAAGACAAAACAAAGTAATAGAAGATCCAGCAGCCCTGATCATCCCATGTCAACCACAGAGTGCTGAGATGCAGAAGCAATTAGAGTAGAGGAAGAACACAGAGAATAGGATAAAAGGTCACAATAAAAATAGAAGAATTATAGTTGAAAGTAAAATATACATTAAAAGTAAAGCACACTAAAGAACTCAGAGAAATGTTTTTAACTACTGTATTTGCTTAAGAATTTCAACATGAAGCCACAGTAGCATACAGCATTGTGCAGTCAAAGAGGAATTATTTGAAGATTTTATTGTCTTTCAATAGTTTAAAAGCTACAGAAGGCTCTAACAACTTTGCAAAACTTTCTAGTACTTTTTCACTGCTAGTAATATTTATCTCTTCCATTTACTATTTTCTCTTATGTAAAAAGACTTTCTGTTTTACATTCCAGACATGCTCTGTTTTGATCAGAAGGTAGGTCAATAAGAGGAACAAAAGTAATTTTAGCTTAGTTTCTTCTCTTGTTTAATTTCGAACCTGTGCAAATATCCCAGCTAATGGAAAAGGATGAAAGGGATAGCAAGTTAGATTCCCTCCTGCTACCTACCACATTTGCTCAGATGCCCAGAAAATCTTCTAGAAAAAAACAAAAACAAAAACAAAAAAATGGGAGTGAACACTTTCTACAACATCCTATATTATTTAAAGTACCTTAAAAAATTGCTGTGAAAGCACAAAATGGAAACATGCAAAAAGTATCACTGGGGAGACTGAAGCCTACTGTGATAATTTTCTTTTGAAAGGGTGGGCTGCTAGTAGAAACTTGTGGACACTCAGTGCTCTTCAAATTTAGGGTTGCTACTCTAAGTGTTGTAGATTTGATTTAGTAGATCTCAGCATAGTGTCCCATTTGGTGTTTAGAATATTGAATTTGCTCTTGGTCCCTATGTTTATTTAAAATATTATGAAAAGAAATTGATGTTAATTTTTAAAATTTATCATCTATAATATGGAAGTTGGTTCAAAAATTATTTCACAAAAAACAAATTTTTTAACAATTTTTTATTGAACATAAATAGTATACATTTAAACTATATTTGGTGCCCTCTCCCCCCTGCCCCCATTTTCCCTTCCCCCCTCCCACCAATGGTTGTCCAGGTTAACCATGTATAATTCATAATTTTACACATGTTCAGATGTAGACCCTCATTATTCAAGATCAGCCTTCCTCCTCTCCTATCTTCCCATTCAAACTTAGCTATTATTTCCCCTCCATTATCTGGAGTCCCACTGGTATCCTTTGTGTTTCCTAGTTTGGGCATATTAGAGGAAACATATGTATCTTTTCCTTCTGTGCTTGGTTGATCTGACTTAACATAATGTTCTCTAGGGCTTTCCATCTTCTTGCAAATGATATAATTTTTTTCTTCTTTATGGCTGAATAGAAGTCCATTGTGTGTATTTCCCAAAGTTTTGCTATCCATTCATCTGTTGATGGTGGTCTGGGTTGGTTACATATTTTGGCTATTACAAATTGTGCTGGTATGAACATAGGTATGCATATGTTGCTGTATTTCTCTGAATTCAACCCATTTGGAAAGATACCCAGGAGTGGTATAGCTGTATCATATGGTGGATCTATTCCCAGTTTTCTCAGGAATCTCCACACAGATCTCCATAGTGGTTGAACTAGTTTGCATTCCCACCAACAATGTAAAAGAGTTCCTCTTTCCCCACATCCTCACCAGCATTTGTTGTTGTTTGATTTCTTTATGCTTGCCACTCTGACTGGGGTTAGATGGAATCTCAGTGTAGTTTTGATTTGCATCTCCCTGATGGCCAGTGATGAAGAACACCTTTTCATGTATCTATTGGCCCTTTGTATCTCTTCTTTTGTGAAGTGTCTATTTAGTTCATTTGCCCATTTCTTGAGTGGGTTGTTTGTTTTGCTAGTGTAGAGTCTTTTGAGCTCTTTGTATATTCTGGATATTAGCCCCCTATCAGAATGGTGGCTGGTAAAGATCCTTTCCCATTCTGTAGGCTTCCTCTTTAGGTTATTGATAGTTTCCTTTGATGAGAAGAAACTTTTTAGTTTGATGTTATCCCACTTGTTTATTCTTGCTTTAATTTCCTGAGCTTTGGAGGTTTTGTTGAGAAAGTTACTGCCTGTGGCAATATGTTGTAGTGTTGAACCTATGCTCTCCTCTACTAACTTCACAGTCTCAGGTCTAATTTCTAAGTCTTTGATTCATCTTGAGTTGATTCCTGTGTTTGGTGAGATATAGGGGTTTAGATTCATCTTTTTACAAATGATTAGCCAGTTCTCCCAGCACCACTTGTTGAAAAGGCTGTCTTTTCTCCAGCGTATGTGTTTGGCCCCTTTGTCAAAGATTAATTGACTAAAGATGTGTGGGTTTGTTTCTGTATCTTCTATTCTGATCCACTGGTCAGTATATCTGTTTTTGTGCCAGTACCATGCTGTTTTTTACTACTATTGCTCTATAGTATAGTTTGAAGTCTGGGATTGTGATGCCTCCTGCATGTTTCTTATTGTTGAGAATTGCTTTGGCTATTCTAGGTCTTTTCTTTCTCCATATGAAGTTCATGATTGATTTTTCTAGGTCTCTGAAGAATGTCATTGGTATTTTAATGGGAATTGCATTGAACCTATAGATCAATTTTGGCAGAATGGCCATTTTGATATTTATTCTGCCTATCCATGAGCACGGGAGATCTTTCCATCTTCCAAGGTCTTCTTCAATTCCTTTCTTTAATGTTTTATAGTTTTTGTTGTAGAGGTCTTTTACATCTTGGGTTAGGTTTATTCCTAGGTATTTTATTGGTTTTGAGGTTATAATGAATGGAATTGTTTTCTTTGTTTCTTTCATTGTGGATTCATTGTTGGCATAAAGAAAAGCCACTGATTTCTTTAGGTTGGTTTTGTAACCTGCAACTTTTCTGAATTTGTCAATCAGCTCCAGAAGTCTTTTGGTTGAGTTCTTTGCATCTTCCAGATAAAGGATCATGTCATCTGCAAATAAGGATAATTTTAATTCCTCTCTTCCTATGTGAATTCCTTTGATTTCCTTCTCTTGTCTGATTGCTGCAGCAAGAGTCTCAAGGACTATATTGAAAAGGAGTGGTGATAGTGGGCATCCTTGTCTTGTTCCTGACTGTAGCGGAAATTCTTGCAGTGTTTCCCCATTCAATATAATATTGGTTGTGGGTTTACAGTATATTGCCTTAATGATGTTGAAGTACTTTCCTTCTATCCCAATTTTTTGCAGTGTTTTTAACATAAATGGGTGTTGGATTTTGTCAAATGCTTTTTCAGCATCTATTGCTATGATGATGTGGATTTTGTTCTTGGTTCTATTTATGTGGTGAATAACATGTATTGATTTGCATATGTTGAACCAGCCTTGTTTTTCTGGGATGAAGCCGACTTGGTCATGATGTATTATTCTCTTGATATAGTTTTGAATGCGTATAACTAGTATTTTGTTTAGAATTTTTGCATCTATGTTCATTATGGATATTGGTCTGTACTTTTTCTTTCTTGAGGTGTCTTTATTTGGTTTGGGGATTAATGTGATACTGGCCTCATAGAAGGAATTTGGGAGAGTTCCATCTCTTTCAATTTCCCGGAACATGTTATGAAGTATTGGTATTAGTTGGTCACTGACGGTTTTGTAGAATTCAGCTGGGAACCCATCTGGGCCTGGGCTTTTCTTTGGTGGAAGAATTTTTATTGCTGTTTCTATTTCCTTGGTTGTTATTGGTTGGTTTAGGCTTGCTATGTCCTCCTGGCTGAGTTTTAAAAATGTTTGAAGAACAGTGTTCTGAATGTTAATTGAGGTAGTTTGAAGTCACCAGAGATGGCTGAGGAGAATTAAATTGAATGTCCCCAACCCCAGCCCACCCAGCTTGAATGCCGGGGCCCAGTCTGCCCCAACAACTTCTTCTAAGGGAGGGTGTTTCTATCTGTCAATACATTGTGCAGGAGAAGTGATTGCTGTGGCATCTGATTTCTGATCAAAATAATAATTTCCCATGCCTCATTTTCAGAGATGCCTCGTTTACTCTGCTGTGTGCTTGATACTTGATATGTTCTATTTCACCATAAACAGAGGCTGCTAAGAGGCACAGTGGAATCCAGGACTCTGTAGGACAACTTCTGGAGGCATGTCCACAATGATGAGGGAAATGGCTCTGTGAAGTGTATTTTAATTGTTTTGAGTTGTGCTGTGCTTAGAACAAAAGGCTGAATACTAAAAGTGACAGACAGGCTCATTATCAGAAAGTGTGTCTGGCACTTTCTCACAGCATTGGGCACATACCAAGGTGGTGAAGGGAGATCAAAATAAATAAAAACTTTCTTTAAAGTTGAGGACTAAAATGGTCTTCTTGCTGCACATCCTGGACTCTGACCCTGTCACACTTGCAAAGGAATATAGTTGGAAGGTATCAATAGAAACTGAGAAAATTTCCATAGAAACAGATGTTACTGAACTCTGTTAAAAGGGATTTATAGATGTTATATTATCTAATCATTAGAAGTCTGAGAAATTTATTTTCTTTTTTACGGATGAATCCTATTATCTCATTCCAATCTTCGTTTTCAGGAGTGACAATAAAATATGAAGACTCTAGTGTTCATATAGGTATAGACAATCCAGAATAATAGAATGTGTATAATCAATAAGATAGTATGTCTCAGTTGATTTTTCCTGTTTTTACCAGGCTGATGATGGGCCTTTCATATCAAAGGCAATGAAAATCTCTTAGAATTTCACAATGTTCTTTGTTTACAATAATTCTTGAAATAGAATCAGTATGTGACTTATATAAATTATAGAAAAAAATGTCCAACTGGACATGTTCTTTCTTTAAAATATAAGAGAGAGCCAGGAATACCAGTACACATTGTAATCCCAGTACTTGGGAGGCTGAGAAGTGAGGATCACAAGGTTGCAGCCAGCTTCAGCAACTTAGTGAGGCCCTGTGCAACTTAGTGATATCTTGTTTCAAAATAAAGAATAAAAATAGAGCTGAGGGTGTAGCTGACTATAAATAAAAGAGCATGGTTCTAGCATAATGACAGCCATATAGGTAAAAATAGAGTTTTGAAACAAGCTCAAACTTCTATAGTCAACTGATTTTCAATAAGGGCACAAATATCATTGAATGGGGAAAGAATAGCCTCTTCAACAAATGGTGTTGATATAACTAGAAACATACATGCAAAAGAATTAAATTTGCATTTCTGCCTCACATCAGCACACAATAAATACATTATGAGTCAATGGCATAAATGCAAAAACAAAATCTATGAAACTTTTAAAAGAAAATATGGGTATAAGTGATCTTGGAGTTGGCAATGAGTTTTTAGATATGACACCAAAAACACAGGCAAGAAAAAAAATAAAAATATTGGACTTGATTAGAATTTTAAACTTTTATGGTCCTAAGAACATGATTATAAAGTAAAAAAGGCATTTGTGTTTCTGAGAACACTGTTATTATAGTAAAAAGGCAATATACAGAATGAGAAACAATATTTGCAAATGACATATCTGAAATTAATTGTATCTGATAATTAGTGAAAATCTGGAATAGTGTCCAGAATATACACAGAACTCATAAAACTCAACAAAAGGGGAAAATGAGCAAAGGACTTAAGTAGATATCTTTCCAAAAATATGCAAATATCCAAAAAGCACATGAAAAAAATGCTAAACACTATTAGTCATTTTGGAAATGTAAGCCAAAACCACAATGATTAATGGTTATTTAAGGAAAAAATGAAAAAAGCAAGAAATAACAAGCATTGGTAGGGATATAATAAAATTTAAATTCTAACTAATTGCTACTGGTAATATAAAACAATGTGGTATATGTGTGATCTCAGGCACTGGAAATCAGCCTACACTAATCAGCTGTGGGAAATAGTTCAGTAATTCCTCCAAAGGTTTAACACAGAACCACCACATGGTAGAGCAATTCCATATCTAGATGTCTATTCAAATAGTTGAAAGAAATGTGCACACGATTGTTCATAACAATTTAATTTACAGCAGCTGAAAGATAGAAATAACTCTAATGTCCATCAACTGATAAAAGGAAAAATAAAATGTGATATCCATACAGAGGAGTATTATTTAACTGTAAAAATAAATTATAGGTACTTGCTATCATATAAATCTTGAAGACATTAAGCAAGTTAATACAGACTATATACAAAAGGCCACATATTATATGAATCCATGTATATTAAATGCTCAGAATGGCTAAGTCAACAGAGAGGGAAAGAAACAAGGTTGTTTACAGAGTCTAAATAGGCTACATGGAAAAGACTAGAACAAAGACAGGTTCATTATATTTAAGCACTCTTGTTTTTTTTTTTTTTTTTAGTTTCCTTCAACATTATTTTAAAATTAAAAATTTAATGGGACCAAAGAAGGCCTACTTAGTGGTTATGGTTTCCTTTTCATTGATAAACATTTTTTGGAACCTATCCTATTTAGTTCTTTGCTTCTATTATATAATACTACAGACTGAGTAGTTTATAAAGAATAGAAACTTATTTTCACAGTTATGGAGGCTGGGAATTCTAAGATCAAAGTGGGCAACTGATGAGGGCCTTCTACCCTTGTCAAATGGCAGAAGGCAGAAAGGGAAAAAGGGGCTGAATACTATGTCCCGAGAGGGCAGAAGAAAAGAGAATGAACTCCTGTGAGCCCTTTATGAGCCCTTTCATAGAGGCATGAATCTAATCCTAAGGGAGGAGCCCTTCTGACATAAACACATCCCAAAAGGTCCCACTTTCCAACTTTGTTGCAGTAAGAATTAAGTTTCCAGTCTATGAATTCTGATGGACATATTCAGATCATAGCAGGAACCAAAAGAGATGATAGTTACACAAGATTGTGAATGTACTAAATGTCACTGAATCACAGCCTTTAGCTGTCTAGTTGTATTGATTTAATTTTTCTTCAGTTTAAAAATTGCACTTTCCAAACTATGTAATAATACATCATGTTTATGACTCACTTTTAAGAAAACCAGAACTAATAATAACTCATAGCATAAGCTTTCAATTACACATAAATGGAGATGCTTAAAAGAAAAGATACAAGATACCTAGAAGAAGACAGAAAAAGAAAAGAAAGAATATAAAATGTTAGTAGGGGTCATCTTCAGGCTGTAAAATGGTGAGTGGTTTGATTTTATTTCTTTCTATATACTACCATATTTTTGTGTTTTTTAATTTTTATTGGTGTATTATATTCATACATCATATTGGGGTAAAAAAAAACTTGTATGTACATACATGGCATATTTTTAAAGTTTCCTCAATATTACTTTTTTATGGTACTGGGGTTCCTGGAAACTCTTCTACCTCCAGGCTACACTGCCAGGCCCATTTTTTATATTTTTTTATTTGGAACAGAGTCTCCTAAGCCAGCGAGGCTGGCTTCAAACCTGCTTGATCCTTCTGTCTCTGCCTCCCAAGCACAGGGATTACAAGTGTGCGCCACCAGGCCTGGCTCAATATTACTTTTAAAATAAAAAATACTTGGGTGTGGTGGAAAATATCCATAATCACCATACTTGGGAGGCTGAGAAGGAAAATCACAGGTTCAATCCCAGCCTCAGCAATTTAGCAAGGCCCTCAAAAACTTGGTGAGACCATGTTTCATAATCAAAATCAATATAAAAACAGGACTTCTCTAGATCAGAAGTAGATTGGCCTTGGGTTCAATCCTCAATACCACAAAAAATATGTCCCACAAAAAGCTCATGTGTTGGGCAATGCAGCCAGGTTTGGAGGTGGAACATGGCTGGAGGACATGGTCATTGGAGGTATGGCTTTGGGAACTGGATTTTTCCCTGAGCATCTCCCTTCCTCTTTTTCTCTCTTTCTTTCTGTTTCCAGCTGCCTTGAGCTGAGAGTTGCTTTTCCTTTGCCATGATTTCATGAGCCAACTGACCATGGACTGACTTCTGAAAAACCATGGGAACCAGTAAAACTTTCTTCCTCTAAGTTGTACTTGTCAGGTATTTTTGTTACAGAGATGAGAAAGCTGACTGCCACATGCTTGCATGCACTTGCGCGCACGCCCACACACACACACACACACACACACACACACACACACTACATTTGCTTTGGGGCTGTAGTTAACAAGTATCTGGGCAACGGAGGATAAGAGAGTGGTGTTCTAAGCTGTGTGCGGGAGATGTATTTAGTGGCTTTGCACCTGTAGTAGGTTAGCAGGCAGGTTGCCAGTGAATGCATATGGCAAAGT
Organism: Muscardinus avellanarius; assembly: GCF_963383645.1. NCBI lineage: Eukaryota > Metazoa > Chordata > Mammalia > Rodentia > Gliridae > Muscardinus > Muscardinus avellanarius. Next base: position 33,008,244 of record NC_137804.1, on the reverse strand, counting down.
GCCGCCAGAAAGATGAGCTTGAAGAAGAAATGGCCACTTTTCAAAACTAGATAAATAAATATGAAGAAATATACAGTGGCCTTTATTCCCAGTGCCCAAATTAACTTTTCAATTGGGTAAAATGACTCAGAACAAAAACCAAATGAAAGGACTGGTTTCCCCACTTATTGTTCCACTGAACCTCGAGGTAATGGTCATTCACTTGGAAAGAAGAAAGGATGGGTAAACCAACTCAAAGTACAGTTGAGAACCATGCCTCAAAAATATTGCAGCATGGCTAGTGATTCATGGATCACCAGACGCTTATTGAGTTCTTAAGGGAAATGTATTACCAAAAGAAATGGGATGCTGGGACTTGAAAGCCTTTGTGACTTAAAATGTTTCTCAGATTTCCACTTCCCACAAACAGAAAGTAGACTGAGGAAACTGTGCAACTTTGGGGGAGGGAATACTGCCCCCATCTCCTCTAGTTTTGGCCAAGAAAAATAAAGGAGACACCCCTGAAAAGGGCCAGGCTATTGTCTATTGGAGAACACTGTCAAAGGAACTCATACTAGACAGCCTAATGAAGGAATACCCCCACCCAGGAGAATAAACTGCTTTCCAGCATTTGTCAAATTTCAAATTTCAGATTACTGTGAACCAGTGACTGCAAAGAGAATTACTCTCTCTCTCTCTCTCTCTCTCTCTCTCTCTCTCTCTCTCTCTCCTCTTGTTTTCTCTCCTTCACTCTTTTTTTTGTGTACATTACTTATTACTGAAGATAGAACCCAGGAGCTTTGTAACTCCAGGCTATACCCAAAGCTTTATTTTATTTATTTTATTTTATGTTTTACTTGGAAACAGTATCTCACTAAGTTGCTGAGAGTAGCTCTAAATTGCTGAGGCTGGCCTTGAACTCAAGTATTCAGATTACAGGCATGAGCCACTCTGCCCAATTTTTAAATTTTTTTAAAAATTTAATTCTAATTTAATCCAATTAAATATATATATACAAAATATATATACAAAATATATATATACATACAAAATATATATATGCTATATATAAATATATATTTATATATATATATAAATTATATATATGTATGTATATATATATATATATATATATATATATATATATATATATATATATATATAATTTTTTTGGTGGTACTGGGGATCCTGGAAACCATTCTACCTCTGGGCTACACTCCCAGACCTATTTTATACTTTTTAATTTGGAAACAGGGTCTTTTAAGCCAGCATGGCTGGCTTCGAACCTGAGCAATCATCCTGTCTCCACCTCCCAAGCATGGGGATTACAAGCATATACCACCATGCCTGGCTTTTTATTTTGCATCTTGCTAAGTTGCTGAAGGTCTTTTGCTAAGTCTGGCCTTAAACTTGTGATCCTCCTGTTTCAACCTTCCAAGTACTGAGATTGCAGGTATGCATTACCACACCTGGATTTTTTTCCTTCCTAAATAACTGGAATTATCTGGAATGACAGTAAATGTACTTACTGTAATTATCTTCCATGGATACTGCTGTGATAGAGGAAGGCAATTAATTTATCTTTTTGTTTCTTGATTTCCATACCAAGAGAAGCCATATATGGATTTGAGAGAGTATTTTATAGGGCAATATCTAGACCTGGTCTTGAGTTGGATGCAATGACAAGATCAGTTGGTCACCCTTAGCAATGATTACATATGCCCTCTGTGTGAAAAGAGAGGACAGCCAAAGGTAATCTGATTTTCAGACTGACTATGGCAGAACTCATCAGTGATGACCAAACATTTGCAGAATCCTCTATTCCTTCTCTTTCATGTGCCCAATGGACTGTAAGCCAATCAACTTTTTTTATCTCTCCCTCCCCCACCATTAATATCTTGGGGACATATATTCCTAATGACATAGATACAGGGGCCATCAAGCCATGTATGACTTTATATAAAGAAGAGATAATCACAGGCTTATTAGGTTTTAAAGAATTTTTGTTATAGTGCTATGTATAACTCTTACCATATAAAACATCTGTTTTATAATAAAGATATTTTAATTAGTATTAAAACAGAACAGGATCTGGCTTCAGGGTCCAGTGCAGTGATGTCAGCACAAGAATTGGCCCTGGGTTTCAGTAGGAAGAGTGACTAGAACCTCTAGTGGTACCTGGCCCACCCTCTAACTCGCTGGGCACTGTGGGCGAGTCCTGGGCACCTCTGAGCTTTGCTGGCCACTTTACAAGACATGGTCAGAACATTTTGCCAAGTGTTTCCAGCCATCAATATGGACCTCTGTGGTTGCCTTCTACCTAAGTCTCAGCACACATGCACATTTCCCCATTTAAGTATCACAAAAAGTATCAGATCTATAAGCTAGAAGACTAAATTGAGAGATAAACTGATAAACTTCTTTTTTTTTTTTTTTGGTACTGGGGATGGAACCCAGGGACCTACATTCCTAGACCTATTTTATATTTTTTATTTGGAAACAGGGTCTCTTAAGCCAGTGGAGGCTGGTTTCAAACCTGCGCGATCCTCCTATGTAAGCCTCTCAAGCGAGGGGATTACAAGAGTGTGCCACCATGCCAGGTGGGGGATAAACTTCTAAGAAATGATTCCTTTCCAATTTCCAAAGTGGTCTCAGGCTGTGGGTGAGGGGGCTCCCAGCCACTTGAAACCGTATATGTTATATTCCCAGAAGAGATACCAATTAAGTTCCCCCAAGTGGAACACAAAATAAAGGAGTACTTGCAGCTATAGAAACAGCCATTGGTGTGGCTTCCCTGCTGTGTTTCACTGGCAGAGAGCTTTACTGATGGGTCACTGCTGAGCATTGCAACTATGAATTCTAATTGGCTTACTTGCCTGAAGTCTTTTTCTAAGTTTATCCTAATGGGTGGCTTTGATTAATTCTATGTGTGGGGTATTTTTCTGACATCAGCTAGTTCTCTGACATCAGCTAGTCATCCAACAATTTAATTCTGATACAAACTCCAGAGTTAGTGCAGTAACCACAAGTTAAGGACTCACTACCACCAGACTGTCTCCACTTCAGATGCCAGCCACAAATGAGGTGCCCAAGCTACCTACATTTCTTCCCAGACAGCTACAAATTCAAGGGTTTTTTAGGACTGCAGTTTCCATAATTGACTACACCACTTATAGAACTAAGAAAAGTGCTTTGCTTACGATTACTGGTTTATTATAAAGGATAGAACTTAGGAACAGCCAAATGTAAGAGACACATAGGGCAAGGTGTGGGGAGAATGGAGGGAGGGCTCTTAGAGCTTCAGTCTGTCCAATGATCTGGAAGCTCTTTGGACCACACTGTTAGGAATTTTATAAAGGTATTGTTAGATAAGCATGATTGATTAAATAATTGACCATTGACTGAATTCAACTTGAGAGGTACCTCATCATGAAATTATCTTGGGCCCACCAACAGTTACCTCATTAGGGTAAATGAAGATGTACTGAAAGGGGCTCATTATGCATAACAGGAAAATATTCCTATTACTCAGGAAATGCCAAGGGTTTTAGGAACCAGGGACAAAGACCAAATAGAATACTTATTATACTACACCATGCTTTACAGGTTTATTTTTTAATTTTAATTAGTAAAAAAAGAGCTTGACTGCTCTAAAATAATAACCATCCTTCATATTCTCCTGGGGCTCTGAAAGCTGGGAAGGGGCCTTGAATTTTTACTGAAGAACCCAGATGGCTTGTCAGCTGGCTTCCTCTGAGAGCTCAGCAGACAGACCCCTTGGTTGCTATTAGTATGTTGACTACCACTGGAGTTACCTAGTGACAAGATCAAATTACAGACAGCAGTTTAATTTCATACCTCCTGCCTGGTAGTCAATTTTCTAGCACCAGTCACCCTTTTGAGGAGTATGTAATTTTGATACCTGTTTAATTTCAGTCCTTCTCTCTGGTTTGACAAAGTGATTGCTAACCCTTTTTAGACAATGTCAGGCAGTCCTCAATTGGGTTTCTTCTTCCTGCTGATATAGATGATTTCTGTACTAAATATTTACAGACACAGTTCTCTAAAAGCTGTTAATTTAGATTCCCTGTATGCACACAAACACATACCCACACTCAAGTATAGTTTTTTATCCTTTCTCTGACACAAAGAAGGAACTCTTTCAATATTTTCATTTCCCAGTTAAATTATTTACATAGTATCCTTCCTTACACAGAAAAGTTAAGACTTAAGCAAATTCAAAACCTATAATATATAGATATTCTTCTTAAGGGAAATATAAACATAGACAATTGATCCATAGTGATTTTCTTCTGACTTGAAATAGTCTACTATAAATAAGAAGACACCATGACTTCTAATCTACCCTCAATTTTTAAAAAAAATGATTCTTGAAGATCTGTAAAATCTAGCTCCCTGACTCAACAGAGTTCTTGGTAGACAGGTCTATGGCAATGTCATAGAGCTAGAGTAGAACTCCAGAAGTAAATTTCCAGTAACACACATGGTATGTACTCCCCCCCACACACAGATAATATATTGATCATTTTGATGACTGCATCTAAATCAGAAGCAAAACCAAAAGAATGACTCATCAAAAACTATTTCCTGGCTTAAAATACTCACACCCACTTTCCACACTTATGTCTAGTCTATTTTTATTTTGTCCTTTCTTTGAAATGGAGAAATTGGCAGAAAAAAAGCTTGCTCATAAATCTCCACAGCCATAAAGCTGCTTGGACAACTTGTCTCACTTTCTTGCTTCTTAACTTTCAAACAGTGTTTCTAATGGATTGCATCTTCTTTGGGGGTGGGGGTGGGATGGGGTAGAGAGTGCTTGGAATTGGCCCCAGGGCCATTCTATCTCTGACCTACACCCTCAGCCCAACTTTTCATTCTTTATTTTGAAACAGGGCCTCACTGAGTTGAGGAGGGCATCACTAGCTAGATCCTCATGTCTCAGCCTCCCAAGTACTGGGATTACAAGTGTGTGCCCCCATGCTCAGCTTGTACTGCATTTTGGAGAATGTCATAAGAAAATTTGAGTTTGGAAAAATTACCTTCAACTTCATGCCCCACCTACATCATTTTAACCAATCAAGTCAAATATATAGTACACACTTGGGAAAGGAAGAAGTATTGGGATCTCATGTTTGTGAGAAACAAATGCAATATAGGTACCCTTGTGATTCAGTCTTTGTTCTGTGGTATGGTTGAAGAAATATAGGTCCATCAGTGGAGGCACCTGAAAACTTTTAAACTTTCATCTCTCAAAGAGCAACAATGTAACCCTAATTTAGAATGCATAACAACTCCAGAAACCTTTTCTTTCCTCTCCAGTTCATAAACCCAACAAGGACTCCAGAAACTCCCTCAATCCCTTATTCTCATACTTTCATTAAAAAATAGGCCACATGAGAGAGAGAGAGAGAGAGAGAGAGAGAGAGATCTATTAAACACAAATATGTATATGTGTATATATACAGATACATGCATGCATATTAGGCATGTATGAGTGTGACATACATACTCATGTACAACAATGTGTCATAAATAGTTAATGCTCAAGTTCTGCCTCATTTATAAATAGAATCAGCAAAGGAAAAACTCTACTTAGAGATTGGAAAGAAGGGAAATTGAGACAGCATAGACAAGTTTAATTACATGGCTGTGAATTGTAAAGACAAAATAAAATAAAATAAAACATACACAGCCCCATGCCTAGGTAAATATGTCTGTGCTCTTTATAGTCATCCCTCCTTCCTTTTTCACTTTCTTTCTGTAGGTTCTCAAGCTTCTACTGCCACATCAGTCTCCTCTGTCCATGCCTTTATGATTCATACTGAATTTCTACTTTAACTCATTTCTCAAAGTCAAATCACTTAGGAGTATACTGAAATAATCATGTCATTCCATGAGTAGTGTTCCTCTGCAGGAGGCAAGTGTAGCTGAGACAGACAATTTTCCAGACAATAAGAGTGTTGTGTTCCACATCACTGAAGTCAGAGGTACCTGATAACAGATTGTGATATTTTTCTGAAGCAAGACAGTCCTGGGGCTGATTTTCTCCTCTTTATATAACCAATAGTTTTCAGAGGCAGATCTGAGTCCCTGCAGTTATTTGCATAGATTTGAATCCTTTATATTTGATGCAAGTAAAAAAAATTCATAGGGATTTTCCAAAGAACTAAATTCTCCAGGTTCCTTTATAAGGTACAGAAACAGAGACACTATCTTAAAAGCCAAAGGAATTTACATCAAACTTTTTTTAAGAGCTCCTATAGCTCTTCAATAATAATTTTGAGTTTTCCTGAATTTGGCTGCAAGTATGCAACATATGAGAAAGTCCCTGAGAGGACTTTCTCTAGTAATTTTGCCTAGTAATGCATCTGGAGACATGTACAGCACCACAGAACATGGCAAACTCATTATAACAGGGAGATTCTTTCAGACCTCAGTCAGCATTCTCACTTCTATAATCCAAAACAATGCTGACTACGTAACTCAGAGGAAGAAATATTTGTTTTCTCACAGTTACTTTTTTTTTTATTTTAGAATCTGGGTCCATTCCATGTGAGGCTTAGGGCATGGTGGTGGGAACCAGAGAGAGGAGGAGAGCAAGGGCTCTTCTCTCACATCATGGAGGCCAGAAGCAAGATAGTTAGTGCAAGGATTTGAAGAAAAAAGCACAATCCCTAAGGCCACACTCCCAAGGACATACCTTCTCTAGCCTCACCCCTCCTATCTAGGTTACCATCTAGGCCATGGTAAATCCCTCCCAATGGACTTATCTACTGATGAGATAGAAATCTTCATGACTCATTAATATATGAGCTCTTCAGGGGACATTCTATATGTAACCATGACATTCAGTTTAAAAGAAGATTTTGGAGGAAGACCTATGGGAGAATATAGGTAAAACTCGCATGAGTTTTGGAATTAGAACATAAAGATTAAGTACTTTTAAGTGCTGTACTGTTATTCTTTCCAATTATTATGGATAGTTGAAGGAAATCTGTGAGGAGCTTCTCCACATTTTCCACACCCTCCAAAATCCATCTACCCATTTATCTGGTCCATAGATTCTACTTCTCTAGAATGGCCACTAACATTATATCAACAAGGTTTGCTTAAAAATATAATATTCATTGTTACCATTTAACTTGTATAAGTTATAATATATATAATACCATCAGTGACTCTTCCATGTGAAGACCACATTAGGAAATTATTACATTTTTTACTTCTTTGGCAGAAATAAAATAATATGAATATTTTATTTTGACATTGTGAATTTTATGACCATTTCCACCTTTCTTCTTTGACCATCAGGAGGCTCAAAGGCAAACTTCAGTGGTCACAATAATGTGTGTCCTTAGAGCTTGCTTTTTTCATTCTGTGACTTTCACCCTAACCTTAATATCCTCTACTTCTTAACATATTTCCTGCCTTTGATCTACTTCTCTGCATTTTTCTCTCTTTTTAGGGTCTATCCTCTCATGACAAACTACCTTGACTCCTTTATGTTTTAGGATTATTGTGGAGCTTTCAATTATTTAACAGAATCTTCACAGGAGGGTATTAAGTTACACAAAGATATATACCTAAAAATGACTAGAGTGAAAATAAACTTTATTTATCTCCCTCCATTCCCTCACAGTCTTTCCATTCACTGGTTCTTAGGAGAAAATGCCCAAAGTTCAGCCTGTCAGCACCACTGACAGGAAGCACATGGTTACACCACCATGTCTGCCCTGTGAGCACTCAGGTCTTCTCTGTTTGAAATCCTTACATGGGCTCTACCATGTTCACATAACTTCATGGATTCCTGTCCTATCACCAAGGTCTCCATTGGTCAGTAGCACATGAAAGAAACCCAACTCTAACTTAAGTAAACCAGAAATCAAAGCCAAGCAGAAGTAAGAAATCTATTATTCATATTTGAGAAGGAAAATAAAAGTCTTTATGCACAGGATTCAATATCTTTACTCTCCTCCACTTGACTTAAAATTAGCCTTCCTCTGCTTAGCAGGAAAACTCTTCACAACAGCTTCAGACATACAAGGCCAAGAAATAAAGATAAGTGATACTTACTTCCCCAGAGTCTCTATCAACTCTTGATAAACATACTGCTAAGCTCTGCTTAGGTATCAGGCATCCTTTAATCAACCACTTTGTCTAGGAATATTGGGTTCAGAGCCAACAGGCTGAGCCTTGCATCTACTCCTGACACATAAGCAGGCAGCATATGATGCTTCTCCAACATCACAGGGAACAAGGGAGAAACGATTTTTAAAAATGAAGAAATGGTGGAAAGACAAATGTGCAAGTCCATGGCACCATGTATTGCTGTCTTGGGTATAATAAGGTTGTGACCTGAAATATTTACTCTCCTGATGGGGGCTACAGTGCTGAGCCATGTCCTTTGCAATTACAGCACCAGCAGATGGCATATGGCAGGAGTCAGTACAAGTTAGTTTGGAGGAGGAGTAAAGCATTTTTCTATTTTAAAAATAACTCATCAAAATGATCAATTTTCTCTATGACCAATGATGGAAGTCTTAGTTAATCATGACAAAGCAATATAATGATATACACAAATAAATGGCATTATAAAACATACCTAGGCCAGGCGTGGTGGTGCACGCTTGTAATCCCCGCGCTTGGGAGGGAGAGACAGGAGGATCGCGCAGGTTCGAAGCCAGCCGAGCATGCTGGCTTAGGAGACCCTATTTCCAAATAAAAATGTAAAAATAGGTCTGGGAGTGTAGCCCGGAGGTAGAAGGGCTTCCAGGAACCACAGTACCCCCCCCCACACACACACACACAAAAACATACCTACATCTGCCTCTTTTTTTTTGGAACTGGGAATTGAACCCAGGGCAATCTACTTCTGTTCTATACCCTTAGCCCTGTTTTATTTTGAAACAGGGTCTCACTAAATTGCAAAGAGCCTTGCTAAGTTGCTGACACTGTCCTTGAACCTGTGATCCTCCTGTTTCAGCCTCTCAAGTGCTGGAAATAAAGGTGTAAATCACTATATCTGGCTACTGTCTGCCTCTTAATCAGTAGGTCCCCTTTTTTTTATATATCACCAGATGTGATTGGCTTGTTTTCATCCTAAGGAATAATGAAAATGATCTTTCCACCTTATACTAACTATTCTGTTACTTACCTGGCTTCCTTGAAAACTATGGTGATATTACACATGTGAAGGTCAGAAGAAATGAGAGAGAGAGAGAGAGAGAGAGAGAGAGAGAGAGAGAGAGAGAGAAAGGAGAGAATTGGTATTGCATTCCTCTTAGAATAACATCAGCTTGTCCCTTCATCTGATCAACAGAGTCAGGTATAAACAATTGTGTACATATATAAGAATAACAAGGTCAGTATCAATACTCTGTATAGGGAAGGGAGGATGGGAAGAAACCAAGGAAAGCCCACTAAATGCATGTATGTTATTATCACTATGAACTGCATTATGATGTGAGACTATAATGTGAGACCAATAAAAGTGTTAAAAAATAAGGAATTGGTTAAATAAATTATAACATTACTTTTCACTCTGCAAAAAACAAAAGAAAAAATAAAATTGTTTGGTTAATGTTATCCTCCTCTTGCCATCTTTTCAAGTTCTCCAGCACCAGTTCTCAAAAATTTAACAAGTGTATGACACCTGGTTGATTGTTAAAATTCAAATCTTGAAGACTGGGTGTAGTGGCACACACTTGTAATCCCGGCCCTTGGGAGGGAAAGACAGGAGGATTGTGCAGGTTCAAAGTCAGCCTCACTGGCTTAACAGACCCTGTTTCCAAATAAAAATATAAAATAGGTCTGGGAGTGTAGCCCAGAGGTAGAAGGGTTTCCAGGAACCACAGTACCACCAAAAAAAAAAATTTTTTTTCAAGTTTTGAGTTTGTAATTCTGGAGTAAGGCCAGAGAGTCTGCATTGATAATGCTTTTGCTGATTTTCAGACCATGGTTTGACTAGCAGGGTGCTAAGTCAACTTTAAAAAGAGGGTGCAGAACTACTGTCATTTCCCCAGCAAAGAGAGAGACATGAGTCTAAGCATATGAAGAAATGGAGAAAATTCACTGAGGCAGGTGAACTGTGGTCCCCTGCACTCTCCAAAACCCTGTTGCCTGTTATACCTCCAAGTTAGACTTCACCACAGACTCCCATAGTGGCCCAGAGTAGCCTTGTGGCCTGGGCATCAAGCCATGTTTCTAGTGCTGCTTCTAATAATATCTCCATGAGGACCTCAGGCAATGCAATGAGGCCATCTAGTCATCAATGTCTTTACCTCTACAGTAGCAGACTCCCAGATAAATGAATATTAGATACCAGGTCTAAATATGAGTTAGCAAGGTAAGTAAGGAGAGCAAATCTCATATTTTGATGACTGAACTTTGAGAACACTGTGTGATGTGTTTCTAATGACATGTGGTCTCATGACATTATGTAAGCTGAAGATACAGGAAAGCTAGTAATGTGACTCCGAGTTTAAGTTCAAATGTTGGAAAACCACAGGAGCTGAGAGTGTAAACTCCATTCTGAAGGTAAGAAGAGATGAGATGTCCCAGGTCAAGCAATGCCACAAAATAACGGGTGTATATTCCTTTTTCCTCTACTCTTTTGCTCTCCTCAGGCCTTGAATGGACTGGATGATACCCATCCATATTGGGGATGGCAACTTATTTTACTGAGTCCACCAGTTCAAATACTGATCCCATACCAAAACATCTTTACAGACACACCCAGAAATAGACCTTAATCTGGGAACCCTGTAGCCCAATTGACACACACAATTCATCATCATAATATGAGACATAGTCTAAAATGTACCTTCCTGCCATCATTTTAATTCTAGTGAGTGTTTTTGTTCTGTTGAATTTGCCTCTAAACTTTCATAATTAAATTTAGATCTTATTTAAATATGGGTATCCTGAGACCTATCCAAAGTGAGTTGCCAACAAGCCAGATAAAATTCTGACAAGCAGCACTAGAGTGATCCTAGGTAGAATTTCTTCTATGTCTCTTCCAATAAGAACAATCTCAGGAGCAGTAGCAATTTTTCCACATGTGATTCCCATACAAACTACCACTGCTGGGAAGACATGGCTGACACTTTTGGACTGTCCATCATGAGTGTACAGAGTGTCTTTGTTTCACAAATATGTGATTCTAATCTTTCAGAGTTTAAGCAGGAAAATTCCTTAGATCATCATCAGCTCAAACTGTTAATGACTAAAGCTAAATACAGCAGTGTTAGTCTACCTAGCTCACATTAAACCAACTGCAGGAAGTCAGCTTGCTGTCTCAAATGAAAACATTTATCAGAATTACTCATTAAAAAATCAACAAAGCACAGAGACATTGGATTTGAGGATGGGGTTGGTAAAGGGCATAAAGAATGGTAATGGATGATCAGAGGTGAAGAGGTGGAGTATGCACAGAGCTCATTGTGAGCAGAACCAACTGGCTCTTCATCATGTGGCAGGGACTCTTGTAGACTGGGAACAGATCCTGCAATCCAGCTCTGTGGATTCAGCAAGAATCTAATCTCCCATATTTAGCAAGGAATTGGATGAAGAAACAGCCAATGGAGTCAGATATTATGTACCACCTCTGCCCATGGCTAACGGTTTAAGAGTAGGAAAAAAAAAATATGTATATATATATATATATCTCCAAGTTATAGAAACAATTCAGATGTCCATCAACTGACAAATGAATAAAGAAAATGTGGTATATACACACAATGGAATTTTACTCAGTTTCCTCATCTACAGCATGTATAAGAAACTGATTATGTAATGAGCTCATGAAAACTTAATGTGTTAATGTAGGGAAGCATCTACCTCACAGCAGAAGCTCAGTAATAACTGCTCATCCTCTTTTTGGTGGAAATGGAGAGCAGTATAGAGGTTCTTTAAAATACTATGAATGAAACCACCATATGACCCAGCTATATCACCCCTCAGTATTTTTCCAAAATAAAGTTACAATGCTATAGTGACATATACATATCCATGTTTATAACAGGATAATTCACAATAGCCAAGTTATGGAAACAATTTAGATGTCCATCAACAGACAAATGAATAAAGAAAATGTGGTATATACACACAGTAGAATCTTACTCAGTTAAAACAAAGAATAAAATTATATCATTTACAGAAAAATGAATGGTGCTAGAGAATATTTTATTAAATGAGATCAGCCAGACTAAGAAAGTAAATACTGTATGCTATTTTCTCATATATAGAAACTCAAGAGAAAATAGGAAACATAAAAGACTTTGGATAAATGTGGAGACAGAATAATAGAATACTGCAAGGGGATTAGGGTAAGGGAGGTGGGGGAACAGGAAGGATTTGAGAAGAAAACAGTCCAAATATGTCTTTGGTCATATATAAATATGTTAGTACAAGTTTCACTAGCATGTACAAGGAGAGAGTGGTGGGATGGGATGTGTAGGGAAGTACACCAAAAATTGTGTGTGCATGTATATTTGTATCACATTGAACCTCACTATGATATGTACTTGCAATGCACTAATAAAAATATAAAAAGCACCAGATTTAGATATCACAAATTGTTTCATCTTTTGGAAATTTTTCATTTGAAATACTCTCATTTTAGTTTAAAAGCCAATTATTTAAAACTCAGGAATATCTCAGAGAAATACTTTTTCAAAACAAAATTTTCAAATACATTTCCAGGAACACTCCCAAAATCCTTGATGCAGACAAAGTATAGCATTTTAAATTTTTGTTATGGGTTAAAATGAATTTCCTTTTTTGATATGATGTTAAAGAATTAAAAGTGAATATGACATCAAAGGAAAAATAGTAACATAAATGTCAATGTACCCAGAATAAGAACTGAATCTTTCCAGAGGTCTCTAATTATCCAAGTCACACACCTGAAATTTGGGTAGTACTGTGAAGGTGCAGCTCATGAGTTTGAGGTCAAGTAATGGTGGGTGAATTTGTGCATATCCTTCCACCCAGCTCCTGGAAGCTGTTTACCTCTTGAACAGTGTTTCATCTAATTGGTGAATATAAGATCTGTTTTAAGAGGAAAAGTGGAAAAGGGACCAAAATGGCGACTGTGGGACACAGCACTTCTCAGTAGTTGAAATAAATAAAGTTCAACTACTGAGAAAGCAGTGTCTTAACCAACAAAATGAATACATCTCACAAACCAAAATTGATCCAGGAGCCTCGGCAGAAGATATCCAGAAACCCTGAACTGCGGAAGAAAAGAAAGAAGAAAAATAAAAAGTCGAGTATCGTACTCGCTGCAACCAAAGTGCAGCCGCCAGCACTGGCGCGGGCTGGGGGCCCAAATCTGAGTCTCCGGGGACCTGACTTACACCACGAAGAAAATTCCCTCGGGGACTCAGGCTGCCAGCTAGCCAAGCCACCTCTGCGCCGGACTGTCCTCCGCCGGAAAGCCACCTCCGCGCCAGACCGCCAGCTGCCTAAGCTGCCCTGGGGCCCGGGCTCTGCTCACCCTGTGCCCCTTCTGGCACCTGCCCCTAGCGAGCACTTTCTCAGCAGCTGCAGCTGAGATCCAGCATAGGCTACATCACAGACCCAGACAAAGACCTAATCTGTGCAGCCCCATCCAGAGGATCCAAGACCCAGCCTCAAGAGGGTGCAGCCCAGCCCAACTTACCTCCCAAAATGGACTCAGACTACTGCAGAAGAGACCTAGGAATTCTGACCTGCGAGAGTCTCTGCAACATCCATAAAAGGTGCCATATGGAGCCGCCGACCCAAAAAGGGTTTTGGGGAATGGCAACACTGGCAGCCCTATGAACTAAAAGTCTGAAAGTGCTCATAGAACTTTAACATCCCAATTTGCAAGAGTAGCCAAACCCTTGAGTGGCACAGTTGGCGCAACAGAAGTGGCACCAACAGAGACACTGGGAGACCTACAGGGTCCTGTTCCCCCCAGACAACCAGATATGGATGTACGGCCTGCCCGTCAGAGCTTCTGATTGGTCAGCCAGGTAACAGCACGCTCAGATGAGCTACAGGAGCCAGTGGGCACACAGTGAGTGTCACTAGACACGGCGACAACTGAGGGTGCCAGTGTCCACACAAGGTAATGCGTTCAAACCCACTGACAGAGCAAGGGTGCTTAAGGCGTGACACTTGCACAGAGCCACACGGCATGTTAGTAAAATAGGACTGTTTCCTTCTCTCTCTTTTTTCTCTCTTATTTTAGTTTTTTATTGTGTTTACATTTTCTTCCTTTTTGTTGCCAATTTTTATTTTATTGTTGTTGTTGCCTTTTTCCCCCTCTTTGTTTGCTTTTGAAGTCTTTTTTTTTTGGGTTTTTTGGGCTTTTTTTGGGGGGGGGTTATTCCCATTTTTTTCTTTCTTTCATTTTGTTTTGCTTTTCTTTTTTTTTCTTTCTTCTTTTTTATGATTATTTGGGTTTATTGTTAGTTTGGATCTTTCACTTTATATCACATGGTTGTTAGGTTGTTTTATTTTGCCTTAGGTTTATCCTGCCTACTCTCTTAACCCTTCTTGCTCCCATCTGGTGGTCCATTATTGTGTTGTAGATGCTGCTGTATTTATTTGATATATAATAGTCTTTCTACCTTATTCTGTTACTTTACCCATTTGTGTGTGAGCCTTCCCCTCTACAAAACTCTACAATTCAGACTAATCTTCCTTCAAATCTTCCCCCCTGTCCCCTAACTGAACCTCTCTCTTTAACACACAAAGTTCCTCACATCTCCATAGTTAAATATTCTAATAAACACAAGGGTCCTACTATCTAACCTTCTCACATTCTCAACCTGATTCAACCCCATTATTCTTAAATTTATCCACAACCTACATATATTATCTACCTTACTCAACTCCTCCACCCATCAACCTAGCTACTCCACAATAACCCAACCTTCAACACTCGAAATGTACTGCTTACCTGCTGACTCTTTTAAATTCCTACTACTAAGACTGGACTATACACAACAACCACAATCAATGGGAATACAACAGAAGAACAGGCCTGAGAACTCTGAAAATATTAGAACCAGGTATGGAGAAATGACAGAAGTCACAAATACTGACCTACAAGAAATGCAAGAAGGGGAGTTCCGAATCTTGATTTACAATATGATGAAAGGATTTAAAACAAGTCTAGAGGAGAAGAAAAATGAATTAGAAACACTAAGAAAGAATCAGAAAGAGGTCTGGAATGAAATGAAAGAGTCAATAAGCTAAATAAAGATGGCAATAGAAAGAAATTCTGGAAGATTAGATGAAATGGAAAACAGAATATCACTTTTGGAAGACAGTACATCCAAAACCGAAAACACAGTCAGCAACATACAGAAATCTTACAGCAAGAAAATCTAAACATCCAGCAAATATGGGATAATATGAAGCATCCTAACTTATGGATAATAGGTATTGAAGAAGGGATAGAGGTACAGATCAAGGGCATTCGTAATCTCTTCAAAGAAATAATGCCAGAGACTTTTCTAAACATGGAAAGAGACTTGGACCTTCATGTCCAGCAGGCATACAGAACACCATTGAGACAGGACCAAAGAAGCACCTCCCCATGCCACATAATAGCCAAAATGACCAACACAGAAGCCAAGGAAGGAATCTTAAAAGCAGGGAGAATAAAAGGACGGGTGGCATACAGAGGCAAAACAATAAGAATCACCCCAGACTATACAACCCAGGTCATGAATGCTAGGAGAGATTGGTACGATGTGATTCAGACCCTGGAAGAAAGTAACTTCCAGCCAAAGCTTATTTATCCAGCAAAACTACTATTCAGGATCAATGGAGAAACCAAAGACTTTCAGGATAAACAGAATCTTAAAAAATTAATGAATTCAAAGCCAACACTAGAGAAAATTCTTAAAGAAATAAACCATAAGGAAGAAAAAAGAAAGACTTCAGAACCAGAGAAGAGAGGAAATTAATAAGTATGCCATTTAAGTAAAAAAGAAAGACCAAACCACCCAATAGTAGATAGAACACAAAATGGCAGAAAACAAAAATCATATTTCAATCTCTCTTAACGTCAAAGGACTTAATTCACCAATCAAAAGACATAGACTGGCAATGTGGATTAAAAAACATAATCCAAATATATGCTGTCTGCAAGAAACTCACCTTACAGCCAAAGACATTCACAGACTGAAAGTGAAAGGATGGAAAAAGATATACCATGCTATTGGAGACCAAAAAAGTGCAGGGGTAGCAAGCCTGATATCCAACAAAACAGACTTTAAACTAAAACACATCAGAAGAGACAAAACAGGGCACCTCCTTTTATTAAAAGGAACAATACACCAGGAAGATATAATGATAGTAAATATTTATGCCCCAAAGGCGGGTGCAACCACATTTGTAAAACAAACCGTTCTGGACATCAGATCCCAAATAGACCCAAACACAATAATTCTGGGAGACTTTAATATGCCTCTCATGGCATCTGGATTGATCTTCAAGGCAAAAGATGAGTAAAGACTCTTTAAAATTAAAGAAAACCATAAACCAAATGGACCTAATAGACATTTGCAGCATATTTTAGCCAAGAACTACAGAATACACATTCTTCTCAGCAGCCCATGGAACCTTCTCCAAAATAGACCACATCCTGGGACACAAAGAAAGCGCCAGCAAATTAAAAAAATGTAATATATTTCCTTGCAGCTTTTCAGACCATAATGGAATAAAATTAGAAATCAATAACAGGATACTCAAAAATTATTCAAATACATGGAGATTGAATGATACACTATTGAATGATAAATGGGTAAGAGCAGAAATTAGGGAAGAAATAAAGAAATTTATGGAAACAAATGAAAACAGAGACACAACCTACCAAAATCTATGGGACACTATGAAGGCAGTTCTAAGAGAAAAGTTTATTGCAATGAGTGCCCACATAAGAAGGACAGAGAACCACCAAGTAAATAACCTAATGACACAACTCAAGGATCTAGAAAGACTGCAACAGTCTATTCCCAAAGCCAGAAGAAGGCAAGAAATCATTAAAATTAGAGCAGAAATAAATGAAATAGAGAACAAAAAAACAATTCAAAGAATCAATAAAACAAAAAGTTGGTTCTTTGAAAAGATTAATAGAATTGATAAACCCCTGGCCAACCTAACCAAAAAAAAAAAAAAAGAGAGAGAATCAACTCAAATTATCAAAATTAGAAATTAAAAAGAATATATCACCACAGATAGTGAAGAAATTCAAAAAATTATCAGAAACTACTTTAAAAATTTATACTCCAATAGACTTGAAAACATAGAAGAACTTTATAGATTTCTAAGCACAGTTAACCTACCTAAACTTAACCAAGAGGACATAGCAAGCCTAAACCAACCAATAGTAGCCAAAGAAATAGAAATGGCAATAAAATTTTTTCCACCAAAGAAAACCACAGGCCCAGATGGGTTTCCAGCTGAATTCTACAAAACTTTCAGTGAACAACTAATACCAATACTTCACAACCTGTTCCAAGAAATTGAAAGAGATGGAACTCTCCCAAATTCCTTTTATGAGGCCAGTATCACATTAATCCCCAAACAAAATAAAGATATCTCAAGAAAGGAAAACTACAGACCTATATCCTTAATAAACACAGATGCAAAAATTCTAAACAAAATACTAGCCATTGGCATTCAAAATTATATCAAGAGAATAATACATCATGGCCAAGTTGGTTTCACCCCAGAAAAACAAGGCTGGTTCAACATAAGCAAATCAATACATGTTATTCACTACATAAATAGAACTAAGAACAAAAACCGCATCATCATAGCAATAGATGCTGAAAAAGCATTAGACAAAATCCAATACCCATTTATGTTAAAAACACTGCAGAAAATTGAAATAGAAGGAATGTACTTCAACATAATTAAGGCAATATACTGTAAACCCAAAGCCAACATTATATTGAATGGGGAAACACTGCAAGAATTTCCTCTAAAATCAGGAACAAGACAAGTATGCCCACTATCACCACTCCTTTTCAATGTAGTCCTTGAGACTCTTGCCTCAGCAATAAGACAAGAGAAGGAAATCAAAGGAACTCACATAGGAAGAGAGGAATTAAAATTATCCTTATTTGCAGATGACACGATCCTTTATCTGGAAGACCCAAAGAACTCAACCAAAAGACTTCTGGAGCTGATTGACAAATTCAGCAAAGTCGCAGGATACAAAATCAATCTAAAGAAATCAGTGGCTTTTCTACACACCAACAATGAATCCACAATGAAAGAAACAAAGAAAACAATTCCATTCACTATAACCTCAAAACCAATAAAATATCTAGGAATAAACCTAACCAAAGATGTAAAATACCTCTACAACAAAAATTATAAAAGTTTAAAGAAATTGAAGAAGACCCTGGAAGATGGAAAGATCTTCTGTGCTCATGCATAGGCAGAATAAATATCATCAAAATGGCCATCCTGCCAAAACTGATCTATAGGTTCAATGCAATTCCCATTAAAATACCAATGACATTCTTCAGAGACCTAGAAAAATCAATCATGAACTTCATATGGAAAAAGAAAAGACCCAGAATAGCCAAAGCATTTCTCAGCAATAAGAAACATGCAGGAGGCATCACAATCCCAGACTTCAAACTATACTATAGAGCAATAGTAGTAAAAAACAGCATGGTATTGGCACAATAACAGATATACTGACCAGTGGATTAGAATAGAAGATACAGAAACAAATCCACACATCTTTAGTCAATTAATCTTTGACAAAGGGGCCAAACTCATACTCTGGAGAAAAGACAGCCTTTTCAACAAATGGTGCTGAGAGAACTCGCTATCCATTCATAGAAAGATGGAACTAAACCCCTACATCTCACCATGCATAGATATCAACTAGAGATGGATCAAAGACTTAGAAATTAGACCAGAGACTATGAAGTTATTAGAGGAGGGCATTGGATCAACATTACAACATATTGGCACAGGCAATAACTTTCTCAATAAAACCTCCAATGCTCAGGAAATTAAAGCAAGAATTAACAAGTGGGATAGCATCAAACTAAAAAGTTTTCTCTCATCAAAGGAAACCATAAAAAAACTAAAGAGGAAGCACCTCTACAGAATGGGAGATTTTTACCAGCCACCACTCTGATAGGGGGCTAATATCCAGAATATACAAAGAGCACAAAAGACTCTACACTAGCAAAACAAACAACCCAATCAAGAAATGGGCAAATGAGCTGAATAGACACATCACAGAAGAATAGATACAAAGGGCCAATAGATACATGAAAAGATGTTCTACATCATTGGCCATCAGGGAGATGCAAATCAAAACTACATTGAGATTCCATCTAACCCCAGTCAGAGTGGCAAGCATAAAGAAATCAAATAACAACAAATGCTGGTGAGGATGTGGGGAAAGAGAAACTCTTTTATACTCTTGGTGGGAGTGAAAACTAGTTCAACCACTATGGAGATCTGTGTGGAAATTCCTAAGAAAACTGGGAATAGATCCACCATATGACCCAGCTCAACCATCCTGGGTATTTTTCCAAAGGGGTTGAATACAGAGAACTACAGCAACTTATGCATACCTATGTTCATAGCAGCACAATTCGTAATAACCCAGGCCTCCATCAACTGATGAATGGATTACATAACTTTGGGAAATACACACAATGGACTTCCATTCAGCCATAAAGAAGAACAAACTCATATTAATTGCAGGAAGATGGAAAGTCCTGGAGAGCATTATGTTAAGTGAGATCAGCCAAGCACAGAAGGAGAAGATACATATGTTTCCCTTAATATGCCAAAACTAGGGAACATATAGGATACTAGTGGGACTCTAGATAATGGAGAGGAAATACCAGCAAAGTTTGAATGGAAGAATAGGAGAGGAGGAATGCTGAACTTGTTTAATGAGGGTCTACATCAAAATATGTGTAAAATTATAAATGTGGCATGGTTACCCTGGAAAATCATTGGTGGGAGGGGTGAAGGGAACATGGCAGCAGGGGGGAAGAAGGTAAACAAAATATGTTCAATAAAAAAATTGTAAAAAAAAAAAAGAGGATAAGTAAACTTTCTCATGGACCCCCTAAAGTCAACTTACTAATTCTGCTGATACTGGGTTATATAAAAATAGAATTATAATCATTGTTCTGATCATAATTATAAAACTTACACACACATTTAGGAATTAATAAAACTACAAAAGCAATATAAGGTTTATATTAGTTAATAGAATGTTTGATTAAGTAAAATTGTCACTTTTATTGTCCATGTATACTGCTTTTGTGCATAAGCTTTTATATTTTTATTAATTTATTTTTTTAATTTTTAGTGGAACATATTGAAAATGGCATACATTCAAACAGTGCTTGGTGCTTCGCCACCCTGCTTTCCCTCCCCCCTCCCAACAATGAGTGTTCAGGTTAATCATGCTATATTCATACTTTTGCACACACTCAGATGTAGCTCTTCCATTAATCAATGAACCTCAGCTTTCTTCCTCTTCTATCCTCCCTTTATAGCCTTGCTGAGGTTTCAACTCCATTATCTGGAGTCCTTCTGGTATCCCTAATACTCTCTAGGTTGGGCATATTAGAGAAAACACATGTCCCTTCTTTTTCTGTGCTTGGCTAATCTCACTTAACATAATGTTCTCCAGGACTTTACATTTTCTTGAAAATGACACAATTTTGTTCTTCTTAATAGCTGAGTAGAATTCCATTGTATTATTTCCCATAAATTTGCAATCCATTCATCTGTTTATGGAGAACTATGTTGGTTCCATATTTTGGCTATTATGAATTGGGCTGCTATGTACATGAGTATGCATATGTTACTCTGGTTCTCTGATTTCAACCTCTTTGGACAAATACCTAGGAGTGGTATAGCCAGATGATATGGTAGATCTATTCCTAGTTTTCTAAGGAATCTCCACACTAATCTCCATAGTGAATTAACTAGTCTGCACTCCCACCAACAGTGTAAAATAATTCCTCTTTCCCCACATCCTCATTTGTTGTTATTTGATTTATTTATGCTTGCCACTCTGATTGGGGTTAGATGGAATCTCAGCATAGTTTTGATTTGAATTTCTCTGGTGGCTAATGATATGGACCATCTTTTCATGTATCTATTGGCTATTTGTATCTCTTCTTTTGTTGTGTCTATTCAGTTCAGTTGACCATTTCTTAATTGGATTATTTGTTTTGCTAGTGTAGAGTCTTTTGAGCCATTTGTATATATAGATATTTGCCCTCGATTAGAGTGGTGGCTGGTAAAGATCTCCCATTCTGTATGCTTTCTCATTAAGTTCTCAAAAGTTTCTTTGATGAAAAGAACTTTTTAGTTTGATGTCATCCCACTTGTTAATTCGTGCTTTAATTTCTAGTGCTTTGAAGGTCTTCTTGAGAAAGTTAGTTCCTGTGCCTATATGTTGGAGTGTTGAGCATATGACCACCCCTAATCACTTCAGTCTCTGGTCGAATTTCTAAGTCTTTGATCAATCTTGAGTTAATTCCTGTGCATAGTGAGAGATAAATATTTAGTTCCATCTTTCTACAAATGAATATCTCAGCACCATTTGTTGAACAGGCTGTCTTTTCTTCAGCTTATGAGTTTGGCCCCTTTGTCAAAGATCAATTGACTATATGTGGGTTAGTTTCTGTATCTTCTATTCAGTTCCACTGGTCAATATGCCTGCTGTTGTTATGCCAATAACATGCTATTTTTACTACTATTGTTCTATATGTAGTATTTGATGTCAGGGATTGTGATGTCTCCTGCATGGTTCTTATTGCTGAGGATTGCTTTGGCTATTCTGGGTCTTTTCTTCTCCGTATAAAATTTATGACTTATTTCTCTAGGTCTATGAAGGATGTAATTGGTATTTTAATAGGAATTGCTTTGAATCTATACATCACTTTTGGCAGAATAGCTGTTTTGATAATATTTATTCTGCCTATCCATGAGCAAGGGAGATCTTTCTATCTTCCAAGGTCTTCTTCAATTTCTTTTTTTAATGTTTTATATTTTTTATTGTAGAGCTCTTTTACATCTTTGGTTAGGTTTATTCTTAGGTATTTTATTGGTTTTGAGATTATAGTGAATGGAATTTTTTCTTTATTTATTTCGTTGTTAATTCATTGTTGACATAAAGAAAAACAACTGATTTATTTATATTGATTTTGTATTCTGTCACTTTGCTGAATTGATTATTCACCTCCAGTAGTCTTTAGGTTGAGTTCTTTAGGTCTTCTAGATAAAGGATTATGTCATCTGCAAATAAGAATAGTTTAAATTCCTCCCTTCCTATTTGAATTCCTTTGATTTCCTTCTGTTTTCTTAATGGTATGGCAAGAGTTTCGAGGACTATATTGAAAAGGAGTGGTAATAGTGGGAATCCTTGTTTTGTTCCTGATTTTAGAGGAAATTCTTGAAGTTTTTTCCCATTCAAAATGATGTTGGCTTTGGGTTTATTGTATATTGCCTTAATGATGTTGAAAAACAGTCCTTCTATTTCAATTTTCTGCAGTGATTTTAACTTGAATGGGTATTGGATTTTGTCGAATGCTTTTTCAGCATCTATTGATATGATCATGTGTTTTTTATTCTCATTTCTATTTATGTGGTGAATAACATGTATTGATTTGCATATGCTGAACATGTCTTGCTTTTCTGGGTTGAAACTGACTTGGTCATGGCGCACAATTCTCTTGATATGGTTTTGAATGCATATAACTTGTATTTTGTTTCGAATTTTTGCATCTATATTCATCAAGAATATTTTTCTATAATTTTTCTTTCTTGGGGTATCTTTATTTGGTTTTGGGATTAATGTGATACTGACCTCATAGAAGGAATTTGGGAGAATTCCATCTCTTTCAATTTCCTGGAAAAAGTTATGAAATATTGGGATTGGTTTTTTACTGAAGGTTTTGTAGAATTCAGCGTGAAACCCACCAAGCTCTATAGTTTTCTTCGATAGCAGAATTTTTATTGCTGTTTCTATTTTTCTGCTTTGTATTGTTTGGTTTAGGTTTGCTATGTCCTCTTGGTTCAGTTTAGGTAGGTTATATGTGTTTAGAAATCTGTCAATTTCTTCCATGTTTTCCAATCTTTTGGAGTATAAATTTTCAAAATATTTTCTGATAATCATTTGAATTTCCCCACTCTCTATGATGATGTCTTCTTTTTAAATTCTGATTTTAATAATTTGAGTTGATTGGCCAGGAGTTTGTCAAACTTATTAATTTTTTCAAAGTACCAGCTCTTTATTTTGTTGATTCTTTATTTTTTGTTTGCTATTTTATTTATTTCTGTTCTGATTTTAATAAATTTCTGCTTTCTGCTGGCTTTGGGATTAGACTACTGCACTTTTCTAGGTTCTTGGCTACTCTCTGTTCTTTTTATGTGGGCACTAAAAGCTATAAACTTTCCTCTTAACACCGCCTTCAAAGTGTCACATTGATTTTGGTAAGTTATGTCTTTATTTTCATTTAATTCCAAAAATTTCTTTATATTTTCCCTTATTTCTGACTTTACCCACTCATCATTCAGTAGTGTATCATTCAGTCTCCATCAATTTAAATAATTTCTTTTGATCTTCCCATTGTTGGTTTCTACTTTTATTCCATTGTGGTCTGGAAAGATGCAGGGAATTATATTACATCGTTTGAATTTGCTGGTGCTTGCTTTCTGGCCCAGGATATTATCTACTTTGGAGAAGATTCCATGGGCTGCTGAAAAGAATGTGTATTCTGCTGTTTCTGGTTAAAATATTCTGTATATGTCTATTAGGTTAATTTGGTTTATAGTTTTCTTTAGTTCTGAAGAGTCTCTGCTCATCTTTTGCCTTGAAGATTGTATCTAGTGTCATAAGAGATGTGTTGAAGTCTCCCAATATTATTGTATTTGGGTCTATTTATGATCTTATGTCCAGGAGGGTTTGTTTTACAAATGTGGCTGTACCCACATTTGGGGCATAAACATTTACTATCATTATATCTTCTTCATGTATTGTTCCTTTCAATAAAAGGAAGTGGCCTGCTTTGTCTCTTTCTGATGTATTTTAGCTTAAAGTCTGTTTGTTGGATACCAGCATTGCTATGCCTGCCCATTTCTTTTTTGTCTCAATTAGCATGATATATCTTTTTCCATCCTTTCACTTTCAGTCTATTAATGCCTTTGGCTGTAAGGTCAGTTTTTTTCAAAAAGCATATATTTGGATTATGTATTTTAGTCTACATTGCCAGTCTATGTCTTTTTATTGGTGAGTTAAGACTTTTGACATTCATAGTTATTATTGAAAAATGATTTTTGTTTCTTGTAATTTTTTGTTTTATCTTCTGTTTGGTGTACTGTTATTTCTTCTTTAATTAGGTGCC
This sequence comes from Muscardinus avellanarius, assembly GCF_963383645.1. Lineage (NCBI taxonomy): Eukaryota > Metazoa > Chordata > Mammalia > Rodentia > Gliridae > Muscardinus > Muscardinus avellanarius. The sequence continues at coordinate 32,983,849 of NC_137804.1, read as the reverse complement.
CAGCTGATCAACTTCATCTTTTCTCTGGTTCTTAAAATTTATTCTTTTTTCTTCTTTATGGTTTATTTATTTAAGTATTTTCTCTAGTGTTGGCTTCAAATTCATGCATTTTTTTATATTCTGCTTACCTTGAAACACTTGTTTCTCCATCAATTCTGAATAATAATTTTTCTGGATATTGCAGTTTGGGTTGGAAGTTGTTTTCTTCCAGAGTCTGGATGACATTATATAATTGTCTCCTGGCATTTGTGACTTGGGTTGTATAGTCTGGGGTGATTTTTATTGTTCTGCCCCTAAATATCACCTGTTCTTTTGTTGTCACTGCTTTGAATATTCTTTCCTTGGCCTCTACACTGGTCATTTTGATTCATATATGTCATGAAAAGGTCCTTCTTTAATCTTGACTTAATGGTGTTTTGTATGTCTCCTGAAAGTGTAAGTCCAAATCTCTTTCCATGTTTGGAATATTCTCTGAAATTATTTCTCTGAAGAGATTACAAATGCCCTTGGTCTGTATCTCTATCCCTTCTTCAATGCCTTTTATCCATAAGTTAGGACATTTCATATTGTCCCATAGTTGTTGGCTGTTTAGGTTTTGTCGTTGTCATTACTTTTGTATGTTGCTGACTATATGTTTGATTTTTAATAAACTATCTTCTAACAGTGATTTTCCATTTTCTCTTTCATATAATCTTCCAGAATTTCTTCCTATTGCTGTATTCATTTCATTTATTGACTCTTTCATTTCATTCCAGACCTCTTTCTGATTCTCTCTTAGTGTCTTCATTTCCTCTTTCTTTTTATGTACACTTTCTTTGAGGCCTTTCATTATATTGTAGATTAGAATTCAGAATTCTCCTTCTTGCATTTATTTTCAGTTAGTATTTGTGATTTCTGTTATTTCTTCATTGTTCCTAGTTCTCACATCTTCAAGGTTCTCAGGCTTGTTTTTCTGATCCAATCTTTATAGTAGAAATTTTGAGATGTCAATAGGTAAGCAGTGATTTTTCAAATAGTGAGGGTTGGGTAATGGGGGAAGTACTGGGGTAATGGATCCAGGAGTTAGGTAAGGTAGAGAATATGCTTAGGTGAGTAAGAATTTATGTGTGATAGGTAGTATCTGGTTGAGAATGAGAGAGTTAGATAGTAGGATTCTTGTAGTTAGTAGAGTATTTACATATGGAGCTATGAAATACCTTGAATATTAAACAATAAGATACAGTAAGGGAAGAAAAAGTTTTGAGAGAAGAGAATAAATAGGCTAGAGTGAGTAAGTTTGTAAATGGAATGGGGGGAGAAAGCAAACAAACATAAATAAAATAACAAAACAAGATACAAAAGCTAATAATTATACATCAAAGACAAAAAAAAACCAACCAAAAAACCCAAAAGGAATAAGAAAGAGAGAAAAAAAATAAAATAAAAAGAACTAGCAATACTGTCAGACAACAAAGCAAAACAAAGAAAAAAACAAACCAAACCCCAAATAAAAAAAAAAAAAGAAAAAAATCACAACAGTCCTAAATTTATGAATACAGGGCTGGGCTCGTATAATATATGTGTTTCTGATCAGTGTGTTAAATTCTGGAGTATAGTTCAATGTCTCTTATTTGCTCTGTACCCTATTTTCAGCTTTTGAATACACTCTCTGAGTGTTGTGTATTCCTCTCTTGCTTCTGGCAGCTTTGTGTTTAGGTCTCAAGGCATCAGGTTTTACTGTTAATGAGTTCTGTGTAAGTCCAGTGTTCTGTTTTTTCTAGCCTGTGGTCAGCACCCTTTGGTCTCTGCACTCTCCACCCAGGGCTCAGGCCTGCAATTCCCTACCTGCACTGTACCTGCACTTTCCTACCCACAGGGGCAGAGTATGTACAATTTTAGAGCAACCCCCTGTGACCTTGTGCAGGTATTGTGCCTTAGCACCTTTCCTGTGTCTCTGGAGGTTCTAACTGGACTAGGCCACCAGATCCTGCAGCTTCTTTGGGCCTTCTGCTGAATATGGAGTAATGAAAGTAATTACCTTGTCCTGCTGCAGTGTTCCTGGAGGGCTCATGTGCCCTCAGGTCATTGTGCTCTCTGCCATGGGCTTAGGCATCCAGTGTAGTCTTGGAGCAATGCCCTGTGACTCTGTACAGTTATTGCACCTTGAGCTCCTTTTCTGTGTCTCTGGAGGTTCTAACTGGACTAGCCCACTGAATCCCATGGCTTCTCTGGGTATTCTGCGGAGTACTGAGTAATGCAAGTGGCTTCCTGGATGCACTGCTCCAGGTCTCTGGAGGGCTCACTGTGCTGCCACGAGTGCCATTTCTGGTGAGGGAAGAGGCTTTTGGATCTTCTTCTGCATCTCTGAGGCTTACAATTTAAGATGTTGGAGCTCTTTGATCACTTTCAAGCTCCTGGATTATTGATCTGGATTTCTTGGGGCTGCCACACCAGTGCTGGGCAGATCCAGGACTTGTGGTTTAGGCCTGAGGCCTGTGATAGTGCCAGAGCCCAGGCCCCATCATCAGCAGGTCTGTCACACTTGGGCTTTTTTGCAGTGGATCTCGCAGTTCAGAGTACTGGATTCCTTCTGCCATGGTTCCTGTTTCTGTTTTGGTTAGTGAGCTGTATTTATTTTGTCAAGATGCTATCTTCTCGGTAGTTGAACTTTATTTGTTTCAGCTACTGAGAAGTGCTGTGTCCAGAAGTTGCCATTTTTCTTTATCATACATATGCTTTTAAATTTTATGGGCTCATACCAACATATTGTTTACATATGCCACAATCATCTGTTTTGGTGGTCCAAACACATAGATACATCTAGTTCATTTCTGTTCTTTTCTTTATAGAAGTTGATCTAACTGGCTCCACAGTAAGAGGAATCTCAAAAACCTGGGGACTCAAGAGAAGGAAGAGAGAAGAGATATCCCAATAGCAAATACAGAACCTTTCAAACGCCTTTGTGAGTAAATAAGCCCAGCCCTGTCCTGGGCTTATACCATCTTGAAAATCTTTGTATTGAGGCTGACAGAGAAGATATGCAAATTTTAACAATTCAGTATTTTCAGGCTAGCAAAAACACATTTTCTGCTGCTTATGAGGGGTCAAGCCTGTTCTTGGCACTGTGCTGGTATACAGTATATTTGCTATAGGGCCAACTTCACCTGAGCAGTCTGATACACTGGCTAATGAACAGTTAAAATGAGGCCAAACTCAAGGTACCTAAGTATAATGGGTTTCAAATACTTGGTATAAGAAAAGAAGTTGGAGGGAAATAATTGTTAATTGATTACATATTAAAATAGAATTTTAAATATATTGGTATAAATAATGTACTACCAAAATTAATTGCATTTACATTTTTGTGGTTATTAATATGATTAGTACAAGCCTTAAAATAATAAAATTGCTTGATTTTTTCTTTCAAATTCATTGGTAAAGTCCAATTTGTTCCTATATTGAGGTTCTCCAGAGAAACAGATCTAACAAGATGTATGTGTGAATACATATGTATGCATGTGTATGCATGTATATATATATATACTTACACTGTTTACAGAGTGAGAGAAAGACAGAATGTGTGTCAGTTTAAGGAGTTGACTCATGAAATTTAAGATGTGTGAGTCTCAAATCTTCAGGGTAGGCCCATAGCCTGGAGACCCAGAGAAGAGGTACAGTTCAAGTCTGAAAGGCAGACTGCTGGCAGAATTTCTTCTTGCTCTAAGAGATCCCACTCACATTACTGAAGGTAAATGTTTTGCTCTAAGTCATTTAAAACTAAATCTAATCCATAGAACACTTTCATAGAAATATACACAATAATGTTTGTCCATTATCACTGTGGCTTAGTCAGGGTAAAATAGAAAAATAACTGACCTAATTACTCCCTTCTTCCTCCCCTTTTCCCTCCCTTTCATCTGTGTATGTTGCTGGAGATTGAACCCAGGGACATTATATCCACAAACTTCACCCTTATCCCTATTTTATTTTATTTTTTAAATTTGGAGACAGAGCTGTGTGTCGTGGCATATGCTTGTAATCACCATGCTTGGGAGTTGGAGACAGGAAGATAGCACAGGTTTGAAACCAGTCTTGCTGGCTTAAGAGACCCTGTTTCCATATGAAAATATAAAATGGGTCTGGGAGTGTAGCCCAGAGGTAGAAGGTTCCCATCTCCAGTACCACCAAAAACAAAAACAAAAACAAAACTTGGAGACAGAGTTTCATTAAGTTCCCAAGGTGGCTTTGAACCTGCAATATTCCTGTCTCACCTTTCTAAGTACTGGGATTACATTCATATGTCACCATGCTCAATTTCCTTCCTTCCTTCCTCCCTTCCTTCCTTCCTTCCTTCCTTCCTTCCTTCCTTCCTTCCTCTTCCTTCCTTCCTTCATATTGAACTTAGGGACATTCTATTTTTAAGCTATATCTCTAGCCCTATATTAAAGTTTTAATTTTTTTTTGGTGGCACTGGAGTTCCTGGAAACCCTTCTATCTCCAGGCTACACTCCCAGACCTATTATATTTTTATTTAGAAACAGAGTCTGTTAAGCCAGCACAGCTGGCTTCAAACCTGCATGATCCTCCTGTCTCTGCTTCCCAAGCACAGGGATTACAAGCGTGTGCCACCACACCCAGCTTATTTTTGATATTTTAAACAGGGTCTCAGAGTCTTACTGAGTTTCTAGGGCTGGCTCAAAGTTGTGGTCTTCCTATCTCAGCCTCCCAAGTACAGATATTACAGGAGTGTGCAAACATATCCAGCTCATAGCTCCACTTTCATATCCTGACCTTAACAACTTCTCTCCATAGTCACTTTAATCACCATAGTCCAATCTGCCAATACTCACACCTAGACAGATGAAAGAGCCTTCTAACTCTGCCTGGAACTCTGTTTTTACAGTGGTCAGTGTGATCTTCTCAAACCCTGAAAACCATATCATTCTTGTTCATATGGTTAAAGTGGCCTCTCATTGCACTTAGAATAAAAGCCTAACCATTTTCCTATGATAACAGAGCCTCACATTGGATCCTGCCCACCTTTCTTACATGTTCTGGGTTCCCTGTCTTTTCCGTAAGCTGTTCTGGCCTTCTTTGTGCTCTTCAAAGCAAAGTAAACTCAAGCTAGATATATCTCAGGCCCTTTACACTAGTGATTTTCTTTGCCTGGAAATCTCTTGTTCCTAATATACACATGGATGGTTTCTTCATTCTAACATGGGTAATTTATATGTTAACTCCCGAGAGAGACTGTCATTTAAGACGCAATTAAAAGTAGAGAAACTTAATCATACCACTGGGATTTATTTATTTTTGTAGTTCATATTAGCCTTTGAAAATATTTTCATTATCTGTTGACCTGTGTATTGTATTTCTCCCACTCAAAAATGTGAGCTTTATTAGACTGGGGACCCATACTGCATAGTTTATTGATACATTCCTGGAACCTAATGTATAGTAGGACTTCTATATACATTTGTTCAATGAAATAGATTTCTATGAACAGAAATAACCTTTCCTTATGTTCATCATTTCACAGCTCCTGTGCCATGTGGAGGAAGTTGGTGGTATTTCTCCTCCCATTTTATGACTAAACACTGGGAACCTCACTCTTAGTAATCTGCATACTCTCATATTACCCTATCTAGGAAGGAGGCACAAGTAATAGAAACAAGAAAGCACCAGCCTCTCCTACATTCATCTTTCTGGGTTTGCACAAATCCCAGATTACTTTTTTACCCATTTCAATATAAGGAACACTTCCCCATGTGCAATGCCCTCTGATCTCAAATGCAGAGGTCTATATGGCTATCCTCTTAGTACCTAACACAAAGGAAAGGCACTAAGATCTAATGATGCTCTAGGCATTGTGGCTTCACAGAAGGCTTTTATAGAAATCCAGTGCATTTGGACATGAATAGCACCATTTAAGCTAGGATGTGGCTTGGTGATGTGACTAATTCTGACTGCAATCACACTGGCAGATCAACTCGCAACCTTGTTCTGCTTGCCTGCACAAACCTTTGGATTGCACAGTGTTTTCACACCCACAGAGGCAATACATGCTTTGAGAATCCTCCACCAGTTGGTAACTGGTGGGATTCAAGCTCTCTAGTGGCCCTTTTCCTGTGACACATCTGCTGTGCCTCAGGAGGTGGAGGAAGGCTGTCAAAGGGGGCAAACACAAGTCAATAAACACACTGTTAGGATATGAAAACTAAAATGAGAGGGCCTCAGTTTCCATGGTAGTAGTAAAATATTGGGTAAACTTTCTACTCATAACAGATATGAGGCTCCTGCTCATAGCCATTATGTTGTCTAGATGCACAAGCAAGCAATGTACAAATGTCATATATGTGCCTGTCTATAACGCACATCCTTCCTTGTACATGAAGTGTCAGAACTTTAGGAATGGGAGATTTCTCAGATCCTTCCTCCTCCCTCAGGATTCATAAGTATCCAAATGTAAAGTGATGCAATATCACATATTGTAGATGCTGAGAATAAGAGAAGCCCAAAATCTGGAATGGTGGAGAATAACTGCGATACTATTATTTGAAAGACTCACTCCCAGTACTTTTGGAGGCAGAAAAATTGCAGGTCTAAAGCCAGTCTCAGCAATTTAGTGAGACTCTCCACAACTTAATGAGATGGATTTGTTTCAAAATAAAAAATAATACAGGCAGGGAGGTATAGCTCAGAGGTATTACAAGAAAAATAAATACATGAATAGATAAAACCCTAGTACAAGAAAAATAAGTAAATAAATAGAGAAGCTCAGATACAACTACTCAGAAATACATAATTGGCATGGCCCCAATAAGAGTTTTCAAAGTCATTTTTGTAAACATTTCCTGGGAATAGGTTTAACAACCCTTTAAAATGACTACCTCCCACAGTAATTTGTTAGTAGTCTAAGAATAGTTCTATGGTTAAATTATACAAATAGTGAGACAACCTTTTAAAAAGGACTATTTGCTCAGAAACTTTGGTAAATAGGTTTAATCATGTGAATTTTATATGGATACCAATTAGTATGAAATTTGCTCATTCAAAGACTATTTTTTGTTGAGCAGCTGGTAGAGAGAGGTGAACCCCACAACTGTGGTTCCTGTCTCATAGATTTTACATAGTGTTAGAGGCATGGTTAGTGACATGGACCAGACCATGCTGGTACACATGGAGTGGCAAGTAGAGGATCCAAGTGTTTTCTAATGCTCTAACATGCAAATTTCACTCAAACAATCAGTGTCTCTTCGATGTTACATTTGTCTCTTCAGAATGTAGCAGTGAGCCTAAAGCATATTTAGAAAATCAGTCACACAGTCACAATACAGAAGTGAAAGCATGGTGGCACACATCTGTAGTTCCACTACTTGAGAGGCTGAGACAAGAAAATTACAGGTTAGAAGATAGACAACATAGTAAGAATCTCAGCAATCTAGAGAGACTGTTATTTATGTATTTATGTATTTATGTATTTATTTATTTATTTATTTATTTATTTATTTATTTATTTATTTGTGATACTAGGGTTCCTGGAAACCCTTCTACCTCTGGTCTACACTCCCAGACCCATTTTTATACTTTTATTTGGAAACAGGGTCTCTTAAGCCAATGAGGCTGGCTTCAAACCCGTGTGATCCTCTTGTCTCTGACTTCCAAGCATGGGGATTAGAAGTGTACAACACCACACACAACTAGAGAGACTATTTTAAAACAAAAAGTTAAAATAACCGGGGATGTACCTCAGAAGTACAATGTCATTGGTTCAATGCCTTGTACCCCCCCCAAAAAAAATAAAACACAAAAGCAAATAAACAAATAATAATTTAAAAAAAGCAGAAGGGGAAAAGATGATGACCAAGAGTAGCTGCACATAAGAATCCTGATAACTTTATACCCATTGTCCCAAAAACTTAATGCTACAAAGTGAGATAAAATAAGCAGCAGAGGAATAAGAATATTAAACACAAATGACAAAGAGGAAAAGACTGGAAGAATATCCAGAGAAGGGGAAAAATAACCCCTACCTGCAGTGGTGGGCACCTATTCAGGCGCAGGCTTCCAGCACAGTACCGCAGATGAGGGACAAAAGGAGAACAAAGGATCTGAAGGGATAAGCAGAAGACACATGGTGTATAAGTCAGCCGGCTGGAAGACTTGCTACAGCAATTGGGAGCTAACCATGCCACACCAGAATAGAAACTCACCACATTAACAGGCGCCTCTGTGATGACATCAATGCAGCAACAGCCCAGCACATCACACTGACCAGAGTTCCAGCCAGTGAGCATTGGAAGTGTGAGTAAAGCTGCAGCCTAAAGGGGTGATGTGCCCTTGGGGACTTGTGCAGCCACAATAAACTCCCTGGGTCGACACCTAGTGGTCAAACTCAATAAAGTCAGAGTGCTGACAGAGAGTAGTACACTCTCTAGAGGCTCAGAGGTGGCCTCAATAACATTACCTCCCATTTGTGGAGAATGCAGGGAAATCAGAACTGACCAACCCTAACTGTGGAGAACAGAGGCTCCCACATTAATGGTGGCAAAGAGAGACCGAGACTCCGTACCGGTGGAAAGCAGGAGGGTGACTTGTACTTAATATCTAACACAGCCGGACTGGTAGTAGCCACTTACACAGACTGAGAAAATCTCAGAGAACCAAACTTACAGCAGGAAGGGTGCCAGTGGTATTCAGTATATGCACAGAAAAAGATTGCTGCAGATCTATATGCTGTATCATCATTTAGTTGCAGAATTGCATTAATTCGTGGTTGAGGTTGTTTTTGGTTTTATTTGTTCCCTTTTGTGTGAGTGTGTATACCTTTTGGTTACCTAGTTGTTCTCACTTTTTTGTTTTATTTTTTATTTTTAACCTGTCCCCAAAGCATCTCCCAAACCTCTTCCTCTGTACATAACAGCTATCTTCTCACTATCCCCTTACTTTCTTCTGCTTTTAAGCTCTCTCCTTTGTCTTGTATCAAACGTACTTCATATAATTATACCATAAATTCTACATTGTTTACTAGAACACTACTTTATCCTTACTATCTCTGATCTCTAGTATATACTAAAATATACAAACTTATACTTTCTCTCTATTCAACTTTACCTGAGATTTTACACTATTCTTCCATTTACTCCTGCACCTCTCTCCTTCCTCAACCTCCACTATTGAATACAATGCAAACTATCCTTGGGTTTACCAGCTGACACCTAGAAACTGAGAGAAATACATCAAAAGCAACCGAGGCAAATGTCTGAAGCCATGAAAAGGAGAAATAAAAATGGCACAATACAGAATCTGATAACACGGAACTGAAGAGGTCTCCAGAAGGTCAAATCAGAAATGTAACTGTATAATTAATACAGAAATTCTGAATAGAATTTAGAGAGAGTCTGAAAGAAATAAAGGATTCAATCACTGAAGTAAAGGTATCTATTCAAACAATAAACAATCGCTTAGACCATATGGAGAATAGAATCTCACTCCTAGAAGATGATCACTCAAAAAATGAACACATATTTTATAACATAGAAAAAATAATTCGACAGGAACTGGACATTGAGGAAATATGAGCTCATCACAAAAGAGGAAAATTGAGAATAATAGGTATAGAGGAGGGAAAAGAATGTGAAACCAAGGGGCTCAACAATCTCTTCAAAGAAGTAATAGCAGAAAACTTTCCAAGCATAGAGCAAGAGATTGATACACAGGTACAGGAAACTTATAGAACCCCCTTTAGACAAGATCACAGAAAAGGTTCTCCACACCACATAATAGTCAAAATGACCAATGAAGAAGCTAAGGAAAAAATCTTAAATGTAACAAAAACAAAAGACAAAATAACATTCAAAGAGAAACCAATTAGAATCACTCCAGGCTTCCCAAACCAGGTCATGAAAGTCAGAAGGGCTTGGAATAACATATTCCAACTCTGAAAGAAAACAACTTGCAGCCAAAAATTTCCTACCCAGCAAAACTATCTCTCAAATTAGATGCAGAAACAAAATTCTTCCTTAACAAGCTGGGCGTGGTGGTGCATGCTTGTAATCCCCGTGCTTGGGAGGCAAAGACAGTGGGATCATGCAGGTTTGAATCCAGCTTCACTGGCTTAGGAGACCCTGTTTCCAAATAAAAAATATAAAAATAGGTCTGGGAGTGTAGCCCAGAGAAGGGTTTCCAGGAACCCCAGTACCACCAAAAATAAATAAATAAATAAATAAATAAATAAATAAATAAATAAATAAAATTCTTCTATAACAAGCAGAAGCTGAAGGAATTTATGTCATCAAATCATCACTAGAGAAAATACTCAAAGAGATCAACTACAAAGAAGAAACAAGAAATTCACACCAGAACCAGAGAAATGAGAATTTCCATCCAGCAGACAACTAAGAAGAGAACAAACAATATTTCATACAGAAGTAAAATATCAACATGTTGGGAAATATAAATTATCTCTCAATAATCACTCTGAATGTAAATGGCCTCAACTCTCCAATCAAAAGACAGAGTGGCTAAATGGATTAAAAACCAGAATCCATTTATATGCTGCTTGCATGAAATACACCTTACACGTAAAGATAGCAAGAAACTCAAGGTAAAGGGTTGGAGCAAGTTTATTCATGCCAGTGGAACACAAAGACAGGAAAGTGTAGTAACTATGATTTTACATAAATTAGACTACAAGCTCAAGCTTATTAAAAGGGACAAAGATGGTCACTTTTATGGGTAAATGGTAAAATCTACCATGAGGAAATAATGATAATCAACATTTATGCTCCAAACTTAGGTGCAGATGTTTTCATAAAACAAACTCTTTGTGATATTAAGTCATATATAAATCCCAATACAATAATACTGGGAGACTTCAACATACCTCTTACACCATTAGATCAATCTTCTTGACAAAAGGTCAGTAAAGTCACCTCTGACCTAAAGAACACTATTAATCAAATTGACCTGTTAAACACACATATGATTTTCCACCCATCTACAGCAGAGTTCACATTTTCTCAGCAGCTCATGGAACCTTCTCCAAGATAGATCACATCCTGGGCCACAAAATGAGCACTAGCAAATTTTAAAAATGTGACATAATTCCCTGTCTCATTTCAGACCATAATGGTATAAAACTAGAAACCAACTATAAGAAGACTCAAAGAAACCACATAAACATGTGGAGACTGAACACCACACTTCTAAATGAAGAATGGGTCATAGAAGAAATAAGGGGTAAAATCAAGAAATTCATAAAAACAAATAAAAATAGAGATACAACATATCAAAAGCTCTGGGATACTTTGAAGGCAGTATTAAGAGGAAAATTTATAGCACTGAGTGCCCACATTAAAAAAAAAAAACAGAAAATCATCACATAAACAACTTAATGACATACCTCAAAGCCCTAAAAAAACAGGAACAATCTGAACCTAAAGCCACTAGAAGACAAGAAATTGTCAAAATCAGAGCAGAACTAAATGAAGTAGAAAACAAAAAACAATACAGAAAATCAACAAGTCCAAAAGCTGGTTCCTAGAAAAAAATTAGTAAGACAGATAAACCACTAGCCAATTTAACTAAAAAGAAGAGCGAATCAACCCACATCTTGAAGATAAGAGATGAAAAAGGAGATGTCACAACTGACAGTACAGAAATCCAGAGAATTATCAGAAAATACTTTGGAAAGCTATACTCCAACAAAATGAAAAATCTGGAGGAAATGGACAACTTTCTAGATAAATACAACCTTCCTAAACTGAGTCAAGAAGACATAGACCAACCAATAGCAATCAAAGCGATGGAAACAGCAATAAAGACATTACTATAAAAGAAAAGCCCAGGATCAGATGGCTTCCCAGATGACTTTTATAAAACCTTCATAGAAGACCTTATCCTAATACTTCTTAATCTATTTCATGAAATGGAGAGAAATGGGACTCTCCCAAATACATTTTATGAAGCCAACATCACATTAATACTAAAACCAAATAAAGACAGTTCAATAAAGGAAAACTACAGGCCTATATCTTTGATGAACTTGGACACAAAAATGCTAAATGAGCAGGGTGTGGTGGCGCACACTTTTAATCCCCATGCTTGGGAGGCAGAGACAGGAGGATCGCGCTGGTTCGGAGCCAGCCTTGCTGGCTTAAGAGACCCTGTTTCCAAATTTAAAAAAAAATATATAAAATAGGTCTGGGAGTGTAGCCTGGAGGTCGAAGGGCTTCCAGGAACCCCAGTACCACCAAAAAAAAAAAAAAAACAAAAAAAACTGCTAAACAAAATACTAGCCATATGCATTCAAAACCACACCAAGAAAATCATACACCATGACCAGGTAGGCTTCATCTCATGGGTGCAAGGCTGGTTCAACATACAAAAATCAATCCATGTAAAACATCACATAAACATATCCAAAGACAAAAATCACATGATCATTTTATTAGATGCTGAAAAAGCCTTTGATAAAGTCCAACATCCATTTATGATAAAAAAAAAAAACACTGCAGAGAATCAGAATAGAAGGAACATGCCTCAACATCATAAAGGCAATCTACAATAAGCCCACAGACAACATCATATTAATTGGGGAAAACTTCGAGAATTCCCCCTAAAAACATGAACAAGAAAAGGATGTCCATTATCACCACTTCTCTTCCATATAGTACTTGAGACTCTAGCCAGAGCAATAAGAAAAGAAAAGGAATTCAAAGGAGTACAAATAGGAGAACTCAAGCTTTCACTATTTGCAGATGACATGATACTATACATAGAAGACCCAACAAATTCAACCAAAATACTTACAGACCTGGTCAACCAACAATTTCAGCAAAGTACCTAGATACAGAATCAATCTTAAAAAATCAGAAGCTTTTCTTTACACCAATGATAAATCCACTGAAAAAGAAATCAGGAAAACACTTCCACTCAGAATTTCCCACAAAATATAAAATACTTAGGAATCAACTTAACCAAGGAGATAAAAGACCCCTACAAAAAAATTATAAAACATTGAAAAAAGAAATAAAGGAATATATTGGAAGATGGAAAGACCTTCTGTGTTCTTGGATAGGCAGAATAAATATTATCAAAATTGCCATACTCCCAAAAGTGATCTACAGATTCAATGCAATACCCATTAAGTTACCAAGATCATTCCTTACAGACATAAAAAAATTATTCCTTAAATTCATGTGGAACAACAAAAAAACAGAATAGCCAAAGTATTTCTCAGCAACAAAATCCATGTAGGAGGAATCAAAATACCTGACTTTAAACTATACTGCAAAGCCACTGTAGTAAAAAAAAAAAAAAAAAACAGCATGGTTTTGGCACAAAAAAAGGCATAGACCAATGGAGCAGGATTGAAGACTCAGAAACAAATCCACACACTTTTAGCCATTTGATACTTAACAAAGGGTCCAAAAACATACACTGGAAGAAAGATACTCTGTGCAACAAATGGTGTTGGCAAAACTGGTTAACCATATGCAGAAAAATGGAAATTAATCCCACTTTCTCACCCTGCACAAGAGTCAAGTCAAGATGGATCAAAGACTTGGACATTATACCAGAGACCTTGAGGCTCCTTGAAGAGGGCATAGGTCCAAATATGCAACACATAGGCACAGATAAAACCTTTCTCAACAAGACCCCAAAGTTCAGCAAAGGAAACTGTCAGGATCCTCAACCAAGAGCCAACAGAATAGGAGAAGAATTTTACCACCTATGCCTCTGATAGAGGACTAATATCTAGAATATACAAAGAGCTTAAGAAACTCAACACTATAAAAACAAATAATCAAATAAAAAATGGACAAGTGAACTAAATAGACACTTCTTGAAAGAAGAAATTCAAATGGCCAATAAATGCATGAAAAAATGTTCAACATCACTGGCAATCCAAGAGATGCAAATCAAAACTACCCTGAGATTTCACCTAACTCCAACTAGAATGGCAATCATTTAAAACACAAACAACAACAAATGCTGGTGAGGATGTGGAGAAGTGGGAATCCTAAAACACTGTGGGTGGGATTGTAAATTAGTGCAACCACTTTGGAAAAGGGTATGGAGAATCCTCAGAAGAATGGGACCTAATTTACCATTTGACCCAGCAATACCACTTCTGGGTATCTATCCAAAAGAAAGCAAACCAAATACCAAATTAATGCATATGTATCTATCTTCATAGCTGCACAATTCACCATTGCCAAACTATGGAACCAGCCAAAATGCCCATCAACATATGAATGGATTACAAAACTATAGAATATGTACACAATGAAATTTTACTTAGCCATTAAAAAATTATATCAGTTTTGGGGAAATGGATGGAACTGGAGGACATTATGCTAAGCAAGGTTCATCAGTCACAAAAAGTAAGAAAATAGATGGTTTCACTAATATGCAAAAGCTAAGGTGAGATGGGTATTAGTAGAAACTTCAGGTGAAAAAGGAGATCCTATAGAGGAGCAAACAAGGCAACCTAACTGAGGGGATCAGAGGGGAGAAGAAGGAAACTCTGTAAGGCACATGATGTACATAAAAATCCATATTGATGTCAATTACTAAGCCAAGCATGAAGGGAGGAAATGGAATGGGGAAAGGGTAGGATTTAATGGGGTGATGTGTGCATGTAAATCTACACAAGCTTTTTATCCCATTAAGATGTATGAATTCAATGCACCAATAAAAACAACAGAAGGGGGAAAGTGGGGGTGACTAGAGAATCCCAGATGTCAAGTGGTCAGAAGGTTAAATGTCCAATGAGCCTAATCAAATGCCTTAAGCAGAAGTCTCAAGATGCAATGGGAATTGTGTTTAGAGAGCAAATTATGCCACACCTGGCTCTGAATTTGGCTCTACCATTAGCCTGGTGTCCTTGGTGAGCACTTGGTCTCTCTGGACCTAATTTGCTCACATGACCTAAAGGAAAAGTGTTCTTACTTCAGAGGGCTCTTGTGAGAATGAGCTAATAAAATATAAATTATCTGTCCAGTGCTGCTCACACAAAGTGGATGTTCCAAATGGTGGCTTTCAGTCTTATAGAGGGATAGGATGAAGGGTACTATGGTTCCCATGGAGACAGAGGAAAGCACTTTCTGTTAAAACAGAATAAAAATTTTGTGTGTGTTTCTTCTTTTCCTTTGAAGTGGGGCAGAATCTAGTTATTGAAGATAAGTGACTCAAGCAATCACATGAGCCAGCATTTTCTATTCATCAGTACTTATAAAATAATAGAGAAGGTAGCTAGACATGATGATGCATTTCTGTAATCCCAGTAGTTGGGAGAGACAGGAGGATCTTTGGCATTAAGAGTTTAGTATAACCCTTAGCAAGTCTGAGGGTATATCTCTGAAGTAGAAATCATAGTTAAACCTCCAGTGCCAAACATTAAAATTAAATAATAATAATAATAATAGAGAAGGTATTGTAGTTCTAAAATGTCCCCAGGTTATGAATTATGTCTCTTTAATTAAGAGAGAAAGATGATTTATTATGTTGTAAACTGTCTTAGGGTAAAAATGAGTGTTTATTTTTAAAACATAGGCAGTACTCTCTACCATCTTCAAATTAAGTCTGTGGTGTTGTACAAACACACACACACACACACACACACACACACACACACACACATACTCAATACAGTAAGTATCTGTTGACAACCTAACATAATCCTCCAGGTTTCTAGTTCAGAACTAAAATGAAAAAGAGCAGCCAAGTGTAGTGGTACATACCTTTAATCCCAGTACTTGGGAGACTGAGATAATAGGATCACAAGTTGGAGGCCAAGCTCAGCAACCTTCAACAACCTAACAAGACTCCAATTCAACATAAAAATAAAAAGGGATGGGGATGTGGCTCAGACAGAGTTAGAATGCTCCTGTGTTAAATCCTCACTTTCACAAAAATAAATAAATAAATAAATAAATAAATAAATAAATAAATAAAACATGAACATGTCTCATGTACAGACTTTTGATAAAACGTGCATATAAACTCTTTGGGTTGACTTGTCCTCTGATTATGGTCATTCTTTTTTGCTCAGAATTCATCCTCACTCCTTCCAAGGATCCTCCTTTGGTATGTTTATTGTTTCCTCTGATCTGAACCTATGTAATAGAAATCTTGCTTTTTACTGGATAACCAGTGTCTATCCTCTTATTAGCTAATAACCAGTTTCCTCCCAACTACTACTGACATGAATTGAACACATACTGTGTACTTGTTTGCACTAGAATGAGCCTTTGTATCTATTTTTGTGTGTGTGTGTGTGTGTGTGTGTGTGTGTGTGTGTGTGTGTTATTGGGGATGAACCCAAGGGCATTCTACCTCTGAACTACACCTCCAGCCTCATTTTTTATTCTTTCTTTTATTCTTTTTTTTATTGGTGCAATGTATTCATACATCATAATGGTATAAAAATATTTTTGGAGACATACATGCACACATCGCCCAGTTAGCCCCTACCCGATCCCCACCCCATTCCCTCCCCATCCCTCCTTTCCATGCTTGGCTTAGTGGTTGACATCTACTTTTATAGCAATTTATCCAATATTAATGATGATAATCTCAAAAAACAGTTTCATTTGTCTGATACCAAGCTTTTGATGACTAAAAGATAACAGTTTAATATTTCTTTTTGCTTTCTTTCTTACCAGAGAATATTTTTTTCTTTTCTTTTTTTTTTTAGGTGAAGCTATCGTACATTTATTTATTTATTTTTCAGAAAAAAATCTATCCTAATATGGAATATGGACTCTAGATACCCAAAATGATCTCGAAAAAGAACAAAGCTAGAAGATGTATATTTTCTGATTTCAAACCATATAAAGCTACAATAATTGAAACAGTGTAGTACTGTTCCAGAGGCAGATATATAAACCATTGGAGTTAAATAAAAGCCTAGAGATACATTCTTCCATATATTGTCAAGTTATTTTTGACAAGATTTCCACGAATATTTGGTGGAGGAAATAATAATCTTTTAACTAAATATTGTTGAAAAATAATAATTACATGAAAAATAATAAAATTGGACCCTTACCTAACATATTTACAAATATTAACTCAAAATAGATAAAAGACCTAAGTATAAATCTTAATACTATAAACTTTTAGAAGAAAATCTGGGTCATAAAACCTCACAACATTGAAATTGGCAGTGATTTCTTGGATATGATTTCAATGGCGCAGGCAACAAAAGGGTAGATAAACTCTCTAAAAAATAAAAAAATATTGTATATCCAAAGACAATGTAAACAGAGTTAAAAGTTACTGATAGAATGGGATAAAATATTTCCAAATGCTATATCTGAAGGTATATTAATATTCCAAGTAGAAATCCTAAAAATTAGGAACAATAAAAGCAAACAATACAATTTAGAGATAGGTAAAAAAACTAACATAAATAATGAATCTCCACAGATAACCAATCTTAGTTGTCTGTTGGATGGAAAATCTTGTTTCTCTGGTTCTGGTGTGTGTTACCTATTTCTTCTTTGTAGTTAATCTCTTTGAGTATTTTCTCTAGCGCTGGTTTTGAAGACATAAATTCCTTCAGTTTCTGTTTGTCGTGGAAGCTTCTTATTTCCCCATCTAATTTGATAGAAAGTTTTGCTGGGTAGGAAATTTTTGGCTGGAAGTTGTTTTCTTTCAGAGTTTGGAATATGTTACTCCAAGTCCTTCTGGCTCTCATGACTTGTTTTGGGAAGTCTGGAGTGATTCTAATTGGTTTGCCTCTGAATGTCACTTGGCCCTTTGTTTTTGTTGCCTTTAAGATTTTCTGCTTGGCTTCCACAGTGGTCATTTTGACAATTATGTGGCGTGGGGATCCTCTTCTCCGATCCTCTCTAATGGGAGTTCTATAAGTTTCCTGGACCTGTGTATCAACATCTTGCTCTATGTTTGGAAAATTTTCTGCTATTATTTCCTTGAAGATATTGTTGATCCCTTTGGTTTCACCTTCTTTTCTCTCCTCTATTCCAATTATTTTTAGGTTAGCTCTCTTAAAATGGGCCCATATTTCTTCAGTGTCAGATTCCTGCTGTCGGATTTTTTTTTCTAAATTAGAAACTATGTGTTCATTTTTTGAATGATCATCTTCTAGGAGCGAGATTCTATTCTCCATGTGGTCTAATTGGTTGTTTGTACTTTGAATTGAGGCCTTTACTTCATTAATTGCATACTTTATCTCTCTTTGGCTCTCTCTGAATTCTTTTTGAAACACCTCTATTATTTCTACAGTTATTTTCCTGATTTGATCTTCTATAAATCTCTGAATATCTGTTTTATCAGGTTCTGATGTTGTAGGGTTGTGGGCATTCATTGCCCCATTGTTATTCCTCTTTCCCATGATTTCGGAAGTTTGTGCCTTCTCTGAGTTCTTCCCTGGGTCACTACGACTTCACTTAAGGTGCTGTGGATCTCAAGTCTATGGTATCTCAGTTCCCACTACTCCTTTACTGGGTTGTATGGCAGAGTCTCAGACCCTGGGAGTCAATCGAGGCTGCTTTAGACCATGGGGGGTGACAGGTTGGGCGTTCTCCTATGGTGTAATATCTCTGCCACCACCACTCCCCCACTGGGTCAAGTCCCTGGGAGTACAGTACTGGTATTTCTCCTCTAGGGGCCCCAATTTGACTCACTGTTGAGTGCGCACATGGAGCTGTCATGGACTCAGTGAATTCGCTGCTGCTGCCGCCGGTAGCAATATGGCGCTGCTGCCGTGCCCTTGGCTGTGAGGCTGGCGTATTTCTTTTCTGTTTTTGAACTCTACTCTGGGTCCCTGCAGGGTGCGCTGAGCCCAGCCCCTGGGAGCTTTAGATGCTTGGTGCACCGAGAGATCTGCCGAATTCCGCCCGGCTGTTCCACAGCGGCTCACCTTGGCTCGCTGTCTGCCGCTCCTCTCTGGAGCTTGGTAGGCTGTTGAGTGTGTTGGTCTGGTGCCGTCCGGTGAACTCGCTGCTGCCACCAGCAGTAAGGCGCTGCTGCCATGTTGTCGGGCGTGAGGCCGGCGTATCTCCTCTCTGGTGTCTGAACTCTGTTATGAGTTCCCTTTCTCTCTGGAGCATGGTGCTGCAAGGCAAAATGGCGCCCGCTGCTTCATGCTGCAGCTCCGGCTACAGCACTGCGGTCTGTTTTCTGGTGTCTCATTTTTCCAGCCCTCTTTTTCTCTGTCCTTTAAAATTACATTTTTTGTTTCTCTGCTGCTTGTGTTTTCTGGCTATGAAAGGCACTCATTTTGTGGTAATAGAGATTGGTTGTTAGCGGGGCTCGTAAGCCCCATTTTGCTCCGTTGCCATCTTCCCGGAAGTCCTCTTTTTTTCTTTCTTTTTTTTTAAAATAGAGTCTCACTGGGTTGCAAAAGGACACACTAAGTAGCTAAGGCTGTCAGCTAACTGCGATCCTCCTGTCTCAGCCTCCTAAAGGCTGGGATTATATCTTGAGCTCTTACAATATCTCCATGAGGAATACAGAAAACCTACTTTACAGCTCAGGAGACCAGGGCTGTGTTAGATTCTAACCATATTGTTGCAGGGGATAGGTTGGGGGGGGAAAGGTGTGTGGTGTGAAATAATCCCCCCACCACCAGACACACAGAGACAAACAGAAAAACCGTGGATTCTTGTCCTAAGCTAAGAATAAGTATTCATCGCTTGGACAGCTGCTGCAGATTTAAAGAAGTTTATTAAAAGATAGAAATATAGAGATAGTTACAGCCCTGTGCCGGAGGAGACACAGGGGGGCAATTCGAACGAAAATGCCAACAAATTCCAGTTTCCTGAATTTTTATATTGTCTAAGTCCAGCAGGTCCCTTTGATTTTTGGAGATCATGTTACACCTTATCGCCAGCCCCGGCTCTGCTTCTGTTATCTCTCCAGCCGAATTTATGGCCTAAAGGGGGAGACATCTCTGTCTCCAAACACAGGCCCAGATTTATGGCCTGAGAGGGAGGCATCTCTGTCTCCAGACACAGGCTTTTACCTTTCGTCTTCTCCCCCAAAATGTGTTAAATTGTTCTTAGGAATGCAAGGACATGTTAGCTTAACCCTGGCTTTCTTAGTAAAGAAGACATATTTTAAGATTGGACATCTTTCCCAGTATTGACACATTAATACTTTTTAAACTCTCTTCCCAATACCAGTACATTCCCCTCTCTGTCTAGTAAGTTTCTGACATCTGTCAGGCCAATGGTAGGTACAGAAAATACATTTTGATATTCATAATTTTACAAACATTTAACATGAGCTAAGTGTTCATCAATGTCACCCCATTATGATTACATACATACATGTATTCCTAGCAAAGGAATCAGGGCGACGACTCATTGAGCTGCTTCGAAGCTGAACAGGGGCGACATAAGGGGGCCCCGGCCTAGGGTACATATTTATGAAATTGGCAAGGGGAGATTAGATGGGTCCATGTGGTGTGTGTTTATGACGAGTCAAAGGCCTCGGTAGATGTCTGCCAGGTTTTGTCTGTCAGAAAGCTTTGATCCTATGAGATAATATTCAACAATACAGGTTAATAATATAGCATTTAAATGAGAAATTAAAACTTTTGTTGACTTAGACTGAAATACACAAAAGTGGGATGTATTAAGTTTATTTTGCACCACGTGAATTCAGAAATTAGTGTTGTGGAGACCTGAAATAGGCTTTAGAATAAAGATTTTAGATGATTTGATGAATGCCAGGTCACCTGGACAAAACAGAATTTATCTTTTTTTTTCTTTGGCATTGTTTGAAGTTTACTTAAAACTTATTGGTTAGCTTACAATAGGGTAACATTGGTATCTAGGACTATGTCCCAGTCAGAAAAGATTTAAAAGTTTCCCTTGGCATGAGTGAAACCAAGGTGTTAATTTTTACCTGGATATGTGCTCTTCAATTGCTTTTGTGTTTGGTAGGCTTAACAAGCTATTTTTAGGGTTACCTCTAAGACCAATTTTACATTTCAGCACAATGTGACTGGTAGTTTTTCATAACTTTTTATAGTAAACAATCTTAAATGTAGGTTTTAAAGAATTATTATAGACTTTGGGGTTTTCCAATTTTATGGCAAAAAGTAATCCTCTAGCCTTTTTATTAACAGTACATCCCTGTTGGTGAACTTTAGTGTTTTCTTTTAATACTCCATCTTCATTACATGCTCAAACATATCACAAACACTGTTTTGCAACTTATCACACATTTTTTGCAATGTATTTTAACCTTTTTGTTTTATTCTGTTTTTATCTGAGACAATCTTGGGATAAAACTTACAACCAAACAAATTCCATCCATGCTTTATACCTTGCTTTAACCCTTTAACCTTTTATCTGGTTCTTTGTTTTCCTTAGGGACAACCTTAGGACAAGCCTTACAACATGTTTTTTTAGTTTCACAAAACCTTCTTTATTTGTATTTACCAACATATAAAGAAATACATAGACTTTTTAAATTTGTCTTTTGTTGTTACATACAAGTAAACCCCCCCAAAAAAGTATATCACTTAATAATGTTGTTCATATATTAGCAGTTAAAAGAAACCCATTTAAAAGACTTAAGTGTTACTTTAAACCTTATGAAGTTAAGAGCCTTTTAAAGCATTGTATTTAGCATTTTTAACTTAATTGAACTATAGATTACATGGAAAATTAAGACATTAGATAAATATCACTAGCACCTTAAAACCTTAATTTTGCAAAAGGAGTAATATTAAAGACACTGTATATTTTATTTGATCACATACACCTTAAAACTGTTGTAAATTACCACAGAAATTTACGATATTATAAAAGCATCCCTCGTGTCTTAAAACATTGATTTTGTCAAAGAAAATAAATTTATTTAATTATTTCTCACAGGAGTCTAATTGGACAACTTTTTGAAGTAACCATTTTAGCTAAGACTAATTGAGATAAAAATATTTTTGAGCAATAACTTTAGTGCAACCAGCAAAAGAAAAAAAAAAACTTTGTTATCAGAGGCGCTGAATTTTTTGGTGTGGCTAAGAACGGAGAATGGAAGGTCATTTTAAACACCTCTGCAGGCTGAGTAAACAGATGGCTCAGGGCTGGCCTGAAAAGACTTCGCACCCTGGCTAAGCTTTTGGTCCTTGGGCCGGGAAAGAAGGACATTGCTTCAGATCTGGCCTCCGGGATTTCACTGCGTGATCGCCTAGGGCTCTTTTAGTTAACTCAGGTGGTGGTAAGTGGGAGGACTCACTGGGAACGTAGGTCTGAGGACCCCAATTCCCTCCGGAACTGGGGGCGCTCAGCCGTTTAATGGTCCCCCTTTGCACTGTGAGCCAGGCCTCAGAGGACCTTTATGGCCTCCTGGTTGAGAGCATTTTCTCCAGAGTTGCTTTTGCTTTTCCACCTTAAACAGACTTGAGCCTAGGCTTTTGCGAGCAGCCAGAATTCTTAAATGGCTTTTGTCCATTTATTTTTCCCTTTTCAAGTCTGTTAAATCAAATTGACAGCCTGAAGTATTAGTCTGTTTGAGGATGGTCTTCCCTTCTACTGGGTAAAGAATTAACTAATAACGTTAGCATCTATTTTTTTTTTTGAGTAGGTGTTATAGCCTTATATTTAATCCTTATGAAAGAACTGCATGTGGACAGATCGAACTGTGAACTTTTCTCTCCAGGCGGTTTGCGGCCCGCAGGCAAAACCAATTGGAAACTAATCTGGCAGCACTAGGACCCTGCGGATCCCAGGCTGCTAAAGCTGCACCTGCAATGCACCGGCTTTATCTTGGTTAGGCTCAAAACTTTTGCCTTTTGTGAGTTGTTCCTTTCTAGCAAGGAGCTGGGGTTTACAAGTGGCACTGCTTGTTCCCCTGTGGGCATATTTTGTCTATTTTATGATTCTCCATTTGTGGAGGCCGCAAAATAATTATCCCCTATTGTTTTAGCCTCTTTATACACCTTATCCCTTTCTATAGACGTCAGAGTTTGTTTAAGAAGTAATTTAACATCTCTCCAAGTAAGATCATACAACGAACTGAGTAACTTGAATGCCTTTATGTAATGGTCAGGGTCAGTAGTATAATTTTCCAAGTTCTTTTTAATTTCTTTTAATTCTGCTAGTGAGAAAGGCTGATGGACTCGCTTCGACCCGTTTTTTCCCCCCTCCTACCGTTACAAGAGGAAACATTCCTTCTTGCCCCCGAGCATCGGGCACCCCCTGGGTCTCTCACCTATTAGAGTTGCTACCCTGAGGTGGAGGGGCCTTCGTCTGGTTTGATCCCGTGGGCATGAGAGGGGGTCCTGTGGCTCCTATAAGGCCCTCTTCCTGATTGTTTTGTCCCGTTTGTGCTTTAGATTTTGTTTTAGCCAAAGCTGCCACAATAGCCTTAACCTTGCACCTTTTAAGTAACTCTGGGTGTTCCTGTAAGTAGAAAAACAATTGAAGATAAGCTATCTCTGTTCATTTACCCTCTTTTCTACAAAATAGGTCCAATTGCTTTAAAATTTTGTAATTAAGACTTCCCTGTGGGGGCCACGTGTTTTCGTCCCCTAGCGCATACTGCGGCCATATTTGGGTGCAAAAAAAAAATGAGAGCTTTACTCTTTAGCATCTTAGGGTCACATTTTTCCCAATTTTGGAGAACACATGCGAGTGGAGATCCAGATTCCACCTTGGAGTGCTGGGAACCCATCTGAGAGGGAAAAGGGTGTGGTTTAGTGTCCTGTCTGAGCGGAGGTCATCCCCTCCTCCCCCAGAGCTGTGCACTCAAATTGAAACATCCCGGTGTTTAGGACATGCTTGGAATCTCATTTTACGACAGAGAAGCATATGGTGCGCAGAAGGTTGTTCTTCTGACCCTGCACCGTGTGAAAGTGGGGGCCTAGAGGGTGGCCTCATTTCCCACGCTTTGCTGCCCACCGGGAGGGTCTTAAATGGGAAGAGGCTTTGCCACCCTTTTCCCTTGCCCATATTCCCCTGTCCGATCGAGCTGCTTGGCCCGTTCTCTGTTCGATGAGATTTCCTATCCTAAAGCCATGGGTACAGCTGTGGACGTCCAGCTGTCCCGTCCGTGGAGAAGCACGGGGCAGTACTTTCCACCAACCGAAATGGATATGGAGATTTAGCCCCCTTACTCCTGTTCCATTTTTCGCACTTTCACAGTGCCCCCCTTTTTCCCGATGGGGTGTCTACTGCCATTTTTCACAAAAAAAAAAAAATGGTCTTCCTACTGTGTTTTCCTGTATTCACTTCACTCATTCAAGGCCTAAAATTTTTACGCTGGCCAGCGGCTGGGCTTTGCCTTTCTTTGAGGCGCCTCCTCGGAGGGCTTTTCCATGCAAATTGAGCTTTTCCTGCCTGTTGAATGTCAAACAATTCCTGCTGAGTGTGGCCACCACCTAGCAGACTTGCCTGACTGAAACTTTTTTTTTTTTGACCTCTTAAAAAAAAACTTAACCCTTCATGCTCCGAAATTTAGGACTATTACACGTGGCTTCAGTTGCCAATGGCAACACTATTTAGATGCCGTCTTTAAAAAAACAAACGCGCTAGCTTATTTTCCTAGAATCTGTTTCAAACTACAGAAAAAAAACTACCATCCCCTAGCTCGAGTCTCTTGTTTGGAGATCTTTCTCAAGGTGGGCCATGGGCATTTTTAGATTTAACTTTGTATAGGTATTTTAACAGTGTCCCATCCGTGATGTGGGCCTAATAGATGGGCACTCATTGGGCCTGACAAGACAATAGCGGTTTCCGAGAAGCCTCAATAAGGACCAAGCACTGGCCCTGCACCCCCTACATAGGCATAGGCAGCAAAGATCTTACCCCCGTAGGGTGCGGATCTCAGATCGCGTACTGGCCGCCACTAAGCCTTGTAGTAGGCTGGGAGGAGGTTCTCAGTCCTCTATCGTCCCCTACACTATTTAATGGGAAATTTTCCCTTCCCCTGGAGATTCTGCCGTAGCTAGGCCATGGCAGGGGGGTCTCCATGGTCCCAGAGAGCTCATTGGCGCCGGCAATCCAGTCATTCTCTGAGATTTGGTCCCATTTTAGGGAAGGTTACTGACCTTCAAGATGCAGTGGCTTTAGAACCACCGTCAGCTGGAGTCACCTGCAGCTGTAGATAGCCCCACGTTGGGCGCCAAATATGTTGCAGGGGATAGGTTGGGGGGGAAAGGTGTGTGGTGTGAAATAATCCCCCCCCTACCACCAGACACACAGAGACAAACAGAAAAACTGTGGATTCTTGTCCTAAGCTAAGAATAAGTATTCATCGCTTGGACAGCTGCTGCAGATTTAAAGAAGTTTATTAAAAGATAGAAATATAGGGATAGTCACAGCCCTGTGCCGGAGGAGACACAGGGGGGCAATTCGAACGAAAATGCCAACAAACTCCAGTTTCCTGAATTTTTATATTGTCTAAGTCCAGCAGGTCCCTTTGATTTTTGGAGATCATGTTACACCTTATCGCCAGCCCCGGCTCTGCTTCTGTTATCTCTCCAGCCGAATTTATGGCCTAAAGGGGGAGAGATCTCTGTCTCCAAACACAGGCCCAGATTTATGGCCTGAGAGGGAGGCATCTCTGTCTC
Organism: Muscardinus avellanarius; assembly: GCF_963383645.1. Classification (NCBI taxonomy): domain Eukaryota; kingdom Metazoa; phylum Chordata; class Mammalia; order Rodentia; family Gliridae; genus Muscardinus; species Muscardinus avellanarius. The sequence goes on along the minus strand of NC_137804.1, from coordinate 32,958,312 downwards.
CAGACACAGGCTTTTACCTTTCGTCTTCTCCCCCAAAATGTGTTAAATTGTTCTTAGGAATGCAAGGACATGTTAGCTTAACCCTGGCTTCCTTAGTAAAGAAGACATATTTTAAGATTGGACATCTTTCCCAGTATTGACACATTAATACTTTTTAAACTCTCTTCCCAATACCAGTACAATATGACTAAAAGTGAGCAGTGATTCACCTTCTGCCCATTATCTGTTACTTCTTCTTGTGGAAAATATCTGCCAGAGAAGAGTGGCCTCAAAACCTAGGGCAGCTTGATCCATCATGATAAACCAATGGCTGCTGCATAATTATGAATGCAAACACAAGTGGGTGTATGTGTGTGTATGTTAGTGTGTGTATGTGTGCATGAATAAATTGTTGATAGAAGCCAAGCATGGTGGTGAACACGTATAATCCCAGTAGGTGAGAGGCTGAAAAGGAGAATCTGGGTTTGTGGCCAGCCTCACCTACTTAGTGAGGCCTCCACAACTTAGTGAGACCTGAGGGTGTATCTGAGAGGTGGAATGCCCCTGGGTTCAACCCCCATTATCATGAAAAAAAAAATAAATTATTGATGAACACTTTAGAACTCATGGCTCTCTTGCAAAGGGTTTAGCCTCAAGAGGTTTCTGCAGTTTTCTTCACACTGTAAGCCCTCCAGGACAGTTATCATATTTTCTATATTACTATATATGAATTACTCACCTTACACTTGGAACTTTGTAGGTTGTTTTATTTTGGTACTGGGGATTTAACCAGGGGCATTCTTCCTGTGGGCTACAGTTCATCACCTTTTACTTTTTATTTAAAACAGAGTCTAAGTTGTTGAGGGTCTTGATAAGTTGTAGAGACTGGCCTCAAACCTAAGATACTCCTATTGCAGCCTCCCAAGTACTGAAATTACAAAGGTGTACCACCACACCTAGCCTGGAACTTCATAGGTTTTAATCATTTTTTGAGTGAATGAATGAATAAATGAATATGTTTTAGCATAGTAGAAGAGAGAAGACACCAGTATACAGCAAGCATGAATATGAGCATCTCCACAGAAGAAGGGCTGTGGCTGTCACAAGCAGTTCTGAGAGGCCAGCTTCCCTGTAGAAAAGGTGAGGCTCAGCCAAGGGCTTGCATGAGTTCACGTCTTTGCAGAAGATAGTAAGGAAGCAATGGCCAGGATTGGGAGAAGAGGATTCAATATTAAGAGCCAAGAATATGGGTGAAAGTGTTGTGGAGAAGGCAGCATTTGACTGTGACAAAATTCATTATGGTGACAAAGAAGGCATTTAGTTCAAGCAAAATAAACTTCCAAATGCAGCCTAAAGGTGGGCATCTTGGGATGAAAACAGGAAAAGAGTGAAGGCCACTTGTTTCCAACCAAGGAGGTGTGGAAAAAAGTGGGATGGAAAGGCTGGGCTTGACTTCAGACTAACTGGAACCCTGCACTCTGGAAGCTGGGCTCTGTTCCATGGCTAAATTTTCACTGGCAATTACTTGCTGGAGGGAGCCTTCAGTGCAAGGTTGTACAGAGATCATCTCTCAGCCAAGTCCCCTTTAATATTTACTTTGTGTGTGTGTGTGTGTGTGTGTGTGTGTGTGTGTGTGTGTGTGTGTTTCTGGAGATTGAACACAGGCATTCTATCTCTGAATTACACCAGCAGCTCCTTTTATTTTTTAGTTTGAAACCAAACTCACCAAGTTACTTAAACTGGCCTTGAATCTGCCATTCTTTTATTTCAGCCTCCCAAGTACTGGAATTACAGGTGTGTATCACAAAATTGGCACCTTCAATCATTAATGAAGTAACATACAGTATCAATATATGTGAGTCTATCTATGCCATCTAATACCATATAAGGAGAACAGAAAGTTGTCAAATAAACAACCTAATGACACATCTCAGGAACTTAGCAAACTGGCCAGTCTAATTCCAAAGCCAGCAGAAGGAAGATAATAATTAAAATCAAAGCAGGAATAAATGATAGAATGAAAAAACAATGCAAAGGATTATGAAAACAAAAAGGTGATTCTTTGAAAAGATTAATAAAATTGACAAACCCCTGGCCAACTTAACCAAAAGAAAGATGGAATCAACTCAAATTATTAAAATCAGAAACAAAAAAGGAGACATCACCACAGAGAGTGAGGAAATTCAGAGGATCATTGAAAACTATTTTGAAAACTTATACTTCAATAGAATGAAAACCATGGAAAAAATTGACAGATTTCCAAACACATATAACCTACATGAACCAAGAGAAAGTAGAAAACATAAACCAAACAAAGAAACTAAAGCAAGCAAAGAAATAGAAAAAGTAATAAAAATTCTGCCATCACATAAAAGCCCAAGCCCAGATGAATTTTCCACTAAATTCTACAAAACTCTTAGAGAAGTACAAAACCCAATTCTTTACAACTTGTTCCATGAAATTGAAAGAGATGAAATTCTTCAAAATTCCTTCTATAAGGCCAGTACCACATTAATGCCAAAACCAAATAAAGACACCTCAAAAAGAAAATTACAGAACAATATATTTGATTTTATATCTTTGACATAAATGCAAAAATTTTAAACAAAATACTAGCTATGTGCATTCAATACCATATCAAAAAATTGTACACCATGACCAGGTTTATCTGATACCAGTAAAGCAATACTGTTTTAACATGCACAAAGCAATACATGTTATTCACCACATAAGTAGAATTGAGAACAAAAATCCCATGATCATATTAATAGATTCTGAAAAAAACATTTGACAAAATCCAATACCTGGTGGGCAGCAGGGGCCTTGTACAGAGCTGGGTGCTGTGCTGGTGCTGCCCTCCTCTGGCGTGACTTGGGGACTATGGCAGAAGAAATACAGTTACCCTGACCTGTGAGATTCACCGCAACACACACAGAAAAAAAGAACAAGTGAGCTGCAGAGGCGGGCGGCCACCGGAGCTATAACACGCCACCAGCCCAAATAGAGTTTTGGGCATGTGGCAGTCCTTGGCAGTCCAAGAATTGCCCAAGAGTCTGAAAGTGGCCATAGAGCTCTAACATCTTAAGCTGTGAGCTCACTTGAGCATCTGAGTGACATCATTTTGCCCAGCAGAGGTGGTACCCACAGAGGCTCAGGGAGACCTTCAGGGACCTGGAACCAGACCTGCTAACCATGTGAGCGGAGATTCAGCAGGATTTGAAAGAGCTGGCAGCCCTTCATATCCCCAGGCTGGGCTGCCAGGTAACAGTGTGAGCTCAGATGAGCCATGGGACCCAGGGGGCACACAGTGAGTGCCATCATACATGGCAAAAACTGGGTGCCAGTGTGCGCCAAGGGGGCAAGTTCAATTCCAGTGACACAGAAAGGGCGCTTAAGGCATGATATCTGCACAGGGCCACAAGGGTTCGCTCCAAGCAAATACGAGACTTTGGCATATACACTGTATTTTTGTAAAGTTAGTAGGACTGTATTTTTTTCCCTCTTTCTTTGCTGTTTTGTTTTGTTTGGGTTTTAGGGTTTTTTTTTTTTTTGGTATTGGGTTTTTGGGAGGGATTATTTTTTTCTCTTTTTTTACTTTTATTTGAGTTTCAGTGGTGCTTTCACTTCATATCACATGGTTTTTGTTCATTTTATTTCATTTTATTTTTATCCTGTTTATTCTCTTAACTCATTTTGTTCACTCTAGGGGGTCTATTTTTGTCTTTGTCAATGTTGTTTATATTTGATGTATAATAGCCTTTGTACCTTATTTTGGTACTTTATCTGTTTGTATTTGCTCCTTCCCCCTGCTCATTCTACAAAAGTCTTCAATTTAGGCTACCTACTATCTTCCCTCAAAACTTTCTCTTTATCCCCTTATTGTATCTCTTTCTTTAACACACAAAGTTTTTCACATCTCTATACTTAAATATTCTAATAAATACAAGAGTCCTACTATCTAAACCTCTGCCATTCTCAACCTGATACAACCTTATTATACTTAAATTCTTCCACAATATAATTATATCCTCTACCTTATCTGACTCCTGCACTCATCACCCTAGCTATTCCACCATCAACCAACCCTCACCACCCCAAAAAATACTGCTTACCTGTTATCTTCTAAATTCCTACTACTAAAACTGGACTAAACATAATGCCAATAGATGACAGGAAGACATCAGAAAAACAGGCCTGAGAACTTTGAAAATATGAGAACCAGGAATAGTGGAGAAATAATAGAAGTTATTAATGCTGATATATAAGAAATTCAAGAAGGGGAGTTCTGAATATTGATCTACAGTATGATGAAAGTATTTAAAACAAGTCTAGAGGATATAAAAGACAAATCAGAAATACTAAGAATGAATCAGAAAGAGGTCTAGAAAGAAATGAAAGAGTCAAGAAATGAAATGAAAACAGCAATAGAAAGAAATTCTGGAAGATTAATGAAATAGAAAGGAGAATATCACTTTTAGAAGACAGTTCATCTAAAACCAGAAATACATTCAACAGTATACAGAAGACATTACAACAACAAAACCTAAACATCCAACAAATATGGGACAACATGAAGCGTCCTTACTTATGGATAAAAGGCATTGAAGAAGGGATAGAGGTACAGACCAGGGGCATCCATAATCTCTTCAGAGAAATAATTTCAGATATTTCCCCAAACATGGAAAAAGACTTGGATCTTCATGTACAGGATACATGCAGAACCCCATTACGACAAGATTAAAGAAGGACCTCCCCATGCCACATAATAGTTAAAATTACTAACACAGAGGCCAAGGAAAAGATCTTAAAAGTAGTGAAAACAAAAGAATGGGTGACATATAAAGGCAAAACAATAAGAATCACCCCAGGCTATACAACCCAGGTCATGAATGCTAGGAGAGACTGGTATGACATGATTCACACCGTGGAAGAAAATAACTTCAAACCAAAACTACTATATGCAAGAAAACTATTGTACAAAATTGATGGAGAAACAACAGTACTTCAAGATTTAAAAAATGATGAATTCAAAGCCAACACTAGAGGAAATACTTACAGTAATAAGCCATAAAGAAGAAAAAAGAAGCAGACTTTAGAACCAGAGAAGAGAGATAGGTGATCAGTGGGGCTTCTAAGTAAAGAAGAAAGAACAAGCTACCAAACAGAAGATAAAACACAAAATGACAGAAAACAAAAATCATATTTCAATAATAACTCTTAACGTAAAAGGACTTAACTCACCAATCAAAAGACATAGACTGACAATGTGGATTAAAAAACATAATCCAACGGACTTCCGGAAAGATGGCGACCGAGAAAAGCGGGGCTTAAGAGCCCTGTTAACAACCAATCTACATTACCACAAAACCAGCGCCTTTCATAGCCAGAAAACACCATCACCAGAAAAACAAAAAAACCACCAGGCTCCAGAGAGAAAGCGGACTGAGAACAGAACGCAGGGCCACAGAGGAGACACACGCGCCCGAGGACGCAGCAGCAGTGCCATACTGCCGGCGGCAGCGGCGAACTCATCGGACGGCTACAGCAAGCCGAGGTGAGCCGCTGCGGAACAGCCAGGCGGGATCTTTCGGCGCAGAGAGGATTTAAAGCTCCCAGTGGCTGAGCTCAGCACACGCTGCAGGGAATCAGAGTGGAAATCAAAACCAGAGAAGAAAAAATACGCCAGCCTCATGGCCGAGGGCGTGGCCGCGTCGCCATATTGCCACCGGCAGCGGCAGCAGCAGTGAATTCGCCGAATCCAGCACAGCTACATCTGCGTACTCAAGAACAGTGAGTCAAATTGCGGGCCACAGAGGAGAAATCCCAGTACTGTACCTCACTGAGGTACAGTGAGGTACCTCACTGTACCCAGTGAGGGAGTGGTGGTGGCAGAGATATCACACCATAGGAGAACGTGCAACCTGGCACCCCCCCATAGTTTAAAGCAGCCTCTATTGACTCCCTGGGTCGGAGACTCTGTGATAAAACCCAGTAAAGGAGTAGTGGGGTTTGAGATACTACTGACTCGAGATCCAGAACACCTTAAGTGAAGTCATAGTGACCCAAGGGAAGAACCCAGAGAAGGCACAAACATCCGAAATCATGGGAAAGAGGAATAATACTGGAGCAATGAATGCCGCCCACAACCCCACAACATCAGAACCTGATAAAACAGAAAATCAGAGATTTCTAGAAGATCAAATCAGAAAAATAACTGTAGAAATAATAGAGGTGCTTCGAAAAGAACTCAGAGAGAGCCAAAAAGAGATAAAGGATGCAATTAATGAAGTAAAGGCCTCAATTCAAAGCACAAACAACCGATTAGACCACATGGAGAACAGAATCTCGCTCTTAGAAGATGAGCAATCCAAAAATGAACGCATAGTTTCTAATCTAGAAAAAAATATCCAACAGCAGGAATCTGACATTGAAGAAATATGGGCCCATCTTAAGAGAGCTAACCTAAGAATAATTGGAATAGAGGAGGGAAAAGAAGGTGAAACCAAAGGGATCAACAATCTCTTCAAGGAAGTAATAGCAGAAAATTTTCCAAACATAGAGCAAGAGGTTGATACACAGGTCCAGGAAACTTATAGAACTCCCTTTAGACAGGATCGGAGAAGAGGATCCCCACGCCACATAATTGTCAAAATGACCACTGTGGAAGCCAAGCAGAGAATCTTAAAGGCAACAAAAACAAAGGGCCAAGTGACATTCAGAGGCAAACCAATTAGAATCACTCCAGACTTCCCAAACCAAGTCATGAGAGCCAGAAGGGCTTGGAGTAACATATTCCAAACTCTGAAAGAAAACAACTTCCAGCCAAAAATTTCCTACCCAGCAAAACTTTCTATCAAATTAGATGGAGAAATAAGAAGCTTCCATGACAAACAGAAACTGAAGGAATTTATGTCTTCAAAACCAGCGCTAGAGAAAATACTCAAAGAGATTAACTACAAAGAAGAAATAGGTAACACTAACCAGAACCAGAGAAACAAGATTTTCCATCCAACAGACAACTAAGATTGGTTATCTGTGGAGATTCATTATTTTTGTTAGTCTTTTACCTATCTCTAAATTGTATTGTTTGCCTTTATTGTTGTTAATTTTTAGGATTTCTAGTTGGGATATTAATATACCTTCAGATATAGCATTTGGAAATATTTTATCCAATTCTATTAGTAACTTTTAACTCTGTTTACATTGTCTTTGGATATGCAATATTTTTTTTTATTTTTTAGGAAATTTGTATACTCTTCTGTTGCCTGTGCCATTGAAATCATATCCAAGAAATCACTGCCAATTTCAATGTTGTGAGATTGTATGACCCAGATTTTCTCCTAAAAGTTTATAGTCTTAAGATTTATATTTAGGTCTTTTATCTATTTTGAGTTAATTCTTGTATGTGGGATTAGGTAAGGGTCCAATTTTATTATTTTCCATGTAATTATTATTTTTCAACAATATTTAGTTAAAAGAATATTATTTCCACCACCAAATGTTCGTGGAAACCTTGTCAAAAATAACTTGACAATATAGGGAAGAATTTAGCTCTAGGCTTGTATTTAACTCCAATGGTTTATATATCTGCCTTTAGAACAGTACTACACTGTTTCAATTATTGTAGCTTTATATGGTTTGAAATCAGAAAATATATATCTGCTAGCTTTGTTCTTCTTCAAGATCGTTTTGGGTATCTAGAATTCATATTCCATATTAGGATAGATTTTTTTCTGAAAAATAAATATATAAATATATGATAGTTTCACCAAAAAAACAGAAAAAAATATGCTCTGGTAAGAAAGAAAGCAAAAAGAAATATTGAAATGTTATCTTTAAGTCATCAAAAGCTTGGCATCAGACAAATGAAACTGTTATGTGAGATTATCATTTTTAATTTTGGATAAATTGCTATAATACTAGATGTCAACCACTAAGCCAAGCATGGGAAGGAGGGATGGGGAGGGAATGGGGTGGGGATCGGGTGGGGGCTGACTGGGCGATGTGTGCATGTATGTCTACAAAAGTTTGTATCCCACTATGATGTATGAATACAGTGCACTAATAAAATACAATTTAAAAAAATAAAATAAAATAAAATGAGAAAAAAAAAAACATAATCCAAATATATGCTGTTTGCAAGATACTTACTTTACAGCCAAAGATATTCACAGACTGAAAGTGAAAGGATGAAAAAATATATACCATGCTATTGGAAAACAACAACAACAAAAAAAGGACATGGTTTCAACCCCAATATCCAACAAAACAGACTATCTAACAAAGCAGACTTTGAACTAAAACACATCAGAAGGGACCAAACAGGGCACTTTCTTTTATTAAAAGGAATAATACACCAATAAGATATAATGATAGTAAATGTTTATGCCCCAAATGTGGGTGCAACCACATTTGTAAAACAAACCCTTCTGGACATCAGATCTCAAATAGACACAAATACAATAATTCTGGGAGACTTTACCACACCTCTCACATCATTGGATCGATCTTTGAGGCTAAAGATGAGTAAAGACTCTTTAGAACTAAAGAAAACTATAAACCAAATGGAACGAATGGACATATACAGAATATTTGAACCAGGAACTACAAAATACACATTCATCTCATCAGCCCATGGAAACTTCTCCAAAATAGATCACATCCTAGTCCACAAAGCAAACACCAGCAAATTCAAAATATGTAATATAATTCCTTGCATCTTTTCAGATCATATTGGTATGAAAGTAGAAATCAAAAACAGGAAACTCAAAAGAAACTATTTAAATACATTGAGATTGAATGATACACTATTGAATGATGAATGGATAAGAGTGGAAATTACGGATAAAGAAATTTATGGAAACAAGTGAAAACAGAGACACAACTTACCAAAATATAGGGGACACTATGAAGGCAGTATTAAGAGGAAAGTTTATAGCATTGAGAGCCCACATAAGGACAGAAAATCACCAAGTAAAGAACATAATTACACAAATCAAGGACCTAGAAAGACTGCAAAAATCTAATCCCAAAGCCAGCAGAATGCAGGAAATCATTAAAATCAGAGCAGAAATAAATGAAATAGAGAAAAAAACAATTCAAAGAATCAACAAAACAAAAACTTGGTTCTTTTAAAAGATTAATAGAATTGATAAACCCCTGGCCAACCTAACAAAAAGAAAAAGAAAATCAATTCAAATTATTAAAATCAGAAATGAAAAAGGAGACACCATCTCATGTAGTGGAGAAATTCAAAGAATTATCAGTAACTATTTTAAAAATTTATACTTCCATAGATAGAAAACATGGAAGAAATAGATAGATTTCTAAGCACAGTTAACCTACCTAAACTCAACCAATAGGAAATAGCAAGCCTAAACCAACCAGTAGCAACCAAAGAAATAGAAATGGCAATACAAATTCTTCCATCAAAGAAAAGCCCAGGCCCCGATGGGTTCCCAGCTGAATTCTACAAAAACTTCAGTGAAGAACTAATGCCAATATTTCATGACTTGTTCCAGGAAATTTAAAAAGATGGAACTCTTCCAAATTCCTTCTACAAGGTCAGTATCATATTAATCCCCAAACCAAATAAAGATACCTCAAGAAAGAAAAACCACAAACCAATATTCTTAATGAACATAGATTCAAAAATTCTAAACAAAATACTAGCCATATCAAGAGAATAATACACCATGACAAAGTTGGTTTCATCCAAGAAAAACAAGACTGTTTCAACATACCCAAATCAATACATGTTATTCACCACATAAATAAAACCAAGAACAAAAACCACATCATCATAGCAATAGATGCTGAAAAAGCATTTGACAAAATCCAACAACCATTTATGTTAAAAACGCTGCAGAAAATTGAAATAGAAGGGAATATGTCAACATCATTAAGGCAATATACAACAAACACAAAGCCAACATTATATTGAATGGGGGACAATAGCAAGAATTTCCTCTAAAATCAGGAACAGGACAAAAATGCCCATTATCACACTCCTTTTCAATATAATCCTTGAAAATCTTGCCACAGCAATAAAACAAGAGAAGGAAATGAAAGAAATTCAAATAGGAAGAGAGAAATTAAATTATTCTCATTTGCAGATGACATGATCCTTTATATAAAAGACCCAAAGAACTCAACTAAAAGACTTCTGGAGCTGATTAAAAAATTCAGCAAAGTTGAAGCATACAAAATCAACCTAAATAAATCAGTGACTTTTCTTTATACCAACAATGAATCCACAATGAAAGAAATAAAGAAAACAATTTCATTCACTATAACCTCAAAACCAATAAAATTCCTAGGAATAAAGCTAACCAAAGATGTAAAAAAAGTGAAGTCAATAGCCGGGCGTGGTGGCACATGCTTGTAATCCCCGCACTTGAGAGGCAGAGACAGGAGGATCACACAGGTTCAAAGCCAGCCATGATGGCTTAAGAGACCCTGTTTCCAAATAAAATTATAAAATAGGTCTGGGAGTGTAGCCTGGAGGAAGAAAGGCTTCCAGGAACCCCAGTTCCACCAAAGAAAAAAAAAGTGAAGTCAAATAGGCATAATCAGCCAAGTGTCACACACACACACAAAAAAATTTAAAGTAGATTTTAGGCATATTCACAGCTTGTTAAGGTTGAAACAAAGCTTTCATTTGGTAAGGATTTTGAGACTTGCTCCTCACCTTATCCTGGATAAATAAGTAAATATATGAACACACACACACACACACACACACACACACACACACACAGTGAATTTATAGAGCATGATTTCATTGTACAAAGATTACTTCAATTAAATTCTCAAATTCTGGTTCCCTGAGCATTTTAACCATTGAAGTAAGAGACCTATGATTATAAAGATCATCCAGGAAGATATTGGGAGAAAGCTCCCTACAGTTCACTTTCAATTCCTTTGTTTAGTTCTGGTTTAAATGACTCTAGCAATGGTTCTCTTATCAGTTTAAGAGTTCTCACTTGAGAAAAATTATTCTGCTATGAAGTCTTATTATGCCACCAGCCTTTCCCAGCAGACCCTCTTTTCTTCTCTGCATTCATGCCCTTTGGGCTCTTTGGATGCCAGGGAAAGGCTTTCCTCATCAGTTACTATTTTCTTTTCTTTCATAATTTTTATTCTTTTTACTCTGAAGATTTTTGCACTTTCATCTGCTTCTCTGGTTCCTATCACCATAGTAACCAAAGGCTTATATAAGACAACCATTTCAACAGAGGCCCTCAAAGGTCCAGCCACTTGTTCTTACAGCCTTTGAATCTGGTCTAGATGATGCTATCTCAATCCTGAGCATTTCAGAGGTAGTTAACTCCTTAACTGATCACTCACATGGTAATCAGGGTCTATCATGAAACCTGAATTTGACCATCACTCTTTAATAAAGTTGTGGAGTCCATGTGCCAAAGGACCCTACCTATCCTGGACAAGGAAAATAAGGAAAAACTGTTTTTATATACTTTTATTGGTGCATCATAATTATACATTTTAGAGAGGTTTAGATTCATGTCCTCATCCTCACAGGTTTTTATAAAATTTAATTTGGATCCCACCCCACTATTCACTCTTCTCTGTATATAACAGCTAAATGGGTAATGCCTATATATTTTTGTATAGTCAGAAGTGTTATAACACAGAATCTAGAATCCTCCACATCTGTACTAACCACTCTGATTACTGGTTCTTTATCTCCACATCTGCAAAAAGAAAGGTTGGACCCCATGCCATATAAGGATGGTGGTACACTAATGCCCATTTCCAGAAGTAACAGTGATGGGCCTGCCTAAGGCTAACATATTGAGCTCATAAAAATATAGGCCTATTTGAATTTCAGATAAATAAAAAATTTGTAGTAGAATTATATTCCATACAAGATTTGTGACATATTTATACTAGAAATAAAGATTCACTGATTCTCTGAAATTCAAGTTTAGCAGATGAGTTGGGACAAGCTACTCAGGAGGCTGAGCAGGAGGATCACTTGAGCCTAGGAATTCAAAATTAACCTGAGGAATACAGTGAGACACTATCTCAAAACAAAACAAAACAAGCCAGGCGTGGTGGCGCACGCTTGTAATCCCCACGCTTGGGAGGCAGAGACAGGAGGATCACGCAGGTTCGAAGCCAGCTGGGAGCGCTGGTTTAGAAGACCCTGTCTCCAAATAAAAATGTAAAAATAGGTCTGGGAGTGTAGCCCAGAGGTAGAAGGGCTTCCAGGAACCCCAGTACCACACACACACACACAAAAAAACAATTTCTATGTCCATGTATGTCTCTAAAATCTGCTGATGTTCTGTTTATTACCTGGCAATCCTGCACTCACACCTACCATCCAATATTCTCATCTTCACAGATAGTTGACATCTATGTGTCATAGTAAATATCTGGTCTTTATACTCTCCTTGTAGATCTCCCCAAGACTTGTTTAAATTACTGGGTTCAATCTCCAGTACTAAAAAAAAATTTTTTTAAATAAAGTGGCAAGTGTTTTGTTTGTTCCCTTTATAAATTTCTTTTTCAGAGACCTATGGCTGCAGGGAGAATCCTGAGAAAATGAAAGCATAGGATGGTAGGATTTTAGGAGTTACATTTTAAGTTGATAGTAGACAAACCCTTTTCTCCCAGCCCACTTGTCACCCCTATATAGAAAAACCCTCTGGACTTCGAAAAGTTAGTAAATGTGGGAAAAAGTCTAGAAACTGACTTTAATTCAATATGGACATAGTTTATCAAGAATCCATGTTTTTTGCACATATTGGTAGCAGGCAAGTATATTTGAGTTGTTTTTTGATGACTTACAAATGTTTGAATAGTAGCTAAGGACAGTTTTATTAGACATTTGTTCTTCCTTTTGAATCTTTGTGCAGATGTCTTTCCTTCCAAGATCATTTTTTTTTAATTTATTTTATTGGTGCACTGTATTCATACATCATAGTGGGATACAAACTTTTGTAGACATACATGCACACATCGCCCAGTCAGCCCCCACCCGATCCCCACCCCATTCCCTCCCCATCCCTCCTTCCCATGCTTGGCTTAGTGGTTGACATGTAGTATTTATTTATGCAATTTATCCAAAATTAAAAATGTACTCACATTTTTAATTTTAAAAATTAAAATTAAAATTAAAATTACTCACATAACAGTTTTATTTGTCTGATACCAAGCTTTTGATGACTTAAAGATAACATTTCAATATTTCTTTTTGCTTTCTTTCTTACCAGAGCATATTTTTTTCTGTTTTTTTAGGTGAAACTATCATATATTCATATATTTATTTTTCAGAAAAAAATCTATCCTAATATGGAATATGAATTCTAGATACCCAAAACGATCTTGAAGAAGAACAAAGCTAGCAGATATATATTTTCTGATTTCAAACCATATAAAGCTACAATAATTGAAACAGTGTAATACTGTTCTAAAGGCAGATATATAAACCATTGGAGTTAAATACAAGCCTAGAGCTAAATTCTTCCCTATATTGTCAAGTTATTTTTGACAAGGTTTCCACGAACCTTTGGTGGTGGAAATAATAATCTTTTAACTAAATATTGTTGAAAAATAATAATTACATGGAAAATAATAAAATTGGACCCTTACCTAATTCCACATACAAGTATTAACTCAAAATAGATAAAAGACCTAAATATAAATCTTAAGACTATAAACTTTTAGAAGAAAATCTGGGTCATAAAACCTCACAACATTGAAATTGGCAGTGATTTCTTGGTTATGATTTCAATGGCACAGGCAACAGAAGAATATACAAACTCCCTAAAAAATAAAAAAATTGTATATCCAAAGACAATGTAAACAGAGTTAAAAGTTACTAATAGAATTGGATAAAATATTTCCAAATGCTATATCTGAAGGTATATTAATATTCCAACTAGAAATCCTAAAAATTAACAACAATAAAGGCAAACAATACAATTTAGAGATAGGTAAAAGACTAACATAAATAATGAATCTCTACAGATAACCAATCTTAGTTGTCTGTTGGATGGAAAATCTTGTTTCTCTGGTTCTGGTGTTACCTATTTCTTCTTTGTAGTTAATCTCTTTGAGTATTTTCTCTAGCACTGGTTTTGAAGACATAAATTCCTTCAGTTTCTGTTTGTCATGGAAGCTTCTTATTTCTCCATCTAATTTGATAGAAAGTTTTGCTGGATAGGAAATTTTTGGCTGGAAGTTGTTTTCTTTCAGAGTTTGGAATATGTTACTCCAAGCCCTTCTGGCTCTCATGACTTGGTTTGGTAAGTCTGGAGTGATTCTAATTGGTTTGCATCTGAATGTCACTTGGCCCTTTGTTTTTGTTGCCTTTAAGATTCTCTGCTTGGCTTCCACATTGGTCATTTTGACAATTATGTGGCGTGGGGATCCTCTTCTCCGATCCTGTCTAAAGGGAGTTCTATTCATTTCCTGGACCTGCGTATCGACCTCTTGCTCTATGTCTGGAAAATTTTCTGCTATTACTTCCTTGAAGAGATTGTTGATCCCTTTGGTTTCACTTTCATTTCCCTCCTCTATTCCAATTATTCTTAGGTTAGCTCTCTTAAGATGGGCCCATATTTCTTCAATGTCAGATTCCTGCTGTTGGATATTTTTTTCTAGATTAGAAACTATGCATTCATTTTTGGATTGCTCATCTTCTAAGAGCGAGATTCTGTTCTCCATGTGTTCTAAACGGTTGTTTGTGCTTTGAATTGAGGCCTTTACTTCATTAATTGCATCCTTTATCTCTTTTTGGCTCTCTCTGAGTTCTTTTCGAAGCACCTCTATTATTTCTACAGTTATTTTCCTGATTTGATCTTCTAGAAATCTCTGATTTTCTGTTTTATCGGGTTCTGATGTTGTGGGGTTGTGCGAATTCATTACTCCAGTGTTATTCCTCTTTCCCATGATTTCGGAGGTTTGTGCCTTCTCTGGGTTCTTCCCTTGGGTCACTATGGCTTCACTTAAGGTGCTCTGGATCTCGAGTCTGTATTATCTCAGACCCCACTACTCCTTTACTGGGTTGTATCACAGAGTCTCTGACCCAGGGAGTCGATAGAGGCTGCTTTAAACTATGGAGGGTGCCAGGTTGCACGTTCTCCTATGGTGTGATATCTCTGCCACCACCACTCCCTCACTGGGTCAAGTCCCAGGAGGTACAGTACTGGGATTTCTCCTCTGTGGCCCGCAATTTGACTCACTGTTCTTGAGTACGCAGATGTAGCTGTACTGGACTCGGTGAATTCACTGCTGCTGCCGCCGCCGGTGGCAATATGGCGCCTCTGCCACACCCTCGGCCATGAGGCTGGCGTATTTTTTCTTCTCTGGTTTTGATTTCCACTCTGAATCCCTGCAGCGTGTGCTGAGCTCGGCCACTGGGAGCTTTAAATGCTCTCTGCGCTGAAAGATCCCGCCTGGCTGTTCCGCAGCGGCTCACCTTGGCTTGCTGTAGCCGTCTGTTGAGTTCGCCGCTGCCGCCGGCAGTATGGCGCTGCTGCCGCGTCCTTGGGCGCGTGTATCCAAGATCATTTTTTAATGATAAAGTTCTAGATAACACTTTGTGTTGGGTAGAAGTCTTCCTTGACAGTTGTCTACCAGTGGCTTCCTTAGAGTAGTCTCTCTACTCCAAAGCTGGGACTAATGTCCTGCCAGGAGAATCTTCGGAAATAATTTGAGTAAATTAAAACCAAATCTTGATAGCAGGAGACAGCTTCCTGATCTATTTGTACAATTAGAGTTTAGGTTGAAAATTACTTTAAAAGGTTTTTTTTAAATGTTTTCAATCTCTGTGTAAATACCAACATGCTTATTATGCATTGTAAACCAAGTGTGTATGCCTATGTATGAATTTATAAAACTGGTTTCTGCTTCGAGTGAAGCTGCAGCTTTAATTTTATAAGGTCCCCTCCACCTTTATCCCTATAAATGTTTGTAAATAGAACACTAAAATTTGTAGTGATAGGATCAATTTGGGAATATCTGCTGAGAGACCAAAAAGTTCATTTTTTAAATTACCTTGGTTAAAGAGTAAAGATTATTCCTCTCGCTTATTTTTTAAAGAAGAATGCACTTTAACAAACATAGAGCTACATGGGCAATTCAAACAAATCTATGAAGTACAGTACCCATTCAGAAATCACACTTCCTGAAAACCGTTCAAAAGCAGAGTCCAGATGGGCTGTTGATCTCACTGCCTGTAGGTTGAAGCTCAGATTCTGATCAATTTTGAGAAGAGCAGGGCTGCTTCAAAAGAGCAATGTGAATACAGCCAAAAGCTTCAGACAGGTCTGTAAAATGGCGGGTCCCGCATTTACCACTAACTAGCAAAACTGACAGAGAAACTCATAGAGAAAAACATTTAAGAATCCTTCCTGCTGGTGTGCACTCCTTACGATAGCAGACTTTTGCAAATGGAGCTTTACAGTCTATATTTAAAAATTGTATGTTTGTAACAAATAAAGTATGCAGAAAAGTTAAAAAAAATAAATTACCAGCCTCTAATATTTCCAAATATACACATGCTTAATTGCTTCCTGAAGTTCCTTAAAATCCAAATATGATCAAATGAGAAGCTACTTTGTAAAGTGTGAAGCACCTGCCTAGACATTTAACATTAAGCGCAAAAGCCTGCATCAGAATGTAAGGATGAATTTAGTGATAAGTCTGAAGCTTCTATACTGGAGTCTTGCAGGACTCAAAACTAGTCTTCTTTTTGAGATTCTAGTAGGTCACCAGTTCTCACCTGTGACAGCAATAAAACTGTCTGTTTGGTTGTTGAGAATTTCCTCTGTGCTGGACACCATGATAGGGACTTGGCTCACATTATAATATTTAACTGCCAAGCACACCTATAAACTATGGAACTGGGCTGTTCTCACTTTATAGATGTGAACACAGGCCAGAGAGACAAGTAACTCATTGAGTTCACAGAGAGTGCCTACTAGAGTGCAGTAACCACTAAAGGACTGTTGGATGCCATGACAAACTAATTTTAAAATTTGTATCTGAAAGAAAAATCTCAAATACACTAAGAAATTTCTGAGAAAGAAGTAAGCTGGGTACCTTTTTCATCAGATAATAAAATTTACTTTAAAGCTATAGTAATTACATCAAGAACCTTCACAAATATAATTGTATCATATTCAACCTAACTATGATATATACTTGCAATGCACTAATAAAAGTCTTTAAAAATAAAAATATAATAATTAAGAAACTTTGGTTTTCAGTAGAAACAAATAGAAAACAGAGTTCAGAAACATACCTGTGCCTGTCACAAAAAACTGGTTCATGATAGGGTTACATGCAGGACAGTTTGAATGAGAAATGTCTATTTGATAGAGTTGAGACAGTTGGTTGTCTATAAGGAAAGTTGAAATGGAATCTTTATCTCTGCCATAGTTTGACTGTGTCCGTTCCCCAGTTCAGGTAGTATTTGGAAGTGGGATCTTTGGGAAGGTATGGAATCATGGAGATTTTTCCTCAAGAATGGACTAATCTATTTATGTATCAATGTGTTATCAAGAAAGTGGCTTTGTAGTGAGAGGAAGAACTTTCTAGAACACTTCTCTTTTATCATGGCATGCCCCATGTCACAAGGTGGCACAAAGTCCTCACTGGAGGCTGAGCAGAAGTTGGTGATTTGTTCTTGTACTTCCCAGCCTCTGAATGTGTGCTAAATCAACCTCTATTCTTTATAAATTACCCAGGATCAGTTACAGAAAAAGAGGATAGACTAAGTCAATCTCAAACATACAAAAATAAAATTTATTTGGATTAAGACCTTAAATGTAAAGGGCAAAACTTAAAACTTTTAGACAAAATAAAAGACAATATTTTAATCCCCTCAGTAGAGAGAAGAATCTCTTCAGCAAGATACCAAAAACACCAATATTAATAACACATGAGTATGTTCAAGTGAAGCACTCCTAATCATAGAAAGAAAGCATGCATACACAAAGTGAGAACTCCAGATATTCAATGAAAGAAAATATTGTCAAGGGAGAACTCTCCAGTCTTTGTTATCCCACAGTGTAGCTATGAGGCACCTGATCTTGTGAGCAACCAAAATGTAGCTAGCACAAACCATAATTTTATACTGTTAATATTTTAGGCATCCCTGGATAAATTATATATATTTGGTAGAATAAAATAACAAATTACTAAAACCAATTTTATTAGTTCATTTTACTTTCTTAACATGGCTACTGGAAGACTTTTAATTATGCATGTGATGCATTGTTTGTCTGTTGGACAGCACTAACATAGAATATATAAATAGTTCTTCTAAGTTAATAACCAAAAACAAAGGCCAATAGCAAAAACTGAAAAAGATCATGAAAAGTTTTTGTAATGGTTTGAGATATAAATGTGAGTTCTTGTTCTTGGCTAGATTGAAAAAAATATTCATAACTATACTGTTGTAAGCTTAAGCAGATATTATTATTATTATAAAGGTAGAAAGAAGGGACAGAACAATAAAGCACTGCATCAGATGGAAACAGTGGAGTGTCTTGAAAATAAGACACTGAAGTTTTTGAAAATAGAAGAGTTTTTTTTCTAATTTTTTATTGGTGCATTGTATTTATACATCTTAATGGGATACAAGACTTGTGTAGACATACATGCACATATCACCCAATTATCCCCTACCCAATCACCACCCATTTTCTCCCCATACCTCCTACCCATGCTTGGCTTAGTGATTGAGTTTGGTATGTTTAAATACATCATGTGCTTTAGAGAGTATCCTTCTTTCCCTCACCCATCCCCTAAGTTAGGTTGCCTTATTTGCTCCTCTTTAAGATCTACTTCTTCATCTAGAGTTCCTTCTGTTACTCATTTCTCCTTAGCTTTCACATATTCAGGAAAGCATCTGATTTCTTCTTTTTTTGTGTAACATATTGAAAATGGCATACATTTAGACTATGCTTGGTATCCTTCCCCTTCTTAATCCCCCTCCTAAAAATGAGTGTCCAGGTTAATCATGCTATATTTATATTTTTACATAAATTTTGATGTAGCTCCTTCATTAATAAAACTCTGCCTTCTTCCTATCTTTTCTTTCCATTCTAGCTTTGACGAGGTTTCTCCTCCATTGTATGGAGTCCCTCTGGTATACCTAATACTCCCTAGTTTGGGCATATTAGAGAAAACATAAGTTTCTTCTCTTTCTGTGCTTGGCTAATCTCACTTAACATAATGTTCTCCAGGTCTTTTCATCTTCCTGCAAATGACATGATTTTGTTCATTTTTTTAATAGCTGAATAGAATTCCATTGTGTATTGCCCATAATTTCACAATCCATTCATCTGTTGATGGATACCCAGGTTGGTTCCATATTTTGGCTATTATGAATTGTGCTGCTATGAACATGGGTATGCATATGTGACTGTAGTTTTCTGATTTCAACCCCTTTGGAAAGATATCTAGGAGTGGTAAAACTGGATCATATGGTGGGTCCATTCCCAGTTTTCTAAGAAATATCCACACTGATCTCCATAGTGGCTGAACTAGTTTGCACTTCCACCAACAGTGTAAAAGAGTTCCCCTTTCCCCACATCCTTGCCAGCATTTCTTGTTTTTTGAGTTCTTTATGCTTGCCACTCTGATTGGGGTTAGATGGAATCTCAACATAGTTTTGATTTGTAGCTTCCTGATGGCTAATGGAGTTGAACATCCTTTCGTGTATCTATTGGCTATTTGTATCTCTTCTTTTGTAAAGTATCAATTCAGTTCAGTGGCCCATTTCTTTATTGGGTTATTTGTTTTGCTAGTGAGGAGTCTTTTGACCTCTTTGTTTATTCTGGATATTAGTCCTCTGAGTGTTTGATGGTAAAGATCTTCTCCCATTCTGTAGGCTTTCTTTTTAGGTTCTTGATGGTTTCCTTTGATGAGAAGAAACTTTTTTAGTTTAATGTCATTCCACTTGTTAATTCTTGCTTTAGTTTCCTGAACATTGGAGATCTTGTTGAGAAAGTTACTGCCTGTACCTATATTTTGGAGTGTTGAGCCTATGCCCTCTTCTAATATTTTCAAAGTCTCTGGTCTAATTTCTAAGTCTTTAATCCATCTTAAGTTGATTCCTGTGCAGGGTGAGAGGTAAGGATTTAGTCACATATTTCTACAAATAGATAGCCAGTTCTCTCAGCACCATTTGTTGAAAAGACCATCTTTTCTCCAATGTAGATATTTGGCCCCTTTGTCAAAGATCAATTGACTATACATGTGTGGGTTTGTTTCTGTATCTTCTATTCTAATGCACTGCCTGATGTTGTGCCAATACCATGCTGTTTTTAATACTATTTCTCTCTAGTATAATTTGAAGTTGAGAACTGTGATGCCTCCTGCTTTATTTTTGTTGGTAAGGATTGCTTTGGCTATTCTAGGTCTTTTCTTTCTCCATATAAAGTTCATGACTGATTTCTCTAGGTATATATAGAATGTCATTGGTATTTTAATAGTAATTGCATTGAATCTATAGATATATTTGGCATAATGGCCATTTTGATGATATTTATTCTGTCTATCCATGAGCAAGGGAGATCTTTCTATCTTCTAAGGTCTTCTTTAATTTCTTTCTTTAATATTTTATAGTTTTCATTGTAGAGGTCTTTTCCATCTTTGGTTAGGTTTATTCCTAGGTATTTTATTGGTATTTAGGTTATAATGAATGGAATTGTTTTCTTTATTTCTTTCATTGTGGATTCATTGTTGGCATAAAGAAAAGCAACTGATTTCTTTAGATTGATTTTGTATCCTGTAACTTTGCTGAATTTGTTAATCACGTCCAGTAGTCTTTTGGTTAAGTTCACTGGGTCTTCTAGATAAAGAATCATGTCATCTGAAAATAGGGATTATTTTAGTTCTTCTCTTCCTATTTGAATTCCTTTGATTTTCTTCTCTTGTCTTATTGCTGTGGCAGGAGTCTCAAAAACTAAGCTGAAGAGGAGTTATCATAGTGGGCATACTTGTCTTGTTCCTAATTTTAGAGGAAATCTTTGCAGTTTTTCCCTATTCAATATGATGTTGGTTTTGGGTTTATTGAATATTGCTTTAATGATATTGAAATATGCTCCTTCTATTCCAATTTTCTGCAGTGTTTTTAAAATAAATGGGTGTTGGGTTTTGTCAAATGCTTTTTCAGCATCTATTGATATGGTCATGTGGTTTTTGTTCTCAGTTCTATTTATGTGCTGAATAACATGTATTGATTTGCATATTTTCTTTTTTTTTTGTGGATCTGAGGATGAAACCCAGGGTTATTTTGCCTTCAAGCTACACCCCCGCCCTGTTTTCTATTCTTTATTTTGAAACAGGGTCTCACCAACTTTCAGAGGGCCTCACTAAGTACCTGAGGCTGTCTGCAAACCGAGATCCTCCTGTCTCAGCCTCCCAAATGCTGGGATTACAAGCGTACGCCCCCACGCCCGGCTTGCCATCACCTTACAGCCCTGGGAATGGAGATTTGGAAGTCAACAGTACATGGTTGAAGGCAAGGATCATCAGTGAGGTAGATGCCCAGTAAAAATCTGTGTGAGAGGAGCAAGGGAAGAGAAATGGGCAAGAGAGGAGAGGAGAAGAGGAGCCAGGCAAGAGGAGAAGAGGAGCCAGGCAAGAAGCAGGGGATTGTCAGAGGCCAGAGAACACACCTTCTATGACGGTACCAAGAAAAGGGTTGCAAGTGCTAGAGAAACATGTCATCTGAAGATAGGAAAGCCACTGGATATGAGGGGTCAGCAGCTTTTCCTGGATTATTTCCAGCAGAGTAAGGAAGGTAGATGCCAAAAAAATGGCTTGAAAACTGAACAAGAAATGAAGTGGAGGCTGGAGGTGGAGCTCTGTGGTAGAGCGCTGCTTGCCAAACATGCAGGAGGTCCCAGGTTCGATCCCCAGCACTGCATAAAGGAAAGACAAAGTCCAGACACTGTAGTATAGACCAGTGCTTTTCAGATTTCTGTGGTGAAACACAATATCTCTAATCTCCAATCTGTCATGAACTGACAACAGGGCGCTGCAGTGCGTGACCAGTACCCGCTCGTGCCAGGTGTGACAAGCCCTGAGAGCTGGCCAACCAAACTGGCTTGAGCTCTGCTCAGCCAGACGAGGCTGCTGGTTCTATCTTGGGTGCCGTGCCTCTGTTAGATGGCCATAAAAGTTTCTAAATGCTAATTCTCAATTCTGTATACTAGCAGATGTATTAAGAAGCTTATCTGAGCTGGGCATGATGGCGAGCGCATATAATCCCTGCACTTGGGAAGCTGAGACAGGAGGATCACACAGATTTGAAGCCAGCCTCATCTACTTAGTGAGGCTCTCAGCAACTTAGTGAGACCCTGTTTCCAAATAAAATAGAAAATAGGTCTGGGAGTATAGCCTGAAGATAGAAAAGCCCCTGGGTTCCATCCCCAGTACCACACACACACACACACACACAAAAAAAAAAAAAAAAAAAAAAAAAACACCGAAGTTTATCTGTCTTGAAATAGGGAGAGGGCAGCCAGCACTCCATGGAGAATGGGAAGATTGAGAGAAGATTTTCAACTATTATTTCTTGGAACTTTCTCTTCTGAATATTTCCTAATATTTTCATACTTCAAATTCTTTTTTTAAACTGGGCATGGTGGCACATGCTTGCAATCCCAGCATTTGGGAGGCTGAGACCAGAGGATCATGGTTCACGGACAGCCTCAGTTACTTAGTGAGGCCTCCACAACTTAGTGAAACCCTGGTTCAAAATAAAGAACAAAAACTAGGGGAGGGGATGTATCTCAGAGGTCAAATGCCCCTGGGTTCCATCTCCAGACCCGCACACCCCAAAAAAAAATCTTTTTTTTTTTTTTTACTTCTTAACACTTTTTATTTTTTATTTTTTTTATTTTTAATTGGTGCACTGTATTCATACATCATAGTGGGATACATACTTTTGTAGACATACATGCACACATTGCCCAGTCAGCCCCCACCCGATCCCCACCCCATTCTCTCCCTATCCCTTCCTCCCATGCTTGGCTTAGTGATTGACATCTAGTATTATAGCAATTTATCAAAAATTAAAAATGATAATCTCACATAACAGTTTCATTTGTCTGATACCAAGCTTTTGATGACTTAAAGATAACATTTCAATATTTCTTTTTGCTTTCTTTCTTACCAGAGAATCTATTTTTTCTATTTTTTAGGTGAAACTATCATATATTTATATATTTATTTTTCAGAAAAAAAAATCTATCCTAATATGGAATATGGACTCTAGGTACCCACAACGATCTTGAAAAAGAACAAAGCTAGAAGATGTATATTTTCTGATTTCAAACCATATAAAGCTACAATAATTGAGACAGTGTAGTACTATTCTAAAGGCAGATATATAAACCATTGGAGTTAAATAAAAGCCTAGAGCTAAATTCTTCCCTATATTGTCAAGTTATTTTTGACAAGGTTTCCACAAACATTTGGTGGTGGGAATAATAATCTTTTAACTAAATATTGTTGAAAAATAATAATTACATGGAAAAGAATAAAATTGGACCCTTACCTAATCCCATATACAAATATTAACTCAAAATAGATAAAAGACCTAAATATAAATCTTAAGACTATAAACTTTTAGGAGAAAATCTGGGTCATAAAACCTCACAACATTGAAATTGGCAGTGATTTCTTGGTTATGATTTCAATGGCACAGGCAACACAAGAGTATACAAACTCCCTAAAAAATAAAAAACATATTGTATATCCAAAGACAATGTAAACAGAGTTAACAGTTACTAATAGAATGGGATAAAATATTTCCAAATGCTATATCTGAAGGTATATTAATATTCCAACTAGAAATCCTAAAAATTAACAACAATAAAGGCAAACAATACAATTTAGAGATAGGTAAAAGACTAACATAAATAATGAATCTCCACAGATAACCAATCTTAGTTGTCTGTTGGATGGAAAATCTTGTTTCTCTAGTTCTGATGTGTGTTACATATTTCTTCTTTGTAGTTAATCTCTTTGAGTATTTTCTCTAGTGCTGGTTTTGAAGACATAAATTCCTTCAGTTTCTGTTTGTCATGGAAGCTTCTTATTTCTCCATCTAATTTGATAGAAAGTTTTGCTGGGTAGGAAATTTTTGGCTGGAAGTTGTTTTCTTTCAGAGTTTGGAATATGTTACTCCAAGCCCTTCTGGCTCTCATGACTTGGTTTGGTAAGTCTGGAGTGATTCTAATTGGTTTGCATCTGAATGTCACTTGGCCCTTTGTTTTGGTTGCCTTTAAGATTCTCTGCTTGGCTTCCACATTGGTCATTTTGACAATTATGTGGCGTGGGGATCCTCTTCTCCGATCCTGTCTAAAGGGAGTTCTATACATTTCCTGGACCTGCGTATCGACCTCTTGCTCTATGTCTGGAAAATTTTCTGCTATTACTTCCTTGAAGAGATTGTTAATCCCTTTGGTTTCACTTTCTTTTCCCTCCTCTATTCCAATTATTCTTAGGTTAGCTCTCTTAAAATGGGCCCATATTTCTTCAGTGTCAGATTCCTGCTGTTGGATATTTTTTTCTAGATTAGAAACTATGCGTTCATTTTTGTAATGATCATCTTCTAAGAGCGAGATTCTGTTCTCCATGTGTTCTAATCGGTTGTTTGTGCTTTGAATTGAGGCATTTACTTCATTAATTGCATCCTTTATCTCTTTTTGGCTCTCTCTGAATTCTTTTTGAAGCACCTCTATTATTTCTACAGTTATTTTCCTGATTTGATCTTCTAGAAATCTCTGATTTTCTGTTTTATCGGGTTCTGATGTTGTGGGGTTGTGGGCATTCATTGCTCCAGTGTTATTCCTCTTTCCCATGATTTCAGAAGTTTGTGCCTTCTCTGGGTTCTTCCCTTGGGTCACTATGACTTCACTTAAGGTGCTCTGGATCTCAATTCAGTAGTATCTCAGACCCCACTACTCCTTTACTGGGTTGTATCACAGAGTCTCCGACCCAGAGAGTCGATAGAGGCTGCTTTAGACTGTGGGGGGTGCCAGGTTGCACGTTCTCCTATGGTGTGATATCACTGCCACCGCCCCTCTCCCACTGGGTCAAGTCCCAGTGAGTACAGTACTGGGATTTCTCCGCTGTGGCCCACAATTTGACTCACTGTTCTTGAGTACGCAGATGTAGCTCTACTGAATTCGGTGAATTCAGTGCTGTTGCCGCCGGTGGCAATATGGCGCCGATGCTACACCCTCGGCTATGGGGCTGGCGTTTTTTTTTCTTGGTTTTGATTTCCACTCTGAATCCCTGCAGCGTGTGCTGAGCTCAGCCACTGGGAGCTTTAGATGCCCTCTGCGCCAAGAAATCCTGCCTGGCTGTTCCGCAGTGGCTCCCCTCGGCTTGCTGTGGCCGTCCCATGAATTCGCCGGTGCCGCCGGCAGTATGGTGCTGCTGCCGTGTCCTCGGGCATGAAGCCGCATCCTCGGGCATGAGGATCTCCTCTGTGGCTCTGTTCTCAGTCCGCTTTCTCTCTGGAGCCTGGTGATTTTTTTTGTTTCTCTGGTGATGTTGTTTTATGGCTTTGAAAGGCGCTGATTTTGTGGTAATGGAGATTTGTTGTTAGCGGGGCTCTTAAGCCCCGCTTTTCTTGGTTGCCATCTTCCCGGAACTGATTTGCATATTTTCAAACAGCATTGCTTTCCTGGGATGAAATTGACTTGGTCGTGGTGCACAATTCTCTTTTTTTTAATTTTTTATTGGTGCACTGTATTCATACATCATAGTGGGATACAAAGAAAACTTTTGTAGACATACATGCACACATCGCCAGTCAACCCCCACCCGATCCCCACCCCATTCCCTCCCCATCCCTCCTTCCCATACTTGGCTTAGTGGTTGACATCTAGTATTATAGAAATTTATCCAAAATTAAAAATGATAATCTCACATAACAGTTTCATTTGTCTGATACCAAGCTTTTGATAACTTAAAGATAACATTTCAATATTTCTTTTTGCTTTCTTTCTTACCAGAGAATATTTTTTCTTTTTTTTAGGTGAAACTATCATATATTTATATATTTATTTTTCAGAAAAAAAATCTATCCTAATATGGAATATGGATTCTAGATACCCAAAACGATCTCGAAAAGGAACAAAGTTAGAAGATGTATATTTTCTGATTTCAAACCATATAAAGCTACAATAATTGAAACAGTGTAGAACTGTTCTAAAGGCACATGTATAAACTATTGGAGTTAAATAAAAGCCTAGAGCTCAATTCTTCAATATATTGTCAAGTTATATTTGACAAGGTTTCCACGAACATTTGGTAGAGGAAATAATAATCTTTTAACTAAATAATGTTGAAAAATTAAAATTACATGAAAAAGAATAAAATTGGACCCTTACCTAATCCCATATACAAATATTAACTCAAAATAGATAAAAGACCTAAATATAAATCTTAAGACTATAAACTTTTAGAAGAAAATCTGGGTCATAAAACCTCACAACATTGAAATTGGGAGTGATTCCTTGAATATGATTTCAATGGCACAGGCAACAGAAGGGTAAACAAACTCCCTAAAAATAAAAAAAAAAACATATTGTATATCCAAAGACAATGTGAACAGAGTTAAAAGTTACTGACAGAATGGGATAAAATATTTCCAAATGCTATATCCGAAGGTATATTAATATTCCAACTACAAATACTAAAAATTAAGAACAATAAAAGCAAACAATAATCCCATATACAAATATTAACTCGAAATAGATAAAAGACCTAAATATAAATCTTAAGACTATAAACTTTTAGAAGAAAATCTGGGTCATAAACCTCACAACATTGAAATTGGGAGTGATTTCTTGGATATGATTTCAATGGCACAGGCATCAGAAGGGTAAACAAACTCCCTAAAAAAAAATATTGTATATCCAAAGACAATGTGAACAGAGTTAAAAGTTACTGATAGAATGGGATAAAATATTTCCAAATGCTATATCCGAAGGTATATTAATATTCCAACTACAAATCCTAAAAATTAACAGCAATAAAGCAAACAATACAATTTAGATAGGTAAAAGACTAACATAAATATGAATCTCCACAGATAACTAGTCTTAGTTGTCTTTTGGATGGAAAATCTTGTTTCTCTCCCTCCCCGTCCCTCCCTCCCTTGCTTGGCTTAGTGATTGACTTTGATATGCTTAAATACTTTATGTGATTTATAGATTTTCCTCTTCCCCCTCCTATCGGATGTCTTGTTTGCTCTTCTATAGGATTTCCTCTTTCAAGAGTTCCTCCTATGACACATTTCTCCCTAACTCTCACATATTAGGGAAAGCATCTGATTTCTTATTTTTTGTGACTGACTAATCTCACTTAGCATAATGTCCTCCAGTTCCATCCATTTCCCTGAAAATGATGTAATTGAGTTTTTTTTGATGGCTGAGTAAAATTCCATTGTGTACATATCCCACAGTTTTGTTATCCATTCATCTGTTGATGGACATCTTGGCTGGTTCCATAGTTTGGGTATGGTGAATTGTGAAGCTATGAACATAGATACACATGTATTAGTTTGGTAGTTTGGTTTCTTTTCTTTTGGGTAGATACCCAACAGTGGTATTGCTGGATCAAATGGTAGATTTGTTCCCATTCTTCTGAGGATTCTCCATACTGTTTTCCAAAGTGGTTGCACTAATTTGCAATCCCACCAACAATGTCTTAGAGTTCCCACTTCTCCACATCCTCGCCAGCATCTGTTGTTGTTTGTGTTTTGAATGATGGCCATTCTAGTTGGAGTTAGGTGAAATCTCAGGGTAGTTTTGATTTGCATCTCTCTGATTGCCAGTGATGTTGAGCATTTTTTCATGCATTTATTGGCCATTTGAATTTCTTCTTTTGTGAAGTGTCTGTTTAGTTCATTTGCCCATTTTGTTATTGGATGCTTTGTTTTCTTAGTGTTGAGTTTTTTGAGTTCTCTGTATATTCTAGATATTAGTCCTCTATCGGTGGTGTAGGCAGCAAAAATCTTATCCCATTCTGTTGGCTCTCGATTGAGGTTCTTGATAATTTCCTTTGCTGAACAGAAGCTCTTCAGTTTCATGCAATCCCATGTATTGATTCTCCTTTTAATTTGTGTGCCTTTGAGGTCTTGTTGAGGAAATGTTTGTCTGAGCCTATGTGTTGTAGTGTTGGACCTATCCCCTCTTCAAAGA
Source organism: Muscardinus avellanarius (assembly GCF_963383645.1). Lineage (NCBI taxonomy): Eukaryota > Metazoa > Chordata > Mammalia > Rodentia > Gliridae > Muscardinus > Muscardinus avellanarius. The sequence goes on along the minus strand of NC_137804.1, from coordinate 32,930,119 downwards.
GCTTCAAGGTCTCTGGTTTAATTTCCAAGTCTTTGATCCATCGTGAGTTGACTTTTGTACAGGGTGAAAAAGTGGGATTAATATCCAATTTTCTGCATATGGTTAACCAGTTTTGCCAACACCATTTGTTGAACAGGCTATCTTTTTTCCAGTGTATGTTTTTGGCCCCTTTGTCAAAAATCAATTGGCTGAAAGTGTGTGGACTTGTTTCTGGGTCTTCTATTCTGCTCCATTTGTCTATATATCTGTTCTTTTGCCAGTACCATGCTGTTTTTATTACAATGGCTTTGTAGTATAGTTTAAAGTCAGGTATTGTGATTCCTCCTGCATGGTTTTTGTTGTTGAGAACTACCTTGGCTATTCTGGGCTTTTTGTTATTCCAGATATATTTAAAGACTGATTTTTCTATGTCTGTGAGGAATGATCTTGGTAGTTTAATAGGCATTGCATTGAATCTGTAGATCACTTTTGGGAGGATGGCCATTTTAATGATATTTATTCTGCCAATCCATGAACATGGAAGGTCTTTCCATTTTCTAAGATCTTCTTCGATTTCTTTTTTCAGTGTTTTATCATTTTCTTTGTAGAGATCTTTTACCTCCTTGGTCAAGTTTATTCCTAGGTATTTTATTTTCTTGTGGGAGATCCTGAGTGGAAGTGTTTTCTGAATTTCTTTTTCAGTGAATTTATGTTTGCTGTACAGGAAAGCTTCTGATTTTTTAAGATTGATTTTGTATCCAGATACCTTGCTGGATTTGTTGATCAGTTCTATAAGCCTTTTGGTTGAGTTTGTCGGGTTTTCTAAATATAGTATCATGTCATCTGCAAATAGTGAAAGCTTAATTTCTTCTTTACCTATTTGTACTCCTTTGATTTCCTTTTCTTGCCTTATTGCTCTGGCTAGAGTCTCTAGTACTATATTGAGGAGAAGTGGTGATAGTGGACATCCTTGTCTCATTCCAGCTTTTAGGGGGAATTCTTGAAGTTTTTCCCCATTTAATATGATGTTGGCAGTGGGCTTATTATAGATTGCCTTAATAATGTTGAGATATGTTCCTTCTATTCCAATTCTCTGCAGTGTTTTTATCATAAATGGATGTTGAATTTTATCAAATGCTTTTTCAGCGTCTATTGAAATGATCATGTGGTTTTTGTCTTTGATTCTGTTTATATGATGCATTACATGAATTGATTTTTGTATATTGAACCAGCCTTGCATCCCTGGGATGAACCCTACCTGGTCATGGTGAATGATTTTTTTGATGTGGTTTTGAATGCGTGTTGCTAGTATTTTGTTTAATAGTATTGCATCCAAGTTCATCAGAAATATAGGCCTGTAGTTTTCCTTCCTTGAACTGTCTTTATTCAGTTTGGGTATTAGTGTGATGTTGGCTTCATAGAATGTATTTGGGAGAGTCCCGGTTTTTTCTATTTCGTGAAATAGTTTGAGTAGTATTGGGATTAGCTCTTCTATAAAGGTTTTATAGAATTCACTTGGGAAACCATCTGGTCCTGGGCTTTTCTTTGATGGTAAGCTCTTTATTGCTGTTTCAATCTCTTTGATTGTTATTGGTTGGTTTAAGTGTTCTATATCTTCTTGACTCAGTTTAGGAAGGTTGTATTTATCTAGGAAGTTGTCGATTTCCTCCAGATTTTCCATTTTGTTGGAGTATAGTTTTTCAAAGTAGTTTCTGATAATCCTCTGGATTTCTACACTGTCAGTAGTAATGTCTCCTTTTTCATCCCTTATCTTCATAATTTGGGTTGATTTTCTTTTTTTAGTTAGGTTGGCTAGTGGTTTATCAATCTTGTTAATTTTTTCAAGAAACCAGCTTTTCGTTTTGTTGATTTTCTGTATTGTTTTTTTCTTCTCTATTTCATTAATTTCTGCTCTAATTTTAATAATTTCCCATCTTCTGTTGGTTTGGGGGTTCAATTGTTTCTGCTTTTCAAGGGCTTTGTGGTGTGTCATAAGGCTATTTATTTGAAGATTTTCTGTTTTCCTTATGTGAGCACTCAGTGCTATAAATTTTCCTCTTAATACTGCCTTCAAAGTGTCACAGAGGTTTTGATATGTTGTTTCTTTATTTTCATTTGTTTCTAGAAATTTCTTGATTTCACCTCTTACATCTTCTATGACCCATTCTTCATTCAGAAGTGTGGTGTTCAGTCTCCACATGTTTATGTTGTTTCTCTGGGTCTTCTTATACTTGATTTCTAGTTTCATTCCATTATGGTCTGAAATGACACAGGGAAGTATGTAACATTTTTTAAATTTGCTAGTGCTCATTTTGTAACCCAGGATGTGATCTATTTTGGAGAAGGTTCCGTGAGCAGCTGAGAAAAATGTAAACTCCGCTGTAGTTGGGTGAAATATTCTATATGTGTCCAACAGGTCCATTTGGTTAATGGTGTTCTTTAGTTCTGAGACATCTTTACTGACCCTTTGTCTGGAAGATTGGTCTAGTATTGTGAGAGGTGTGTTGAAATCTCCCAGTATTATTGTGTTGGGATTTATATGTGACTTCATGTCACAAAGAGTTTGATTTATAAAAGTAGCTGCCCCTATGTTTGGGGCATAGATGTTGATTATTGTTATTTCCTCTTGCTGGACTATTGCTTTTACCAGTAAAATGTGACCTTCTTTGTCTCTTCTAATAAGTTTGGGTTTGAAGTCTAACTTGTCTAATATCATAGTTGCTACTCCTGCTTGTCTTCGATTACCATTAGCATGTATTACCTTGCTCCAGCCCTTTACCTTGAGTTTGTTCCTATCTTTACTTGTAAGGTGTGTTTCTTGTAAGCAGCAGATGGATGCATTCTGGCTTTTAATCCATTTTGCCACTTTATGTCTTTTTATTGGGGAGTTGAGGCCGTTAACATTCAGTGTCACAATTCTCTTTATATGGTTTCAAATGCATTTAAGCTAGTATTTTGATTAGAATTTTTGTGTCTATGTTCATGAAGAATATTTGTGCATAATTTTTGTTTTTTGAGGTATCTTTATTTGCTGTGTGGATTAACGTGATACTGGCCTCATTAAAAGAATTCCATCTCTCAGTTTCCCAGAACAAGCTTGGCATGGTGATGTACACTTGTAATCCCCGCACTTGGGAGGCAGAGACAGGAGGATCACGCAAGTACAAAGCCAGCAGCGCTGGCTTAAGAGACCCTGTTTCCAAATTAAAAAAAATATATAAAATAGGTCTGGGAGTGTAGCCTGGATGTAGAAGGGTTTCCAGGAACCCCAGTACCACCGAAAAAGCAAACAAACAAACAATTCCCAGAACAATTTGTGAAGTATTGGGATTAGTTCTTCACTGAAGGTTTTGAAGAATTAATCTGGAAACACATCTGGGCCCAGGGTTTTCTTTGATAGCAGAATTTTGATTGGTGCTTATACTTCTTTGCTTGCTATTGGTTGGTTATGTCTTCTTGGTTCAGTTTAGCTAGGTTATATGTGTTTAGAAATCTGTCAATTTCTTCCATGTTTTCCAGTCTATACATTTTCACAATAGTTTCTTATAATTCTTTGAATTTTCTCACTGTCTGTGGTGATGTCTTCTTTGTTGTTTCTGATTTTAATAATTTGGGTTGATTCTTTCTTTCTTTTGGGTAGGTTGGCCAGGAGTTTTTCAATCCTATTAAACTTTTCAAAGAACCAGCTTTTTGTTTTGTTGATTCTTTGAATTTTTCCCCTATTTCATTTATTTCTGCTCTGAATTTAATAATTTTCTGCTTTCTGCTGGCTTTTGGATTACACTGTTGCAGTTTTTCTAGTTCCTTGAGATGTGTCATTAGGTTGTTTACTTGGTGATTCTCTGTTCTTTTGATGTGGGCAATTAATGCTATAAACTTTCCTCTTAATGCTGCCTTTAAAGTGTCCCATAAATTTTGGTAATTTGTTTCTCTATTTTCATTTAATTCCATAAATTTCTTTATTTCTCCTCTAGTTTATGATCTTACCAACTCATCACTCAATAGTGTATCATTCAATCTCCGTGTATTTAAATAGTTTCTTTTGGATTTCCTGTTGTTGATTTATACTTTCATTCCATTATGGTCTGAAAAGATGCAGGGAATCATATTACATCTTTTGAATTTGCTGGTGCTTGCTTTGTGGACTAAGATGTGATCTATTTTGGAGAAGGTTCCATGGGCTGATGAGAAGAATGTGTATTCTTTTGTTCTTGGTTGAAATATTCTGTATATGTCTATTAGGACTATTTGGTTTATGGTTTTCTTTAATTCTGAAGAGTCTTTACTCATCTTTGCCTTGAAGTCTAGTCTAGTGGTGTGAGAGGTGTTTTAAAGTCTTCCAATATTATTGTCTTTAGGTCTATTTTAGATCTGATGTCCAAAAGGGCTAGTTTTACAAATGTGGCTCCCCCCACATTTGTCTTGTAAACATTTACTATCATTATATCTTCTTTTTGGATTGTTCTTTTTAACAAAAGGAAGTGTCCTGCTTTGCCTCTTCTGATGTGTTTTAGCTTAAAGTCTATTTTGTTGGATATCAGCATTGCTACCCCTGTCCATTTTTGGTCTCCATTAGCATGGTGTATCTTTTTCTATCCTTTTACTTTCAGTCTGTGAATGTTTTTTATTGCAATGTGAGTTTATTGCAAGCAGCATATATTTGGATCATGTTTTTTAATCTACATTGCCAATCTATGTTTTTTGATTGGTGAGTTATGTCCTTTGACGTTCAGAGTTATTATTCAAATACTATTTTTGTTTCCTGTCATTTTGTGTTCTGTCTTCTGTTTGGTATTCTGTTCTTTCTTCTTCTTTTTCTTCTTCTTCTTCTTCTTCTTCTTCTTCTTCTTCTTCTTCTTCTTCTTCTTCTTCTTCTTCTTCTTCTTTTTCTTTTTTTTGGTGGTACTGGGGTTCCTGAAAACCCTTCTACCTTCTACCTTGGGCTATACTCCCAGACCTATTATATATTTTTTAAAAATTTGGAAACAGGGTCTCTTAATCCAGTGAGGCTGGCTTCAAAACTGCTTGATCCTCCTGTGTCCACCTCCCAAGCACAGGGACTACAAGCATGTGCCAACATGCCCAGCTTTCTTCTTTACTTAGATGCCCCACGGATCACCTTCATTTCTTCTCTGGTTTTGAAGTTTGGTTCTTTTTTTTTTCTTTATGGTTTATTTCTTCAATTATTTTCTCTACTGTTGGCTTTGAATTTATAAATTTTTTGAGGTTCTGCTTATCTTGAAATATTTTTTCCATCTTTTTTTTTGGTACTGGGGGTAGAACCCAAAAGCTTTCTACCTTCAGGCTATACTCCCAGATCTATTTTATATTATATTTTGAAATGGTCTCACTATGTTGCTGAGAGCCCCACTAAGTAACCGAGGCTGTCTTTGAACCTGTGCAATCCTCCTGTCTCAGCCTCCCAAGCACAGGGATTATAAGTATGCACCACAAAACCCAGCTCTCTACATCAATTTTGAATAATAGTTTTGCTGGATATAGCAATTTTTGTTGGAAGTTGTTTTCTTCTAGGGTCTCTATCACATCATACCAGTCTCTCCTGGCATTCATGACTTGGATTGTATAGTTTGGGGTGATTTTATTTTTTTGTCTCTATATGCCACCAATCCTTTTGTTCTTACTGCTTTTAAGATTATTTCCTTGGTCTCCATGTTGGCCATTTTGATTATTATATGATGTGGGAAGGGTCTTCTTTTGTCTTGTCTTAATCATGTTCTTTATGTCTCCCAGACATGAAGATCCAAGTCTCTTTCCATGTTTGGAAAATTCTCTGAAATTATTTCTGTGAAGAGATTAAAAATGTGCTTTGTCTGTACCTCTATCTCTTCCTCAATGCCTTTTATCTGTAAATTGGGATGCTTCATGTTGTCCCATAGTTGTTGGATATTTATGTTTTGTTGCTGTAATGACTTCTATATTCTGTTGACTGTGTTTTTGTTTTGTATTAACTGTCTTCTAACAGTGACATTCTACTTTTCATTTAATCTTATCTTCCAATCTTCCACAATTTCTTTCTATTGCTGTCTTCATTTTGTTTATTGACTCTTTCATTTCTTTCCAGACCTCTTTCTGATTCTTTCTTAGTATTTCTAGTTAATCTTTCATTTTCTGTAGACTTGTTTTAAATCATTTCATCATATTGTAGATTAAGATTTGGAACTCTCCTTCTTGCATTTCTTTTAGGTCAGTATTTGTGATTTCTGTTGTCTCTTTATTATTCCTAATTCTCATATTTTCAAGGTTCTCAGGCCTGTTTTTCTGATTTCTTCCTATCATTTGTGGGTATTATGTTTAATCCAATATTAGTAGTAGGAATTTAGAAGTGTCAGAGGGTAAGCAGTGCTTTTTCCAATAGTGATGGTTGGGTACTGGGGAAGGAGCTGGGGTGACGGTACAGGACTTGGGTAAGGTAGAGGATATGATTTAAGTGTGAATTTAAGTATAATATGTAATATCTGGATGAGAATGAGAGAAAGTTAGATAGTAGGACTTTTGTAGTAAATAGAATAAGTATGAAGATATATAAAATATTTTGAGTATTAAACACAAAGATACAGTAAGGGTAAATAAAGTTTTGAGAAAAGAGAGTAGATAGGCTAGTATGAGGAAGTCCACAAAAGGAATGGGGGAAGGAGAAAACAAGGTAACAATTATGCTTTGAGGACAGAAAAAAGACAAAGAAAAAAAAAGAAAAAAGAAAACAAAGGACAAAAGAAAGAGAAGTGAAAAGAAAGAAAGGGAAAAAATGAAATAAATTAAGAACTAGTGACCATGTGAGACAACAAAGCAAAACAAACAACCAAATCCGCAAAAAGAAAAGGAAGAAAAAAAGAAAAAAAAGAAGAAACCCAAAACAAAGCAAAAAAAAAAAAAAAAAGAAAGAAAGAAAAAAAAAGAAAACAAGTGGGGCATGGTGGTGCACGCTTGTAATCCTGGCTTGGGAGTTAGAGACAGGAGAATCATGCAGGTTTGAAGCCAGCCTTGCTGGCTTAAAATACCCTGTTTCCAAATTTAAAAAAAATATATATATATATATATATATATATATATATATATATATATATATATATATATGGTCTGGGAGTTTAGCCCAGAGGTAGAAGGGTTCCATCCCCAATACAACTAAATATAAATAAATAAATAAATAAATAAATATGAAGAAAAATAAAAAAAGAAGCAAACACACAAAAAAATACAAATACGGGGATGGGTTCATATTATATTTGCATGTCTGATCACTGGTAGATTCTGTAGTATATTCCAATGTCTCTTGTTTGCTCTGTATCCTTTCATTAGCTTTAAAAACATTTTTATTGGTGCATTGTATTCATTCATCATAATGGGATAAAAACTTGTGTAGACATACATGCACACATCACCCAGTTAGCCCCTACCCAGTCTCCACCCCATTCTGTCCCCATCTCTCCTTCTCATGCTTGGCTTAGTGGTTGAAATCTAATATTATAGCATTTTTCAAAATTAACAATGATAATCTCACATAAAAGATTCATTTGTCTGATATCAAACTTTTGATCACTTAGAGATAACATTTCAGTATTTCTTTTTGATTTCTTTCTTACCAGAGGATATTTTTTCTTTTTTTTTTTCAAGGTAAAACTATTGTACATCTTTTTTATTCAGAAAAAGTCTATCCTAACATGAAATACAAACTCTAAATACCCCAAACAATCTCAAAAAAGAACAAAGCTAGAAGATGTACCTTTTCTAATTTTAAACCTTATAGAGCTACAACAATTGAAACAGTGTAGAAATAGGTAATACATACCAGAACCAGAGCAAAAAGATTTTCCATCCAGCAGACAACTAAGCAAACAAGAATATATCCATGTGTTAATAGATTAAAATTTTTGGAGATTCTTTCTAAATTGTATTTCTAAATTGTATTGTTTGCTTTTATTGTTGCTAATTTTTAGGATTTCTATTTGGAATATAAATACACCTTCAGATATAGCATTTGGAAATATTTTATTCCATTCCATCAGTAACTTTTAACTCTGTTTACATTGTCTTTAGATGTACAATATTTTTTTTATTTTTTAGGAAGTTTATTTATTCTTTTGTTGCCTGTGCCTTTGAAATCATATCCAAGAGATCACTGCCAATTTTAATGTTGTGAAGTGTTATGACCCAGGTTTTTTTCTAAATGTTTATAGTCTTAAGATTTACATTTAGGTCTTTTATCTATTTTGAGTTAATATTTGTATATGGTGTTAGGTAAGGGTCCAATTTTATTCTTTTTCATGTAATTATTATTTTTCAACAACATGTAGTGAAAATATTATTATTTCCTTTACCAAATGTTCTTGGAAACTTTGTCAAAAGTATCTTGACCATATTTATTTCTAGGCTTTTTATTTTACTCTACTCGCTGGCTTTTGATCCAGTCTCTGTGTGATCTCTTCTCTAACCTCTGACTGCTTTGTGCAGAGGGCATCTAATATAGACTTTGCAGGCCCCCTGTGACTTTGTTTAGGTACTGCACCTTGAGCACTTTTCTTGTGTCACTGTAAGTTCTCTTCTAGCCTAGCCTGCAGGATACCATCTCTGGTCACACAGGATTACCTGGCTGCTGTGGTCCATACTACTGGAAGACTTGCTGTGCTGCTGAATCCTTCAGCTTTCCTATGCCAGGTCTCTGAAGGGGCTGTTACTGCAGGTGCAGCCTTTGGTGAGCACATGATAATTTGGCTTAGGCATCGCTCACCATTTATGCTGTTGGAGATCTGTGGCTACTTTCAAACCCTTAGATTATTTATCTGGAGCCCTTGAGGCTGCCCCACCAGCATTCATAGATTGGGTCTGCAGCCCACAGCTGCTATGGTGCCAGCGGCTGGTCCTCAGCAAGTCAGTCATGTGCTCGGGCTTTTTGCAGTGGATCATGCAGTTCAGAGTTATTGGATTCCTTTAGCTATAAGTCCTGTTTATGTTTTGGTTTCTGAGCTGTATTTATTTTGCTCGTATAGACACTGCCTTCTTGGTAGTTGAATGTTTTTCTGTTTCAGTTACCAGGATATGCTGCATCCCGTGTTCACCATTTTGAAAAAAACCCAAACATAGAATAGTTTTTATAAACATTTATTATCTTCCATCCTGCTCAACCTATAGTCCTTCTATCTCCCTCTGACCTAATTCAGGTGCAGGCCCACCCATTATCTCTGAGGTACAAGCCTTTTTTCTAAGCAAGATGTGTTACTTGGTTAAGAAAGTCAGGGGTCACATGGTATATGTCCTTTTTGACGAAGACCTGTACAATACCTCCACGTCCTTGAGAAGTTTTAGGCTTTTTTTTTAATCTCCAATCTCTATCTGCTATAAGTCATTTATTTGATAAACTCAGCTTTAGAGTATGAAGGTCCTGGACTACAACTATTTTGTGTACTTGGTAATAAATATAGTGTTCTCTTAACATTCCAAGTTTAGCTGGGCTAACAGCTAACTCTTAGGTGACCAAGGTCAATATTGGTTATAGCTCTTGGCTGACAGCTTAGAGGCAGAGAAAAGGATTTTATTGTTTTGCTTATTAATAATTAATAATTAATAAGTATGAAAGCTTATTAGTAATTAAAAAAACTCTTATTAACAATCAGTACAGGCTCCAAACCCATCAATACCAAAGCAATTTACCAGTACTGGCACAGTTTTTCCAAACTTTTCGACAGAAAAGACAAAAATAACCAAGAAAAGAAGGTGATTAACTTTATGGGAAATCTAAACTAATTACAAACTAAAACATTCATGGGATGTCCTTTATGTTATCAATAAGCAAAACATAAGAACTCTAACAATATCTAATATTAGCAAAAGCTTAAAGCATAGCAATTCTCACTCCTTGCTGGTAGGAGTAAAAATGGGTATTGCCACTCAAGGACACAATTTGTCCCTAGGCTATAAAACTGAACACACATGGGCCTTTGAACTGGCAAACCCACTCCTGGATGTGTCTGAGAGCACTCTTGCTTCTGTGGCATGCTGGACATGAAGTTAACATGTATATATTCATGTTATTGTGCTATATCTTTGTCATCTATAATACCACTGGAAATGATCCAAATTTTCATTAACTATGGAGTGATTTAACTAGCTATCATATATATGCATAATGAAAAGCTATAGCAAATGATAAGACAAGAAAAGGGGACAAATTGGCAACTACATATATAGCTCAATAATTAGAGAGAGGCAAGATAGGTTTTTCTTAAAAGGGGGATACGCACCTGGAGTGGTGGCACACAGTTTTAATCCCTGCGCTTGGGAGATGGAGACAGGAGGATCACGCAGGTTTGAAGCCAGCCATGCTGGCTTAAGAGACCCTGTTTCCAAATAAAAAAGAAGTATAAAATAGGTCTGGGAGTGTAGCCCAGAGGTAGAAGGGCTTCTAGAAACCCCAGTACCACAAAAAGGGGGATACTCACACCAAAGTCAGAGTTCTCTAGCTCTTTTGGAAAGTGGGAGTGTGATCAGAAAAAGATTTCTGGGGAATAGAGGCTGTTGGCCATGATCTATTTCTTCAGCTGGTAGTTGATAAACAGCATATTGTTTTCCTCTAATTTAAACTGTGAATATATATTGTATATCCTGTATATGCAACAACATACATTTCACAATTTAAAGAGTTTGTTTTAAAGCATAATATATTACATTCAGCCAGAAAAGCTACTTCAATTGGTGTGTGTGTGTGTGTGTGTGTGTGTGTGTGTGTGTGTGTGCATGTGTGCATGTGTGTGAAGACTGGGGAATGAACCCAGGGCCCTCTACCAATGAAATATACCCACAACCCTGTTTGATTTTTAAATTTTGAAACAAAGTCTCACTAAGTTAGCTGTGCTTGCCTCAAACCTGAAATCATCCTGCTTTCTTCTTCCAAGTCCTGGGATTCCAGGTTAGCACCAACATGCCTAGCTTCATTGTTCATACTCTATCTTTCTCAGGTCCCTTCTCTCATATGTGATCATCAGATTCACATATATAGAAATAACATGTGTGTGTGTGTGTGTGTGTGTGTGTGTGTGTGTGTGTGTATAATCTAATATAGACACTATATAGTAAATACAATAAAATACTATTTTAAATATAAAAATATTATTTAACTAATTTATATTATTAATAGATAAACAATACATACAGACACATGATATAAACAACATTCTGTAAAACAGAAGACTTGCTACTCTTGTGTTCTGACTCACCTCAGTCACTTCTCCAGACTTAGGGAAGGCAGTACCCCCTTCACTCTGGACACTGGGCTGGGAGCCAGGGAGTGTGGCCTTGAGCCCCAGGGTTTCCCTGCTCAGTCACCCTTCATAGTTCCTCATATAGTCCTCTGTTTTTTCCATGTTTGAGCACTTGTTACAGTTAATGAGTAGTAACTGAAGTTGTTTGAAAGGAAATGTGAAGCCTCCTGCCAGGATTCTGAGAGATACACAGGACTTACTGAGAATTGCTTAAAGTGTTCAGATGGCCACAGACAATTCTGCAGCGCTCAACTCACAACTAATCAAGGGCATTGAGAAAAACAATTACTAAGTCAGACATTTGTACCTACTTCTTGGGCTCAAACACAATTATAATATTGTCTTAAAAAGATCAACTGTTTCCCCCAAATATTTTATTTACCCACAGACATTAAGCGTAATAAGCAGACACAGAAAAAAACTGAATACTCTTTATATGAGGAAACTCAAAAGTAGAATTCACAGTAACACAAGAGAGAAGTGTGTTTTCCTGAGGCTAGATGTTTTAAAGGGAAATGGAGACAATGATTAATGGGTCCAAACTTTCACAGGGAAAATTTTGGCTTTCTATTAGTTAGTAGGATAATATTGTAACCTAGCGAGTGAGAATAACTGTCCATAGCCAATTATTAGTCTGTCAAGCCACACTTTATTACAGGTTTGAACCTTGACCCAAGCGCATGTGTCTCCACACATGTGGCAAAGGCCCAGATTGCCCTTCAGGTGGGATTTTTATACAACATCTTTCAAGTCTGTTACATTATTGATGACGCCTTTTGAATTTACAGCTTCCATCCAATAAGGTAACTTGGACAACCGTTTTTGGGATAATAGGGTAGGGTTAGGGGGTATCTACTATTTTTTTGCAAAGTCATTCTTATTACATCAGCCTTGACTTCTAACATTTACCACTCTATACCTTAAAGCAATTACACAAAGAACACAGATGTTCTGGAAGATAACAGGGTCACAAGAGAGAAGGTCACTTGAGAGAGAGTCTCTTATCTAAGGTATGTGACTGGTTGGGCAGATGCTCTCAGGTAGGGCAGATGCCCTTACCTTTTCCAGGAATTCTCCTGTAAGCCTTTTCCCACTTAGATGCCTGCCTGCCACTTATAATTATTACACACAATATTATTGATCTTACTAATGATTATAACAATTTTTTTATTAGCAAAACTTAAACTAAGCCTTAATACCTAACTTAAAACACTTAAAGCAAGGCACAACATTATAGGTGATGTATTGGGTAATTTTTTTTGTGTGTGGTGCTGGGGGTTGTGCCAGTATGGGGAATGGCCTAGGAAGATTTGGGAAAGCTCTGATTATTAATATATGTCAAAAGAAAATAATTGGTATATTTCAAAATAGTTGTGCCAAAATGGAGGCAGACATGGATAAAGAAAGGACTTGGTTTCTGCCTAAAAACAGGCAGCTATTCCAATGTAAATCAACCTAGCTCAAAGTAATTAACAAGTCAATAGAGGAGAGCTAGGGCTTCCTCTTTCTAAAGACAGATCTACATTATGGTCTAGGGGGGATGGGGCAGGGTTTGACATTGCCCTGTTGCGGGGGATAAGTTGGGGGGGGAGGTGTGTGTGGTGTGAAATAACCCCCCCACCACCAGACACACAGAGACAAACAGAAAAACCGTGGATTCTTGTCCTAAGCTAAGAATAAGTATTCATCGCTTGGACAGCTGCTGCAGATTTAAAGAAGTTTATTAGAAGGTAGAAATATAGAGGTAGTTACAGCCCTGTGCCGGAGCAGGCACAGGGGGGCAATTCGAATGAAAATGCCAAAGACCTCCAGTTTACTGATTTTTTATCCTGTCTAAGTCCGAGGAAGGTCCTTTGATCTGTAGATATGCTAGCCCTATCTCTAGTGTGAAATTGTTTCTCTCAGGCATCTGGGATTTCTTCAGATTTCCCTTAGGCCATTTGTTTCTCTCAGGCATCTGGGATTTCTTCAGATTTCCCTTAGGCCATTTCTTTCTCTTTCAGAAATGTAAAGGAGCCTCTCAGGCTTTCTTTCCTTCCCTTTAGAAATGTAAATTACAAGTCCCTCCTTTCTGCTAGCCCTGGCCTTCTTAGTATAAAGGATATATTTTTAAAATTGGAACTCTTTTCCCAATACTTATACCTTAATACATTTCAAACCCTCTTCCCAATACCAGTACACCCTCCATGAAAGGAGACACCTCACCACACCTTGCTAGGGGAGGTACCTTACAGGGATGTTCACTACATCAGAATCATGCAAACAAGATGGAGGTTATGGGTATAAAAAAGGCCAAGTCCACGTGTAAGCCCTATGGTGTACTCATTCGAGTCATCCCCTCATGCCATCTTGGCATGGGGCTGTATTTCTATTTTCTGTATTTCTTTCTAATAAACTTCTTTAAATCTTCAGCAGCTGTCCAAGCAATGAATACTTATTCTTAGCTTAGGACAAGAAACCATGGTTTTTTATTTGTTTGTCTGTTTGTGTGGTGGTGGTGGGGGAATTACTTCTCCCCACGCACACACCATGCACATTTCACCCCGCAACATATTCTTTAACAGGAGTGGAACCCAGGGGCTTTTTGTATACCCGGGCTACTCCCAGACCTATTTTATACTTTATTTTGGAATCAGGGATTTACTAAGTTGCTTAGAGCCTCACTAAGTAGCAGAGGCCGGCTTCGAACCTATGCAATCCTCCTGTCTCAGCTTCCCAATTGCTGGGATTACAAACATGTGGCACCATGCCCAGCTATGTATCGGGTATTCTATATTTTTTATTTTTATTTTTTAAATATCTAGAAAAAAGGATATTGAATGTTTCACCTCAAGGAAATAATAAATGTTTGAGGAAATAGATATGCTTTTCTTTTCTTTTCTTTTCTCTTCTTTTCTTTTCTTTTCTTTTGTGGTACTGGGGATGGAACCCAGGGGCAGTCTACTTTTGAGTGACACTCCCAGCACTATATTTTATTCTTTATTTGAAGACAGAGTCTCACTGAGTTGTGCAAGCCTCACTAAGTAGCTGAGACTGGCTGCAAACCTTAATCCTCTTGTTTCAGCCTCCCAAATGCTGGGATTACAAGTATGCACCACCACACTCAGAAAAAGTTGAGTCTGGGGAGTGAAAGAAGGGGAAATTTCTGCTTCCCCACTCAGTCCAGAAAGCTGATGCTTAGCAGAGAAAAAAAATGCCTTGCAAGTACATGGGGTTAGCCCTTCCCCCTAGACAACCAAGAGATGGCACCAGTGGGGAGTCCCTTTCTAGTGTAAGCAGAGTATCAGCCTGATAAGAGGGATGAGAGAACTTAATTTAAATATTTTTCTGTTTTTTATAACTCAGGATATCTAGGTGTAATCCCACTTTTACTCCTCTCTGAAGTACTTGGCCAAATGGTGTTAGGTTACAAAGCCTCTGTTTATGGCTCAGGGGCTGGAAAGCCAGAATTAACTGCCTGGATATTGGCTAATTAAAGAGAGATGCACTCTTCTACCTATAAGCCTCTGGAATTTTTTTCTCTCTAAAATCTGGCTTTGGGGAATACTCTTCTAGGAAGGGAAAATTTTGGCCTTTTATTTTAGTAACTTTTGGGGTCTCCTACAATTAGAGTTAATATAAAATCATTTGAAATTTTTGTTTGCTAATTATGCCTCTCAATGAAGCTGGAAAAATAACCCTTCTATTAGTTTTGTGTCTTTCTATTTTGAATTCTGGCACCTGCAATACTCTGAGCCTTCTTGATCTTGAAAACATTATTTACTCTATCTGAGGGTTCCTGAGGGTATTTCTGAGCCAAATTACACTTAGCAAGGAAAGTGTATGGGATCTTTGCATCTCATTGATCATATGCAGGCTCCTTCTTAGCCTCTACAAGATCTGGGCCCTGTCTCCCCTGGCTGAGCCCCAGCTCCAGGACATGTAGAATAGATGCACAAACCCTTGTTCTCACCCAGGAGTGGAACAATTTCTAAAATCTCTTTGCCAGTAAATGTGCCTTGTCTTGTAAATTATTGGGTCATTAACCTTAACAATTGCAATGTGCTGTCTTTATCCAATTCAATTAAAGTGCAGACCAAGCTAGTACTTAAGAATACAGTTCAAGCAAAGGAATACACTATTATAGTAGTATATCTTCATAAGCTAAAGAACACAATTTATTCCCCCCTTGGAAAAGGAAACACTCCATGATAAACACAGGGCAGAGGAGAAACAGAAACAGTGATTCTAAGAATCATTTGAGTACCAAAGGAATAGGAATCTGAAGGCAAAAGCAAAAGCCACCTTGAGGCCCTTTCTCCCCTCCAGTGCTACTGGGAAATTTCTGGATAAAGCAAAAGGTACACAGAGCCTCTGGTGGCTAGAGTATAGATTTGTGAAATGGAAACGCTCAAATTGAACCACAGGGCAAAACAGTACATACTATAGAGAAAAACATTTGATGTCAACCAGTGGAAGTTCTGTCCCAGAACTGAATCTCTAGAGTCTGAAGGCATGGGTGGAGCAATCTAGGCAGGAAGGGACCTAGGGAGGCTGGGGACTGGCAAATGGCCCTGGGTACAGAAGCTCTCCAGAATCCACTCCTCTTTCCTCTTTGGCCACCAGAAACTCCTTTAGAGCAGCCATCCCTGTGGTCTCTAGTACTTCCTAAGGAGAGCCTTAAAGCCAAGCTGTCACTCAAGATGCCCTGAGAGTAAACAGTCCTGCAAAGCACACCCTTCCAGGTTTCTTTGTTTATCTTCTGGTGGTAATAAGAGTAATTGCCTTAGTAGCTGCTCATGAAGATTCCCTGAGGCTCTGAATGCAAATTTTGAGCTCAGTGTTTAAACATGCAATAAAGGTGAGCTGTTTTGTAAACACTGACATATTATTTAATATTTTCTCCAACCTATTCTATACCTGGGCAAGTGGCTTGTCTTTATAAATGTTGGTCCATGCTGGCAAGCAGAGGAAAAAGGGTGACCTTCATTCATTTCAAGGCATCACACATGAGCAGGTAGCTTCACAGATCATTGTCAAAACCTGAGAAACACAGTAGGGGAATATATATAATTTGTGGAGATGATATTGTTATGGTGGATGAACTATTACAGTGGCAAAAGTGTTCTGAGGATCCTATTGGGCTCCTGGAACTGTAATAGTGAGAGATGTAGAAGTAGGTTCTTGTTCTGAGCTAGGTGTAAAAAACACTAGCCCAAACTCTTGCTGTAAACAAGTTTATTATTACAAAGATGGAAAGATAGAACAAAGTTTAGAGTAAAGCACTATGCCATATGGGGTGACATAGTGGGTTAACTTGAAAAGAAGTCACTAGACTTCTGGACCCAGAGCATTTTATACCAATAACATTCTGACTCAACTAAATCTGCCCCCTCTGGGGCAAATCTTTTGATATGAGGATTCTTCCTGTAGGTCTGTCCTATCTCTGGTCCAGACCCCAAGCCTTTTGTCACACCCAAAAATGTGTTAATTGATCATTAGAGTCTGGTATCTGTAGAAGGCTTATGGCATCCTCCCTTGATTATCAGAGTCTGTGATCCCTTGAAGATTTATGGCATCCTCCCACATCCTTGGGAAATCTTATCTTTACAATAAAAAAGGGCCCTGGGACAACCTCTGTTGTCTTTATAATCACCCTTGGTGCCTGGAATTCTTTAGCCCTTTCTCTGAAGCTCCTGGCTTTTTTTACAAGTGAAGTTATTTTCAGATATATTTTGAAAATTGAAAATATTTTCCAATATTGGTACATTAGTACATTTTGAAGCCTCTTCCAAATACTGATAGATACAAACATTATTTTTATGATATTAGGATTTTAAGGCTAGTAAACATTTTCTATAAAAATTCAGAGAGTAATCCCAGTTCTTGGGAAGCTGAGACAGGAGGATCACAAGTTTGAGGCCAGTTTTGGCAAATTAATGAGACCATCAGCAACTTAGTCAGACTGTTAAAAAAAAAATAAAAGAAGTCAGGAGTTGCAGCTAAGCCTGTTATAGTAGTATTGGGAGGCAAAAACAGGAGAATCTCAGGCCTATTCCCAGCCTCCCCAACTAAATGAGGCTGTTTCAAAATTTAAAAAAAAAATAGGCATAAGGTTGTAGCTCAGAGGCAGAATGTCCCTGGGTTCAATCCCTAGTACCATAAAAAATAAAAGGGAAAGAGAGAGATAGAGATAGAGATAGAGATAGAGATAGAGATAGAGAGAGAGAGAGAGGAAGAAAGAAAGAAAGAAAGGAAGAAAGAAAGAAAGAAAGAAAGAAAGAAAGAAAGAAAGAAAGAAGAAAGAAAGAAAGGCTGGGGGTATAATTCAGGGAGAATGCCCCTGGCTTCAATTCCAAGCACCAAAAGGTAAAATAAGCCAAAGAGTAAATATTTTTTGCTTTAGAAAACATGGTCTTAGATGCAAGCTTTTGACTGTTATCATAGAAACCAGCCAGGTACAATAGAATTATGAACGGGCATGACCGTGTCCTTAAGACTATTCACAAAAGTGGTGGTAGGCTAGATGTGAACCACATGCTAGTTTGCTGACCTCTGTTTTAGACCAGCACCCAGAAGTTTCAGGTTTAGTTCTGGTGACAGAATCTTTCTGCCCTCCTGTGGCTTCAATGTTTCTATTTCAGAATTTATGTGCTGGGAATGTAATCCCCAAAGTCATATGTGAAGAGGATATAGAAGTAGAGCCTTTCAAAGTTAACTGTCTTTTGGAAGGACAGAGGAGGCCATGAAGGTGGCCCCATGGTGACAATAGTGGCTTTAAGAAAAGAAGCTAGTCTAGCTCTCTCTTGTCATGTGCTCTGTCAAGGGCAAGAAAGTAATATATGCCATGTTGCCAGACTTCCCAGCCTCTAGATCACAAGCCAAACAATCCCATTTTTATAATTTGCCAATCTGTGGTGTTCACTTATAGCAACAGAAGGCATATTAATAAATTCCTCTTATTTTATTATCTTTTTACCATGCTTAAAGCCATATTTCAATACATATTTATATGCACAAGCATGTATGGAATATTTAAAATTAAATTAATATAAATGCTTGGGACACATTCTAAAGAACACAAAGGAAATCAGAAAGTCACCTAAATACCAGGTATTTTGTTAAATAATGTTTTTTCCCATAGAATATTTTTATTTGGAGCAAGGTACTGGCATCAATATCTGGGAAGGGCCTTCTAACTGCAGTATAACACTATGGAGAAAGTGATAAGGCTTCAGCTCTCTGACCTTCAGCTACCTTCTAAGTTAAATAAGATTCTAGTGGTATCTATTGCATGAGAATTTAAAGTGGAAGCATATAAACTAATATAAAACAACTATTCCAGTGCTGAGGGAATAAAAAAAAAACACATGGATTTTCACCATCAACATGGCCTCTCAGCATATAGAGACCATCTAGAGGGCAGGAGACCTTTTTCTTTCATTACTAGTGATTGAACCCAGGGGCATTCTACCTCTGAGATACATTCCCAGCCCTAATTTTTATTCTTTGTTTTTAAACAGGTTCTCACTGATTTGAAAAGAGTCTCACTAAGTAGATGAGGCTGTCCACAAACCTCAATCCTCTGGTATCAGCTTCCAAAATGCTGGGATTACAAGCATGTGCACCATGCCCAGGTAGGAGACCTTCTTACAATAAAAAACATAAGTCAACATCTGTGGAGAGAGCACTGTCAGAGGAAAGTACCTAGGTTTACTCTGAATGGGAAAGTAGACTTGGGGACTGTTATAGTTTGAATATGATGTGTACCCTGAAAGACTTTTATCTTGGCAAAATAAAAATGTTCAGAAGTGAGATAATTAAATCAGGATTCTACTTTATCCATGGATTAATCCGTTGATGGTTAATAATTTGAATGAACTTACTGAGTTATAACTATAGGTAGGGAGGGTGTGGCTGGGGTATGGCCTTGTGAGAATATCTTCCCAAAGTCACCGCTCCTACTCACTTCTGGATACACAAGCTGAGCAGCTTTTCTCTACCATGCCCTGATACCATAATGGTTATGCTCTGGAGACAGCTAACCATGGACTAAATCTATGAAACTCTGAGTCCAAAATAAAACTTTCCTCCTCTAAATTGTTGTGATCAAATATTTGGTCATAGCAACCAAAAAGGCTACCTCAAAGGGGGCTTATAATTCTGAAAAATAATCCCCAGATAAGAATGATTGAACAAATTCATTCTATGGCTTACAAATTGGAGACCAGTGAATACAATAGTTGGGCTGAGTTTAATAAACACTATATTTGGAATGTTTGTACTTAAATTTATTTGAGCCATGACCTCTTAGATAAACATAGCTTACTGTTGTCTTCATAGAAAGAAGCTACATGCTGTCATATTATCTTCATGGCCATAAGGGATTCAAGTGCCTGTTCTTGTGACCTCAACTCTTGATACCAGGTTTTACTATGACACTATGACAACCCCTACTTTATGTGTCATGATCTCATTGCCACCAGTCTGTCAAGAGGAAGAGCCCTTATCTTTGCAAAAACTTATGGCTAGTTCCCAGAATAAATGTCACCCAAATGAAACAGGTTAACTGAGAAATGAGATATCAGCTTTCTGCCTTGCTGGTACCTGCCAAATATAATATCTAAAAGCTGGGACTCTGATTACACACACACATGAAATACTTCTTCAGTAGCATTCATTTATTTTGAAAAGTACTGCTCACTATTAGGAATTCAGAAGTCTCTGAGGATGAACAGGTAGTTTATAAGTGAAATCGTCACCTGCAGGGTGAAGCTTCTCTGAACTAAACAGCAACCTAACTTGAGCAACAGCTTAGGTTAGAACAGAGGTTTCCACTTCCAGAATCAGGATCACAGAGGCAGGTGAATGAGACAAGGCTGGCTGGAAGTTTGGGTAAATCTCCTGCCATGTGATTTTCTTTGCATTGCTCACGAAACTCTAATAATTCTGAGCAGATGGCACAGCATTTCATGCCACCATTACATCGAGGAAATTTTTTTGGTAGTACTGGGGTTCCTGGAAACCCCTCTTCCTCTGGGCTACACTCCCAGACCTATTTTTATATTTTTTTATTTGGAAACAGGGTCTCTTAAGCCGGCGTAGCTGACTTCAAACCTGCTCAATACTCCTGTATCCACCTCTCAATGTTTCTCTAGCCTTCATGGAAAGAATGTAGCAACATTAGAAGCGGGGTTTGGTTGCTAAGGTTGGTTGTAATTCCATCAGTAGATGTATACATTGTGATGAATTCATCTAGGTGGTAATCCAGGCTGACGGAGCATGGCTGGAGAGGCATATTTCCGGGTCTGCATGAGGGTGAAATTATACTATGGTTTTGATTTGTATTTTATATAACCAATGATGTTGAGTGTTATTTTTGTGCTTATTAGCCATTATACATCATATTGGAAGAACCCTCTATTTATAATTTACTCATGATTTAATCTTTCTACTAAGTACAATTTATCAAGACATAGATATTGTAAGTAACAGAGGAAAGAGGAGAGAGAGAGAGAGGGAGAGAGAGAGAGAGAATGAATTACAGAAGGAATATCTGAACATATAGTGGCTGATATTTTTCTCAGAGCTGATTTAAAAAGAAAAAAATAAAAACTTCCGGGAAGATGGCGACCGAGAAAAGCGGGGCTTAAAAGCCCCACTAACAACCAATCTCCATTACCACAAAATCAGCACCTTTCATAGCCAGAAAACACCATCACCAGAGAAACAAAAAAATCACCAGGCTCCAGAGAGAAGGCGGACTGAGAACAGAGCTGAGAGCCACAGAGAAGATACACCGGCCTCATGCCCGAGGATGCGGCAGCAGCACCATACTGCCGGAGGCAGTGGCGAATTCACCGGACGGCCATAGCAAGCTGAGGTGAGCCGCTGCGAAACAGCCAGGAGGGATCTTTCTGCGCAGGGAGCATCTAAAGCTCCCAGTGCCTGAGCTCAGCACACGCTGCAGGGACTCAGAATGGAACTCAAAACCAGAGAAGAAAAAATACGCCAGCCTCATGGCCGAGGGCGTGGCAGTGGCGCCATATTGTCACCAGCGGCAGCAGCAGTGAATTCACCGAGACCAGTACAGCTACATCTGCGTACTCAAGAACAGTGAGTCAAATTGCGGGCCACAGAGGAGAAATCCCAGTACTGTACTCACTGGGACTTCACCCAGTGGGGGAGAGGCGGTGGCAGAGATATCACACCATAGGAGAATGTGCAACCTGGCACCCCCCCATAGTCTAAAGCAGCCTCTATCGACTCCCTGGGTCGGAGACTCTGTGATACAACCCAGTAAGGAGTAGTGGGGTCAGAGATACTACAGACTCGAGATCCAGAGCACCTTAAGTGAAGTCATAGTGACCCAAGGGAAGAACCCAGAGAAGGCACAAACTTCTGAAATCATGGGAAAGAGGAATAACACTGGAGCAATGAATGCCCACAACCCCACAACATCAGAACCCGATAAAACAGAAAATCAGAGATTTCTAGAAGATCAAATCAGGAAAATAACTGTAGAAATAATAGAGGTGCTTCAAAAAGAATTCAGAGAGAATCAAAAAGAGATAAAGGATGCAATTAATGAAGTAAAGGCCTCAATTCAAAGCATGAACAACCGATTAGACCACATGGAGAACAGAATCTCACTCTTAGAAGATGATCATTCCAAAAATGAACACATAGTTTCTAATCTAGAAAAAAAAATTCGACAGCAGGAATCTGACATTGAAGAAATATGGGCCCATTTTAAGAGAGCTAACCTAAGAATAATTGAAACAGAGGAGGAAAAAGAAGGTGAAACAAAAGGGATAAGTAATATCTTCAAAGAAATAATAGCAGAAAATTTTCCAAACATAGAGCAAGAGGTCAATACACAGGTCCAGGAAACTTATAGAACTCCCGTTAGAGAGGATCAGAGAAGAGGATCCCCACGCCACATAATTGTCAAAATGACCAATGTGGAAGTCAAGCAGAGAATCTTAAAGCCAACAGAAGCATAGGGCCAAGTGACATTCAGAGGCAAACCAATTAGAATCACTCCAGACTTCCCAAACCAAGTCATGAGAGCCAGAAGGGCTTGGAGTAACATATTCCAAACTCTGAAAGAAAACAACTTCCAGCCAAAAATTTCCTACCCAGCAAAACTTTCTATCAAATTAGATGGAAAAATAAGAAGCTTCCATGACAAACAGAAACTGAAGGAATCTATGTCTTCAAAACCAGTGCTAGAGAAAATACTCAAAGAAATTAACTACAAAGAAGAAATAGGTAACACACACCAGAACCAGAGAAACAGGATTTTCCATCCAACAGACAACTAAGATTAGTTATCTGTGGAGATTCATTATTTATGTTAGTCTTTTACCTTTCTCTAAATTGTATTGTTTGCCTTTATTGTTGTTAATTTTTAGGATTTCTAGTAGGAATACTAATATACCTTCAGATATAGCATTTAGAAATATTTTATCCCATTCTATCAGTAACTTTTAACTCTGTTCACATTGTCTTTGGATATACAATATTTTTTTAGGGAGTTTGTATACTCTTCTGTTGCCTGTGCCATTGAAATCATATCCAAGAAATCACTGCCAATTTCATTGTTGCAAGGTTTTATGACCCAGATTTTCTCCTAAAAGTTTATAGTCTTAAGATTTATATTTCGGTCTTTTATCTATTTTGAGTTAATATTTGTATATGGGATTAGGTAAGGGTCCAATTTTATTCTTTTCCATGTAAGTATTATTTTTCAACAACATTTAGTTAAAAGATTATTATTTCCACCACCAAATATTCGTGGAAACCTTGTCAAAAATAACGACAATATATGGAAGAATGTATCTCTAGGCTTTTATTTAACTCCAATGTTTTATATATCTGCCTTTAGAACAGTACTACACTGTTTGAATTATTATAGCTTTATATGGTTTGAAATCAGAAAATATATATCTTCTAGCTTTGTTCTTTTTCAAGATCGTTTTGGGTATCTAGAGTCCATATTCCATATTAGGATAGATTTTTTTTCTGAAAAATAAATATATAAATATATGATGGTTTTACCTAAAAAATAGAAAAAAATATTATCTGGTAAGAAAGAAAGCAAAAAGAAATATTGAAATGTTTTCATGTAATTTTAATTTTTCAACATTATTTAGTTAAAAGATTATTATTTCCTCCACCAAATGTTCGTGGAAACCTTGTCAAATATAACTTGACAATATATGGAAGAATTTAGCTATAGGCTTTTATTTAGCTCCAATAGTTTATATATCTGCCTTTAGAACAGTACTACACTGTTTCAATTATTGTAGCTTTATATGATTTGAAATCAGAAAATATACATCTCCTGACTTTGTTCTTTTTCGAGATCGTTTTGGGTATCTATAATCCATATTCCATATTAGGATATATTTTTTTCTGAAAAATAAATATATAAATATATGATAGTTTCACCTAAAAAAAAAAGAAAAAAGTATTCTCTGGTAAGAAAGAAAGCAAAAAGATATATTGAAATATTATCTTTATGTTATCAAAAGCTTGGTATCAGACAAATGAAACTGTTATGTGAGATTATCATTTTTAATTTTGGATAAATTTCTATAATACTAGATGTCAACCACTAAGCCAAGCATGGGAAGGAGGGATGGGGAGGGAATGGGGTGGGGATCGGGTGGGGGTTGACTGGTGATGTGTGCATGTATGTCTACAAAAGTTTTCTTTGTATCCCACTATGATGTATGAATACAGCGCACCAATAAAAAATTAAATAATAAATAAAAAATAAATAAATAAAAATAAAAAAGAAAAAGAAAAAAATAGCTGTAACAGATGACTGGATACAGAAAATGTGGTATATACACACAATGAAGTTTTACTCAGCCATAATGAAATAATTTTTAGGAAAGTAGTTGGAAATAGAGAATATTATGCTAAATGAGATTAGCTTATTTTAGAAAGTCAAAGGTTGTATATTTTATATATGGAAGATAGAAAATAGGTAATGAAAGAGATTTCAGATAAGGAGGAGAGAATGGATGGGAGCCAGAGGAGACAGTTGGGGAGGGGAAAAGAAGAATGGAAGAAAGAGATAGCTCAAATAATATTTTGTTCATATATGAGGGGATTCCCATCAAAGTAGCAGAGTGGGGTGTGATGCAAAGAGAAATACTTTAAATTATGTGTACATGTATCAATATGATGTATAATTAATTATAATACACCAGTAAAATTATGAAGGAGGGGGGGAGGAGAAGAAAACACATGAATCTAAGTAGGACAGAGTCAAAGACATGTATACCAAAATGAGAGTGATTAGACATGAAGAGATGCACAGAGGTTATATAAAAGTTTAGACAGAGATTTGAGTGTGGTGGCCATGAGCCAAACAACACCAAAGAATTATGGGTAGCAACCAGAAGCTAAAAGAGGCAGGAAACAAATTCCCTTAGAGCCTCCTAAATCAAACCTTGATCACATCTTGATTTCAGAACTCTGACCTCCAAAAGCATGAAAGAAAAAAAAAATACTGTTTTAAGACCAGGTGGTGGTAATCTGTTTCCCTGGACAATGCAGCATCCCAAAGTCTTCATTTTCTGACACTGCTTTCCACATGAAGGTGGTTTCTTTAAAGAGAACTCCTGAGATCTCTTCTGCCCTCCTCCTGGGAAACATCTTTGAGTCCTTTCCCCATATCTAGAAGGGAAAGTGGTGTTCTATCAGAGTAATACCCTTGTTTTATTATCAGAGTGCTGGGTTAAGGTGGTGGTCTCTGGTCCTCTTGACCAGCACCTTCTACTTCTCCATAATCTTTATAATATGGAGCTGGTGTATAGATAAGGGAGGAGAGAGAAATCCCTGACTCAAGTGTCAGAGACTATCACTTTTATTACCAAGACTTAATAAATTTTCTTGCATAAATATTTCTTTCCTATTTTCTGGGTGTTCTTAGCAAAATATTCAATGAATTTAAATGGTTTTGTTTATTTATTTACTTATTATTTATTCATACTGGAGATCAAACCCAAAGGCATTCAATCTCTGAGCTATTCCCTCATCCCTTTGTTT
The DNA here is from genome assembly GCF_963383645.1 of Muscardinus avellanarius. NCBI lineage: Eukaryota > Metazoa > Chordata > Mammalia > Rodentia > Gliridae > Muscardinus > Muscardinus avellanarius. The sequence continues at coordinate 32,904,821 of NC_137804.1, read as the reverse complement.
TACTTTTAAATATGTCTAAGTTGCAGAAATTCTTGCTAAATTTTTGAAGCTGGTCTGGAACCTTGGGTCCTCCTATCTCAGCCTCCCAAATACTAGGATTATAGGTGTGTGCTACTATACTCAGAGGTTTTTATTTATTTAGTTTTTAGTTTCATATAGTAGCACTTTATTAATTCATAAATATGGAATACCAAAGTTATTTATTTTTAATACATTTTTATTGGTGCATTGTAGTCATACATCTTAATGAGATAAAAAATCTTGTGGAAATATACATGCATACATCACCCAATCAGAGCTTACCCAATCCCTAAACCCTTCCCTCCTCCTCCCTCCTTCCCATGCTTGGTTTCCTGAATAACTTTGATAAGTTTAAGCACATCGTGTGCATTAATTTTTCCTCCTCCTCCCTCATCCCCTCAGGTATGTCACCTTAATTGCTCCTCTATAGTATATCATCTTCATGTATAGTTCCTCCTGTTACCTATTTCTCCCTAGTTTTCATACATTGGAAAAAGCATCCTATTTCTTATTTTTTCTGACATTTCACTGTAAATGCCATAATTTTGTTCTCCCTTATGGGTGGAAAAAAATTCGATTGTGTACACATCCCATAGTTTTTTAATCCACTCATCCATTGAAGGACATCTTGGCTGATTCCACAGTTTGGCAATGGTGAACTGTGCAGCTATAAACATGGTTGCTCATGCATTAGTTTGGTATTGTGGTTTTCATTCTTTCTGGTAGATTCCCAGAGGTGGTATTGCTGGATCATATGGTAAGATCATTTTCCTTCTGGGGATCTTTCATACTGTTTTCAAAAGTAGTTGCACCTACTTCCAATCTTATCCACAATGTATTAGAGGTTCTATTTCTTCACATTTGATCAATTAAAGTTTCTTTCTTTTTTGGAACTCCTTCACACTTGTCTCTACTTACTGAAATCCTGAAAGCCAGAAGGTGAGTAACTTTGACAAGATGATCCACTCACAACCAATTTTTTTTTAAATAGATATCACTTGGATCTAGGAATCAGCCGAGAGATGAGGTGAGGCAGCAGCAGCTTCTAGTGCTTCCTGACCACATGGTTGAAGGGACCCACTGGGCCTTTGCTGTGGAGTGGGTCCCGGTCCAAACCCTGCTGCAACAGAGGCTCAGCCTCACTAGCTCCAGACCTGGCCTCACACCATGGCAGGCTCTGGGCCCGGCCACACTGGCTCCAGACTCAGCCTCGCTGTGTGGCAGGCTCTGGGCCCAGCCTTGCTGGCTCCAGACCTTGCCTTGGTTTGGGGCCTGGCCTTTCTGGCTTCAGACCCAGCACCAGCTCACAGCAGGCTGTGGGCCCCATCACTGTGGGCAGGACGTCTACAAAGGTTCCCATTTTTCCTTCCATAATGTTTTTTCTTTTTTAGCAGGATTTGCTGCTCCAAACATACCTCTGACCCCAGCATAGCGCAGAGGTGCATGGCGGCCATGAGTGCTGAGGTCTCCCAGGACACCTGGTGCAGCAAGCTGGCCTGGCTATATGGACAGGGCTCCCTTCAACTTGCCCCAGACATTTTTCTTACATAGTATGTTGTCCAGAATTCCTGAGCATGTGCAGCAGGAGCAGTCTTACTTTCAGGGAGAGTTCTTCAAAATTTCAAGTGGAATTGGATCGCATATGTCTGCCTCTCCCAAATACTGGCCTCTGCTACTGCCATCTTGATCCATCTCCATGAAACTTTTTTTTTTTAATATAGAGTATGTTTTCTAGAATTACTGACCATGTGTGGCAGGAGCAGTCTATTTTGGGGGATATTTCTTCAAAAATTCAAGGTGGTTTGGATTGGATCTGTCTGCCTCTCCTGAATATTGACTGCTACTGCTGCCACCTTGTCTCTCTTAGAGTGTTTTGTTATTAAAAATTCTTGTGCATATGTGGCAATAGCAGTCTACTTTTTATCTCTTCTAGGATGTTCCTCCAAAAATTACTTTTCTTGCATGGAAGGCACCACGCTTTCATCTTGCCTCTATTTATGCCATTTTCCACTCCCTCTCCTATATTTTAGATAGGAAGTCATGACAGAAAATGTCTCAGTATGTTACCCCCATTAGCTATTGAACCAAAATCTGTTGCCCAGGGTTTCTCAGAGGAATGCATGTCCAATTTGGCTGCTGCCAACTGTCACCTCTGTGGCCACAGTTGCTGCTGTGGCCACAGTGGCCACCATATTCCTCCCTCTTTGATATTTTTAAATAAATATTAAAAGTTCAGAGTAGAACCAAATGATTCTGTATGCCTCTTCTGAATACTGGCTGCAGCTGCCACCATCTTGGTTCTAGTCTCAAGCATTTTTCTTACATAGTATGTTGTCTAGAGTTCCTGAGCATATGGAGTAGTAGCAGTCTCTTTTCAGAGAGATTTCTTCAGTAGTTCAAGGTGGATTGGATTGGATCAGTCTGTGTCTCCTAAATACTGGCCACTGCCACCATCTTGGTCCATCTCTTCTCTCTTATATTTTAGGTAGAAAGTCATGGCTTAAAATGTCTCTGTGTGCTGTCCCAATCAGATATTGAACCAAAATCTGTTGTCCAGGGTTTATCAGAGGAATACATGTCCTGTACGGCCGCTGCCAGCTGTCACCTCTGAGGCTGTGTTTGCTGCTGCGGCTGCAGCCGCCCACCATCTTCCATGCCCCTCTAGAGCTTTTTATTTTTTAAAGTAATCTTTACAGTTCTGCTTGTTTTGTTGGTATAAGGTCTATAGAGCTCACATCATATTCCCAAAGACAATCCCACATTCCACCACCACCTTGGCCTCTCCTCCCTTCTTTCTATACATCCCAGGCTTATCACTGCACCAGAATCTTTGTACTTGCTAGTTCCTCAGCCCAAAAAGTTCTTTTTTTTTAAGTAGACACTGCTGAATGTCTACCAATTGTATATACTATATTTTATTTTATTTTATTTTATTTTATTTTTTTGGTGGTACTGGGGGTGGAACTCAGGGTCTTTTCTACCTCCAGGATATACTCCCAGACCTATTTTATATTTTATTGGAAACAGGGTCTCAATAAGTTGCTGAGAGCCTCACTAAGTAGCTGAGGCTGGCTTTGAACCTGTGCAATCCTCCTGTCTCATCCTCTCAAGCACTGGGATTACAAGTGTGCACCATCATGCCTGGCTTTATACTTCATTTTAAATAGTTGGGGAAATAAAAGCTCTAAAGAATATTTTATTTGTGAAATTTCTATGAACTACAAGTTCTACTATTCACAAATAAAGTTTTATTAGAACATGAGCATATCTTTTAATTTAATTTTTGTCTCTGCCTTTGAGCTTTGATTGCATAATCAAATGGCAGCTGAGAAATACACTTCTGCCCTCAAAAGGGACACAAGGAAGATGGAAGATACTGTGTCCTTGTTTCTTGTTTCACACAATGGATGAGCCTGAGTTGGGAAGCCCTAGTATGACATCAGATTAAGATTATTCACAATGTAGAAAACAATCAAGAATATGAAGAGAGTGCCTTCAGAAGAGTAGGAAAATCTTTGGTAGCTACTCCTCTGATAAAGAACTAATATCCAGAATATATAAAGAATTCAAAAATCTTAATACCACAAAAATTAAAAATGGGGAAGTAAACTGAACAGACAGTTCTCAAAGATGAAATACAAATGGCCAATGACTATTTGAAAAAATGATCAACATTATTAACAATCATGGAAATACAAACCAAGACTACACTTAAATTCCATCTAATTTCATTTAGAATGGCAATCATCAAACACACAAACAATAATAAATGTTGGTGAGGATGTGGAGAAATAGGAACTCTATATATTGTTGGTAAGATTGTAAATTAATATAACCACTATGGGGATCAGTGTGGAGGTTGCTCAAAAGACTAGGAATGGAATTACCATATAACACAACTGTTCTACTTCTTAATATTTTCCAAAAGAATTAAAGTCACAATTCTATACTAATAAATAATATACCGTGTTTTTGGCAGCACAATTCACAATAGCCAAATTATGCAACCAAACTATGTGTCCATCAACATATAAATGAATTAATACTGAAAATATGGTATATACACACATGGAGTTTTACTCAGTCATAACAAAAACATGCAAGAAAATGTATAGAACTTGAGAATATTATGCTATACGAGATTCGCCAAAGTCAGAAAGTCAAGGGTCATATGATTTTTCTCTTATGAGGAAACAAGAGAAAAGAATAGAAAATAAAAAAGACTTCTAATAAAGAAGGAGAGAAAGCAGTGGAGTAGGAGAAGGGTGTCTGTGGAGGGAAGAATAGGGGAGTAAAGAGGCTTGAGGAAGAAATGGATCAAATAACTTTATGTTCATATATGAAGTTGTCATTTAATCTCACTAACATATGCAGGGAAAGGAGAGGAGGTGGTTAAGATCTGGAGAGAAACTCACCAAGTGAAGCATGCATGTGTCAATGTATCACTTTGAGTCTACGATGTATAATTATAATGTTCCAATAAAATTATTTTTATAAAATAAATATATAACTATCAAAAATGGTAGAATACAGTTTCATAGTTTTTAGAACCATCAAATAATCCTTACAATTACTTATAATTATTATTATTAGGTAGATATTATTGCCCTCACATTATAGAACCACTGAAGTCCATTTTTTTCACTTAAGTGGAGTACTTTTAGCAAAATTTATGGCAATAAAATTATAACACAGAATATAGCCATAGCAAAGTGTTTACGACTATGAACTAGAAAATACTACTTAAAATCAACAAACACAAATTAGACTTTTTGTTTAACACCTATGATCCTAGAAGTGGGAAAAGGCAATACATTATGGTGAGTTTTCCCCAGCTCTATCCTTACTTCCAAGCATGGAAGTTCCACCTCCAGGAGGAAGCAGCTCACCAGATATTTTAGACAGTTCTCCTGTGGCAAGTCATGACTTCTGGCCATTACATGTGACTTGAGGCCTGCCTTGTTTTCCTCAAAGAGGCCATAAGGTCATCCCACTCCTCTCAGGGTCCAAGAATTGTGCAGAATACCTGCAGCAAATTTCCAATTTTTTATGATAAATTTTCTATAAGCTAACTAGTTACCATCTGCCTTGGGCTTGTTGATGGGATGTAGGTTTACTTGATTTTCCTTTGTGCAAAATGTTACCAATCTGTCTTCTGAATGGTCTCTGCTTTAAATGAAATTATTTTCTATGATGCAATTTCCTCATGCCAAACTTCTGTTGGTGTCCCAGAAAAGCTGTGTATGTAATAAATAATATATATCCCCTTGGGTCGATAGTCTCTGTAATCCTAATACCTTTTTCATAGCAACAATGGTATTTTATGTCTTTTTTATTTATAGTAAATTTGGAGAATGTTTTACAATGATCTTACCTAAAGTATATACTCTATGTGTGTTGCTGGATCCCTCAAATTTCCTTCAGGGATTCTGTGAACTCTTCAAAAAGAAGTGGAGAAGGAGCTCATAACTTGGTTTATGGTTACTGAAACAAACTTTCTAATCTGGGCATCATAGTACATGCCTGTAATCCCAGTATTTGGGAATCTGAGACTAGAGGATCACAGGTTCAAAGACAGGCTAAGTAATGTAGCAAAACTCTCAGCAACCTGATGAGACCTTGCTTCAAAAATGAAAAATAAAAAGGGCTAGGGGTGTACCTCAGAGAGAGAATGCCTCTAGGTACAATTCCCAGTACCATAAAAATAAAACAAAAGAAAAAATGATAAAAACTTTCTTGATGATGGAAATTTTTATACTTTTCACTAGCTATAAGTAGCTAAGAGTCATTGAAAGAAGCTAATGTAATTGAGAAAGTAAAATTTTAATTTTATTTGATACAGCCACATTTGGCTGGTGGTCTCTGTAGTGGGCAGCAAATATGAGGATGCTGATTTGCAACAGAGTCACTTCATATTAATAGCTGTGTTCCCCAGTGGGAGGTCCCAGAAAAGAACCTTAATAATATTCCTCAGCAATGTCTGGAAACCAGACAGTACTTATTAGTGATGATGAAAACAATAGTACAATTTGTATAAAGCATACACTAACCTCACTTCAATTTTTATAAAATTCCTATAAGTTAAGTCATGTACAAAATTTAGAGACTGAACAGTTACACTGCTTGATTAAATACTCAGAATCTGCCAGGTGTGGTGGCATATACCTGCAATTTCAGTACTTGAGAAGCTCAGACAGGAGGATAGCAGGTTTGAGACCAGCCTCAGCAGCTTAGAATCTCAGGAATGTAGGGAAACCCTGTTTCAAGACAAAAAATTTAAAAAGGGCTAGTGGTGTAGTTTGGAGGAAGAAGGTCCCTGGGCCAATCCCAGCATGGCACACACTCAGAACTTTTGAATTGAAGTCCAGTGTGCAGTCTGCTAGGCCCACTGCATGAGTGTTTCCCAACTTTACAAAGCCTGAAGAAACAAGGTTGTCCCAGGTAAAGATCAGAGAGCTACAGCCTAATCAGAAAGCAGGAAACCCAGCTTAGCTACAAGGCAGTGTTAGTAGGGAAGAGAGGCAAAAAAATGAAGGAAAGGCATGTGAGATCCTCAAGTCCTAAAAGGTGGGGCTAGACCGCACCACCACTGGCTCTGTGTGGGGCTGGCCTCAGGGATTCGAGCCAACTACCTGGACCCTCACAGCTATCCAGTGAAGGTTCATTTACCCCTTCATTCCCTGGATGGAAAAAGGGGATTCTCTGACAGTTTATTGCTTATGCTGTGACCTTTGCCAGGGTAATCAAGAGGGAAGCTAATGCAGTCTGCAATTCTCCTGGAATTCTCTCACACTCCCTCAACTAGCAAGCTGAGATCAGTGTGTTCAGGACTCACAGAAGTTGTTCACTATGTCATTAGGGAGTTATTTCTGGGGCACACTTGCTCCAGGGAGGGGAGGCTACAAATGTGGGGGCAAAGGCAGTGGGTTCTACAGGAAACAGGATGGAGAGATGTCTGGTGTTATTCTCATCAGGATTTCAGATCACAGAGTTCCCAAAGGAGAAGAATGCCACATCTGACCCACATACAACTCTCATGCTGATGAGACTGTGTCTAAAGTAGAGCCCACACATTTTTCATATGCAACCATTGTTAGAAAATTATTCACATTCTTTTAGTATCAATTTAAATGCCACTTTTTCTCAGAAACCTCCCCAATATTCACGTAATTTCTCTACTTCTTCTCTTCTCTCCCTAGGCTGCCCCCTTTATATTTTCCTGTCTGTTTCTCCTGTGGAGGTTTAACCCAAATAAAGACAGGCAGCTTGAACCAACCAGTCTACCAGTATCTGTCACACAGCAATAACACTGGTGATATAAGTGTTGTTGACTTCAATATAAGAATTTACTTTATTGAATGATTACTAATTAACAAACATGACTCTAAAAATTTCTATGTACCCATTAAATTCCCTTTTACAAAAACCCTGTGAGATAGTGCCTATCAATGTCTTCATTTTATAGGGATGAAAATACAAAACAATGTAATCTCAATAAACTTTCTTAAAGCAGGCAACTAGTAAACAGAAAAGCTAAAATTTGAACCCAGGCAGTTTGATTCCAAAGTCTTATCATTAATCACTCTGTTAAATGTGTCAATATGTTAAATGTGACCACACATGTTGAGCTATTCATTTCCTTGTTCTTTTGTATAAATCATCTTAAGTCTAAACCATGATAGAATGTCTACTAGGCTAGAAAGAAAAGTTTTTCAGCTTTGCACACCTTTAGGTTATAGGCAGACCCTCCAGTAGTCACTGGAGTTCACAGCAAGTGATCGCATATTATTTGCACAGAATGTACTCTGTGAATTACTTTGGCAAAAATTTTCAATATTTTATATTTGATTTGCACATTCCCCTTTAGTGAAGTTTAAATATATAATTTGAATAATTTTTTAATGTATTTTGGAACAAGTTGTGGTTGGTAACAGCAGAACTCTTGGTGAGACATGAGCAGAAGTACAAGGAAAATAGGCTTGTTCTAAGAAAGGCAGCATGGTGTTGCTGAACTTGTTACATGATACTTTTGCTTGGCTCTTTGAATAATAAGTAAACATTTTAGTTCCTTCCTTCCTTCCCTTCTTCCTTTCTTCCTATTTTTTCTTTCACTGTAGATTAATTTAAAACTGGGTTTAGCTAGGTTTCTGACTGTCTTGCTGATCTTTTTATGATCATCCTATCTTAGCCTCCTAAGTACTGGGGTAACAAGTATGTGCCACTGTGCCTGACTTCCTAGTTAATCTTGATCCCTGAAATGGGAAGGAAATTCATGACTATGTGCCCTGGTACATATTTCGAGAGACTATAAGTGTGTCTTATACAGACACCCAACCATGGGGAGAGAAGTAATCAAAATAATGTCTCTCAAAGATGCCCAAAGCCTAATCCCTGAGGTGTGTGACAATGTCAGGCTGCATGGCAAAGGGAATATAGATGTACATGGAACTGGGGTTGTTAATCAGCTGAACTTACTCTTCTGAATTATCCAGATGGGCCCAGTGTGATCTTCAGAACACTTAAACATGGAAGAGAGAGGCAGAAGAGTCAGTTGTGGAAGACTCTAGTTAGAAAGAAAGTTACAGAGAGAGGCAACCTTGCTGGATTTAGAGATGGAGGAAGGAACCAGAAGCCAAGGCATGCAGACTGCCTCTAGAAACTGTGACAGCCAAGGAAGCAAATTCCCCACTAGGACCTAGAAAGAGAGGAGCCCTACCAACGCCTTCATTTCAGCTGGGTGAAACCCACGGCAGACTCCAAGACCATAAGATAGTGAATCTGTATGGCTTTAAACCACTAAGATTGTGGTCATCTGTTCTAGCCTTCAGGGGAGATAAGCAGTCAAGCCTTGGGATATTTTCAACCCTCAGTGATGGAGCCTTCCAGCCTGGTACCCAGGGACATAGGGTGTGGCACTTGATGGCATCCTTCTTCGCCACTCGAGGACCTTTCTTACTACTTAGCTTCAAAATGCAAAGGCTTCTGCATTGGAAAGACAATGTACACCAAACAAACAAAGTACCTGCTTCTAATTCTAGAACAAGATTCCTCTTTTTACTTTCACTTTGTCTAATAAACGTTCTGGGAGACCCTAAGAGTAACAGATAATGGTGGATCTCTTCTCTTCTTTGTCCTCACTCTGGAACCAGTGAGATGGATCTGATTAACTAAAGCTTGCATACACAAGAGAAAAGAACTTAAAGGTGACCCTCACCAGCTAGCCACATACACTGAGAAAGGGAATTCAGATTTCAGATTACATTTTCTATTATTTTCTTCCTTCTTTGTTTCTTTCTTTCTTTCTTTCTTTCTTTCTTTCTTTCTTTCTTTCTTTCTTTCTTTCTTTCTTTTTCTTTTTTGTAGTACTGGAGATGGAAACCAGGGGCATTCTATCTCTAAACTACACCTCAGCCCTATTTTTTATTCTTGAAACAGGGTCTCACTGAGTTGCAAAGGGCCTCATTCAGTAGCTGAGGTGGTCCATGAATCACAATCCTGCAGTCTCTGCCTCCCAAATGCTGGGATTACAAGGGTGAACCACCATGCACAGCCCAGGTATTTTTTGATCAGTGCTGTTTAAAGGTGGTGACAGACTCAATGGAAGAGTGAGTAGTTACTCCTTGACTTCAGCTGTGGGATTTTCTCCACCTCACATCAAATTTAACACTGAAAACAATTTCCTATGAGCTGGAACATGAGAACACAAAGGGTAGATAGCAAGGAGATAACTGTGATGAGGCTAAATCAGACCCTTGCAAAAGTGGCTTGTTTGTTATTGCCCAAGGAACATAAACTTTTTTTCCCAGAGTTTCAAAGGCATGGGTAAGGGCCAAGACAGAAAGCCAGACATCTGTGTGTGAGCTGTGGGATTCCTTGCCCTTGGAAGTTCCTGAACCTCCTGAAGCTTGGTCTCCTGCTTACTGGCACCATTACAGAGACCTGCCCCAGGCCACCCAGGAACTCCAGGAGGGCAGTGGCCCATGTGAAGAGGAGTGACTCAGAACCTCAAAAAATTCAAGGGCAGGGTCCCTGATAGGATCTGAACTTTGGGTATCTGTAGTCTACAGAGTTTATTTTTAATACTTAATCTATTAATGAAGTACCTAAATCACACTTGTGTTGCTTAGTGAATTTTGTCCTACATATACATGCAGGTAACTACCATTCATTCCAAGATATATTGAGGGTCAAAATGTAGGCCAAGTCCACTCTGCCTGTTTTTGAAAATAGGTTGTACAGCACATGACCATACCCACTGTTGTGGCTTGCTTATGGTTACTTGAGTAATTGCCAAAGAGACATGTGGTTTCCATGCCTAAATTTACTTTTGATAGCTGGCCCTTTATTAAAAAGTCAGCTGACCCCTGAGACTGAGCCTTTCCAGCACCTAGTTCTCCACCCAGCTATTGTTCCCTTAGACAACTCTTTTGACCTATACTACTATAGGTTAATTTTTTCTTGTTTCTGAAGTTCCCATGAGTGGGACAGTACAGCTTTCATTCAGTACTCATTCATCATGGTATCTGAGACTCACATGGTATCATGAGACACGGACTTGTTCCACGCTTTCTCTCTGTTCCTCATACTGGCTTCTCCTCTCATTTATTCTCAGATTTTCCATTACACAGACTCATGATAGAGGTTCTTAGTTTGTACACATGTCCCCTCATATTCTCTCTCTTCTTCTCTTTTCCTTCTTCCATCCTTTATTTATTTATTTATTTATTTATTTATTTATGAACCATGTTTAGCATGTACAGGCTCTCTTATCTGATATATGCATAGTTTTAGCATGCTGGACTGAACATTAAACTTTGTTGGTGGCATTATTTTTCTTTGTCACCAGTGAGAGAAAGCTCAGAGCCCATTTTGGGCTTAGGGCTTTCTGCCTCAGAAAAGGTCAAGGCCCTGTCATAATGTGAGCTTTGCCTACAAGTAGGAGAAGTGCAGCATCCCCATGATGAGGCCAGAGGGGTGGAAAAAAATAATCTGTGCTCTTAGAGCCAGCCCTTGCATATGTCTTCCCTGGAAAGGCAGAGGAAAGTCTGAGTCTGTGGCATGCCAGATGCTATAATGGGCAGTGCCCCAGCCTCTGGTGGCTGGAGAATACAGAGACCTGATACTGCTCTGGTTCCTCCCCTAGGAACAGACTGCACCACACCAGGACTGCCAGGGTGTGATCTCAGATCATTGATTACTGATGCTCACTGTGGGACATGCTCACATGTGGGGACCGGGCTTTGGCCAAATCTCTGCATTTTACCAGGGAGATTCAGTAGCAGGGAATAGTTACAAGATAGGCTTGCACTTCAAATTTGTGAATCAGCTTATAACATTTTTACACACAAACCCCAAATTTCACACATCATTTAAACAGGTTCTTAGACCCCAGGCTAAGCATGTCAGTTCAATGTTCTATCCTTTCTGCTTCAGTTGCACTGAAAATTAGCAGAGATTTTCAGTGCATAGATTCCTGAGAGAATGTTTCTGGTCAATCTGATATTTTTAATTAGGCTGTGCAAATTCCAGGCAATCTGTAGACCGGCTGTGTTCAGGTCAGGTTCTCAGCCCTCCAGTGATCAATCAGTGTGGATAGGGGGAGGATGAAGCAGGGTCATGGGGCACAGCTCCCTGGGCACTGGGGCTGGGGAGGGGGGCATTTTCCTTAGAAAGATGTGAGCCACTCAACAAATAAATTCAGTCCTGGAACTGGGTAGCTGGTAAATAAGTGCTGGTGATAATGAAGGGGGGTAGGAAGAGGAACCATTAACATTTTTCAAATACTTTCTCCTGCTATTTCAGTGATGCTGATTGCAAAGAGGAGTGTGAAGATCAGGAATTCAATGTACACAGGTCGACAGATTATGGAGCAAGGGCATGTGATGAGGATGCACATTTAGAGAAATCAAAAGAGGGAAAAGTAAAAGTGTCCCTCAAGCCACTGAAGTACAGGTAGTCTTGAGGTTTTGGGGAAAAAATAAATCTAATAAATTATAAGTACCAAATAAAGATCCCACATGACAATCTAAAGAGAAATATTATCTGAATGATTATAAAAGTTGTTCCTTTCATCTCATAAATTTATGCAATTAAACTAATGTCACAGTTTGCTCTTGCATGGTGGAAACATGACAGAAGTGCAGAATTTTTACTCCATTGCTGGTTAATTAGGATGATGTGTGATTCTATTTCTTATTTTTAGATGTTCATTTGAATTTCTGTGTTCAACATCCACCCACTTCCCCTTTCAAATCCTGATGTCTACATAGTTATAAATAATCCTCTGAGCTTGAACATTCTGAGTGTGACTTGACTCTATTTTCTTTTAATCCCAAATTAGTTTAGGTGTCAGTAATAATTTAAAGAGAGCTAACAAAGGAGGACATGGCCTAAATTCTGGAGAAGAGAAAGAGGAGGAGATTCTGCTCTATTCAGAACCAGCTAAGAGGGACATATTCAAGTTTCAGAGTGAGGAAGAAGAGGTACAGCAACTTTGGGTTCCATTTTTGTCTTTCTGCTTTGGGCAGTTTCTCTTAGAGAAAATATATTTTTATATTTTCAGAGTTTGAAAGATGTTGTAGAAGAATCCCAATGACCATCTGGACTTTGGGCCATTGCATTGCAACTTTAACCATGTGAGTCTTGGTTTTCTCATATGTGATATGAAGGACTAACATGCATCCATCCACCTACCCATCCATCCATCTTTTCATTTATCCATCTATGCTACATCTATTTCTCAATACATCCCTTTGGAAAAATTAATTTATCCATTTATCTATCCATCCACCCATCCATCCATTTATACATTCTTCCATCCTCTGAAAATTCTGCTAGCATTTTCAAAGTACCTGGGAGATTCTCTTAGGTACTCATGAATAAAATAAAGTGTTTGGTTTCAGAGAACCTCCTAGCAAAGAAAAGTACTTTGCATAGAGAATAAAAAGACAGTTTCTGTAATTAGAAACATGAATTCCCATCTCCTTCATCTTATGAGATGTAAAATCTTGAATAAATTCCTTTACTTCTCTGAAACTCCTTCCTTATATTGCAAATGAGGATATTATTGTCACTATCATAGGATAACTGTAAAGGATAAATAAGACAATATCTAAAAGGCATACTTCATGGTGGAACAATCCACATTGGAGCTGCTAAATTATTTTTAAAATATTTAGACTTAAGCCAGGTATGGTTGTGCACACTTGTAATCCCTGTGCTTAGGAGACCCTGTTTCCAAATAAATAATGTAAAAATAGGCCTGGGAGTGTAGTCTGGAGGTAGAAGGGCTTCCAGGAACCCCAGTACCACAAAAAATATTTAGACTTATTTATTACATTTTTGTAGATAATGCTTAAGGAGACTAGGAGAGAAGACAGGTTTTTCCTGGAATGAATTAAAGGAGGAAAGACAGCGTTTAAGAGGAGGTGATACTGGGATGGATTTTGTAGAATAAGTATGAGTTTCAAATACAGAGAAAAAGATAGGCAAGTAAAAGCAAAAGAGGCCATATGTGAAAATTCACAGAGATGTAAATGCTCATTTCTAAGAATGGACAGAAATATTTTAAAGCTTACTCATTGTCATATATATGAAATAGCAGAGATAAATACAGAAAGTAATCATAGGACTTTAATGCGTTACTTTACAAGGATATTGGTCAAAAGGCATTCAGTCACAGTTAGCAGAAAAACAAGCTCTAACTTGTACTTCCAGGTAAAAACAATTTATTTTTTAGGTACAGGTAAATTTATGATTCTTTTAAAAATGAATATCTAAATGTTCAGATTTAATGTTGACCTATTCTCATGATTCAACTAGAACACCAAGAAGCTGCTTTTTTACCTTTCTGCTCTTTATTCTTTTTAATGTATTTTTATATTAATACTGCCTGACCCTCAGAATTATAGAGAGGCTGTCAACTACCAAGGTTACCTAGCTCCCAAGAAACACTCAAGAAAGAAAGAAAGTGGCCTCCTGAAACAATCTAATAAGTGTCTTGTGCTGAATGATGATTGGCTTCACCTAAACCACTTACCACACCAGAGAAGAATATGGGGAAATTTACCTGGGCCTAAGATATCTCAGTGACATTATGGAATTATACTTCTGAGTTAGATCAATGACAGCCACCTCTGGAACTGGAGGGCCAGTCTTTGTATAGTATGTGGCTGCTGCTACAGGAAAATAATTGGATGGGTGCAGTAAGGCTGACCACATGGCTCATTCCAGAAAGTTGGTAGGCAGTAATATGAGTGCTAGTTTGTAACATACTCCCTGGGCAACATATAGTTGCTTATAGCAAGGACCTACATATTAAAAATAACGCTGGCATCTAGTCTTGGTGAGACATGCCTGTATTCTCAGTATTTCTGAGTCTTCATCCACTCTTCTGTAAAACACAGTAAGAATTCCACCCTGATGGGGTTTTTCATTCAGTTATTAAACAGATACATATTAAGAATCAACTCTATTCCAGACTTGTGCTAAAGCTCAGGAGGAAGGCAGCCAAACAGACATGCTTAGCAGAGCTCCTCTCAGATCTTGAAAAAAAGGGACAGACCCTCACCAGGTGAGTGGAAACTGCTGGTGGCCAGGAAGGCTCCCTTGAAGAATTCTCTTGGTGACACCAGTAGAAATATGAGGTTCTCTGAGATTGTGGCTGTAAGGCCTAGTAGAGGTCACAGATGGAGGCCCCTAGCATTTACACCAGGCCCTGGTAAAGAAAAGAGTCAGGGCTTCTTGCTGTTCCCCTTTCCTACTGTGACCCAAGAACTTTACTTAAATAATACCCACTATTATGTTGCTTGAATACTATTTCAACAGGACCCCAAAAATGTGCTTTCTCACTTAAAAAAAATTTCAACATGACTTTGGTGACTTGCCTTTTTTATTCAGTTTAGGGCTGAAATGATATAATTAGAATAAAACATTTGGAGAGAACCTTGACAAACTCCAATTTTCTACCATGTGGTAAGCATAGCAGCACTTCCTCAGCTGTGTTTCCAATGGTGGCCTTGCCACCATCTCAAAGCCCTAATGAAAACCCTGGAAATAAATGACTCCCTGTGATATACATGCAGAAAGGCTTGCTCTCAGGAATGAAAGTTCCTATGCATGGGGAAATGGCCCACGCATACATTCCCTCGTCAAAATCCTGGAGCCAGAAAGAAGATGGCTCACACTGCTGTGATTTGTAATCTAAAAGTGAATATGTATTTTTTATCACAGTATTCATTTGACAGAGCACAACAAGTTTTGCTTAAATCAATTCCTATTTAATTTTATGTGAATGATAAATGCTATATTATATTTTGCAACACCCATCTTGAAGAAATACTTGAAGGAGATTAATAGTGAGGATCTTGAATGTTTGAATCTGGAACCCACTCTATCATCTTAAATTTACAATCCTCCTGTCTCAGATTCCTAGGTACTGGAGCTAGAGATGTGTGCCACCTTAATTTACAGTCTTTATCCCCAGAGCAAGTCTGACACTGGGATGCCATAGCTAGTGACAGAGCTACATACTTTTTTATGTTTAGCCTAATGTATGTTCTGATGAAAGTATGGAGCCTAAAACAGAGTGAGTGAACCCACAGGAAGCAGCCATGTTTCCATACAGCAGGTTAACAGAGGGAGAATGTTAACATGATTTGATGGCTTGTTGTCCATGAATGTGCAAATTATGAATGGCAAGAAATGGATCAAAGTCTGACCTGCTTCAACTTCCTCTTGTGCTAAACCACTTTGGCAATATAGCCTCAGCTCAGATGGGCAACACCAGTCCCTGGGCTGCTGCTTGGAGCAGAAATGAAAATGACCCTACATAAGTCTGTGTACAGGCTAGACACCATAGTGGCTGTATACAGCCTATTAGCCAAGAGACTCTTTCTCTCCTGTATAGGAACTAAAAATTTCAGAGGCACAGAGAACAGGAGTGAGTGCAGGGGAGTGGCCAGGCTTGATAGCAGCAGAGTAGCAGAAAGAAGATCCCCATTCATTTTTCAGGTTCCCAGTGTCTTATAGGTCCTGAATGTGCATCTGGTGCCAATCTTATCTCATCTCCTTAGGTTTTTCTTATTGCTTGCAGTTTCCTGAGTGTTCCATCTCTACTTTTACAGTTAATATCAATTCCCAATTATTTGAATCCCCTAATTGTTTGAATGGATATAATGGATGTGATTTAGGGGACACCTGTTGTTTTCCCTTTATCAAAGTTACAATTCATGTCAGAGTGCTCACTTCTCTGAGTTAGGAACCATGTTCCTTAAATTACTTCATTTATTTAAATATTAAGAACTTTTTGAAGATCAAAAAACTTTACTGGAGACAACCATACAGTCAAGAGATTTATTCAGGCAGCAAGGTCAGAAGGAGAAGCAGTCATAAAGTGAGAGAGAACATGGCTGTGCTTAGGGTTAAATACAGTCTTAGGTTGAGTTGACACTTTGCCACTGGCCAACAGGACCAGATGTTGCATCTCATTGGAGGGTTGTATGGCCTTTAAACTCATTGGTTTGACAAAATGGCAGGTGGACAGTTTGTGTGGTTTTCTTGGAAGAGGTGGAGGCCTCCTGGGAAACTGGAACTGAGTTTGGGGGCAGGGGATGAAGGAAGAGAGTCTTGGCCCTGGGAAAGAGCTCTTTCAGAGAACAGATCTGACCCGTCTATCATTTCCCCTGTTTGATATTGCATGGAAATCAGGCATTGTGTCATTCTGGCTACTTCCTGCTGTCAGGGGGGCAAGTTATAGAATAAAAGGGGAGGAATGGGTAGACTCATTTCCAGGAACAGGAGGATTCCCAAAAACCCAGCACTGAATGCATAGATTTCAGCTGGAGTGAAGACTACTAAGGTGCCTTGTAACCACAGGTCCACCAGCATGGTTGTCCAGTTTGCAGCCACAGTGGAGGGTGGGATAAGCCAGATGTCCATGCACAGCATTTCCAGGAATAAGCACCATTTTTTATACAACATCTGTTGGTAAGTACTATCAAAGAAGTAAAAGGAAAATTATTATCACATCCAACAAAACATACCAAAGAACATTGTGTGTTTTAGAGAATTTTCTTCTTCTCCATCCCATCCCATTTAGATTGTCTTGTTTGCTCCTCTATAGGATTTCCTTTTTAATCTAGAGTCCCTCCTATGGCCCATTTTCACTAAGCCAAGCAAGGGAAGGAGGGATGGGGAGGGAATGGGGTGGGGACTGGGTAGGGGTTAAATAGGTGATGTGTACATGTATGTACACACAAGTTTTTTACCCCAATATCATGTATGAATATAATGCACCAATAAAATTTAAAAAAAACTACCAAAGAAAAGGAAACAAATGAAGATGTAACAAACTGACAGCAGGAGGTAATTCCAACTAGAATGGCAATCATTCAAAACACAAACAACAACAGATGCTGGCGAGGATATGGAGAAGTGGGAAGTCTAAGACATTGTTGGTGGGATTGCAAATTAGTGCAACCACTTTGGAAAACAGTATGGAGAATCCTCAGAAGAATGGGAACAAATCTACCATTTGATCCAGCAATACCACTTCTGGGTATCTGCCCAAAAGATAGGAAGCCAAACTACCAAACTAATGCATATGTATCTATGTCCATAGCTGCACAATTCACCATAGCCAAACTATGGAATCAGCCAAGATGTCCATCAACAGATGAATGGATGACAAAACTGTGGAATATGTACACAATGGAATTTTACTCAGCCATCAAAAAAAAAAACTCAATTACATTATTTTCAGGAAAATGGATGGAACTGGAGGACATTATGCTAAGTGAGATTAGTCATTCACAAAAAATAAGAAATCAGATACTTTCCCTAATATGTGAGAGTTAGGGAGAAATAGATCATAGGAGGAACTCTTGAAAGAGGAAATCCTATAGAGGAACAAACAAGACAACCTAAAGGAGGAGAAAGGAGGGGGAAGAGGAAAATCTCTAAAACACACAATGTACTTAAACATATTGAAGTCAGTCACTAAGCCAAACAAGGGAGGGAGGGACAGGGAGAGAATGGGGTGGGAATTGGGTAGGGGTTAAATCAGCGATGAGTACATATTTGTACACACAAGTTTTTTACCCCAATATGATGTTTGAATATAATGCACCAATAAAAAAATTTTAAAAAATACTAGCAACACACATTCAAAACCACATTAAGAATGTTATATATCATGACCAAGTAGGGTTCATCTCAGGGATGTAAGGCTGGTTCAACATATGAAAATCAATCCATGTAATTCATTATATAAACAAAACCAAAGACAAAAATCAGATGATCATTTTAATATACATTAAAAATCCATTGAGCAAGATCCACCATACATTCATGCTGAAAGTACTGCAGAGAATTGGAAGAAAAGAAAGATACCTCAGCATCTTAAAGGCAATCTACAATAGGGCCACAACCAACATCATATTAAATGGGGAAAAACTGAGAATTCTCCCTAAAAACAGGAACAAGAAAAGGATATTCATTATCACCACTTCTTTTCAATATAGTATTTGAGACTCTAGCCAGAGCAATAAGACAAGAAACAGAAATCAAAGGAAAACAAATAGGTAAAGAATAACTCAAATTTTTATTATTTGCCAATGACATGATACTAAGAAGATCCAACAAATTCAACCAAAATGCATACAGATCTGACAAGCAATTCAGCCAAGTGTCTGAAGACAAGTCAATCTTAAAAACCTGGAAGCTTTTCTGTATACTAACCATAAATCTACTGAGAAAGAAATCCAGAAAACACTTCCCCTCAGAATTTTCCACAAAAAATAAAATACTTAGGAATAAACATAAACAAGGAGGTAAAATACCTCTACAACAAAAACTATAAGACAGTGAAAACAGAAATAAAAGAAGATGTTAGAAGATGGAAAGATCTCCCATGTTCATGGAAAGAAAGAATAAATAAATATCAACAAAATGATCATTCTTCCAAAAGAGCTCTACAGATTCAATGCAATACCCATTCAATTACCAAGGACATTCCACACATTCATAGAAATCATAGAAAATTTAGTCTTTAAATTTATTTGGAACAACATAAAAACAGAAGAGCTAAAGTGGTTCTCAGCAACAAAAAAACATGCAGGAGGAATCACAATACCTGACTTTATCTTTATTATTATTATTTTTTGGTGCTACTGGGATTCCTGGAAGCCCTTCTACCTCTGGGCTACACTCCCAGACATATTTTATAATTTTTTTTTTTTGGAAATAGGGTCTCTTAAACCAGCGCGGCTGGCTTTGAACCTGCATGATCCTCCTGTCTCTGCCTCCCAAGTGTAGGGATTACAAGTGTGCGCCACCACACCAGGCACAATACCTGACTTTAAATTATACTACAGAGCCATAGTTATAGAAACAGTATGGTACTGGCACAAAATCAGATACACCGGACAGTGGAGCAAAATAGAAGACTCAAAAACAAATCTGCACATTTACAGCCAATGAATTTTTGTCAAAGTAGCCAAAAACATACACTGGAAAAAAAGACAGCCTGTTCAACAAATTGTGTTGGCCACACTGGTTAACCATATGCTAAAAAATGTAAATAAACTCCACTTTTCCATCCTGCCAAGAGTCAATTAAATATAGATCAAAGACTTGGAAATTAGACAAGACTTTGAGGCTCCTTGAAGAGGGCATAACCCCAACACTGCAACACAAAAGCACAGGTAAAAACTTTCTCAACAAGACTCCAGAGGCATAAGAAACTAAAAGGAGGATCAATATGTGGGATTGCATGAAACTGAAGACCTTCTGTATGACAAAGAAAACTATCAAGAACCTCAACAGTGAGTCAACAGAATGGGAGAAGATTTTTTTGCCAAATACTCCTATAACAGAGTACTAATATCTGTAATACACAGAGAACTCTAGAAACTTAGAACTAAAAAAAAAAAAAAACAAATAACCCAATCAAAAAATGGGCAAGTGGCCTAAATAGACACTTAATGAAAGAAAAATTCAAATGGCCAATAAATGCATAAAAATGATCAATGTCATTAGCAATCAGAGAGATGCAAACCAAAACTACCCTGAGATTTCACCCAACTTCAACCAGAATGGCAATCATTCAAAACAAAGCAACAAAAAATGCTGGCAAGAATGTGGAGAAGTGGGAACGCTAAAACATTGTTGGTGGAATTGCAAATTAGCACAACCACTTTGGAAAACAGCATGGAAGATCCTCAGAAGAATGGGAACAAATTTACCATATTATCTATCTTCTGGGTATCTACCCAAATGAATGGAAATCAAACTACCAAACTAATGCATGTTCATAGCTGCACAATTCACCATTGTCAAACTGTGGAACAATCCAAGATGTCCATCAACAGATGAATGGATTACAAAAGTATGGGAAATGTACACAGTGGAACTCTACTTGGCCATAAAGAAAAACATAATTAAGTCATTTACAGGGAAATGGATGGAATGGAGAACATTATGCTAAATGAGAAAAGGACCTGGGTGTGGTGGAACACATTTGTTTGGCCCCACCCTTAAGGTCCCATTTAATCTTTGTGTTCTCAGTAATGGTTCTGTCTGTTTTGTAGCCACACTGAGAATTAAAGCTCAGAATGCTAACTTTGGAGAGAAGCATATCAGTCCAAAATTTTTGCTCCAGTGCAGAAACAGGGCCTGGAGAGTCACCAGGATGGTTGGCTTTTGGGCTCTCAAATCTGCACAGCATCTGCCTCTTCTCTGCAGAATCTCCTGCTCTGTGTGGCTATCTTCACATCACATTTTGGTAGCTCCATTTTTCTATCATGTCTTTTTTATAACCACCTTCAATAACTGAACTTACTCTCAGTAAGTTCCACTTCTAAATCTCATGAAGAAAATGCCATTTGGCCTTTGAGATCAGAAGTCTCTTCATTCCTGCTAGCTAATGCTAACCTAGCCAGAGACCCCTCTGAAAATTGGGAACCAACTCCAAAGAAATTGAGACTCTAATATGAGCTTCAAAAATATCTCAAAATTTTATTTGTCCTATTTCCAACTCATTTTTTGGCCAATCGAATTGCCCAGCTCCTTTAATGTAAAGGACGCATATGTATGCTGGTTAATTCAGTAGACACAGAAGAAATACTGGCCTACATCCCATCTCTTGATCCCAGGGTAGAATTCTTTCATAATTCAACACCCCTCTCTCTATACTAGTGGGACCTGATAGTCCTCATGGTGTAGTTACTGTAGATGTGTAGCCTGGTCCTTACTAGAGCTTCAGATATTTATAGAAAAAGGGGAAGTCAGTTACATCTTCCAGTCAAGTGGGCTGGTACACCCTAGGCCTCAGCACATCCTCTAATCAAGTAGGCCTAGGTCAGAGTTCACTTTCATTGTTCCTTCAGTTCATAATTAGAGGCCAACCTACCTTTGGGTAACTACTTCAGAGGGGAAGAGACTTCTTGTCAGGACTTCCTCTTACATAGACTTGATGCTTACCTGCCAATCTTATGTCTTGCTTTCTGTATTCTCCACTATCCGCAGCCTGATGGCACTCCCTCTTCATGTCTCTGGCCCTCCTTCCTCATCTTCCTTCTTCTAGGTAGATGAACAGTGACAGATAATGGGACTTAGGTTTGTGAAATAAAAGGGAAGAAGGCCCCATTGAATTCTCTGTTTTTACCAGAGTTCAATATTCTCTCTGTGTGTGTAGGGGGAGTGGGGGATGGTACTATGAAATAAATCCAGAGATACATATCTACCATTGATCTACCTCTCAGACCTTTTTAAATTTTTATTATGAGTGAGTCTTGATAAATTTCCCAGGCTGGCCTAAAAGTTGCAATTATCCTTCCTCAGTCTCAAGAATAGCTGGGATTACAGTCATGTGCCATCTCACTCATCTCAAAGCACAACATTTTAGTAGCTATAAATAAAGTGGTGACTTTGTGGATATTTTTATTCCTTAGTTGTCGAATGCTCTTCAAGACCTTATGCAGGAGGATGACTGGCAAGAAAAGCTTAGCTCTAGAGTGAAGGCATTTCGACAAGACACAAAGAAACTTTTAAGGGATTCACACAGACAAAGTTAATGCAATCTACTCTTTGAAATGTATTTAGCACTTCTACATTGTGTCAATGACTTTCTTAAAATACCATATCTAAAGAAAGAATATGTAATTTGCATTGTCAGTATCAAAAATGGTAGTAATTGTAATTTTCATGAGAGGAACAATCTGTTATAAAAGAAATGTTAATACTCTTAGAGGTTTAAATCCTTTCAAGGTTGCAGATATACTGTAACAGATCTCTCTTGGGTTTGAATACTTTCCTTTAAACTGTATTATAATTATAATTCTATTCATAGCCTCAGAGTCTACCTGTTTTGAATTTGTCTACTGGGATGGATATTTGGTGCCACTTATTGATAAGGCAGAAGGAAGGTGAAAGATAATAATTTCTGACTAGTGATGGATAGAAAATCTTCTAAATTACCACAGACTCCTTAAGAATGGAGGGAGGTAGACTATGGTGATTTTTCTTGGCTTCCATTCAATCTGGCCATTACTGTTATGTAGGCACTGAATTAGAGATGGATGTGTGCTCCAAGGCACACTCCATGACTGGCTTTCTGGAGTAAATGTTCTAGACCACAGATCACCTGGGATCACATGCTGGCAGGATAAGCCTTCAGCGGTATGATGGTCTGAGATGGGACAATTACTCCTGAGAATTGTGGCTTGGTAAATGGCTAGGAGGACTAAAAATTGGTATTTATGGCTGAGAGGATCCCTCAAATATAACTCTGATAGAGTATTTAAATTGTCCATTTATTGTTTCTGCCAGCCTTTGAGTCCACTGGAAGGCAGCCTCCTGATCTTGACAAGATCAAAATGACCCTAGGAATGTCTTAGAAGGAGCTGGGCTCACCCTCCTCAGTGGCCTCTCCTTCCAGGGTCCTTTCATCCTGGATAATAGTGGAGGGAAAAGAGAGCAGCTCCATGTGCAATCCACCCAGACGTAGAAGTGGAATTGGAGGCAAACTCTTTCCTAGGTTAGAACTTCTTGTGGGAGAAATTCTTCAGGTCCTCCCCCACTCCTGAGGAGACATAAGTAGGTTATCTCAGCCCACAGCAATATAAAAAGGCTTTCCATTCAGCTGGGATGTGCCAGAAGACTTCAGAGGGCAGAGCCAGGCACACAAGGATGGTGGTGGTGGCTTCCTGCTGGTGTCCTGACTGCTCTGCCAGTAAAATAAACTGGAGGTTCAAGGCACTTTTCCTCCATATGAGTAAGGCTTTATGACATCAACCAGCCTGAGGGTCTTAGCCAAAGAACCCACAGTTCAAGAGCACCCCAAAATAATTGAGAACTATTGACACCTCAAGAAAACACTAAAAGGGGATTACATGCACTTTGTATAGCAAAATTGACCCAAAGCTTTCCCTAAAGGGGACCAATTTTATAATGTGTGGAGCATAGGACAAAGCAAAATGTGAAGCAAAGTGCAAAGCAAAATATGGAGCTCCTTGTTTATATATTATTAAGAATTTTCAGATGAGACAACTTGAAATTGATCAAATACTTAGAATTCAGAGTAGATACTTTAAATTTACTAGAAGAAAACATAGAACTAACTCTTCAACATGAAGGCACTGGTAGTGACTTCCTTAATTAGCCCCCTAAAGTTTAGGAAATAAAACAAGAATCAATAAAAGAGATGGCCTCAAATTAAAAAGCTTCTGCACAGCAAAGGAAACAACAAAAAATCTTTGACAGTTATTCCTCTGACAAAGGACTAATATATATTATTATGTAATATTAACTTCTTTATATAAAGAATTTTAAAAACTTAACACTAAAAATTCTAATAATTCAGCCAGGTGTGATGGTGCATGCTTATAATCCCAGGCTTTGGGAGGCTGAAAAAGGAGATTCTCAGTTCACAGACAGCCTCAGCTATGTAATGAGGCCCTTTGAAACTCAGTGAGACTCTGTTTCAATATGAAGAATAAAAAATAAGGGTGGGGGTATAGCTCAGAGGTAAAATGCCCATGGGCTACATCTCCAGTACTGAGGGGGAAAAAAGAAAAAAGAAAATTAAACTTATAACCTAATGAAAAATGGATAATTGAACTGAATAGATATTTCTCAAAAGAAACAAAATGGCCAATAAATATATGAAAAAATGTTCAGCATCATTATCAATCAGAGAAATGCAAATCAAATCTATACTGAGATTCTATTAAACTTCAGTCAGAATGGCAATCATCATAAATACAGACAGCTGGGCGTCATGGCGTAGGCAGAGACAGGATGATCATACAAGTTCGAAGCCAGCCTTGCTGGCTTAAGAGACCCTGTTTCCAAATAAAAATATAAAATAGGTCTTGGAGTGTAGCCCAGAGGTAGAAGAGCTTCCAGGAACCCCAGTACTGCCAAAAAATACAAATAAAAAATACAGACAATAATAAAGGCAGGTGGGGATGCAGGGAAATAGGAATTGCAAATTAGTATAACCACTATGGAGATCACTGGAAACAATACTACCATATGAACCATCTAGATCACTTCTCAAGTATCTTTCAAAAAATAAAGTTAGAATACTAAAATAATACATTCATATAGATATTTACAGCAGCACAATTCACAATAGTGAAATTAGGGAACCAACCCAAGTTTCTGGCAACAGATGAGTGGATAAAGAAAATGTTGTCTATATAAACAATGGAATTTTTCTCAGCATCTGGAGTCAATTTTTTTGATGTCTGGAATCTCGTAACATCTCTACTCTGGCTTCTGGGGTTCTACTTTTTGTTCCTGCTGCAGGGTCCCATGGGGGAAGGGAGGGACCTGACCTATCATCCTGGCCTTTTGGTAATATTGGGCAACAACAGAGTCCATAACTATTTCTTGCTACCAGGGGATGTCATAGGGGGGCACCTTGGCCAAGAGAGGTCAAGTCCTTCAGAAATGGGCAGGTGAGAGTATGGCTGCAGTAGGAGTTGAATGGAGGTTACCCAGGAGTAAACTTTTACAGATGAGAAACTATTATAAGAAAAGGCAAATTGTGTGAATGGGTCCTGGAAATTGAAGAATCCCATCAGCTACTGGCCCTTGCCAGAAATGGAAGGAGCCCAGCATTTACTGGCCCTTGGAACCCTTCCAGATATAAGGTAGATTGTCAATATCTTGTTTTTAAATTCTTGCTTAACCTGGCCGAAGCTTAGACATTTTCCTCCTTTAGACCAGGTTTATTAACAGAATAGCCACATTTTTCCTGAGAGACATATACCACCCTTTTCAGCAGTTTTCTTCATTAGGCCAGATTTATTAATGTAATAGCATCATTTCCCTGAGAAATACAAACATCACACTTTTCAGCAATGAATAAGTATGGGTAAGTCTTGTCAAGAGAGTTTAGATAGACTTCCGGGAAGATGGTGACCGAGAAAAGCGGGGCTTAAGAGCCCCGCTAACAACCGATCTCTATTACCAAAAAATCAGCGCCTTTCATAGCCAGAAAACACCATCACTAGAGAAACAAAAAAATCACCATCCCCAGAGAGAAGGGGGACTCATAACAGAGCTCAGAGCCACAGAGGAGATACGCCAGCCTCATGGCCGAGGACACGGCAGCAGTGCCTTCCTGCTGGCGGCAGCAGTGAGCTCACGGGATGGCTACGGCTACAGACCAATGCACACAACAGCCCACCAGTCTCCGGAGAGGAGCGGCAGACAGCGAGCCGAAAGTGAGCCGCTGCGGAAGAGCCCAGACAGCGAGCCGAGGTGAGCCACTGTGGAAGAGCCCTGCGGGATTCAGCAGAGTTTTCGGCTCAGGGAGCATCTAAAGCTCCCAGTGGCTGGGCTCAGCACACGCTGCAGGGACTCAGAGCAGAGTTCAAAAACAGAGAAGAAATACGCCAGCCTCACAGCCGAGGGCATAGCAGCAGCGCCATATTGCCACCAGTGGCAGCGGCAGCAGCAGCGAATTCACTGAGTCCACTACAGTTCCATCTGCGTATTCAACAACAGTGAGTCAAATTGCGGGCCCCAGAGGAGAAATCCCAGTACTGATTCCCAGGGACTTGACCCAGTGGGGGAGTGGTGGTGGCAGAGATATCACACCAAAGGAGAACGCGCAACTTGGCACCCCCCATAGTCTAAGGCACCTCTATTGACTCCCTGGATCTGAGACTTTGCGATACAACCCAGTAAAGGAGTAGTGGTGACTGAGATACCACAGACTCGAGATCCAGAGCACCTTAAGTGAAGGCATAGTGACCCAAGGGAAGAATCCAGAGAAGGCACAAACTCCCAAAATCATGGGAAAGAGGAATAACAATGGAGCAATGAATGCCAACAATCCCACAACATCAGAACCCGATAAAACAGAAAATCAGAGATTTCTAGAAGATAAAATCAGGAAAATAACTGTAGAAATAATAGAGGTGTTTCAAAAAGAATTCAGAGAGAGCCAAAAAGAGATAAAGGTTGTAAATAATGAAGTACATGGAGAATAGAATCTCACTCTTAGAAGATGAGCAATCCAAAAATAAATACATAGTTTCTAATCTAGGAAAAAAAATCCAACAGCAGGAATCTGACACTGAAGAAATATGGGTCCATTTTAAGAGAGCTAACCTAAGAATAATTGGGATAGAGGAAGGAGAAGAAGGTGAAACCAAAGGTATCAACAATATCTTCAAGGAAGTAATAGCAGAAAAATTTCCAAACATAGAGCAGTATTTAAATAAAAATAAATAAATAAAATCTTAACTTGTTAGGAATTAAAAATTATCTCTCAATAATCACACTGAATGTAAATTGCCTCAACTCCCCAATAAAAGACTGGCAAAATGGATTAAAAACCAGAATCCATCCATCTGCTGCTTATAAGAAACACATTTTACAAGTAAAGATAGTAACAAATTCAAGGTAAAGGGCTGGAGCAAGGGAATTAATGTTAAGCAGCCATCTAACAAATGTGAAGCAGTATTTCACTATAGTTTTTATTTGTATTTCCTTAATGATTAGTTATATTATGACAATGGTGAGTAATATTCATGTGTTTATTAGTTATATAAAAATCTTTGGAGATTCATTATTTACTTTAGTCTTTTACCTATTTCTAAATTGTATTGTTTGCTTTTATTTTTGCTAATTTTTAGGATTTCTATTTGAAATATTAATATACCTTAAGATATAGCATTTGGAAATATTTTATCGCATTCTATCAGTAACTTTTAACTCTGCTTACATTGTCTTTGGATGTACAATAATTTTTTTTTTATTTTTTAGGAAGTGTGTTTATTCCTTTGTTGCCTATGCCTTTGAAATCATATACAAGAAATCACTGCCAATTTTAATGTTCTGAAGTTTTATGACCCAGGTTTTCTTCTAAACATTTATAATATTAAGATTTACATTTAGGTGTTTTATCTATTTTGAGTTAATATTTGTATATGGTGTTAGGTAAGGGTCCAAGTTAATTCTTTTTCATGTAATTATTTTCAACAATATTTGTTCAAAAGATTATTTCCTTCACCAAATGTTCTTGGAGACCTGGTCAAAAATAACTTGCCCATATATAGAATTTATTTCTAGGCTTTTTATTTTACTCCACTGGTTTATATATCTGCCTTTATAGCAGTACTACACTGTTTCAATTATTGTAGCTTTATACTTTTTGAAATCAGAAAATTTACATCATCTAGCTTTGTTCTTTTTTGTGATTGCTTTGGGTATTTAGAGTTCATATTTTATTTTAGGATAATATTTTTTCTGAAAAATAAATAAATGCAGGTATGATAGTTTCGCCTTAAAAAAAGAAAAAAATATCCTCTGGCAAGAACGAAAGCAAAAAGAAATATTGAAATGTTATCTCTAAGTGATCAAAAATTTGATATCTGACAAATGAATCTGTTATGTGAGACTATCATTGTTAATTTTGGATAAATTGCTATAATATTAGATATCAACTACTAATCCAAGCATGGGAAGGAGGGATGGGGAGGGAATGGGGTGGGGATTGGGTAGGAGCTAACTGGGCAATGTGTGCATGTATGTCTACAAAAGTTTTTTTTTAATCCCATTATGATGTATAAATACAGTGCACCAATAAAAAAATTTAAAAAATATGTTTGCACCTGCTTTTAATAAATGTTCCCTGCCTTGAGGATAAGCAATCAAGTGTCACTTTGCTTCCTGCAATTTTTTCCTGTGCTGGCCAAGTGTTGCTGTCAAGGAGAGCAAAATCTTAGCAGGGTGTCTTCTCACCTAACACTTCTACTATACACTATCACATGTACTGGGAGGCTGGTGTGAGCCAGAGCTGTACTCAGTACTAGTTCCCAAAGGCTCCCATACATTTTTGTCACTGTTCTATTTTAATACAGACATTCTTGTTCTGTAGGGAGCTTCACAAGGGAAGAAGCAGGACCCTGTTTATCACAGAATACTGTCATGGGCATATGGTGGAGAAGCCTGCTTCTATAAGTACATGTCCAATGAGCAAAAATAAGATAGCAATGTCCCTTCTGTCATTGGAACATAGTTGGCATGCAGAACTGGTAGACCATATAAACTGGGTGACTTAACCCAAAACTCCTCAACTCTCCTGGCTTTCTATCAGATTGTCAGTCCGTATTCTCACTGCAGTCATCAAAAACAACCAGCCACCACCACAAAACTTAGAAGAAGAAGATTTATTTGTTCAGAGTTCTGAATATTTCAGAGGTTCAGTTCATGTCAGACTGGATTACATGGCTGGAGCTCAAGGAATGGTTGCGAAGGCAGAGAGGGAAGTAGTGGGGTTCTGCTTCCACATCACAGAGGCCAGAAGCAAGAGAGAGAGAACCTGCAAAGGGATTCAACGACACTGCAGAGTCCCCAAGGCCCAATACCCAACTCCTCCAGACATCTCTGCTTAACTTATCACCCAATATATTTACTATAATGATCTATCTATTGATGAGATTAGAACCACCATGATTTAATTATATCAACTTATATTCCTCATCATGCTCCTTCATTCCACTTTGCAACCCATACTCTCCATTTAAAATGCACTAAAGAGCCGGGGCCCGGGTCGCGGGACTCTGGGCCCCGGGCCGAACTGTGCGTAGCATGCCAGACCCCTGGAGAAACCAGGCCCAGTAAGTAGCTGGGTTCTGGGCGGGGTTTGCACGCGGTGCACGCCAGATGGGGCCCTGGTCGCAGGACTCTGGGCCCTGGGCCAAACTGCGTGTAGCACGCCAGACCCCTGGAGAAACCGGGCCCAGAACAGAAAAAGAAAAAGAAAAATATCGGAGAGGAGGTAAGAAAGCTGTTATGGATGCCAGGACACTGGAGATGCAGACAAAACTTATCTAAATGCACTGGAACTTATGGAAAAATTTGCCATGAAAGAGGATTGCTATTTCTCTATATTGTTAAAAATCTCAGACATCACCTGTAAGGAGAGAGTTTAGTGGAGACCAAGGAGAAATGCGGTGTTGAAAGAGTTCTCCGTGATGGTGGTGGAGACTTGTATTCAGGAGAAGCAGAAACCGGATCCTACCAACTTTATTTTTTTGGAGAAATTACACCAAATGTCAAATGCTACCATCCCGCATGCTTAGGAACACTGGACAACATTCAGAGTGGAAAAGGAGCCTGGGAAGGATTTGAAATGGTGGTGGCAGTGGCAAAGCCAGTGGCCAATACTCAGGGGAGGCAGAGATCTGATACATTACACCTGGAAGCTTTGAAATAATAACCACAGAGACAGTGATCGGAACCGGCTGAGGGGTTAGGCGGGCGCTGGGGCCAGTGGCCAACATCGGAGCTTGCTGTGAGGAAAGGCCACTACTGAGGCATCTGAGGCCAGGATTGGAACCTGCCGAGGAGTTAGACCGATGCTGCGGCCAGCGAGGCCGGCATTGGAGCCTGCCATGAGGCAAAGCTTGTGCTGGGGCCTCCGAGGTCGGGTCCGGAACCTGCTGAGGGGTTAGGCTGGTGCTGGGGCCAGCGAGGCTGGCATCAGAGCCTGCCTTGAGGCAAGGCCGGTACTGGGGCCTCCGAGGCCAGGATAATAGCCTGCTGAGGGGTTAGGCTGGTGCTGGGGTCAGCGAGGCTGGCATTGGAGCCTACCTTGAGGCAAGGCCGGTGCTGGGGCCTCCGAGGAAGGGACCAAAGCCTGCTGAGGGGTTAGGCCGGTGCTGGGGCCAGCGAGGCCGGCATCAGAGCCTGCCATGAGGCAAGGCCAGTACTGGGGCCTCCGAGGTCAGGATAAGAGCCTGCCGAGGGGTTAGGCCGGTGCTGGGGCCAGTGAGACCGGCATCGCAGCCTGCCGTGAGGCATGGCCGGTGCTGGGGCCTCTGAGGTCAGTATAAGAGCCTGCCGAGGTGTTAGGCCGGTGCTGGGGCCAGTGAGGCCGGCATCGGAGCCTGCCGTGAGGCAAGGCCGGTGCTGGGGACTCCGAGGTCGGGATAAGAGCCTGCCGAGGGGTTAGGCCGGTGCTTGGGCTAGTGAGGCCAGCATCGGAGCCTGCCTTGAGGCAAGGCCAGTACTGGGGCCTCTGAGGCCAGGATAAGGGCCTGCCGAAGGGTTAGGCCGGTGCTGGGTCCAGCGAGGCCAGCATTGGAGCCTGCCATGAGGCAAGGTTGGTGCTGGGGCCTCCAAGGCCGGGATTGGAGCCTTCCTTGAGGCAAGGCCAGTACTGGGGCCTCCAAGGCCAGGATAAGAGCCTGCTGAGGGGTTAGGCCGGTGCTGGGGCAAGCGAGGCCGGCATCGGAGTCTGCCTTGAGGCAAGGCCGGTACTGGGGCCTCCGAGGCCAGGATAAGAGCCTGCTGAGGGGTTAGGCCGGTGCTGGGGCCAGCGAGGCCGGTATCGGAGCCTGCCGTGAGGCAGGGCTGATACTGGGGCCTCCACGGTCAGGATAAGAGCCTGCCGAGGGGTTAGGCTGGTGCTAAGGCCAGTGAGGCCGGCATCGCAGCCTGCCGTGAGGCATGGCCGGTGCTGGGGCCTCTGAGGCCAGTATAAGAGCCTGCCGAGGTGTTAGGCCAGTGCTGGGGCCAGTGAGGCCGGCATCGGAGCCTGCCATGAGGCATGACCAGTGCTAGGGCCTCCAAGGCCGGGATCGGAGTCTAGCGAGGGGTTAGGCCGGTATTGGGGCGAGCGAGGCCGGTATCGGAGCCTGCCATGAGGCATGACCAGTGCAGGGGCCTCCAAGGCTGGGATCGGAGCCTGCCGAGGGGTTAGGCCGGTGCTGGGGCCAGTGAGGCCTGCATCGCAGCCTGCCGTGAGGCATGGCCGGTGCTGGGGCCTCCGAGGCCAGGATAAGAGCCTGCCGAGGGGTTAGGCTGGTCCTGGGGCCAGCGAGGCCGGCATTGGAGCCTGCCATAAGGCAAGGCCGGTGCTGGGGCCTCCGAGGACGGGATCGGAGCCTTCCTTGAGGCAAGGCCGGTACTGGGGCCTCTGAGGCCAGGATAAGAGCCTGCTGAGGGGTTA
This sequence comes from Muscardinus avellanarius, assembly GCF_963383645.1. Classification (NCBI taxonomy): domain Eukaryota; kingdom Metazoa; phylum Chordata; class Mammalia; order Rodentia; family Gliridae; genus Muscardinus; species Muscardinus avellanarius. The sequence goes on along the minus strand of NC_137804.1, from coordinate 32,873,326 downwards.
GGCCGGTGTTGGGGCCAGCGAGGCCGGCATCGGAGCCTGCCTTGAGGCAAGGCCTGTACTGGGGCCTCCTAGGACGGGATCGGAGCCTGCCTTGAGGCAAGGCCGGTACTGGGGCCTCCGAGGCCAGGATAAGAGCCTGCTGAGGGGTTAGGCCGGTGCTGGGGCGAGCGAGGCCGGCATCGGAGTCTGCCTTGAGGCAAGGCCGGTACTGGGGCCTTCGAGGCCAGGATAAGAGCCTACTGAGGGGTTAGGCCTGTGTTGGGGCCAGCAAGGCCGGCATTGGAGCCTGCCTTGAGGCAAGGCCGGTACTGGGGCCTCCGAGGCCAGGATAAGAGCCTGCTGAGTGGTTAGGCTGGTGCTGGGGCCAGTGAGGCCGGTATCGGAGCCTGCCGTGAGGCAGGGCCAATACTGGGGCCTCCACGGTCAGGATAAGAGCCTGCCGAGGTGTTAGGCCGGTGCTGGGGCCAGTGAGGCCGGCATCGGAGCCTGCCATAAGGCAAGGCTAGTGCTGGGGCCTCCGAGGCCGGGATAAGAGCCTGCCGAGGGCTTAGGCCGGTGCTGGGGCCAGCGAGACCTGCATCGGAGCCTGCCATGAGGCATGACCAGTGCTGGGGCCTCCAAGGCCGGGATCGGAGCCTGCCGAGGGGTTAGGCCGGTGCTGGAGCCAGCGAGGCCAGCATCGGAGCCTGCCTTGAGGCAAGGCCGGTGCTGGGGCCTCCGAGGCCGGGATCGGAGCCTGCCTTGAGGCAAGGCCGGTGCTGGGGCATCCAATGCCGGGATAAGAGCCTGCCGAGGGGTTAGGCCAGTGCTGGGGCCAGTGAGGCCGGCATCGGAGCCTGCCATAAGGCAGGGCCAGTGCTGGGGCCTCCGACGCCGGGATAAGAGCCTGCCGAGGGGTTAGGCCGGTGCTGGGGCCAGCGAGACCTGCATCGGAGCCTGCCGTGAGGCATGACCAGTGCTGGGGCCTCCAAGGCCAGGATCGGAGCCTGCCGAGGGGTTAGGCCGGTGCTGGGGCCAGCAAGGCCAGCATCGGAGCCTGCCTTGAGGCAAGGCCGGTGCTGGGGCCTCCGAGGCTGGGATCGGAGCCTGCCTTGAGGCAAGGCCGGTGCTGGGGCATCCAACGCCGGGATAAGAGCCTGCCAAGGGGTTAGGCCGGTGCTGGGGCCAGCGAGGCCGGCATTGGAGCCTGCCGTGAGGCGAGGCCAGAATCGGAGCCTGCCGTGAGACATGGCCAGTGCTGGGGCCTCCTAGGCCGGGGACAGTACCTGCCGAGGGGTTAGGCCGGTGCTGGAGCCAACGAAGCCGGCATTGGAGCCTGCCGTGAGGCTAGGCCAGTGCTGGGGCCTCCAAGGCCGGGACGAAAGCCAGCTTAGGGGTTAGACCGGTGCAGGGGCCAGCGAGACCAGAACTGGGGCCTCCCATGAGGCAAGGCCGCTGCTTGAGCCAGCGAGGTCTGGATCAGTCCACTGAGTAGCCAGGCCACTACTGGGACCCTCGAGAGTGGGATCGGTACTTGCAACGCAGCATGCACAGAGAAATATCACAGAAAATGTAAATCAGACGTTTCTCTTAATCAGCAATAACTAGGAGGAAAGGGGCAACAGGAAGAGGTTGAGCTATAGAAAGGGCCCTATAGTGAAGCAACTAATGTGACCAATCAGAGGGTATGTAATACTGGAGGACAGAGCCTCTTTAAAACACAGGAGGTACATAAACAAATGTACCAAAGTAAATCACCAAAGAAGCATGGGATGGAGGGAGGGGGAGGGAATGGGATGGGGGCTGGAGGAGGGCTAATTGGATGATGTGTGCTTGTATATCCTCTCAAGTCTTGTACTCCAATGTGATTGATATATGACTACAATGCACCAATTTAAAAAATAAATAAATAAATTAAAAAAAAAAAGATCTTCTTACCATGGTTGACACCCTAACAGGTTGGGTAGAAGCTTTTCCCTCAAAGGATGAGACAGCCAGCACAGTGGCCAGTGTTCTATGCTTAGACAACATCTCTTGTTTTGGACTCCCTAATTTCTTACTGTCTGATAATGGACCAGCTTTTATTTCTAATGTTACTCAACAGGTAGCACAAGCCCTTGCCATTTCTTGGAAGCTCCACATCCCGTATCAACTGCAGTCATCAAAAAATGTAGAAAAAATGAATGAGATTCTTAAAAATCATCTAACAAATTTTTCTCTGGAGCTGCAAGTGACATGGCCTGAACTCCTATCACTGTCTATGGCCCATGTACAGACCACTCCTGAAGCCCCAACTTCATGAGCTTCTTTGAATTGCTGTATGGTTGCCCTCTTTTGCTTAATCAGTCTCTTCCTTTGGATCTCTCTCTTTGTCTTTTCTCAGGCATCTCCTTAAGGAACATGTTGACCAATATCTTCCCCAACCTGGGTCTGAAGAAGCAGCTCCACACCTGGCAGTCAAGGCCCTTTAGCCAGGGGATAAGGCCCTTCTCAAGTTGCTCCAACTAAAACATCTCCAAACATGATGGACTGGGCCTTTTGCCATGATCCTTACCACACCTTCTGCAGCCAAACTGCTGGGGAACCCCAAATGGCATCATTTTACTCAACTAAAAAGGACTCCATTACAGAAAACTCATGACAAATTCTCCTGTACAGTGTTGGACCCACCAATCTCTGTTTTGCTTGGCATAATTGTCCTTAGTGCTTTTATTTTATCAGTTCCACTCATTTACATAGTATGGTGTTCTACCTCTCTGGATGCCAGACAGTCATAAGTCTCCAATCCCTCAGCAGTCTCCAATCCTGGCCACGGAGGCCTCATTAGTGGCCATGCCTCACAGTAAGCTCCAATGTCAGCCACTGGCCCCGGCACCCACCTAACCCCTCAGCAGGTTCTGATCACTGTCTCTGTGGTTATTATTTCAAAGGTTCCAGGTGTAATGTATCAGATCTCTGCCTCCCCTGAGTACTGGCCACTGGCATTGCCACTGCCTCCACCATTTCAAACCCTTCCCAGGCTCTTTTTCCACTATGAGTGTTGTCCAGTGTTCCTAAGCATGCGTGATGGTAGCATTCGACATTTGGTGTAATTTCTCCAAAAAAATAAATTTGGTAGGATCCGGTTTCTGCTTCTCCTGAATACAAGTCTCCACCACCATCGCGGAGAACTCTTTCAACACCGCCTTTCTCCTTGGTCTCCGCTAAACTCTCCTTACAGGTGATGTCCGAGATTCTTAATAATATAGAGAAATAGCAGTCCTCGTTCACGGGGAATTTTCCCATAAGTTCCAGTGCATTTAGACAAGTTTTGTCTGTATCTCCAGTGTCCTGGCATCCATAACAGCTTTCTTACCTCCTCTCCGATATTTTTCTTTTTCTTTTTCTGTTCCTTTTTTTTTAATAAGAGAAGACACTTGTTTTTGTTTTTTGCTAGGTGTACAGCTTGAGTTAGGCCAATCAGTTCAGCCTTTTAGAGGTAGTGCCATCCAGTAACCTGGCATCCTCAGTGACTTGACTTAAGGTAACCACTGCATAGGCTGCTCTTCTCTTACCTCTGGTATCAGAAACAGAGCTTCCATCAACAAAATAAGTAACTTCTGGATTAAGAAGGGGAGTGTCCTGAAGCTCCACCAAGCTTTAGCTAAGGCCTCAATCATATCTACACAAGAGTAAAACTCATTAGGTGAATAAGAATTAGGGCATGAAACTTGGTCTACTAGTAGAGAGTGGCTGGGTTAAGGTCTGGGGGTGAGACATTTTAATGTCATGGTTTTTCATGAACAATAAATAAAGTTTCTGAATGTGAGGAGGGGACAGAAGAGGAAGTGCTCAAGGAGAGAATAAATTCTAGAGCCTATGTGGGGAAAAAACCTGCAGTGTCAGCCATAGACAAAGTTTGAGAGCTTCTTTTGTGAGCATGGCTGCTGCCACCAGAGCCATAAGGCAGGGTGGCCACCCCTGAGTTGTGAGATCAAGCTATTTGGATAAGTAAGCCAGTGGTTCCTGGGTTGGTCCCAGAAGTTGAGTAAGCACTCCCATGGCTATTTCTTGCCTCTTCTCAGTGTATAACAAGAATGCCTTAGTGAAACTGGGGAGTACCAGGGGAGGAGATTTAAGGAGGGATTCCTGGAGAGCCAGGAAGGCTTGGAAAATAACTGAGGGTGAAGTGAGGGGATGAATCAGGATTTCCTTCATTGCCTCATGTAGTGGCTTAGCTAAAATGGCAAAGTTGGAGATTCAGTGCCAGAAAAAATTCCAAAACGTCCAAGATAGATTGGATTTGATCACCTGAGGTGGGCAGCTGCAAGTCTTGTAAGACTGGCCTAAATACCGCACCTCTGACACTGATAACTGGGCTTTATGTGGGGGTACCCTGTAACTCATACATCTGAGAAAATTAAGAAGGGCAGTGTGCCATTTGGACACTTTAAGGGAAGGGCTATAAAGTAGAAGATTATCTACATATTGTAAAATAAAACTTGGATCCAAGGGGCACTGGAGGAGGTCCTGTGCTAAAGCCTGACCAAAGAAGTGTGGGTTATCTTGAAAACCCTGGGGGAGAACCAGTCCAGGTTAATTGTTAAGCAATCTGCATGTCAGGGTCCTCCCACATATAGGCAAAAAGGTGATATGAGTAAGGATGTAGGGGGATAGTGTAGAAGAAATCCTTCAAGTCAATAAAAAAATTAGTGTTAATGGGGGGAATCTGAGAAAAAAGGGTATGGGGATTAAGCACAAATGGGTGAATTAGGATCACTGCATCATTAATTAAGTGGAGATCTTGGACTAAACAATAAGTCCCATGAGGCTTTTAAACTGGGAGAATGGGGATATTGTAAGGGGAATCAATAGGGATGAGTATTCTCTGGGCCAGGAAATGAGAAATGATTGGTTTAAGCATGCATCAGTGAATGAGGGATATGAGAAACTGGGAACAGTCCAGGAAAATAGTGGGGTTACAGAGGACAATCCAAACTGGGGTGTGGTGGGTTGTTACAAGAGGAGTAGTGGTGTCCCACTACTCAAATCTATAGGGAGAGGTGGTTTGTCCACCCGGTCATCATCTAACAACCTTTACAGTATGATCATGCTCATCCAGAGTTAAGACAGAGGTTAAAATAACATGAAGATCTTGCCATGTTAGATCATATGCTTGCACAATGTATTGGAATTCTTTAATAAACTGAATGTATTGGCAGAAAAAGAACACAGTTTTCTTTTAATTTGAGCAAGGTAAGGGAGGGAGAAAGGGACATGGACATCGACTATGCCTTCTGCACTGGCCACTTCATGGAGCAGGGCCAAGAAAGAAGGGGGTCCCTGGAGTGGGTACAGTAATGTACAAGGAAAGGTGAGGGGGAGGAAAGGGTTGGTCCCTTAAGGGAGAATGCCGGTGGGCATCCTAGGATAGGAGGATGGTGATGTTTGGGGTTGTGAGGAGAGATTCTGTGGATCAGGATCCTCAGAAAGTGGCACCATGAACCAAGCAGGGTTAGACACTGGCAACCCCATCTTGCCACAAAATGGTTTCTGTGTCTGTGACTCAGCAAAATCACAGGTTGGTGTGGGCACACCAACACAAGGCAACCAAAATGGGGACTCAGCATGAACAAAAGATGGCACCTTCATAGTGCTATGAGGTGACCAAGATAGCAACTGTGCCTGGCAGGAATCCCTAGCCAGCAGGACTTGGTGGTCGAGCAGGGGGGATTGGGAAGGGAAAGGTGGGAATCCATAAAAAAAAAAGACCTGGATATAAAGGACTTCAGATCATTTACCATACCATTTACAAAAGTTGCTGAGATTGGTAAGGATATTAAAATCCAAACTGCTATTCTCAGACCACCACAACCCATTATCCAACTTGTATTGAGGCCAAACTCTAGTGCAGTAAAATCATAGATGCTTAGGGCATAAATCTTCAGGTAAACCCAGAGTCTGGAGATTAGCAGGAAGATGACCCAGTGGGGACTAGGAATCTATTTTGGAGGTTTGGCTGCCCATAATTGGTTCACGGGTGAAAACAAATAAAAGGAAACAGTGTCCCTATTTTCTAATGAATTGTTTGATAATGGGGTTAAGAGAATAAGAAAGATGTCTCAATCCCTTCTCAAATCCAGAGAATGACCTGGTCATCCCGGGTCTTTTCTGATGCAGCTGTGCATTTTATAATGGAGAAGCTGAAGGCAAGAAGGTAGAAGACAAGAAGATGGAACTCATTGACCAAGGGATGGGGAGGGAGCTTACACAGTGAAGGAGCAATGATCTGAACAGCTGGTGGCTGTGGCTGGAATGCAGAGCCAGAGCAGAGGTGGCAGAGCAGCAGCCCTGCAGCAACAGAGGCAGTGGGACCCCTGTGGCCATGTGGCATAGAAGCACAGAATAGCCAAAGCAGTGGTGGCAGTGAGACCCGCATTGCTGTGTGGCTCACAAGTGCAGAACAGCCAGATCTACAGCACCAGCCCTGGAGTGGCGGCACCAGAGTGGCTATGCCAGGGGCAGTGACTGGAGCACACTTGGTCTAAAAAAAAAAAAGCGGTCCATCCAATCTAGGGTTGGGTCAGAGAGTCTGGGGCTGAAGGAGAGGTACAGCAACTACCACACCAAAAAAAAAAAAAAAAAAAGAAGAGAGAGAATACAAAAATTTTCCTGGGTTTTGTTCACCAAATGTAACATTGAAATTGAGCTGAGGGGGGATGGAAAAGGAGGCCACCACCAACTTAGTTATTAAAGGCCTCTTTAATCAAGAACCGGCACCTTCAGCAATAACTGTGGCCCATGGGGAAAGGGACCAATCGATGAGCCACGTGGTAAGCAGAGTCATGCAACAGAGAGAAAGTACGTATATATTATAGCTATATTGGGGGTTGGGGTGGGGCTAGCAGTGTGGGGATGGCAATTCTCTCATGACATCCAGAGTATCATGGCATCTGGAATCATTCTTACTCTGGCTTCTGGGTTCTGCCTCCCGTCCCATGGGGAAAAGGAGGGACTATTGGCCAGCACTTCCTTCCTTCCACTGGGTGCAAGCACTTGCATAAACATGCATTGATATGTCCACAGTTAAATATGCTCATGCACAAATACACACATGTAAATATATAAACAGAACACTAAAAAGGACTTCATAAATTCTTTACTTCAACTATTACTGAGTCCAAAACACATTAAGACTTTGGGAGTAGTACTTGTCTTCTGTAACTTGTCTGTACACATTTTGCAGATGGTTCTTGGACTCCCCAGAGATATTAAGGGCAAGCCCCTGTAATCCAGAACATTAGCTTCAGACTAGTCTCAAGACTCCCCACTTTACTTTCAACTCCACCTTTCCCTCAACCCTGATACTGCTTCATCTGTAGGGCTGGCAATTATCTGGTTCTACTTCTAAAAAGAGGGATGCTCCAAATCATAAGGATAAATGAAGGATTAGGGGGTGAAGAATAAACCTCAATAGTCGCTGGCTCAGGGTGTAATATTTTAAAGAAAGAGTTGACATCTTGTTCTGTAAAGTTGCCTTCCTGTTAGGCTACTCTCTCCCATACCACATGGTTTTCATCCTTTCTTAGAGTTGTTTTACAAACATTCTCTTTCATTGCTTTGTCCATAGAAAGTGCCAGGCTACAGAAAGGGGGAGAGGAGAGAAGAAAAAGAGAATCTTACCCAGACACCCTATGTTAAACTAACTGAAATGGACATTTATTATCTTATTCCTCCTTCTTTTGGTAATATTACCCTAATCTTTCTTTATACTTCAGGATAAACAAAGGCTCAAGATATCACTTGCACCATGTAATGCCCAAAGCCATATCTACACAGAAATTTTTGAGTTATAAATGCAATATTTATTACCTATGGCTGGCTTGAGTTTGACAAAAGATACACCAATAAATTTTCTTTTTCCTTACCAGATTATTCTGGCCAAGGCTCTAGACTACTTGAAGGTTTTAAACTATGAAATAATAGCCATGAGCAGCAAATGGTTGCTAGTGTGTGATGGAGGGCTCTGGAGCAGTTGGGTGGGCATCCATGGAATTGCTACTTGTGCACATCCAGTGAGTCCTACGTGAGCCCCCTGCACCTGCACATTACTGCAAAAAAAAATCCTGGGAAAGAAGAAAGAAAATAAAAGGACTGTGGTGATGGCTTCATAGCAATCCCAGATGCCCCCCTGGATGTAAGAAGCAGAAGGGCCCAGGAGCCCTTTCTAGCATGTCTTTGGGGCCTTGGAAACTGCTTAATTTAAGGTAGAAGGTATTCTACTCATTGCTCATTCATAATATATTCTCTCTCATTCATTTGCTCTCACTCTCTCTTACTCTCTTCTCTCTCTTTCTGCAAGCATCTTTTTTTCTCTGAAGAGGCCAGGTCCACATCTAAGGAGATCTTGGACCCAGAATGAAAAGCCAGCTTCTTTATTTAATTAACATCCAAATTTTCTATCTTTTCCTCAGGCTGGTTACCAGGAGTAACTAAAGAATGTGGACAGATACAAGAAACTCCAAGGGGCTTAAGGCTCAGGGGGCTCAACTGGAATCAAAACTGAGCTGTGAGACATGTTTCAATTTTTTCTGCTGATAATTAGGTGTTCTTAATTTTTTTAAGAAAATCTGTGTCCTGAAAAAAATCAAGGAAGTGCATAAAGAATCTTTATCAGACCATCTGGCTTTTTTTTAAAGTAGAAGGTGAATGAAAAATCTGTTGCCTTCTTAGTTAATTTATGCAAATAGTCTATTCTATGTGCTTGACCTACTAAATCAACATGAATGTTCAGTTTTATCATCAATAAATTTAATAATAGCCAGGTGTGACAATACACATGTAATGCCAGTACTTGGGAGGCTGAGACAAGAGAACCACAGGTTTGAAGACACCTTCAGCAACTTAGCAATGCCCTCAGCAATTTAGCCAGACCCTGTTTCAAAATAAAAAAATAAAATAAGGCTGTGGGTATAGTTGAATGGCAGGATGCCCTTGAGTTCAATCCTCAGAACCAAAAACAAAAAAATTAATAATTTTTTATGTACTCTAAGCAGATCAAGTATGTTTAAATCAATGAATTAATAATATTTTAAAAATAAAGATTGGTATTATTTGGGAGAACACTGGTGAACTAATATATTATTTTGAAAGCTAGTAAGTAAAACTAAAGAATCAAATGTTCATATTGTTTTTTCTATATGATGTTACTAAATCTGTATTATATCTGTACTATATCTGTATTACTGCTTAGCCACAAATGAGAGATTTCACTTTATAGAAATATTTAAGCAAACATATTATAAAATTACAATATTCAAATATCACTACGTGAAATCCTTAGGTAACTGACTGAACAGAGAAGATTTTTTTTCAAAATGAACACAACAATATATAGGTCCAAGATCCATGCTATGAAGTAAGTGTCCATTTCTTTCACCTCGCCAGCCTTGAAATTTAAGATGTTATTGGATACCTTAGAGAATGAAAATTGTTGACTCATTTTTCTCCAATACATTCTGAGCAAGCCCAAGGAAACCTAAAATTCAAAAATGGATATGGGGGGGAAAGAGAAGGTCCCTCCTGGAACTCTATGGTTCTATTATGAGTGGTAGGAAAGAAAATTTTTATGGATTAGAGAGAATTGAAAAACATTCACAAGTTTTTTTTTTTCATTTTCCTCCCTCTCTTCTCTCTTTTTCCATTTTATTTTACACATGATATGATGATCCAGCCAAAATTCTGAGGAAGAAATTTTTTCTCTGATCAAAGAATGTACAATCTCCTGTATAAATGGGGTATATGTTTGGTATTGTTTCTTTACTGTGACCATTGCTATTCTGTTTTTCTGCTGAAGTATATGAACAAAGTGACAGTCACTGAAATTGTGCAGCAGAGAAGGATAAGTAAAACTCCAGTTGTTTGGACAGAGGATAGAAAGGTGTAGCTACAGGAAACCATAGAGAAAAAGGAGCTTGGAAAAATGAGCCCATAAAGATGTTATTAATTCTTGGACTTAGCACCCAAGTGGCTCATGCATAGATCTGACTCTAAATGAAAATCATAGTCAACCACCATGCCATTATCTGAATAGCACTATAAAGCCCTTGAAAATGGACTTTATATTGAAACCATGACCCTTACTTTGCTAACTGGAGCTTCTGACCTGACCCCAAACTACTTCAAATTACTGATAACACAAAACCACCTACATCTTCATAGAATTTCAATTAAATCCAGAATCTCATAATACAATATTTAATTCCTGTTATCTAATAACAATATTATTCAAATTATAAAGGACAAAAATATCTCAACTCAACAGAAAAGAGACCCCAAAATAGACAAACACAAAAATGGCCAGTTGATTGATTTTTTTACAAAGATCCATAAGCAATTCAATAAAGCAATTAAAAAAATTCAGTTAACATTCTGAGAATTACAAGTGTTGATAATCAACTAAAACAAGAGGACCTCTCATTCATTGCTGGTAGAAATGAGAATGTTCTGGTCACTCTAGCAAACAGCTTCGCAGGCTCTTCTAAAATTATACATGACTTACCACATGACTCACAAACCTCACTAGTATATACTTACCACAGAGAAATTAAATTTTATGTTCATTCAAATACTTGTGCATGAATATGTATAGTGACTTTACTCATAATTGCCTAAAACTAAAAACAACTCAAATGTCTTTAGCAGTTAAATGTATAAACACACTGTGATACATCCTTATGACAGAAGTCATACTTAAGCAATAAAAAGAAATGCAGTACTGATATTCACAGCATCACAAAGAGATCTCAAAAGCATTATTCTGAATAAAAAAGCTAATCTTAAATGATTATCTACTGTAAAAATTCATTTATATGAAACTCTTGAAAAGAGAAAACTGTGGTAATAGAGAAAAGATCACAGGTGTAAATGAGTTAGAGGAGAAGGTATGACCATGAAGGGTAGCAAAAAAGGACTCCTCTGGATTAATAAAACTGTTTACTTTTTTATTGTGGCAGTTAGAAAAATCCATACATGTATCATCATTCACACACCTATGTGATTACATGGTCAATTTTTACTGTATATGTTAATCTAAAATAGTAAAAATAACCCACCAGAAAGGTTATATAAGCCCCTAGGTTAACATCTTAAAAACATAAATTTAATAAAAAATGAAAAGCTTTGTTAGTACCCTCATTTCTATTCCAATATTCTGATGCTTTTTTTTTACTAAACCTGATTTATAAATATGTGGTTTGTTTAAATTAATATTACTAAGGAGAATACAGATTTACAGAGAAGCAGTCCTCTTTCTACAGTGCTCACTGATAAATGCCTGTCCCCTTATACTTCTCTTTAGTGATACCATCCTCAGGATAGTAAAAATGTGATGATGGGGAGTCTTGAAACCAAGAGAAGTGCTCTTTGTGAGTACAGCAAGATGCCTTTTGCATTGCCATTCCTCTGTTGACCAAGAAACATTCTTCCCAGAATGGCTGGTCATGGTAGCATTCACCTATAATCGAAGTACTTGGGAGGCTGAGACAGGAGAATTGTAGATTTGAGGCCAGCTTCAGGAACTTCATGAGATGCTCAGTGACATGGTGAGACCTTGTTTCAAAAAAAATATTTAATTGGGGTGCAGCTCAGAGATTGAATGCTCCTGGGTTCAATCCAGTATTACACACACACACACACACACACACACACACACACACACCTCACACATCTTCCCAGAATGCCATAGGACAACAGTGGGAAATATGCAAAAGGCTGATCTTACACTTTAGTTCTTCTAGAGCAGCATATGCTTGCTTTTAAGACTAGAAAGCTGTTTCTGTTATTGTGAACCCTTTGTTTGTATGTTTGTTTGTTTGGTTGGTTGGTTGGCTGTTGTTGTACCAACGATTGACATTAGGGGCATTCTACCTCTGAGCTAAACCACTAGTCCTGTTTCATTATTTTATTTTATTTATCTTATTTTATTATTATTATTATTTTTGGTGGTACTGGGGTTCCTGGAAGCCCTTCTACCTCCGGGATACACTCCCACGGGCTACACTCCCAGACCTATTTTTTATATTTTTATTTGGAAACAGGGTCTCTTAAGCCAGCGAGGCTGGCTCCAAACCAGCGTGATCCTCCTGTCTCTGCCTCCCAAGCGCGGGGATTACAAGCGTGCGCCACCACGCCCGGCTATCTTATTTTATTTTGAAACAGTCTCACTAAGTTGCTGAGAGTCTTGCCAAATTGCTAAAGCTGGCCTCAAGCTTGCAATCTTTCTGTCTCAGCCTTTTAATTCTGAGATCATAGATATGCACCTCCACACCCATATGCTTTCTGAAGTTTTTTCAAGAAAACTTTAAATTACATGTGCACCTGTGGTGGTTTCAGTGTGGTGCATTTCCAGATTCTTTGATGCTACTTTCAAGAGGCAGAGTCTAATTTATCTCACCTTGAATGTGAGCTGAACTCAGGGATTTACTTTGAACAATGAAATAAAAAGGAAGTAACAGATAAGTGACATTGAAGATTAAGTTGTTAAAGTGTCTGTGGTTTCCTGTCTGTTCTCTGTGCTCTCTCATTGCTCCTTCAGGGAAAAGTCAGCTGCGACTTCCTGAGGACCCTCCGGCAGCCATGTGGAGAGGTTCACATAGGAAGAAACTGAGCACCCTACACAAAGCCATATAAATGTGCCTTATGTCACTATACCTTGTTGTCCTCCTCATCACCATCTTTTGAGAGATCCTGTGCCCAACTCTCCTCGACTACCTGCTTCTGTACTCCTGAACCCAGAAATTGTGAGATAAAAAGATTGGTTATTTTAGCAAGTTTCAAGGGAACTTGTTATATATCAACAGAGAACACAATAAAAATGATAACATTAAATTCCTCTTTAATTTAGAAAGAAACAAAAAAGAAGCAGAGATAGGAGTTGAGATTATGATTTAGTTCAATATTTTTATGAAGTGAAGAAATACTTGAATTAGAACACAACAAAAGTCCAGGAAGATGCAGCACTGCTCAGCAAATCTCAGGAAAGCTTTCAGTAAGTGGAAAAAATGGCAACTGAAGGATGCAGTACATCTCAGTAGCTGAAACAAACAAGAAAAGGCAGCTCCTTGACAAGAAAAGCAAAGCAGCAATGATGCATAAGAACAGAAACACAGAAAAGGGAACCATGGCGGAATAAAATCCAGCAGTCAGAACACAAGATAGCAAAAAGCCCAAGTGTGCAACTGACCTGGTCAATGCCAAGGCTGTGAAGGTCCACTCCATTCTGGATCACCTGCCTCAGCCACTTCTGCCAGCTCTGCAGCCCCAAGCAATCCTTGGCAAGGAGGTCAAGGACTTGAGGTGAAGTAAGCAGCAGCAGAACTCCATCTTAAGCTCAGCACCTTACTTCAGGGACAGAAAAAAAATCCAATAGCCCATGTACTCACCAGAATCCTGCACCTGCAGCAGTACACTGTGCCCTCCAGAGACCCAGTCCCACAGGACAGTAAGGTAACTGTGTATCTCAGTGGAAGACCACTCAGAGCAGCTGCAGGGACCCCGGTGATCTGGGATCTGGCAGTTCACTTTTGAGATGGTTGGATTATAACCTACAGAGAAAGAAAAACGGTCCATAGTGCCCCAGGCACAGTACCCACACTGGGTCACAGGGGGTTGCTCCAAGATTACACTGGTCATCCTCCACCAGTTTGGGTAGGGAAGCACAGGTGCAGGGCCAGAAAGTGCAGAACCAGCACTTACACATGACCCATTTATAGTGTGATACATGCAACCCTGACACCTAAGCACAAAGTAATGAGAGGTGCAAGAGCAGCACAGGCAACTCTGCACTGGCTCTGCTGAAGAACCACCAGGACGGGGTCCCAAACTTGAGGAGACCCCATAGTGCAACAATTGCATCTGCTAAGTTCACATCCCTATTTGGGTTTACATAGCATGTCAGTGCTTCATCCTCAAAAAATCAAGCACCAAGTAAGTGGGAAACAAACATGATGAACTAGTGAGTGGCCAATAAAAATTATATTATGGGGCAGAAGTGATACAAATGTGAGTTAATTTTCTTTCTCTAAAATTTCCAGAAGCCACTCAGATAGACAAGTGTGAATTCCTCTTGGGCTTCAGGGCTACCTCTGGAGACAGTATATTTTATACTTGAACAATGCTTAGAAAACACTTGCCTAAACTAAATAGAAATTTGCTTCCTGAAATTTTGGCCCACCGGACCCTTCTGTGACCCCTGCAGCCCCAGAATAAATATTGTCTGTGTTATCACAGCTATTTGGCAGTTGGAAAGCTGGCATGTGGTCTAAAAAGTGTCTATGTTGCCCTTGGTCCAGGCCTCTGGGCCCCCGACCCTGGGTGGGTGGGCAGGCGCTGGCGGGGCGCCCCTAGGCGACCCCCCTCTCCTCCACCTAGAAGGCCCCCTTGGTCCGGGCCTCTGGACCCCCGACCCTGTGCAGGTGGGCAGGTGCTGGCGGAGCGCCACTAGGTAAACCCCTTCTCCTCCACCCAGAAGGACCCCGTGGTCCGGGCCCCTGGGCCCCCAAACCTGGGCGGGTAGGCAGGTGCTGGCGAGGTGCCCCTAAGCGAACCCCTCTCCACCCAGAAGGACCCTGTAAGAAAGTAAAAGGAAAAATAAAGGAAAATATCGGAGAGGGGTCAAGGAGGTAGCAGATGCCAGGATACTGGAGATGCAGACAAAACTTATCCAAATGAACTGGAATTATTGGAAAAATTCCCCACTAAGGAGGACTGCTTCTTCTCTACATTGTTAAGAATCTTGGACATCACCTGTAAGGAGAGAGACTTTAGTGGAGACCAAGGAAAAAGGCGGTGCTGAAAGTGGTCTCCGCGTTGGCGGTGGATAATTGTATTCAGGAGAAGTAGAAATTGGAGCCTACCAAACTTATTATTATTATTATTATTATTTTTGGAGAAACTACACCAAAGGTTGTATGCTACCGTCGCGCATGCTTAGGAAGACTGGACAAAATTCAGAGTAGAAAAAGAGCTTGGGAAAGATTTGAAATGGTGGAGGCAGTGGCAATGAGAGTGGCCAGTACTCAGGGGAGGCAGAGATCTGATACATTATACTTGGAACCTTTGAAGTAATGACCCCAGAGGCAGAATGCTACCACCACCATGCACCATAGAGAAGGTGGGACAAATAGTTGGGCAAAGAGGGTTCTTGGATTAGAGCCTGCTGAGGGGTGAGGTCAGCGACGGACACAGCAAAGCTGGGATTGGAGCCTGCCGTAAGGCAAGGCCAGTGCTGCAGCCTCCGAGGCCAGGATCGGAGCCTGCCAAGGGGTTAGGCCGGTGCCCGGGCCAACGGCCAGCATCGGAGCCTTCCATGAGGCAAGGCCATTATTAAGGTCTCCGAGGCCAGGATCAGAGCCTGCCGAGGGGTTAGGCCGGTGCTGGGGCCAGCAAGGCCGGGATCGAAGCCTGCCATGAGGCAAGGCCGGTGCTGAGGCCTCTGAGGCCAGGATTGGAGCCTGCTGAGGGGTTAGGCTGGTGCTGGGGCCAGCGAGGTCGGGATCGGAGCCTGCTGTGAGGCAAGGCTGATGCTGGGGCCTCTGAGGCTGGGATCAGAGCCTGCTGAGGGGTTAGGTTGGTGCCAGGGCCCCTGGCCGGCATCGGAGCCTTCCGTGAGGCAAGGCCACTACTGAGGCCTCAGAGGCCTGGATCGGAGCCTGCTGAGGGGTTAGGCCGATGCCAGGGCCATCAGCTAACATCGGAGCTTGCCATGAGGAAGGCCTGTGCTGGGGCCTCCAAGGCCAGGATCAGAGCCTGCTGAGGGGTTAGGCTGGTGCCGGGGCCACTGGCCAGCATCAGAGCCTTCCATGAGGCAAGGCCGCTACTGAGGCCTCCAAGGCCTGGATCAGAGCCTGCTGAGGGGTTAGGCCAATGCCGGGGCCATCAGCTAACATCTGAGCCTACTGAGGGGTTAGGCCGGTGCCAGGGCCACTGGCCGGGATTGGAGCCTGCCGCAAGGCAAGGCCAATGCTGGGGCCTCCGAGGCCAGGATCAGAGCCTGCTGAGAGGTTAGGCCAGTGCCAGGGCCACTGGCTGGCATTGGAGCCTTCCATGAGGCAAAGCTGCTATTGAGGTCTCCGAGGCCAGGATTGGAGCCTGCTGAGGGGTTAGGCTGGTGCTGGGGCCAGTGAGGCTGGGATTGGAGCCTGCCGTGAGGCAAGGCCGGTGCTGGGGGCTCCGAGGCTGGGATCGGAGCCTGCCGAGGGGTTAGGCCGGTGCTGGGGCCAGCGAGGCCGGGATCGGAGCCTGCCATGAGGCAAGGCTGGTGCTGGGGCCTCCGAGGCTAGGATCGGAGCCTGCCGAGGTGTTAGGCTAGTGCTGGGGCCAACGGCTGGCATCGGAGCCTTCCATGAGGCAAGGCCATTATTGAGGCCTCCGAGGCTGGGATAGGAGCCTGCCGAGGGGTTAGGCCACCAGCGAGGCCGGGATCGGAGCCTGTCATGAGGCAAGACCGATGCTGGGGCCTCCGAGGCTGGGATCAGAGCCTGCTGAGGAGTTAGGCCGATGCCGGGGCCACTGGCCAGCATCAGAGCCTTCTGTGAAGCAAGGCCGCTACTGAGGCCTCCAAGGCATGGATTGGAGCCTGCCGAGGAGTTAGGCTGATGCCGGGGCCATCGGCTAACATCGGAGCCTGCCGTGAGGAAGGCCGGTGCTGGGGCCTCTGAGGCCGGGATCGGAGCCAGGTGAGGGGTTAGGCCAGTGTTGGGGCCAGCGAGGCCAGAACCAGGGTCTTCCATGAGGCAAGGCCGCTGCTTGAGCCGGCGAGGTCTGGATCAGTCCACTGGGTAGCCAGGCCACAACTGGGGCCTTCAAGAGTGGGATTGGGATTTGCAACACGGCATACACAGAGAAATATCGCAGAAAATTAAAACCAGATGCTTCCCCTATTCAGCAATAACTAGGAGGAAACAGGCAACAGGAAGTGGTTGAGCTATAGAAAGGGCCCTATCGTGAAGCAATTAAGGTGACCAATCAGAGGGTATGGAATAGGGGAGGATGGAGCCTCTTTAAAAAGCAGGAGGTACATAAATACATGTATCAAAGTTAATCACCAAACAAGCATGGGATAGAGGGAGGGGGAGGGAATGGGATGGGGACTGGATGAGGGCTAATTGGATGATGTGTGCTTGTATATCCTCTCAAGTCTTATATTCCAATGTGATGTATGATTACAATGCAACAATAAAAATAAATTTAAAAAAATTTAAAAATTAAAAAAAATAAAATAAAAAGTGTCTATGTTAAAATCACCTAAGGCTGAACTAGGAGGGGTGGCTCATGCCTGTAATCCCAGTACATAGAAAGGTGAGACAGGAGGATTGCAGGTTCAAGGACAGCCTCTACAATATAGTGATATTCTCAGCAATCTAGTGGTACTCTGTTTCAAAAAAAAAAAAAAAAAAAACTGGGGTTGTAGTTAAAAGGTACAATGGCCCTGAATTCAATTCCTACTGCCAAAATAAATAAAAATTTAAAAATTTCCTAGGGAGCACTTTGGTCTTGCAAACTTCATGGTCCCCTCTACTGGGTCAGATTCTGTGGAGTGGGGCCCTAGTCTGCCCAGTTTGAGTGAGGATACAATGATTTCCAAACACACCACAGAATTCTCAGCAGTCTCATCCCTCCCTTCTGCCTTGGCCACTTTGAAATCAGAATAATTTCAATAGTCCAGGTATTCAGCTTACATCTTATAGGCAGTTCTGGGAAAGGTATAGACAGTTGAATCTGTAATTAAAAATGATATTTGTCCAGTGTGGCAAAAAGTGTGACAGCAGAATGCTTTGGTGAGTGCCAGGCACTAAGCTATGTGACTTCATGAGTCTGCTGCCTTTTCATTCTCTAAGACATGCAAGATCACTGTTATGTACCCATTCTACAGGTGAGACAATTGAGGCTGTAATGGATAGAAATGATTTATTTGTTCAGTATAGATCCCTCTGACCCAAAAGCCTATATCTCTTTTTCTACAGAACCTCTATTTCCCCTAAAGGTACCAAAAGAAGAATTCATGGAATTATTGATTTCTGAAATATTATTTATTGATATTGTCCCTAAAATATCCATGCTGGGACATATGGGGAAGGAGATACAGGAGCATTATTTTATATATTTGGCCCTGACATGTTTACCAGATTTCTGAGTGACATATTTAAGATTATAATAAAAACTTTTACAGTGTAACTTGCAATTATCTACCATTCTGTGGCTTGGGACTCCTAACTCACCCAAGTAAATGGGATATAATAAAGTGACACTTAAAATGGGGCTTGAGGAGTATAGAGTGAGCTTCAAGGAAGTAACTCACAATAGTGCACAGGATTAGACATTTTCCTCCTAATGCCAATTTGTCAACAATGCTATTTTTTAATCTGTGTGGCAGCAGGAAAGAAATATGTAATGGAAGTAGCTGCAGTACCAGTAGATAAGAAAGAAAACTGATAAAGGAGAAACTACTTCCACAAGAGACAAGACTGTATAATTGATTCATCTCTTGATACTTTAGCCCAATATTTTGAGCAAGTGGGAAGAACAAAAAGCACCAGCTACATAAGTAATTCCATTCAACCTCCCACCTTATAATTAGAAATTCAAAATAAGCTGACATACCTACACAAACAGCTCCTATATCTATTTAGAAACTATTTTTCCACTTTTGAGGTGGAAAGTTTCTAATCAAGTCAGCCAGTTGCTCCATAGAAATGAGAATGAGAAATCACACAATTAAGAGAGATTCAGATTCCAGCTACTCATGGCTCACATTCCTATAGTGCGCACAAGAGTTTCCCCCAGGCCACCTCCTGACTACACCTTCCTTATTATATCAAAAAAGCAAAACAATTTCAGTTTATTATGAAGTCTCATGAATGCTATATTCAGGGGATGGAGGACTCAGGAACCTCAAGCACTCCCTGACATTGTTAATGATGTGAGCTTTGTGCCATCCCACATTTCTTGCCTTGTTTTCCTAGTAGGGTAACTAGAATAATGGCAGCAAGTGTAGTTTTCAAGAAGAAAGCAGAAAACAAGTAATGCCTGGTGCCCCATTTATTTGTGATATCACTATGTTACATCATAGTAATAGAAATTTTCTGTTTTCCACTTTTGACAGGGCTAAATGGAAACTCAGAAGAAGTTGTGGTTAAGAACATGTGTAGTTCTTTCTTGGGATGAGGTTAGGACAAGGAAAGATGGGCAAATGGTCTCTCTTAAGATAAATGGTCCTTTCTTGAATGTCTCCACCATATGCTGTACTATAATGTCTCTACAACTAGATGAATTGTAGAATTAGAGATTGAATTGTATAATTAGACGTTGCAGGATGCTGTGGATAGCCATAGAAAATCCATGGATAATCATACATTTCATTCTGTGGACAGAAAACTTTAACCCACAGGTGAGTGAGCCTCCTCTTTATCCACATATTACATGAAATCAATACATAATCATGAAAAGCCTGAATAGGCCTTTGGTATATGGCTTTGGTAAGAAAGCAAATAAATATTTTCCAGTGAAGTAATAAAGCTCAAAAAGTGTTGGGGCATGATGGAAAGGTGGTGCCACTCTACTGACCATTTTTGAATTTTAGATTTAATGAATATCAATTTGGCTCTTAGGCTTGGATTGGAAAACATCTCTGAAAAACAAATAATTATGCCCTTGAGAGGAAAATCACAGAAGAAAGTTGCTAGAATGTTCTTCAGATAATTTTCCTCTGGACATGCAAAGCCTCCTTTGCAGAACTGGCAGAAGTGGGTAGCATCTGAGGAGTATCCCCAAGGGAAAGTTGTATGAGACATATGACAAAGGTAAAGAATGGAGAGCAGAGAATCAAGCTACATGGTCATGGATCCCAGCTCTCCTGCTCCTAGCAAACTACAAAGTGTCTTGCAGTTCAAGCTCCTTTATCTATAACACAGGGATGACATTCAGTCTGTATAAACATCAAAGTCATTTTGAAGAATGGGTTAGATAAGATAGGGATGGAATGCTTTGTACACTAGGAACCTCCACACCACTGTATGGTGTTTTTTTTTTATTTAAGGAAGTGATAGTACCTGGGCATGCAGAATTATGAATAATCAGGAAAAAGTAATAGCTGCATTTATCAAATTCTTTATGCAATTTTAAGGAAGTTCACACTATAGCACACACAAAATAGAACAAGGTCAATGAACTTGGAGGAAATATTTCAACCAGAGCCAAAGATATAAGGAAAAGAATATAAAAAGTCATTTTTAGAAATAACATTAAAAGATGTCATAGGGATGGAGAACTAAAGAAAATAAAAGGAGAGTTTCCAGGATACTTTAAAATACCTGAGATGTCTTGCTTTCAAAAGAGAAGCCAGGCTTCTTGTGATAACACACTCTGCATCTGGCTGGCCACTTATCAAATGCAGAGACAGGTAAAAGACTGTGGGTCTCTTGGCAGGCAACCAGACTCCCTGGCCTCAGTAGCTTCATCACAATAGCCAAATTATTGAACCAACCCAGGTATCCATGAACAGATGAAGGAGCAATTAAAATTATATATATACATACAAGGAAAGTTTATTCAGCCATCAAAAGAAAAAATTATGTAACTTACAGGAAAATGGATGGAACCAAAGAATATCATGTTAAGGAAATTAGTCAGCCTTAGAAAGTCAAGAGTGGTATGTTTTTTCTCATTTGTGGAAGGTAGAGAGAAAAAATGAATCATAAGAGACTTTAAATAATGGTGCCTAGCTCTACTAAAACCAGAATTTTCCATAAGGGATTAAATTGCTAAATTAGATACATTTGGTAGTTGATGCATTACTGATTTTTTGTTTGTTTCTCTACTGGAAATTGAACCCAGAAGCATTCTATATCTGAGCTACACTCCCAGCCCCCCCTTTTTTTGCTGTACTGGGGATAAAACCCAGGTCATTCCACCACTAAGCTACAACTCCAGCCCTATTTTTTATTCTTTATCTTGAAACAGGATCTCACTGAATTGCAAAGGGCCTCAATATGTATCTGAGACTATCTCTGAACCCTGATCCTCCTCTATCAGCCTCCCAAATGCTGGGATTACAAGAATGTACCACCACACCTGTTGTATTTTTTTAATTCTTTATTTTGAAACGGTCTTACTAAGTTGCTGATCTGCTGAAGGCCTCACTAAGTAGTTTAGGCTATTTTCAAACATGCCATGCTTTCTGTCTCCGCCTTCCAGGGCATTAATGATTTAAATAAAATGTTGTGGCATTGTGAAAAGTATGGATATTATAAACATTACCATATTTCAATGCAAATGATCTGCAGCTGCTCACTTCAGCTCCTTGTTTACCTTTCCTCTCTGGAGCATGGTGCTGTGAGGGAAGATGGTGCTAGCATGGCTCCACTGCCTCATTGTAGGCTTGATTTCTTTGCTGCTCTCTGGTTGTTCTTCTAGTCTTTTTTTCTCTGTCCCTTGTGTTTACATTTTTATTTCTCTGCTGATAGTGTTTTTTGGCTATGAAAAGTGCTGATTTTGTGGCAATAGAGACTGAGTTTTAGCAGGACTCATAAACACCGCTTTTCATGGTTGCCATCTTCCTGGAAGACTTGAAAATATTTTAGGTCTTCTGGGAAGATGGCAACGGAGAAAAGCGGGGTTTACAAGCCCCACAATCTCTAGTACCACAAAATCAGAGCCTTTCATAGCCAGAAACACCGTCAGCAGAGAAACAAAAAATGTAAATAAAAGGGACAGAGAAAAAGAGGGCTGGAAAAATGAGACACCAGAAAGAAACCAGACTGCAGTGCTGCAGCTCGAGCTGCGACATGGAGCGGCATGGGTGCCATCTTCCCTTGCAGCACCAGGCTCCAGAGAGGAGGGTGACTGACCAGAGCTCAGAGCCACAGAGGAGATATGCCAGCCTCATGCCCAAGGACGCAGCAGCAGCGCCTTAATGCTGGCAGCAGCAGCGATTTCACCAGATGTCACCAGAACAACACACTCAACAGCCCACCAGACTCCAGAGAGGAAAGGTGGACAGCGAGCCGAGGTAGCTGCTGCAGATCAGCCAGGCAGAATTTGGCAGATTTTTTTGGCACAGGGAGCGTCTAAAGCTGCCAGGGGCTGGGCTCAGCACACCCTGCAGATACTCAGAGTGGAGCTAAAAACCAGAGAAGAAATACACCAGCCTCATGGCCAAGGGTGTAGCAGTGGTGCCATATTGCCACCAGTGGCAGCAGCAGTGAATTCACCAAGTCCACTACAGCTCCAACAATGCACTCAACAACCGTGAGTCAAATTGCAGCCCCTAGAGGAGAAATCCCAGTACTGCACTCCCAGGGACTTGACCCAGTGGGGGAGTGGCGGTGACAGAGATATCACACAATAGTCACAACTCCCCTCAGGAGAACACCCAACCTGGCACCTCCCATGGTCTAAAACAGCCTTGATTGACTCCCTGGGTCTGAGACTTT
Source organism: Muscardinus avellanarius (assembly GCF_963383645.1). NCBI lineage: Eukaryota > Metazoa > Chordata > Mammalia > Rodentia > Gliridae > Muscardinus > Muscardinus avellanarius. The sequence continues at coordinate 32,850,878 of NC_137804.1, read as the reverse complement.
GCGATACAACCCAGTAAAGGAGTAGTGGTGACTGAGATACCACAGACTTGAGATCCAGAGCACGTTAAGTGAAGTCGTAGTGACCCAGAGAAGAACCCAGAGAAGGCACAAACTTCTGAAATTATGGGAAAGAGGAATAAAAATGGAGCAATGAATGCCCACAACCCCACAACTTCAGAACCTGATAAAACAGATATTCAGAGATTTCTAGAAGATCAAATCAAGAAAATAACTATAGAAATAATAGAGGTGTTTCAAAAATAATTCAGAGAAAGCCAAAAAGAGATAAAGCATGCAATTAATGAAGTAAAGGCCTCAATTCAAGGTACAAACAACCGATTAGACCACATGGAGAATAGAATCTCGCTCCTAGAAGATGATCATTCAAAAAATGAACGCATAGTTTCTAATTTAGAAAAAAAAATCCGACAGCAGGAATCTGACATTGAAGAAATATGGGCCCATTTTAAGAGACCTAACCTAAGAATAATTGAAATAGAGGAGGGAAAAGAAGGTGAAACCAAAGGGATCAACAATCTCTTCAAGGATAAAGCATGCAATTAATGAAGTAAAGGCCTCAATTCAAAGGACAAACAACCGACTAGACCACATGGAGAATAGAATCTTGATCTTAGAAGAAGATCATTCAAAAAATGAATGCATAGCTTCTAATTTAGAAAAAAAAATACGACAGCAGGAATCTGACATTGAAGAAATAAGGGCCCATATTATGAGAGCTAACCTAAGAATAATTGGAACAGAGGAGGAAAAGAAGGTGAAACAAAAGGGATAAGTAATATCTTCAAAGAAATAATAGCAGAAAAATTTCCAAACATAGAGCAAGAGGTCAATACACAGGTCCAGGAAACGTATAGAACTCCCGTTAGAGAGGATCAGAGAAGAGGATCCCCACGCCACATAATTGTCAAAATGACCAATGTGGAAGCCAAGCAGAGAATCTTAAAGCCAACAGAAGCATAGGACCAAGTGACATTCAGAGGCAAACCAATTAGAATCACTCCAGATGTCCCAAAACAAGTCATGAGAGCCAGAAGGGCTTACAAGAGTATCATATTCCAAACTCTGAAAGAAAACAACTTCCAGCCAAAAATTTCCTACCCAGCAAAACTTTCTATCAAATTAGATGGAGAAATAAGAAGCTTCCATGACAAACAGAAACTGAAGGAATTTATGTCTTCAAAACCAGCGCTAGAAAAAATACTCAAAGAGATTAACTACAAAGAAGAAATAGGTAACACACACCAGAACCAGAGAAACAAGATTTTCCATCCAACAGACAACTAAGATTAGTTATCTGTGGAGATTCATTATTTATGTTAGTCTTTTATCTATCTCTAAATTGTATTGTTTGCTTTTATTGTTGTTAATTTTTAGGATTTCTAGTTGGAATATTAATATACCTTCAGATATAGCATTTGGAAATATTTTATCCCATTCTATCAGTAACTTTTAACTCTGTTTACATTGTCTTTGGATATACAATATTTTTTTTATTTTTTAGGGAGTTTGTATACTCTTCTGTTGCCTGTGCCATTGAAATCATATCCAATAAATCACTGCCAATTTCAGTGTTGTGAGGTTTTATGACCCAGATTTTCTTCTAAAAGTTTATAGTCTTAAGATTTATATTTAGGTCTTTTATCTATTTTGAGTTAATATTTGTATATGGTATTAGGTAAGGGTCCAGTTTTATTCTTTTTCAAGTAATTATTATTTTTCAACAATATTAAGTTAAAAGATAATTATTTCCTCCACCATATATTCGTGGAAACCTTGTCAAAAATAACCTGACAATATCTGGAAGAATTTATCTCTAGGCTTTTATTTAACTCCAATGGTTTATATATCTGCCTTTAGAACAGTACTACACTGTTTCAATTATTGTAGCTTTATATGGTTTGACATCAGAAAATATATATCTTTTATCTTTGTTCTTTTTCGAGATTGTTTTGGGTATATAGAGTCTATATTCCATATTAAGATAGATTTTTTTCTGAAAAATAAATATATAAGTATATGATAGTTTCACCTAAAAAAAGAAAAAAAATTCTCTGTTAAGAAAGAAAGCAAAAAGAAATATTGAAATGTTATCTTTAAGTTATCAAAAGCTTGGTATCAGACAAATGAAACTGTTATGTGAGATTATCATTTTTAATTTTGGATAAATTGCTATAATACTAGATGTCAACCACTAAGCCAAGCATGGGAAGGAGGGATGGGGAGGGAATGGGGTGGGGATCGAGTTGGGGCTGACTGGGCAATGTGTGCATGTATGTCTACAAAAGTTTTCTTTGTATCCCACTATGATGTATGAATACAGTGCACCAATAAAATTTTTTTTTAAAAAAGAGTTCTTTGGTGAACAGGGATATAACTCCCCCTTTTTATTTATTTTCAAAAGTGTTGTTTTCAAAGAATTGTGGGCACATTCTACAATGCCCTGCCCTTGAGGATTATAGGGTATACCTGTAATATGTTGAATACTGTATGTATTGCAAAATCGTTTAAAAGCCATACTCTTATATCCAGAACCATTATCAGTTTTAATGCAGGTAGGAAGTCCTGAGAGAGAAAAACACTTCAAATGATGGGAAATCACATGTTTAACAGCCTTCCCAGTTGGTCTGTAGCCATAATAAAACATGAAAAGTATCAATAGACACATGAACATACTTTTTTTTTTTTTTTTTTTTTGGTGGTACTGGAGGTGGAACCCAGAAGCTTTCTACCTTTGGGCTATATTCCCAGACCTTTTTTAATATTTTATTTGGAAACAGGGTCTCACTAAGTTGCTGAAAGCCTAAGTAGCTGAGGCTGTCTTCCAACCCGTGTGATCCTCCTATGTCAGCCTCCCAAGCACGGGGATTACAAGCGTGTGCCACCACGTCCGGCTGACACATGAACATACTTTTGCCTATTAAAGGCAGACGTGTGTGTAACATCCATTTGCCATAGATTACTGGGGACCAATCCCCATGGATTTACACCTAAATGAGGAATAGGCAAATACTCTGGACATATAAGACACTGTTTAACAATTTGTCATGCTGCTTCTTGAGTAATTTGAAACTGTTTATGCAGACCAGCACTATTTTGATGATGTAAAGAATATGATTGTTGAGCTTGTTCTAACTGAGAGGGGCAGACAAATTTTGTATCATCATCAGCAATTTGATTTCCTTCTGCCAAAGGACCAGGTTATGTGCTGAATAAAATAAGGATGCTGGTGTGATAAGATCTGAGTTTGAATCTGAAGAAATAAATTACCTATCAATTTATTATGCATATCAATATATGGTACAGTTTCCAATACTTTAAGGGCATTAGCTATATATAAATTATCAGTCCATAAATTAAAAGATGTATCAGATAAATGTTGAAAAATAGCCGCTACTGCATTCAATTCTACAACTTGAGCAGATGTAAAAGATGTTTGAATTATATACGATGTTTATTAATTACGTAAGATGCTAGACTAAAGCTAGATTAAATTGTAATTGCTGAACAGTCTCCCTAAATTGCGCTTCTCCTGCTAACGTATCAAAATGCATGGGTATTTCCTGATCTATGTTCAAATCTGCTATGAATTGGCATTGTTCTGCAAATTCAGACTTCTATAATAAAAAATCACCCCCTGATAAGCAGGCTTGGGCTATCTGCTTCCAGTCAGGACACAAAGCCTCCATGGAGAGACATTCTAACATGGCTTGAGTAAAAGGTGCCATTGGCCCATATTGAACACAGCCGTTTTTAATTTTTTTAATTGTTTAAAAGGAAAGGATCTATGTCCTCTAATAACACCTCCTTGACCATCAGGGTCTTCAGTAACTGTGAACTCTGAATCCTCTAGTATCTTCTCCGTTTTTTGCAGCCCGATTTATAGCCGCTTGAAGCACTGATATTAAAGATAAAGGTCTGGGGTTTTCAGTATTTTTTTTAGCAAATGCTACATTAAAAATTGAAGGCAAAGCACCTTTGTGTTTTATCTTAATTCTTCTAACACCAAGCATAACTCTTAACATATGTACAAAAATAAAAAACTAATCATTTGACCCATTATATATTACAACTCACACATTAGGTGCCTTCATTTTCTATCTTAGTTTCTCTCTTCATTTTCTGTCTTAGTTTCTCTAGCACAAAACATATCTTGTAACATATGTACAAAAAGCAAACAACTATTCTCTTGACCCACTGTATATTACAACTTCCACGTTACTCACTGCCACCACAAGGCTTCGAGCACGCTCTCTTTTTATTCAGCGGCGTCCTTCACTGGGTCCTCAGTTTCAGAATCTCCCCATATGGGCCACCACCTGCTGGAGTCAGCCAGAAAAAGTACGGGTTCCAAAGAGTGGAGTAAGGATGAAATAATATAACTCTTAAGAATTAAATTTAAATATTATTTATTCCTAACATGGAAGGATCACCAGTCAACTCCTGGGTCGATATCTCTACTGGCCGATCATGGGGTTTATTCTTTTGTCCTATTTATAGTTTTTTCTTCAGGTTACCCAGGATGAGAAAAAGTCCAAAGTCTGGGCAGATCAAAGAATACCCTGGTGCAACACAAACAACACAAACCTAAACTTAGCTCAGACAGAACAATAGCTTTATTAGTTCTGAGAGAGTCTTAATTACTTTGAAACCTCCATGACCCCAAACCTTGTTGATTCTGGATGGAAGGACAGTCAGAAGTACTCTTTTAGTAAAGATAAGGAGAAGACCTTAATGGCTCCCCACATCTTACTGCTATTTTTAGAGCTATTTAAAATAAAGATAAACAACACAAAAAACATGCATCAAACTTGCTTTATCCTACATAGCATTTTATGTATATATGTACCTTAAACTATTTAACCATAATGTAAATTCTTTTTTTACAGTATTATACACAGTGTGGAATGAACAGTCTTGCAAAGACACAGGCCTTGGAGGAGAGGGATGTTTGGCATCAAATGGTTAAAGAAGGGCATTGATGAACACTCCAAACAACTTTCTTTCCCAATCCATTCCCTCCAGGAATATGCTTTTCTGCCACCGGTGTGCCAGCCCAGGAAGCTTGGGGAAAAAAGAAAGGAATAAGTTAAAAAGAAAGAAAAAAGGAGACAAACGAAAGTGGAAAACTGAAAGATGTTTTTGTATTTGCTTCCATTTTTGTTACAAAATTTCAAATAAATAGAAAATTTTAAAAAGAGAGCAAAAATGACACATACAGTAATCATTTAATATCTCTAATATTTTGAAATGTTTGATTTATATTTAACTTTTTATCCAAAGAATTATAAATGAAGCTGCAGATATCATAATACTTAATCCTCCAAATTTTCCACCTGAATCTAATACAAATAAAAATTTTCCCTATGTATTCTTGATAGATCATTAACCCAAGACAACCAGAAAATATTTTTCCAATGGCATTTAACCCAGACATAGTTTTTTAAAATTTTTTATTGGTGCATTGTAGTCATACATCTTAATGGGTTAAAAGATGGTGGAGACATACATGCACACATCACCCATTTAGCCCTTACCCAATCCTCACCTCATTCCCTTCTCATCCCTCTTTCGTATGCTTGGCTTAGTGATTGACTTTTAGAGAGTTTCCATCCCCCCCCCTCATCCCCTCAGTTAGGTTGCCATATTTGCTCCTCTATAGGTTCTTCTTTTTCATCTAGAGTCCCTCCTGTTACCAATTTCTTCTTAGTTTTCACATATTATGAAAAGCATTTGATTTCTTCTTTTTGTAACTGACTTAGCATAATGTCTTCCAGTTCCATCCATTTCCCTGTAAATTATGTAATTGTGTTTTTATTCATGGATGAGTAAAATTCCAGACCATAGTTTTTGAAGCAAAGTAGTTTTTATCCTTCTTCATGAATTAGGTTAGGGTTGTGAGAGGTGGGGCTTAAAGGAAGACCTGCCTATGATACTGTAATATTCTTCTCTCAGATCGCCCAATTTCTTACCATAATGCCAGGTCACAAGTAGTCAGTAGATGTCAAAATACAAGTTCTGACTCCTATTTTAAAGATACATCATTGTAGAAAAGATTTATATTTGATTGCATATATTGTCAAATATAAATCAGTGTGTATATATATGAGTATATATGTATAAACACTCAAATACACACACACACACATGTGTGTGTGTGTGTGTGTGTGTGTGTGTGTGTGTGTGTATAAATTTTGGGGAGCCATTAAGTACTTCCCCATTTCCTTGGGCATTGTGGGGAACCATTAAAGTCTTCCCTTTATCTTTACTAAAAGAGTATTGTTCTGTCTGCTAGATAAGTTTAGATTTGTGTTGTACCAGGGTATGGTTTGACTTGCCTGTGATGTATGTACTTTGGACTTGTCTTTCTTGCATTCCTGTACAACCCAAAGCTAGAAACTATAAAAGGGCCTTGAGAGAATAAACTTGGTGCTAATAGTGACTAGCAGCCCTCCCATACTTGAGTTCTTTCATCCTCATTCCTCTCTTCACAGCCCATACTTTCACCAACTGGCTCTGGCAGGTGGTGGCCCATGTGGGGAGATTCTGAAACTGAGGATACAGTGAAGGACACCACTGAATAGAAAAAGAGTGCACTTGAAGACTCGTGGTGGTGGTGAGTAATGTGGGAGGTGTAATATACAATGGGTCCAGAGATTAGTCTTTTGCTTTTTGTACATATGTTAAAAGATATCCTTTGTGCTAGGGAATCTAAGACAGAACATGAGGGCACTTTGACTTCACTTCCTAAGGAAATTAGAATACTTTAGGTACTGAAGAAGAGAAACAGCTTGAAGAAGCTGCTGTTTGGTACCATCAAAATTAGTTAAGGGCTTGTTCAGACATTCCAGAAACTAAATCACAAGAGCCAGATTTTTACATAAAACAATTACAAGTAGCCATAGAGACTTTAAAAAATTAGAAAAGATAACTTCTTCAAATAGTGAATAAGAAGGACCTCAACAATAATCTCCTATTATCAGCAATATGACCCTTCAAAATTCTCCCACTGTAGCATTTGCTAAACAAAGCATTGAAAAACGCAGACCTTTATCTTTAATATCACCACTTCAAGTGTATATAAATTGGGCTGCAGAAAATGGAGAAGATACTAGTGGATTCAGAGTTTTCCTGGTTACTGAAGTCCCTGATGGTCAAGGAGGTGTTATTAGAGGACATAGGCACTTTCTTTTTAAACAATTAAAATAATTAAAAATGGCTTGTGCTCAATATGGGCCAACAGCACTTTTTGCTCAAGCCATGCTAAAATCTCTCTCTATGGAGGCTTTGTGTCCTTCTGATTGGAAGCAGATAGCCCGAGCCTGTGTATCAGGGGGTGATTTTTTACTATGGAAGTCTGAATTTGCAGAACAATGCCAATCCACAGAAGATTTGAATGTATCTCAGGGAATACCCATAAATTTTGATAAGTTAGCAGGAGAAGGGCAACTTAGGGAGACTGCTCAGCAATTGGAATTTAGTCTAGCTTCTTATGCTCAGACCAATGCTGCTGCACATCAAGCATGGAGCAAGTTGCCTTTTTTAGGAAAACAAACTGAATATCTTTCAAAAATAAGACAAGGACCAAATGGGCCATGTCAGGATTTTGTAACCAGGTTATTACAAACTGCTAGTTGACTGATAGGGGACAGTGAAGAAGGGTCGTTGCTTATAAAACAATTAGCCTTGAAAATGCTAATACCATTTGTCAAGCATCTCTATGCCCTTTCAGAAAGAAAGGAAATCTATCTGATTATATTTAGTTATGTACTGATATAGGACCAGCATATACACAGGAATTAGCTATGACTGCAGCATCACAAGGGAAAACTGTACAAGATATCCTTTTCCAATAACATAATAAATCAGGACCCAAGAATAATATGGCTAAATGCTATGGGTGTGGACAAAATGATCACTTAGTTAAGAACAGTCCACAGATGCAGAGTGCTAGTAATAAATGAGAGCCAGGCTTATGTCCTCAATGTAAAAGAGGCAAGCATTGGGCTGCCGAGATTACCTCCTCCTCCTCGGCAACTGCGTGATAATCTCCTACGCAGTTAATTGGCTGGGCCTCAAAGTGAGTGAAGCCCCGAGGGGAAGTGTTGTCTCTGGCCAAAGTACTCCCCCACTCTTAGATATTTTTCATAACTATTATTCCTTTGGTAATGATTCTTTTAACTTTCCACACAAATTGCTCCGGTGATGTAAGATCAGGACTGTGAGAGAAACTGAGTCCGTGGAAAATAAATTTTCTAGTAATTTGTCTAAGCCTCTAAACACCCTCAGCTTTGCTCAAATGGTAATAAAATCTAGTCAGAATTCAGATATTGTGGAAGCATTCCTGCTACCACAATTACAAATGCAGAATTCCTCCCTATCTTTGACCTTCATTCTAATCATTACAATAGAGCCAAGGGCTAGAAGGAATCTTGATCTTCGCACCTAGTGATAGCGCTGCCTGGAGACAGGGTGACACCACCTGGTTAAAATAGCTATGTCAGAACAAAGGATAGATATAATAGATGTGTAAGTGTGAAAGAAAGGAAATATAGTGAGAATAAGAAAGCATTTTTGGAATTCCGGGAAGATGGCAACGGAGGAAAGCGGGGCTTATGAGCCCCACTAACAACCAATCTCTATTACCACAAAATCAGAGCCTTTCATAGCCAGAAAACACCATCAGCAGAGAAACAAAAAATGTAATTACAAGGGACAGAGAAAAAGCGGGCTGGAAAAACAAGACACCAGAAACCAGACCGCTGTGCTGCAGCCGGAGCCACAGCACGGAACGGTGCTGGCACCATCTTTTCTTGGAGCACCAGGCCCCAGAGAGGAGGGCAACTCAGAACACAGCCCAGAGCCACAGAGGAGATACACTGGCCTCACGGCCAAAGACGCAGCAGCAGCACCTTACTGCTGGCGGCAGCGGTGAGCTCACCGGATGGCTCCAGACCAATGCACTCAACAGCCCACCAGGCTCCAGAGAGGAGCGGTGGACAGCAAGCCTAGGTGAGCCGCTGGGGAACAGCCAGGAGGAATTCAGCAGATTTCTCAGTGCAGGGAGCATATAAAGCTCCCAGGGGCTGGGCTCAGCACACCTTGCAGGGACTCAGAGCGGAGTTCCAAAACAGAGAAGATACGCCAGCCTCACGGCTGAGGGAGTGGCAGCGGCGCCATATTGCCACCGCGGCAGCAGCAGCAAAAGCACCGAGTCCACTACAGCTCCATCTGTGTACTCAAAAACAGTGAATCAAATTGCGGGCCCTGGAGGAGAAATCTCAGTACTGTACTACCAGGGACTTGACCCAGTGGGGTAGTGGCGGTGGCAGAGATATCACACCATAGGAGAATGCCCAACCTGGCACCCCCCCATAGTCTAAAGCAGCCTTGATTGACTCCCTGGGTCTGAGACTCTGCGATACAACCCAGTACAGGAGTAATGGGGACTGAGATACCACAGACTCGAGATCTAGAGCACCTTAAGTGAAGTCATAGTGACCCAAGGGAAGAACCCAGAGAAGGCACAAACTTCCCAAATCATGGGAAAGAGGAATAACAATGAAGCAATGAATGCCCACAACCCCACAACTTCAGAACCTGATAAAACAGAAATTCAGAGATTTCTAGATCAAATCAGGAAAATAACTTTGGAAATAATAGAGGTGTTTCGAAAAGAATTCAAAGAGAGTCAAAAAGAGATAAAGCATGCAATTAATGAAGTAAAGGCCTCAATTCAAAGTACAAACAACCAACTAGACCACATGGAGAATAGAATCTTGATCTTAGAAGAAGATCATTCAAAAAATGAATGCATAGCTTCTAATTTAGAAAAAAAATACGACAGCAGGAATCTGACATTGAAGAAATATGGGCCCATACTATGAGAACTAACCTAAAAATAATTGGAACAGAGGAGGAAAAAGAGGTGAAACAAAAGGGATAAGTAATATCTTCAAAGAAATAATAGCAGAAAACCTTCCAAACATAGAGCAAGAGGTCAATACACAGGTCCAGGAAACGTATAGAACTCCCGTTAGAGAGGATCAGAGAAGAGGATCCCCACACCACATAATTGTCAAAATGACCAATGTGGAAGCCAAGCAGAGAATCTTAAAGCCAACAGAAGCACAGGGCCAAGTGACATTCAGAGGCAAACCAATTAGAATCACTCCAGACTTCCCAAACCAAGTCATGAGAGCCAGAAGGGCTTGGAGTAACATATTCCAAACTCTGAAAGAAAACAACTTCCAGCCAAAAATTTCCTACCCAGCAAAACTTTCTATCAATTTAGATGGGGAAATAAGAAACTTCCACGACAAACAGAAACTGAAGGAATTTATGTCTTCAAAACCAGCGCTAGAGAAAATACTCAAAGAGATTAACTACAAAGAAGAAATAGGTAACACACACCAAAATCAGAGAAACAAGATTTTCTATCCAACAGACAACTAAGATTGGTTATCTGTGAAGATTCATTATTTATGTTAGTCTTTTATCTATCTCTAAATTGTATTGTTTGCTTTTATTGTTGCTAATTTTTAGGATTTCTGTTTGGAATACTAATATACCTTCAGATATAGCATTTGGAAATATTTTATCCCATTCTATCAGTAACTTTTAACTGTTTACAATGTCTTTGGATATACAATATGTTTTTATTTTTTAGGGAGTTTGTTTACCCTTTTGTTGCCTGTGCCATTGAAATCATATCCAATAAATCACTGCCAATTTCAGTGTTGTGAGGTTTTATGACCCAGATTTTCTTCTAAAAGTTTATAGTCTTAAGATTTATATTTAGGTCTTTTATCTATTTTGAGTTAATATTTGTATATGGTGTTAGGTAAGGGTCCAATTTTATTCTTTTTCATGTAATTATTATTTTTCAACAATATTAAGTTAAAAGATAATTATTTCCTCCATCAAATGTTCATGGAAACCTTGTCAAAAATAACTTGACCATATATGGAAGAATTTATTTCTAGGCTTTTTATTTTACTCCACTAATTTATATATCTGCCTTCATAGCAGTACTACACTGTTTCAATTATTATAGCTTTATATGGTTTGAAATCAGAAAACATACATCTTCTAGCTTTGTTCTTTTTTGAGATCGTTTTGGGTATCTAGAGTCCATATTCCATATTAGGATAGATTTTTTGTGAAAAATAAATAAATAAATAAATATATGATAGTTTCACCTTAAAAAAAGAAAAAGAAAGAAATATTCTCTGGTAAGAAAGAAAGCAAAGAGAAATATTGAAATGTTATCTTTAAGTCATCAAAAGCTTATTATCAGACAAATGAAACTGTTATATGAGATTATCAACGTTAATATTGGATAATTTGCTATAATACTAGATGTCAACCACTAAGCCAAGCATGGGAAGGAGGGATGGGGAGGGAACAGGGTGGGGATCGAGTAGGGAATAACTGGGCGTTGTGTGCATGTATATCTACAAAAGTATTATTTCTATCCCATTATGATGTAGGAATACAGTGCACCAATAAAAAACTTTAAAAAAAAAGAAAGCATTTTTGTATGAAGAGGAGCTTATCCTAAGATTGTCCCAAATGGGAAATAAAGGAATTAGAAAGATTAAAAGCAGGTTGCAGAAATATTCTGGTGTGGAAATGGATTATTAAAAGAGGAATAGGCTTCTAATAAGCCTATTGTTTGAGGAAAAGTGCTCAGCTGCTAGAGAAGTACATCTGACAACTAACTCTAAAAACTTCATGTTATTTCTTGGTGTTTACCTGCTAAACTGTGTTATGAGCTTGCTTAAGCTTTCAAACTTTAGAAGGTAATGCAGATGAAACCTGGGAGACCTCCTTCACATCCCCCTGGATCGCCATATCTTTCCATGCCTTCCATATGGACTAAGCCCTAGGAATGGAAAGTTCCAACAGGGTTAAAGAAAACTCTTAAAAACTGGATTCTTCAAGTTATTTTGGGTGTGACTTTTGTTCTTCTGGAATTTGCCCACTAAAAGCCTCTGCAGCTGCAAGGCCAAAGGGGCTGACTCAAAACACAAGACCCACCTGCAGGGTTGTGGAACTGATTTCAATCACAAAGACCTGTGATGTCACAGGTCTTACTTTTGTCTTGTTCAGGGTTGGTGATTTACATGTATATCTCACTATTGTATTTTGGGTGTTTGCACTTTTCTACTAGGGAATCACGGGGAAATAGGGAAATATAAAAAATCTTGTGTCTAGAATAAAGTGGTCAATCTCTCAAGAGGCTTTTGTCCATGTCAGATTCTTTCCCAGAGCGCCGTGAATAGGAACTTAAAGGAATTTATTTCAAAAAAGGGAAAGAATCGCTGCAGATAAGTGGCTGCAGAACTGCACCCGAATCCTTGCCCATCTTTCTGAGATAAATCGATCTCGAGCGGACTCAACGGCCATTCCAATTGAGCCAGTCTGCCACATTGGGCTAAGGAATGTAAATCAAGGACTGATGCACAGGGGAAACAGCTCCTGCTGGGAAATGGGAGGAGGGGCCCACCTCAGGCCCTGCAACAGCAATGTTGTGGGGCACACCAGACATCTGTACCACAGCAGGGAAACCCTCAACAAAACAATCCATTCAGGACTTATTCAGAGCAACTCCAGGCAGCACAGGATTGGACCTCTGTGCCTTCACCTATACAGTATTACCTCACAAAATGGGAATACAGACCCTTCCTACTGGTGTTTATGGTCTGTTACCAAAAGGGACAGTAGGCTTGTTGTTAGGATGAAGTAGTGTTACCATGAAGGGAATTATAGTAGCCCCTGGAGTAGTTGACTCTGATTATGAAGGAGAAATAAAAATTATGACACATTCTCCTCAAGGTATAGCTGTTATAATGCAGGTTAATGACTGGCACAATTAGTATTGCTACCTCAGGTGTATACTAATAATAGTGCTAAGAGATCTAAATGAGTTCAAGAGGGATTTGGCTCATCAGATGCTTTTTGGGTCAAAGCAATTGGAACTTAAAGACCAGAATTGAAATTGTTTATTAATGGGAAAGAATTTTCAGGGTTATTAGACATGGGAGCAGATGTTTCTGTCATAAAAGCTGATCTATGGCCAAAAAATGGCCTAAGCATTCTTCCTTTACTCACCTTAAAAGTTAGGATAGACACAAAACCCAAACAAAGCATTAATTGGTTTACTTGGAGAGATAAGGAAGGCCATACTGGAGATTTTTCAGCCCTACATTGCTCCAGGACTTCCTGTCAACTTATGGGGCTGAGATGTTATGAAGAACATGGGTGTATATCTTTATATTCCCAGCCCTATAGTGACACAGCAAATGTTTGATCAAGGACTTTTACCAGAGAAAGTTCTAGGGAAAAATAATCAGGGTATTATAGAAACTTTACAGCCTCATTTACAACGCCCTCGAGCAGGTCTAGGGCATTTTTAGAAGAGGCTATTGTTCAGCCCATACTCCATGCTGATCCTATTACTGGGAAAAATGAAGAACTGGTCTGGATTGATCAGTCGCCCCTAAACTTAGAAAAAATAAAAGCCGCAGAGCAGTTAGTATAGGAACAGCATGACTGTGGCCATATAGAAAGTTCTAACTCCCCTTGGAATTCACCCATATTTGTCATTAAGAAAAAATCTGGTAAGTGGAGACTGTTACAGGATTTAAGGCAAGTTAAAACTATGGAATTAATGGGAGCTTTACAGCCTGACTACCCAATCCATCAGCTATCCTCAAAGACACTTATAAAATAACTTTTAATTTAAAGGACTGCTTTTATACTATACCTTTAGCACAACAAGATTGTAAGAGATTTGCTTTTAGTGTTCCACCTACAAATTATAGAGCTCCTATTCAAAGTTATCAGAGGAGAGTGCTACCTCAGGGAATCGCTAATAGTCCAACTCTGTGTCAAAAATTTGTTGCAAAGGCTATAGCTACTGTCAGAAGATACTATAAATCTGTATATATGATACATTATATGGATGGTAATTTATTAGCATATACAGATGAAGGAATTTTGTTATCAGCTTTTGCTACCTTACAAGCAGCATTACAAGGTAATGGTTTGATTATAGCTCCAGAAAAAGTACAAGGAAAACCACCATATACTTTATCCCAACATTCTTTATCCCAAGACTATTAAGCCACAAAAAAATTCAATTATGTAAAGATAATTTTAAAACCTTAAATGATTTTCAAAAACTTTTAGGAGATATTAATTGGTTAAGACCATCCTCAACTATTACTACTAGATAACTGAAACCTTTATTTGATATCTTGAAAGGTGACTCAGATACAACTTCCTCTCAGATTTTAAGAGGAAGGATTGCTACTCTTAAAAAGGTTGAATTGGCTATTAAATGTCAAAGGAAACAGTACACTGATTATGTTAAAGAATGGGCTGCTTATATATTGACATAAACACATACACCCACTGCTGTTTTGTGGCAGGATGGACCATTAATGTGGATACATTTACCCACTACTCCAAGCAGAGTTGTAATGCCATATTGGGAATTAGTTGCCTGCTTGGTGTGTTCTGTCAGATCAAAATCTATAAAATATTTTGGTAAAGAGCCTTTTAGTGTTCCTTTTACTAAACTACAAGTAAAATGGCTTTTTAGAATGCTGATTCATGGGCTATTGCATTTGCGTCCTTTATTGGAGAAATTGACAATAATTTACCTCATGATAAATTATTACAGTTTTTTTAAAAGCATGCTCTTATATTCCCTAAAATAATTCATGCCACTCCCATATCTCAAGCGATCTTGGTATTTACTGATAGCTCCTCCAATGGTAAGGCATCTTATGTAAAGTACTATAATTCAAACCTCTTTTACATCTGCTCAAGTTGTATAATTGCATGCAGTAGTGGCTGTTTTTCAACATCTATCCAAAACGCCTTTTAATTTATATACTGATAGTTTATATTTAGCTAATGCCCTTTAAACATTGGAAACTGTACCAATTTGTTACACATAATAAATTGATAGGTAATTTATTTCTTCAAACTCAAACTCAGATCTTATCAGGCCAGCATCCTTGTTTTATTAGGCACATAAGAGCACATTCTGCCTTACCTGGTCCTTTGGCACAAGGTAATCAAGTTGCTGATGATGCTACAAATTTGTCTGCCCCTCTCAGTTGGATCAAGCTCAATGATCACATTTTTTACATCATCAAAATAGTGCTGCTCTGCATAAACAGTTTCAAATTACTTGAGAAGTAGCATGACAAATTGTTATACAATGTCCTATATGTCCAGAGTATTTGCCTGCTCCTCATTTAGGTGTAAATGCATGGGGATTGGTTCCCAATAATCTGTGGCAAATGGATGTTACACACATTTCTGCCTTTGGTAAGCAAAAGTATGTTCATGTGTCTATTGATACTTTTTCAGGTTTTATTATGGCTATAGCCCAAACTGGGGAGGCTGATATGCATGTGATTTCCCATCATTTGAAATGTTTTTCTTTCTCAGGCCTTCCTACCTGCATTAATACTGATAATGGTTCAGGGTATACTAGTATGGCTTTTAAACAATTTTGCAATACATACAGTATTAAACATATTAGAGGTATATACTATAATCCTCAAGGACAGGGCATTGTAGAACATGTCCACAATTCTTTGAAAACAATACTTTTAAAAATAATGAAAAAGGGGAATTATATCCCCATTTACCGCAGAACTCTTTCAATCATTTTCTTTTTATTCTTAATTTCTTGAATACTGATAAAACTGGTCAAACAGCAGCAGATAGATATTGGCATCTATCCTCCAAAAACAATTTTGCTCTAGTAAAATGGAAAGATCCTTGCAAAGGAATTTGTAAAAGTCCCGACCCTGTACTAATATGGGGATGAGGACATGTTTATGTTTTCTCACAGAATTAAGAAAATGCATAGTGGTTACCTGAGTGGCTGGTGTGACATATGGATCAAGCAAAAATGGAAGACCCTTGGATTAATGCTGATGATGCTTCTAGCTCCAATAATAATTGAAACATATTGGGCTTACATTCTAGATCCTCCCTTACTTCAACCAGGTGTTTGGGAACAACAGGAGATCACTGTCTTCAGTAACAACTCACGATTGCTGGGACTTCCTGCTTTGAATTTCACACCCATTGCAGAAACTTTTAATTATTCTGTACAAATAATTGGCACACCCTTATGTTTTCCTATAAATGTCAAGAAGATGGGATGCCTGCAGTTGACGCCTGTGGTATTGCAGACAAGTACAAAGACTGATAGTAACTGTGCTATTAAAGATGTGGGGCCCTGGTTACACAGGGAAAGAAGATAAAAATGTTAGTCCACCAATAACATGTTTACCGTGTTTTGCTCATTTAACATGTAGAAATCATAGTGTTAATTGGAGGAAATATCTCATTAAAATGCCTATTTTATATAATATTGCCAATACCTTGTTTATTAGAGACTCGGGACAAAGTGTGGTTATCGGAACAAAGTGTGAACATTTTTATTCAGCAGAAGTGCACAATCTATGTTTGTAAAATCCCCCCATTTAAGAGGCTAGTAGTTAATGATGATTAAGATTCCCTTGGGACAAGGAAACCTAAGACAGTATATACAGCTTATAGCTCTGTATTATCCAAAGATGGGTAATCTTTGATACCTGAAGTAAACAACCTAAGACAGGCACAGTCTTCTTTGAAAATAATTAAAAAGTGGGAACTGTGGGGAGCCATTAAGAACTTCCCCATTTCCTTGGCCATTTTGGGGAACCATTAAGGTTTTCCACTTATCTTTACTAAAAGGGTACTTCTGACTGTCCTTCACCCAGAGTTAACAAGGTTTGGAGTCATGGGGGTTTCAAAGTAATTCAGACTCTCTCAGAACATTTGATGCTATTTTTTTTTGTCTGCTAGATAAGATTAGGTTTGTGTTGTACAAGGGTATTGTTTGACTTGCCTGTGATATATATACTTTGTACTTGTATTTCTTTCTTTTTTTTTCTTTTAACAATTTTTTTATTGAACACAAATAGTATACATTTTTTTTTGGTGGTACTGGGGTTCCTGGAAGCCCGTCTATCTCTGGGCTACAAGTCCAGAACTATTTTTTAATTTTGGAAACAGGGTCTCCTAAGCCAGCGTGGCTGGCTTCAAACCTGCACGATCCTCCTGTCTCTGCCTCCCAAGCGCGGGGATTACAAGCGTGCGCCACCATGCCTAGCCAATAGTATACATTTAAACTGTATTTGATGCCCTCTCCTCCATGCCACCATTTTCCCCTCCCCCCTCCCACCAATGGTTGTCCAGGTTAACAATGTCTACTCATAATTTTACACATCTTCAGATGTAGACCCTCATTAATCAAGATCAGCCTTTCTCCTCTCCTATCTTTCCATTCAAACTTTGCTGGTATTTCCCCTCCATTATCTGGAGTCCCACTTGTATCCTTTGTGTTTCCTAGTTTGGGCATATTAGAGGAAACATATGTACCTTCTCCTTCTGTGCTTGGCTGATGTCACTTAACATAATGTTCTCCAGGGCTTTCCATCTTCTTGCAAATGATATAATTTTGTTCTTCTTTATGGCTGAATTGAATTCCATTGTGTGTATTTCCCAAAGTTTTGCTATCCATTCATCTGTTGATGGAAATCTGGGTTGGTTCCATATTTTGGCTATTACAAATTGTGCTGCTATGAACATAGGTATGCATATGTTGCTGTATTTCTCTGAATTCAACCCCTTTGGAAAGATACCCAGGAGTGGTATAGCTGGATCATATGGTGGATCTAATCCCACCTATTTTAGGAATCTCCAAAAAGATCTCCATAGTGGTTGAACTAGTTTGCATTCCCACCAACAGTGTAAAAGAGTTCCTTTTTCCCCACATCCTCGCCAGCATTTGTTGTTGTTTGATTTCTTTATGCTTGCCATTCTGACTGCGGTTAGATGGAATGTCAGTGTAGTTTTGATTTGCATCTCCCTGATGGCCAGTGATGAAGAACATCTTTTCATGTATCTATTGGCCCTTTGTATCTCTTCTTTTGTGAAGTGTCTATTTAGTTCATTTGCCCATTTCTTGATTGGGTTATTTGTTTTGCTAGTGTAGAGTCTTTTGAGCTCTTTGTATATTCTGGATATTAGGCCCCTATCAGAATGGTGGCTGGTAAAGATCATTTCCCATTCTGTTGGCTTTCTCTTTAGGTTATTAATAGTTTCCTTTGATGAGAAGAAAGTTTTTACTTTGATGTTATCCCACTTGTTTATCCTTGCTTTAATTTCCTAAGCTTTGGAGGTTTTGTTGAGAAAGTTACTGCCTGTGGCAATATGTTGTAGTGTTGAACCTATACTCTCCACTACTAACTTCACAGTCTCAGGTCTAATTTCTAAGT
This sequence comes from Muscardinus avellanarius, assembly GCF_963383645.1. Classification (NCBI taxonomy): domain Eukaryota; kingdom Metazoa; phylum Chordata; class Mammalia; order Rodentia; family Gliridae; genus Muscardinus; species Muscardinus avellanarius. The sequence continues at coordinate 32,832,501 of NC_137804.1, read as the reverse complement.
CTTTGATCCATCTTGAGTTGATTCCTGTGTTTGGTGAGATATAGGGGTTTAGATTCATCTTTTTTACAAATGGTTAGCCAGTTCTCCCAGCACCACTTGTTGAAAAGGCTGTCTTTTCTCCAGCATATGTGTTTGGCCCCTTTGTCAATGATTAATTGACTAAAGATATGTGGGTTTGTTTCTGTATCTTCTATTCTGATCCACTGGCCAGTATATCTGTTATTGTGCCAGTACCATGCTGTTTTTACTACTATTGCTCTATAGTATAGTTTGAAGTCTGGGATTGTTATGCCTCCTCCATGTTTCTTATTGTTGATAATTGCTTTGGCTATTCTAGGTCTTTTCTTTCTCCATATGAAGTTCATGATTGATTTTTCTAGGTCTCTGCAGAATGTCACTAATATTTTAATGGGAATTGCATTGAACCTATAGATCGGTTTTGGCAGAATGGCATTTTGATGATATTTATTCTGCCTATCCATGAGCACGGGAGATCTTTCCATCTTCCAAGGTCTTCTTCAATTCCTTTCTTTAATGTTTTATAGTTTTTGTTGTAGAGGTCTTTTACATCTTGGGTTAGGTTTATTCCAAGGGATTTTATTGGTTTTGAGGTTATAGTGAATGGAATTGTTTTCTTTGTTTCTTTCCTTGTGGATTCGTTGTTGGTTGGCATAAAGAAAAGCCACTGATTTCTTTAGGTTGATTTTGTAACCTGCGACTTTGCTGAATTTTTCAATCAGCTCCAGAAGTCTTTTGGTTGAGTTCTTTGGGTCTTCCAGATAAAGGATCATGTCATCTGCGAATAAGGATAATTTTAATTCCTCTCTTCCTATGTGAATTCCTTTGATTTCCTTCTCTTGCCTGATTGCTGCAACAAGAGTCTCAAGGACTATATTGAAAAGGAGTGGTGATAGTGGGCATCCTTGTCTTGTTCCCGACTTTATCGGAAATTCTTGAAGTTTTTCCCCATTAAATATGATGTTGGCTTTTGGTTTATAGTATATTGCCTTAATGATGTTGAAGTACTTTCCTTCTATCCCAATTTTTTGCAGTGTTTTTAACATAAATGGGTGTTGGATTTTGTCGAATGTTTTTTCAGCATCTATTGCTATGATGATGTGGTTTTTGTTCTTGGTTCTATTTATGTGGTGAATAACATGTATTGATTTGTGTATGTTGAACCAGCCTTGTTTTTCTGGGATGAAACCGACTTGGTCATGATGTATTATTCTCTTGATATAGTTTTGAATGCGTATAGCTAGTATTTTGTTTAGAATTTTTGCATCTATGTTCATTAAGGATATTGGTCTGTAGTTTTCCTTTCTTGAGGTGTCTTTCTTTGGTTTGGGGAATAATGTAATACTGGCCTCATAGAAGGAATTTGGGAGAGTTCCATCTCTTTCAATTTCCCGGAACATGTTATGAAGTATTGGTATTAGTTGTTCACTGAAAGTTATGTAGAATTCAGCTGGGAACCCATCTGGGTTGGGCTTTTCTTTGGTGGAAGAATTTTTATTGCCATTTCTATTTCTTTGGTTGTTATTGGTTGGTTTAGGCTTGCTATGTCCTCTTGGCTGAGTGTAGGAAGGTTAACTGTGCTTAGAAATCTATCAATTTCTTCCAGGTTTTCAAGTCTATTGGAGTATAAATTTTTAAAATAGTTTCTGATGATCCTTTGAATTTCTTCACTATCTGTGGCGATATCTCCTTTTTCATTCCTAATCTTGATAATTTGAGTTGATTCTCTTTTTCTTTTGGTTAGGTTGGCCAGAGGTTTATCAATTCTTTTAATCTTTTCAAAGAACCAACTTTTTGTTTTACTGATTCTTTGAATTGTTTTTGTTGTTGTTGTTGTTGTTGTTCTCTATTTCATTTATTTCTGCTCTAATTTTAATGATTTCTTGCCTTCTGCTGGCTTTGGGAATAGACTGTTGCAGAATTTCTAGGTCCTTGAGTTGTGTCATTAGGTTCTTTACTTGGTGGTTCTCTGTCCTTCTTATATGGGCACTCAATGCAATAAACTTTCCTCTTAATATTGCCTTCATGGTGTCCCATAGATTTCGGTAGGTTTTATCTCAGTTTTCGTTTGTTTCTATAAATTTATTTATTTCTTCCCTAATTTCTGCTCTTATCATTCATCATTCAATAGTGTATCATTCATTCTCCATGAATTTGAATACTTCCTTTCGAGTTTTCTGTTGTTTATTTCTACTTTTATTCTGTTGTGTTCTGAAAAGATGCAAGGAATTATATTACATTTTTTGAATTTGCTGGTATTGTCTTTGTGGCCCAGGATGTGGTCTATTTTGGAGAAGGTTCCATGGGCTGCTGAGAAGAATGTGTATTCTGTAGTTCCTGGTTGAAATACTCTGAAAATATCTATAGGTCCATTTGGTTTATGGTTTCCTTTAGCTCTAAAGCATGTTTACTCATCTTTTGCCTTGAACATTGATCCAGTGGTGTGAGAGGTGTATTAAAGTCTCCCAGAATTATTGTATTTGGGTCTACTTGGGATCTTATGTCCAGAAGGGTTTGTTTTACAAATGTGGTTGCACCCACATTTGGGGCATAAATATTTACTATCATATTTACTTCTTGGTGTATTGTTCCTTTTAATAAAAGGAAGTGCCCTGATTTGTCTCTTTTGATGTGTTTTAGTTTAAAGTCTGTTTTGTTGGATATCAGGGTTGCTACGCCTGCTCTTTTTTGGTCACCATTGGCATGGTATATTTTTACCCATCCTTTCACTTTCAGCCTGTGAATGTCTTTGGCTGTGAGGTGAGTTTTTTGCAGACAGCATATATTTGGATATGTTTCCTAATCCACATTGCCAGTCTATGTCTTTTGATTGGTGAGTTAAGTCCTTTGACATTAAGAGATATTATTGAAATATGATTTTTGTTTTCTGCCATTTTGTGTTTTGTCTACTCTTAGGTGGTGTGATCTTTCATCTTTACTTAAGTGGTCCACTTATTAACTTCCTCTCTTTTCTGATTCTGAAGTCTGCTTCTTTTTTCTTCCTTATGGTTTATTTCTTTAAGAATTTTCTCTAGTGTTGGCTTTGAATTCATGAATTTTTTGAGATTCTGTTTATCCTGAAAGACTTTGGTTTCACCATTGATCTTGAATAGTAGTTTTGTTGGATATATTAGTTTGGGCTGGAAGTTATTTTCTTCCAGGGTCTGAATCACGTCATACCAGTCTCTCCTAGCATTCATGACCTGGGTTATATAGTCTGGGGTGATTCTTACCTGTGGTGACTTCAGTCAGGTCTCAGGAGTCAAAACACCACTTTTAACACTATTGGTCCTGGGGCAAAAGCTCCATCTGGGGCGCAGAGCCGGCAGGGCCGGGAGGCAGCAATGGCGCGGTCCTAGGCGGGGGGCCAGAGTTGGGGACTCCCAGGCAGCGGGGGTGTGGGAGCCAAGGCGGGAAAGCGGTGGGTCCTGAGCTGCTGCGCCACACGCTCTCCTCATTTTATTTATTTTTTTTATTATTTTTATTTTATTATTTATTTATTTATTTATTTATTTATTTATTTTGGTGGTACTGGGATTCCTGGAAGCCCTTCTACTTCCGGGCTACATTCCCAGACCTATTTTTACATTTTTACTTGGAAACAGGGTCTCCTAAGCCAGTGCACGCGGCTGGCTTTGAACCTGTGCGATCCTCCTGTCTCTGCCTCCCAAGCGCAGGGATTACAAGCGTGCGCCACCACACCCGGCTCCTGTTCATTTTAAATCTCAATTATCTTATACACAAAATTTCAGCTTATTTATGAGCTTATTTTGTGTGCTGTCTTAATTCTTCTTGTCAATGCCATATTTTTCTAATTGCTACCATTCTATAGTATGTTTTGATACCTGATAGGGCATGCTACCTATTACTCAATATAAAATTCTAATTTATGAAGTATTTATTATTCTTCATTATCTCTTATTTACACTTCTATTTTCAGCATATTTGTATCAGAATCTGTATAGTAAAAACGGGGCAGTGGAAACACCATGTCCTTGGTAATCTGAAGATCTAGATTTGAAAACCAACTCTTATGTTTCCCAGCTGTGTGACCTGTTAAGTGCCATTCACTCTTTCTGAGCCCCTGTTTCTTCATTTATTACATGGAGATAATAATAATTTACCTTATAAAGCATCATAAAGATTCTGAAGAGAAGTCATCTAAATATTTTAGCAAAACTCCTGGAACATATAACTGAGATATTAGAACCTATGTGTATAAAAAATAGGCTGTAATTTTAATGCTATAAAATACTTAGTGCTATTATTGCAAAAATTGGCTTGAATATTTTACACCTCGATTAAATTTTGTTCTGGAATTAAAAATGCATATATACCCTCTGAATTTCAAAATTTTGATAACCTCCTTTTACTTCCTATCTCCTACTTTAAGATATTTGCCTTTGAGTTATAAAAAGGAATCCTCAAATATTGAACAGTGCATGTGGCAGACTAAAGTTAAGAATAGTTTTTATTGGAGTGTCACATGAGATAAGGGAATATGTAATGTAACTTATGAACAAAATAAATTGTGGGATCTGTGAGTCCACACCCCAGGAAAATTACCCTATTAAATTACTATCAGGACATCAAGCACGTATTGCCATGTACAGTAATATGGCTTTATGTTACATTTGCTACTGTTCAACAGAAAGAAAAGGAAAATGCAAAAGTGTGAAAATAAATCCATAAATATCTTCAAAGTGATGACAGCAAATGTAATTGACTGAGCAATTGAATCTGACTTATTAAAATTTAGATCTGAAATATGAGGTATCCCTCCAGAACATTATTTTTATTAGAATGAGGCAGAGTCAGAGAAGAAAGAGAAAAAAAAGTTATACTAAATTTTAGCTTAGTAATGTTTAATTATTAAAAAGAGATTAAAAGGAAGAATCATTGTGTCTGTATAATTAGTAGAGAAAATTAGAAAAACAGCACACCAATATGTCAATTTTTCCAAGAAATAGGACAAAATTCTCAGTAAATAATTTTACTACTTTGTACAAAATTCATAATCCCTAAAAACAGTTTAAATACTGTGGAAAATAATATGGTCTGAAAGACATGCCCCCTACTCTAAGAGGATCCAAAGTTTTGAGAAGGATACAGATGGAAACTTGAATCACAGGGTAAACTGAGTCCTCTTGGACACACACTTAAGATAAATGGGGAGAGAGTAAGAAGTTGCTGGGTCACACTCCAGTGGGCAGAGATGCTGAGAGGAAGAGGAGACAAGATACCTCCTCAGACAAGATACCTCCTCCTGCAGCCTCTGGTTCCATATAGGCAAATGGTCTACCGATGCCACAGCAGGTCCAAGGTCCTTAAGTCCATTGTCACATAGCCACTGGTGGAGTACTGTCTTCTCTCCTCAACCTGTGTTACCGACTAGCTCAGTTCTTGTGGGGGGGGCAAGTCCACTCGCGACCGGGAGCCTCAGAAAGATGGGGCAAAAGGCAGGTGGATTTCTGCAGAAACTTATCTGCAGCAATTCCTTCCCCTCTATGAATTCCCTAAGTTTTTGGGTACGACGTTTGGGAAGGAATTTGAGGTGGACAAAGGCTTCTTGAACCAATGACACTTTATTACAAAAACTCCAAGAAATTTATACCCTTCACCAGTAAGGTTAATAATAAGAGAAAAGGGGGGTGAATGCAATCACTGTGAAATGATAATGAATGACATGTAAACAAAGGTAATAAAACTAGTCCTTCAGCTGGCTGTTGATCTTCGAGAGATTAACTCCCTTCGGATTCTTTCTCAGGTTTTGCAGATAAGCAGTTCCAAACAGGCATGCCCAAGGCTTGGCGGTTTCTCGGGGAATCTTCTTTAACTTTCCTGGAACTTTCCATCTTTTGGGCTCAGTTCATATAGCAAGTGTGGGGAGATGTGGTGATTCAGGTGGATGTGATAGAGTTTTTCCAGGTGTTGGCATCTTATCTTCTTAATCTGAAAGCTTAAGCATACTCACAACACAGTTTTGCAGACAAAATACCACAAACAACACCACAAAGTTCTTGGTTTTAATTGTCCTTAACTGCTGAACACTCTTCTTTAGACAATAAGCCTATCAAAAGTCTAACCATCTTTAATAATCCATTTCTCTGTCACAAACCCTCTGCAACCTGCTTCTAACTTTCTAATTCCTTCCTTTCCCAGTTGGGACTTTCTTATGATAAGCTCTTCTTCATGCAAAAATGCTTTTCTTACTCTTACGGTATTTCCTTTCCTTCATACATATATATTTAGAACGTCTGTCCTTTATTTAGTCATATTTATTTCTAACCCTGCGGTCAGCCTCTCTGTCTTCAGGAATATTTACACTGGGCGTAAAAGTCACCAATCTTTTTCCTTGAGTCTATTGTATTTGGGCAACTAAGTTGTTTATCAACTAAATTGCTTTAAGGTCACACACAAGGTTTTTATCTCTTCTGTCTCTAGGCAGGATCTTAAGGGTAAACAAAGTTTCCTTAAACTGAACTACCTTACCTGAGTTAATAGCTTAACCTAAGTTAGTGATAGTGAGGGTCAGAGACCCTTTGTAATTGCTGCAGCTGGAATGCTTATCACAGCATCTGAGTTCTGGCCAGTTTTTTCATTACTTTTGAGCAAAGCCAAGGACGTTTTAGACAAATTATTAGAGATTTTATTTCCACGGACTCAATTTCTGATCTCACATCATCAGAGCAATTCGTGTAGAGAGTTAAAAGAATACCAAGAGAATAATAGTTATGAAGGATATCTAAAGTGGGGGATATTTTTTGCCAGAGACGATACCTCTTTCTCGGGGCGTTCTGCCGATTTTTACTATGTGGAGTGGGGGTCCTCAACACATAGATGCCGAGGCAGCAGGATGTCTTGGCAAACCTGTACCTAATTTGGACTTTGCTCTGAGGCACAAGTCCTCTCCTTCCCATTACACCCTTTTTTCCTTCTCCTTCCCTCCCTCCCTTCTGTTTCCTTACTCATTCTTGTTTGCTCTGACACCCACACATCCATTCACTGTTTTTCCATTCTGTCTCTGCTACTCTCCAATGCATTCAAAAGACATACCCCAGAATATTTAAGTTGTGGTAGACAGAAGACCCAGATTTCAATTTTGCCTACATCATCCTTCTCCATTTAGTTGTTCTCAAGCTTTTCTGCTGTGGTAGGAGGGAGGTGAGGAACTAGAAGAATAATGCAACAGAGGTGATTTCTTGTTTCCAAGGAGGTGATCCATTAAGTTTTCCCCATTGAAGATAAGGGGAACAGCAAATCCCTAAACTAGAGACCATCACATGGGCTAACCAATAAGATGTCATAACTTGGAGGTGCTCCACCTGCACAGTTCTGCTGCCCTGCCTGCGCAGTTTCGTCAGTGCCCACTTCCCCCTTTTTCTCCACTGGGTTCCTTATATATATATATATGTGTGTGTGTGTGTGTGTGTGTGTGTGTGTGTGTGTGTGTGTGTATAAATTTTGGTGGTACTGGGCGTGGAACCCAGAGGCTTTCTACTTCCGGGTTATACTCCCAGACCCATTTTTTAATATTTTTTATTTGGAAACAGGTTCTCACTAAGTTGCTGAGAGCCTCACTAAGTAGCTGAGGCTGGCTTCGAACTTGCGCGATCCTCCTGTCTCAGCCTCCCAAGCATGGGGATTACAAGCATGCGCCACCATGCCTGGCCAATATATATATATTTTAGTAAGAGAAGACAGAATGTGTGGTTTGAGGAGGTTGTGAGATCGAGCATTCAGCTGCAATGAGCAGCAATGATTTTTATCTCCTTTCCACTATCGGGGGTCAGATTGGAGGTCACAGCCTCACTGCGCAGAGCAGAGTCTGCTGATCCAGGTGCACCATGGCCCTGGAGCAGCAGGGTAAAGTGCGGCTGCCATGTGCACTAAAGTCCCTGTACCATGGCTCAGTTCCCTGCCCAGCATTGTATGGTTCCCTCCACCATCCCTGGTGCATTTTTCTTAAGTGGTGTGTTGATAAGAGTCCCCAGTGTGCTCGGCTGGAGTGGTCCCTTCTCTGATCCCTACTGGAAAGTTTCTCCGAAGATCTCTATTCTTGTGTGCCTGGCACTTCCTTGTCTCCTTGCTTCTAATTCCACCAGTATCCAGTCTCTCTCCTGTATTCTAGATACAAAGTTGTGGTTGGAAGTGTCTTCTTAAGCTGTCCAATTCCACTATTACACCAAAACCTGGTGTCCAGGGCTTCCACAAGAAATGGTTTTTCTGTTCGGCAGCCATGGTCACTGCTGCGACCATGGCTGCTGCAATCTTTCATTCTCTTCTTTTTCTTTTTTAAGAAAGAGCTAATGGATGCCATGTTTCTGGGCAAATTAAATTATTTTATCTTTCTAAGACTCAGTTTATAAATTTTTAGAATAAAGGTAATAATTTTAAAGGTTTTTATTCAAGTATTATGTTTTGCTCCATGTATTAGAAAAATAACCTATGGAAATCACTTAGCACCCTACCTGGGACATAGCAAGTGCTAAGTACATTTTCATTTACTTTTTATAGGGTTCTTAAAATCTGAAGATTGTTCTCCTACTGTTTTCTGTTTCATTTTATTGACATAATAATTCCTAATGTTAAGTGAAAACATAAAGCTGTGGCCTCATAGTTTATTTTTGTTACAGTATGGATGTTTGTGTATATGTTCTTTTTAAGAAAAGCAAAACACTATGTCCCTGTATGCTCCCTTTCTGTTTCCAAAAATGTAGCCAAGTTAAGGGGATGAGAGCTTGGACTGGACTGTCCAAGTATATATTACATTTAAGATAATGGTTTTCTCATAGGCACACTGGAAATCAGGGCAAGCTCGTATTACCTCTAGAATGCTTCTTTCTTTCATGTACATCAAGATGGCTGCTCTTTTGGGTGAAGATCATACAACCAATCTGAGCAAGCTGATGCTGAAGATGTCACTTCTTCTGCAGCCTGACATATAAAACCCCTCTCTCAGTGGTGACTGTGGCATATCTGACCTGTGGAAAAGATACAGATCACTCATCCAGCCAGGTGCCACTGAATAAACTCCGAGGGGGGTTTATTGGGAAAGCAGTGAGGAACTGGGAACTATTTATTCAGCCTGTCACCACTAAAGCTTCTCTGTAAGCATTTCTCAATAGTCTCATGCCTTGTATTTTACCTTCAAGCATTGTACTTGGTCTCTTGGCAACCAAACATGTTTCCCTGGCACAAATGGGCTATGGAGGTGACATCAAAATCTAATCTCTAATGCAATGATATTTGGATGTGAGGACTCTCAGAGGTGGTAAAATTACAAGTAATGATCCCTTGGGGTAAAGTTATTGCCTTTAGAAGACAAGACCAGAACTATCTAGCTGGCTCACTTTCTCCAGTAAGGATACAAGAAGCTTGATGTCTATAACCCAGAAAGAGGCTCTTACCAGAACCCAAACTGACTCTAAATTTTCTGTACCCACAACTATGATAAATAAATTTTTGTAATTTATTAGTTATTCAGCCTCTGGAATTTTGTTGTAGCAGTTTGTGCTGACTGAAAAAATTTGTTTTTACCTTTTTGTTGGTTTCCAGAATTTTAGTTTGTAACCTGCATCAGAACCTCATTGAGGCACTCCATTTTTCATAGTAAAATGAATCCCATATGAAACTGCTGCACCAAAAAAGACTCTTCCTGTGGACCAAACAGAAAAATTCTGGTTGATCTAATATATCAAGTTTTTTTCTTTTTTCTTTTGTTTTTGTTTTAAAGCAATCAGGATGAGAGAGGCAGCTGGTGCTCTGGAAAGACCTGTGTGCTCAATGTGGCAAAGAAAAGCTGCTATGTCCCATATATTTGTTCTCAGATAAAGAAGCTCCTGGTGATTGGCTCAATGCAACCCCAGAATGAAGGGGTTGTTACTCAAATTACTAGGGGCAGCTCCTCCCTGAGATGAGGTCCATATTTTCCCCAAAAAATATGCTACACTGGCAGCAGCTGCTGAAATACTGATATATCCCTACTGGTTATTGGTGATAAGGCTGGGAGGCTGGAGCCAACGGTCACATACATAGCATACCCAGTGTGCTACCTTTCTACTGAGATTCTAGAACCCATGCTTTCAGGAGTCCTAATGGAAGACTAGCTTCTACAGTGCAGGTTGCAATCTCAGATAGTCCTAGAGTGTGCACTTCAGCTCTGAAGACTCATTACAGTGTTTTCTCATATTTGAAACTATAGGAAAACAATCATCTGTTGTTGGAAAATAAATAAAGGTGAGGATCCTCCGTTATAAAAACTGGGAGCATTATGGTAAAGACTGAAAGAGCATGGATGCTCTTATTGGTGAATGTATCTATCCATGGTATAATAGCAAGTAGTGGTGATGATGCAAAAACATACACACCTCACATTCATGAGTTGAGGAGCCACTTATCACCAGTGTCTTCACTCATTGTCTTTAGTTTTTTTCTTCTTATCACCTTATTATGCTTTCTAACAAGGTTATCATCTTAGACCTACTTTTCTTAATTTGCAAGAGAAGAAAATCTCTGCCGGAACTAAACTTGATCAATATCCAGGTTTCAACCAATTATCATGTCAACTGGACCACAGTTTCTGCTTCCAATATTTGTAGCAGAACTTCAAGAAAAATATAGCCTCTTATTCAACAAATTTGTCTTGTTCTCTTTCTACATAATTTGCAGAATTTTATTGGTAAACCCAGCAAAATGGAAACAATTGCCAATTGCTTTGCTTAGTTCTCTACAGATAAAAGAACTGGCAGGCTCCACTTGGGACTCCAATCCCAAAATGAAGTGCCAATTGAAATGTCTTTTCATGAGAGAACTCACATACATGATGAATATATGCCTCAATGTGAAAGTTATTCTTTGCATATTTGCAAAAGAAAGCTGAGGTGGTTTACAAATAAGAATTGTATATATAATGCAATCAAGTTGGGCATAGTGGTACACATCAGTAATCCCAGTACCTGGGAGGTTGAGACAGGAAGATTTCAGGTTCAAAGCCAGCTTCAGAAATTTACTGATACCTTCAGCAACTCTTCAAGACTCTGTTTTAAAATTAGAAAATTAAAAGGGCTGGGAATGTAGCTCAGAAGTAGAATGCCCCTGGATTCAATACTCACTATTAATACTACTAATACTAGTACTAATCTAATACTGCAATCAAAATTACAATAGAAAGAGAATATTGAAAACCAGATGGAGACAATAAAAGTAGAAATGTTACACCTATAATTTTATCTCTGACAACACAGGGAACCTTGTCATACATTGGAAAGAATTTGGATTCAGAAAGTTTTAGATCCAAAAAGCTTCACTACATGAGGAAATTTGGGAAAGTTGCCAACTATTTCTACTTTCTACTTGTTTCCACTCCAAGGGTAATTAATTATAAACACTTCTTAGAATTCTTATAGGAGTAAGAAATATAAAAAATAAGTACATGGGTGATAGCTATGTACATAATTTACATGCATTATTTTATTTAATTCTGAGAAAAATTCTATAGTGTAAGTTACTACTGTTTTAGTTTGACTAAGTGGTGTGTGTGTGTGTGTGTGTGTGTGTGTGTGTGTGTGTGTGTTTCTGGTGATTGGATCCAGGGGCAGTCTACCTCTGAGCTATATTTGAAAGTAGGCACAGAAAATGTAAGCAAATGCCCATGGTCACAAAAATGTGATGACATCAGTATTTGAGCTGGGTTCTGGCTCTGGTATCCAGAGTCTTTTTTCTGTGGTGCTGGGTATGAAAAATAGTGGCATTCTACCTTTGAAGCAAGGTATCATTGAGTTACAAAGAACCTCACTAGGCTGCTGAGGCTGTCCATGAGCCATGATCCCCCTATCTCAGCTTCCAGAATACTGGGATTACAAGCATGAACCACCATGACCACCCAGAATCCAGATTTTTAACTACTCTGCTTCACCATCTTTTCCTTAGAGAGATGCTGTCAAAATAGGTGCTCCAATAATTGCCAGATTCTGCCTGACAGCCAAATTAAAATAAGTATGTGTGTGTAAATATAAAATTATATTATTTATAGTAAACATAAAAATTATATGCAATAATTCATTTCTTATGCTAGGATTAAATGGCTATACAATTTTAAAACTTTTAGCAATAGCATTTTTTGTGGTACTGGGGGTGAAACTCAGGGGCATTCTACCTCCAAGCTACATCCCCAACCCTATTTTTATTCCTTATTTTGAATTAGGATCTCACTGAGTTGCAAAGGGCCTCACTAAGTAGCTGAGGCTGCTCATGAACCATGATCCTCCTGTCTCACACTCCCAAATGCTAGGATTAAAAACATGTGCCACCACATTCAGTTTAGCAATAGCATTTTTTATTTAATAAAATGTTATTCTAAATTTGTATATGTAAGAGAAAAAAGAAAGAAAACGAAGTACTTTAGGCAGTTTTGTATTTTCCTCAGATCGAAAATATTTTATAATTTGTAGAAACTTGGACCAGCTATGGGAATCCTGGGGTTTTATAAGGTACTTCTGAAACTATCTAATTGAATACTTATCTAAGGAACCATAAAATAAACAATATGTGCCATGGACAATTTGGAAGATGAAGGGACTTAAATTATGCAATTGTTTCTTATAAAGTTTCCCCAAGTAAGGCCAAGGACAGGCCATTCACACATATCTCAAAAAACTTCCTGTATAAATCTAAACTTCCAAGATTGTGGTGGTCCAGGGATTTTGGAAAATTTCTATGTGTTTCTCAAAGTTTGGCAGCTTTCTGAGCTGCTTACTTGCCACACAGTCTTGATCCTCAGCCCAAGCCTAGTAAAGTTGTGTCTTTAATCAGAGGGAAGGGGCTGATCTCACTGGTGGTATGTACCAAAAATTCCATAGAAGATTTCTATGGATCCTAAAGACTACCAACCACCAAGCTTGGTGCTTTGCCAATGTTTGAATTGGTGAACTAGAAAAGAGGTGGTTTGCTCCTTATCCACATCTTCTCTTGCTGAGAATTGTATCCCTCAACTTCACTCTGTATATTCCCTTTGAGGTCCCCATTATCTGCGTCTTCATCAAACAATTTGGTTTGACTAAATTCTATCACAATTTCAATGAAATTAGGGCAGAATATTAGCAAATTTAGGGAGAAAAAATTCACAATGTTCGATGTGTGCTTAAGCAAGTAAATGCTTCACTAGTGAGGGGATAATTCAGCTTAGCACCATCTGAAATAATCATGACTTGAGGCCACCAGAGCAGCGTGAAAACAGCTATATAATAGAGAATCTAGCACTGTTTGGGATCAAAAGTTTGTGCAATATGCTTGAAGGCTTTTTAAAGTACTAAAGGTAAGAGTAATTTCTACTCTTTTTGAACTTTCAAAATTGTGTGCTTCAGCATATTTTGTCTAAATAATTACAGTACAAAGAAACTGAGTAAGCTCTTTCTCTCAGGAAATTATTCAAGAGGAAGGAGAACAGCTGTACTTAAGGTGTTCTGGACAGAATAGCCACCTGTGACAGTGCTAAGCAGCAATCCTTAAAGACACTGCCATATCAAAGAAAAACGCATTTCTTTGCTTTCTCCCAGTTTCACTTTGAAACAAATGCATTCTCTCTCTCTCTTTCTCTCTTACCCTCACTAATTAACACTCACAGATTACCATGGTCAATTTAAGTTTTAAAATATCAAAATAGTGGCTTCTTGGAAGAAAATGGTGACTGTGGGATGCAGCATATCTCTGTAACTGCAACAAACAAAAATCAAATACTGAGAAAGTAGCTTCTTAACAACAAAAAAAGAAGCAAAGATACATACAAATGAAAGCATAAAAAGGGAACCTTTTATGACAGAATAAAATCTAGTAGTCAGAACACAAGATAGCAATGAGCCCAAGTGTATGACTGACCTGGTAAATGCCATGGCTATGAAGGCCCACACCATCTTGACCTAGCTGCCTCAGCCATGTCTGCCTGTTCTGTGGCCCCAAGCAATCCTTGTGAAGGAAGCCAAGGACTTGAGATAAAGTAAGTGGTGGTATAACTCAAACATCATAAACAATCAGCACCTAGATTCAGGAACAAACAAACAAAAAAGAATCCGATAGCCCATGCACTCACCAGAATACTGCACCTGCAGCAGCACACTGTGACCATCAGAGAACTATACCTGCAAGACAGTAGATTAACTGCATTTCTCAGCAAAAGACTACCTAGAAGAGCTGCAGGGACCCCAGTTCCTAAGATCTGGTGGTCCACTCCTGAGGTTGTTGGTTTATAAACTTCAGAGACACAGGAAAGTCCCATAGTACCTGGGTCATAGGGGAACAGGGTGTTGCTCTGAGGTCACAATAAACACCCTATGCTAGTACCAGTATGAAGGTTCAGGGCAGAAAAGTGCAGAACTTTGTGTTTACAAAGAAAATTCATTTACAGTGATGCTCTCCACCCTGAGACCTAAGTGCAAAGCAATGAGAAGAAACTCAAAAATTGCAGATACTCAAAAAGTGGATCCAAAAACTGACAATACGTTACTGAGAAAATGAGAGATTTTAAAACATGCTCCAGAACCTACTATAGTGATCAAATATTAGACAGCTGAAAGTATTCATGAAGACCCAGAAAAACTGCAGAAGTCAAGTTGGCCCTCTATGTGTATATTTATTGTATTTTTTTAAATTGTGGTTTGTGTTTTTGTTTTCTGTTTGGTTTTGTTTTTAATTTGCTATTATTGTATTGTTAGTTTGTTGGTTGTTCTGTTATTTACTGCATGATTGTTTGCTCCCTCTCCTATTTCTTTTACAAGCTTCCTTTCTCTATCTTATCGACTCTCTTCCCTCAAAATTTATTTATTCTTTCTATATCTCTTTTTCCTTTGTCCAATCTATTTCATATCCCTATACCTAAATACTCTACACAGAATACAATATCCTACTATAATCATTATCTCTCATTTTTGACTAAATATCAACTTTCAATACTAAAACTCTTATTCAAACTGATCATATCCTCTACCCTATTCCTGTACCCATCACTCTGGCTTCCCTTCCCTCACCTAACTCTCACCATTTATAACAACAGTACTTCTCCTTCCATAAGCCTGCTATCACCTCTAAACCCCTATGGCTAAGATTGGATCAGAGACATGATCTACAAGAAAGAATAGCCAGACACTAAAGATAAACTAATCACAGGCCATAGAAGAAAATGCTCAATAACTAGCACATTGAAGTTAAAAAAAAATAGGTCACAAAATATTCTGTCCACATGACTGAGCTGACTATAAAGGTAGTGTCAGACAGAATGCCTGACCTTAACACCTGAAACCCATCAATGCCACCATAGCAGCAGGCAGAAGGAATACTAGAGCAACTTAGTATTGACGATCTATAAGTAGAACAACAGTGGGGTAATAGTAGACACAATCTTCAGGGTTAATATCAAAGTATGAGTGGCAGCTGAAACTATCTCTCCAAACAGTGACCCAGAAAAGCACCTATGTACAATGACTTACAAATAAAGAGAAAAAAAAAAAACATGCCAAGACAACAAAAATTCAAACTCAAGAAGTCTGAAAATATGAGAACAAGGAACAGTGAGGAAACAATTTCCACAACAGAAACAGAGAAATTTAAATAGTGGCCTAAAAATGCAAGAAGGAGAATTCTGAAACCAGATCTTGAATATGATGAAAAGCCTCAGAGTAGGTGTACAGAAAATGAAATCAGAAACTGAAATGTTAAGAAAGAATCAGTAATTTCAGCATTTAGGAGGATAAAAGAGAAAAATTTGGTTTTCAGACAGCCTCAGCTACTTAGTGAGGCCCTGTGCAACTCAGTGAGACCCTGTTTTAAAATAAAAAATAAATATAGGGCTGAAGGTGTAGCTCAGAGATAGAATGCCTTTGGGTTTAATCCCCAGGACCTTAAAAAAGAGAGAGAGAGAGAGAGAAAGAACCAGAAAAAGGCCTGGAATAAAATAAAGGAGTCAATAAATGAAATGAAGACAGTAACAGAAAATAGAATTTCATTCAAAACTAAAAGCACAACCAAGAGTATACAGAAGACATTACAACAACAGAATTTAAATATCCAACAACTATGGGACAACATAAAAGGTTTTAACTTACAGATAAAAGGCATTGAGGAAGGGATAGAGGTACAGACCAAGGGTATTCGTAATCTTGTCAGAGAAATAATTTCAGAGTATTTTGCAAATATGGAAAGAGACATTCAGAAGACATACAGAACACTATTAAGATAGATCAAAGAAGGAACTACCCACACTATTTAATAATCAAAATGACCACATAGAGACCAAGGAAAGAAACTTAAAAGCAGTGAGAACTAAAGAACAGGTGACATATAGGGACAAAACAATAAAAATCACCCCAGAATTTGCAACCTAAGTCATAAATGCCAGGAGATACTGGTATGATGGAATCTAGACCCTGGAAGAAAACAACTTCCAAACAAGACTCCTATATCCAGCAAGATAAGTATTTAAATTTACTGGAGAAATAAAAGTATTTCAAGATAAACGGAAACTTAAGCCAGCAGTAGAAAAAATATTTAAATATTTTTTCATAAATAAATCATAAAGAAGATAAAAGAAGCAAATTTTAGAACCAGAGATGAGATGAAGTCAGTCACCAGGGCAATTAAGCAAAGGAGAAATAACAGTACTTCAAACAGAATATAGAACTCAAAGTGATGGGAAATAAAAATCACATCTCAATAATAGCACTGAATGTCAAAAGACAACTCAACAATTAAAATACATAGACTGGTTATGTGGATTAAAATTATATTCCAAATATATTCTGCTTGCAATAAACTCACCTTACAGCCAAAGATATTTATAGACTAAAAGTTAAGGGATGAAAAAAGATACAGCATGCCAATGGAGACCAAAAACAAACAGGGGTAGCAACATTGATATCTAATAAATCAGACTTTAAGCTAAAACACATCAAATGATTCAGAAAGAAAATATAATAATAGTAAATTTTTACACCACAACCACATTTGTAAAACAAACTCTTCAGGATATCAGGTCTCACATAAACCCAAATAAAATAATATTGGAAGATTTCAACATACCATTCACACTACTAGATCAATCTTCAAGGCAAAAGTTGAGTACAGACTCTTCAGAAACTAAACTAAATAGACCTAATAGAGATATACAGAAGATTTCAAGTAGAAACAGCTGAATATGCTTTCTTCTTAGCTCCCCATGAAACTTCCAAAAAGAGGTCATATCCTAGGCCACAAAGCAAGCACCAGAAAAATTCAGAACATGTAATACAATTTGCTATATCTCTTTAAGATCACAAAAAATGAAACTAAAAATCAGCAATAGAAAGATCAAAAGAAAATAAATAATACATGGAGACTGAATGATACACTATTGAATGAGGAGTGGATAAGAGCAGAAATAAAGGGAGAAATAAAAAACTCTTGAATTTAACAAAAATAGAGACACAACATACCAAAATCTATTGAACACTTTGAAAGTGGTGTTAAAAGTTTATAGCATTGATTGCCAATATAAGAACAGAAAGTTGTCAAATAAAGAATCTAAGGACACATTTCAAGGACCTAGAAAAACAGCACTAGTCTAATACCAAAGCCAGTAGAAGGTTGAAAATAATTAAAATCAGAGCAGAAATAAGTGGAATAGAGAATAAAAATTACAAAGGATTAATAAAACAAAAGGCTTATTCTTTGAAAAGATTAGTACGATCAAAACACCTCTGGTCAACCTAACCAAAGGAAAGAGAGAATGAACTCAAATCATTAAAATAAGAAAAGAAAAAGAAGACATCAGAACAGACAGTAGGGAAGTTCAAACAATTATCAGAAACTATTTTGAAAATTTATACTCCAATAGGCTGGAAAACATGAAAGAAATCAACACATTTCTGAGCACATATAACATGCTTAAATTGAGCCAAGAGGACATAGAAAACCTAAAGCAACCGATAGCAAGTGAAGAAATAAAAACATAAATACTAAATTTTGTCATCAAAGAAAAGCCTAGGCTCTGATAGGTTTCTAGTTGAATTCTACAAAACTTTCAAAGAACTAAGCCTAATACTCTACAACTTGTTCTGGGAAATAGAAAAAAGATAAAATTCTTCCAAACTCCTTCTACAAGGCCATATCACATTAATACTGAAACCAAATAAGGGTAGATCAAGAAAATAAAATTACAGACCAATATTTTTGATGAATATAGATGCAAAAATTCTAAACAAAATACTAGCTATATACATTTGAAATCATATCAAGGGAATTGTACACCACAACCAAGTTGGTTTCATCCCAAGAAACAAATGTTGGTGAGGATGTGGGAAAAAAGGAACTCTTCTATATTGCTGGTGGGAGTTCCAACTAGTTCAGCCATTATGGAGATCAATATAGAGATTACATAGAAACCTGGAAATTGGTCTACCATACAATCCAGCTATACCACTACTGAGTATATTCCCAAAGGCATTGAAACCAAAGAACTACAGTAACATATGTATACCCATGTTTATAGCAGCACATTTATTTATTTTTTGTGGTACTGGGGTTCCTGGAAGCCCTTCTACCTTTGGACTAAACTCCCACACCTATTTTATACTTTTTTTTAATTTTTGGAAACAGGGTCTCTTATGCCAGCGCGGCTGGCTTTGAACCTGCGCGATCCTCCTGTCTCCACCTCCCAAGTGCGGGGATTACAAGTGTGCGCCACCACATCTGGCAGCAGCACAATTTAAATAGCCAAACTGTGGAACCAACCAAGGTGTCCACCAACAGATAAATTACAAAATTTTGGGAAATACACACAATGAAATTATACTCAGCAATCAAGGACAAAATTATGTTATTCATTAAAATTTGGAAAACATTATGTTAAGTGAGATTAGCCAAACACAGAAAGAGAAGTGACATATGTTTTCTCTAATATGCCTGAGCAAGGGAGTATTTAGGATACCGAAGGGACTCAAGATAATTGAGGAGATCCTCAGTGGATCCAGAAAGGAAGGGAAGTGGAGGAAGAAGGCTGAGGTTCATTAATAAAAATGCTACCTGAAACTTTGTGTATACATGTGAATCTAACATTGTTAAATTAGACACTTGGTATTGGGAAGGAGAAATATGGGGAGGTAGGGAGAAGACACCAAGTACTGTGTGACTGTATATCATTGTTAACATGATATACATTATGATGTGAGACTATAATGCACCAATAAAATATATAAAATAATTATGAAATCACAGGAAGTTTAAAATTTGTTGCATATTTTGATATTTATATTTTTATTGGTACATTGCAATTATATATTATACTGAGGCCTAAAATAATAAGAATATAAATGCATATAAAGCCTGGTGTACTTCTCTACAGATTTTACCCTCCTTCCCCTTTCTTCTACATATCATTAAAATTGTTATGATAATTTGATACAATTGCATAGAATTATTTAAACTGTTACCTTCAATAATTTCTATCCCCTTTTCTTTCTTAAACACCCTTCATCATTCTAATGTAGTCTTTACTCCTTTACTCAAGCCTCTGTCGTTTCCCAAGTTCTCTCTAACTTCTACATATGACAGAAAACATACAAGTATTCCCTTTTACTACACATTTTGAATTGACAGCCCAAAAAGACAGTATTAAGAAAATAAGCAAGGATAAGTTCGGGTTACAATTTTAGGACAGCCGTAGTAGCCTTTAGTGAGACTCTTATAAATGTAGAAAACCCAATTTAAAGACAAAATAATAAAATAGGGTGGGTAGCTCAGAGGTAGAATGTCTCTGGGTTCCATCTCCAGTAACGCAAAGCAAAGAAACAAAAATCTGCTTTGCACCTTTATGCAAATTAGCCCAACCTGATGGGCAGAAAAATGGCAACTGTGGGATACAGCATATCTCAGTCGCTGTAACAATAAAAAATTAACTACCAAGAAGGTAGCTCCTTGACAAGTGAAACAAAGCAATGAAGATATTTATGAACAAAAAGAAAACAAAAACAAAAAAGGACCACATCAGAAGATAATCATACTTAGATTGTGAAATCCACATAAAAGGGCCCAAGCACACTACTGACCTGGTGTGTTGGCTAGCACCATCTCAGACTGCTGACCTGAACCATGACTGCCACCTCCACAGCTGTAGGAAATTCTGGCAAGTAAACCAAGGACTTGAAGTACAGAAAACAGCAACAGATCTCAAACAACTTAAGTGACCAATACCACCTCAGGGATGGGGAAAAAGATCCAAAAGCCTGAGCTCTCACCAGAAGCCTGTATCTGCAGTGGCAGATTGTGCCCTCTAGAGACCCAGACCCACAAAAGAGTATGGTAATTGCATTCTCTGTGGAGATTCCTCTCTGGGACTTGGGAAGGAGAGACCTGAATTGAAGGCATGGACAATTGTCTCTTGGACAACTGACAACTTTATTCTCAAGGACTAAGTTTATATTTTTATTATTATTTATTTATTTATTTATTGGTGGTACTGGGGTTCCTAGAAACCCTCTACCTCTGGGTTACACTCCCAGAACTATTTTTTATACTTTTTATATTTGGAAACAGGGTCTCTTAAGCCAGCGCATCTGGCTTCAAACCTGTGTGATCCTCCTGTCTCCGCCTCCCAAGCACGGGGATTACAAGCATGTGCCACCACGCCCAGCCTGAACTAAGTATTATAGCCTTTTCCAGCTATACCAAAACCATAACAGAAATAAAAACATCAAAGTATAATTTTAAGCACAATACACAATGATTGATATAGAACATACATCATATGCTTGCAGAATACTATCATCAAGGGGAAATTAAAAAACAAGAAGGAACACGGAGGCCTGGTTAAAGATTACTAAAAACCTGATTGTAGCCAGTTCCCGCTCTCACCAGTGGGTTGGGGACATGAAATTCCAGAAAGACCAGGAGTCATCGAGAGTCTTGGAAAGCTTGGCCTTTTGCCAAACTGCCTTAACTCTCTTGTAACCTTTCATCCCTCAGGCTTCGTCCTTGTCGTCCTCGATCACCCCCCCCCCTTTTTGTTAAGCTGAATGGCAGCTGCAGTGAGAGCAAGACTAGAGGATTTTTTATTCTGACAAGACCTCTGGATCCACCCGAATCCTGAAATTATAAGCATGAAACATAGTCCTATAAGCAATAATTATAATATCCCAGCTGGTGTTTTTATCAAGTTTGACAAAGGATTATTATTTATAATATTGTCCAAAGTATTACAAATTTGTCATCATATTCAAAGGAGAGTGCATGAGTAAATATCTCCTTAATATCTCTTTTTAAGGCATCAATATCCAAGGAGTCATTACTAGAAATGCTGGCTAAATGCTGATGAAGAGAGTCCCACTTATATTTAGTTTGATTGTATTCTAGATTAGTGACACAAAACTGACTAATATTCCAATGACATCTCAAAGACAGTTGATACTGTGTTTCTACCAATTGATTCCCTTTCCACTGCAGAACTTCTCCGAACTCATTTATCTTATCTAATAACTGCTGATCTACTTTAGCTTGTTGTTCCCACAAAGTATGAGACTGCTTATGCCAACTAGTTATGAATGTCTCATTTTGGATAGAATTATGCAATGCCTTACCAACGACAGCGCCCACAGAGGCAACAGTTATAAGTCCTATTATTCCAATAATGATCCACTCTATAAAACATTTTCCCCTTTTGAAGACATATTGATGAAAAGCATGAACAAAAGATGATTCCTCCAAGGGATAATTTAAAGTAACAGGTATCCAGATATGTGATCTCTGAGAATCATAAGGCTTTCCTTAGACCTATTAAAACCAACAAATGTATTAACACAGGTAAATAACCTACAATAGTAATATGTTACACCATTCTGTTGAGCTATTAAAGTGCCTATAGCTAACAAATAAAGGGATCTTAATCATGCCTGTATCCAGAGTTATGTAGTATAAAGTATTTTTGGGGGGTCACTACAGAAGCATATGATCCAGTCAATTTTATAAATTTAATATTTATTTTTATAAGTGGAACATATTGAGAGTGGTGTACATTTACATTGTGCTTCATGCCCTTCCCCCTCCTCTTTCATCCCCCCTATAGAGAGTGTCCAGGTCAATCATGTTGTATTTATGCTATTACCCATATTTGTATGTAGCTCCTCCATTGAACAACCTCAGCTTTCTTCCTCTCCTATCCTTCTGTTCAAGATTTGCTGAAATTTCCCCTCCATCATCTGGAATCCCTCTGATATTACCACTACTCCCTAATTTGAACATATTAGGGAAAACATATGTCCCTTCTCTTTCTGTGCTTGACTAATCTCACAATCCCAGACTTCAAATTATACTATAGAGCAGTAGTAGTAAAAACAGCATGGTATTGGCACAACAATAGGCAGACTGTCCAGCCAATTTTAATGAATGCAGAGTGGCTACAAGTTTTCATATATGCCACTGCTCTGGCCCTACAATGCCAGAAAGCACAATGCGAGCCCTAGGTATAGCCAGTACTCCAATTGTGCCAGGAAATTATATCATTTGCTTTTCGCCAAGAATAGGCATTTCCTTGATGTTTAGGCCCAGTAACATTCCAGTGTATGGTATGGTTATCACAATAAACATTATCATTATGCTCTTTATCACCATCAGATAAATACCCATATGTCCCCCAATCTACAAAATTGATTTTTTTTATGAATAGCTATCTGGGCCAATTTTGCTCTACATGTATTCCAGTGTAATGAAGCATACTTTCTTTTTCTCCAAGAAACTCCTTCACAAGGTGAGTCTGAGGGGGCCAAGAAAGTAGTGCTATAATTACTCATATGATGAGGAGCCACCAAATCAGTAGTATTAAGCAGGAAAGAAAAAAGACAGCAAAGAATACAAGGTGTAGTCCAGTCCCATTGTTAGCATTGTATCCCCACCATTGAGGAAATATTGGAAGATATATGTCAATTCCCCCCAAATAAATGGTTAAAGTCTTATATTCCAATATAAAGTTTATCAGTTTTCTTTCTTCAGCTGAATGGCTTGGTGGTGACTTCTTCCAGGGAGGTGGCATCATTTCTGAATTGTTGGTAAACACTAGTGGTTCATTATCTGTCCATTCAACAAGCTCTATTAATGGAAGGAAAGGAATGTATATCCAATAGGTTTAATTGTCACCACTCGCCCCTGAAGCACAAGGCAATACGGCAATTATTGCTAAAAACATCTTGTCTGGCATTACCAGTCCTCCAGCTTCTTTTACTATACTCCCCACCTTTCTACTCAGATTCTTTATTTATGCCCACATCGGGTAGGGTTTCTTTTCTGATATCTGTGTCTAGTGGAGCTGGAACTATAGATTTTTCATCTTATTTTTTCTCCACTGGAGTTTTCATTCAGGGATCCAGAATTGCTCGCCATTTTCTATGAAGACAAGACCTTTGCCTAAGAAATGTAATTTTCCTGGCTTCTATTCATTAGTATAATCTTTAACCCAAATTGCTTGATATAGTAACGGCATCTTTTTTTTTTGTATGAAAATGCTTTTCTGCTCTGGTAATATCAGAAGATTTTTTAAAATTTAGATAGTTTAGAATATAGAGAGTTGTATATAAAACTTCTCTAGGGTCCATATTCCCCCTCTTTTGTTTAGGAAGAAGAAGCTTAATAGTAGCATTAGCACATTCAACTAAAGCTTGACCTTGGACATTGTATGGGATTCCAGTAACATGAGAGATAGTTCATTTCATAAGGAACTGTTTAAATGCTTTAAAAGTGAAAGCAAGTCCATTATCTGTTTTTATTTGGAGAGGCACTCTCATAACTGCAAAAGTGTTTGTTAATGCTAATTTTGTTGCCTTATAAGTTTCACTTTTAGTAGGTACTGCCCATATAAAAGAATAAATATCTATGATTACCAAAGCTAGAGAGTAAAGTGGTAAAGAAATATGAGTAAAATCTACTTGCCAGAGATCATTAGGTTTTAGGATCCTAGGGTTGACACCTGCAGATTGTTCAGTTAAATGAAAAGGCCAGCATATGGGGCAGTTTTGTGTAATTTGTTTGGCCTGAGAAAAAGGGATTTTATATGCCACATGTAGTCTATTGGCATTCGAATGAAAAAACGTATGTTTCTCCTGAGGTGAAGAAAAAACCGCTCCCAAGAGGGCATCAGCATCAGAATTTCCTTGTGTTAAAGAGCCAAGTATATTGGAATGTGATCTAATATGGTGACATAAAAAGGCTTGGATTGGCATCTGATTAAACATTGGAACCTGAGAAAAATTTGCGTAATAGGTGCAGGGCCATCAGGGATATATGTGGTTTCAATGTCAGGAAATAAATTAACTACATAAGCTGAATCAGATACCACATTTAAAACACAGGATCATCTTTCTAATAATGCAATTAAAGCGAACAATTCATTTTTCTGGGTACATTGGTAAGGGGTTGGGAGTTGTAATTTTAAATGAGGACCATAGATGGCAGTCTTATGCTGTTTAGTAGCATCAATATAATAAGTGGGACCTTTAGGAATGGGTTGTGAGGCTAGAACAGAGTTAAAAACCCAATCACATCTAGTGAGAAAGTTTCATAATTTTCCTTGAGGATAAGGAAAAGTAATATCACCAACAAAATCAGCCAAAGCAATTTGTAATGAAGTATAAAGATTAAGAAGATTATGGAAAGTTTCTTTATTAAACAGCACAGTGATAAACACAGCATCATATCCAGAAAGAAATAATTCTTTTTCTGCCCAAAATAATCAATATAGACAAATCCTTGGTATAAGGGATAATTGTTTTTGACCCATTATGGTGTATATACACCCATTCTAACGGTTTGTCTTCTTGGAATATAATAACTGTAGGAGTATTAGAAGTTTTTATAATTAATAATCTTATTTTTATCAGGTTGATATCATTGAACAAATGTCTCAGAGATTCTTTGTTCTTCTAATTTTAGCTCTTGTTTTTCCTGGACAGTAAGCACCCGTGGACTATTCAAGGAAGGATCTCCTAAACTGGCAAAAAGATGCTTTAAGGCATAATTTGGAATTCCAAGAGTGGGTCAAACCCAGTTAATATCTCCTAATAATTTTTGCATATCATTTAAAGTACAAATAGCTGGGATGTTTATTCGGGCAATTTTTGGTTTTACTGTCTGTCTTTGCACTACATAACCTAAATAAATCATAAGAAGACAGGCATTGTTTGGATTTTTTCTGGTGCAGTTGTTAAGCCCTGAGCCTGCAGGGCTTGAACTACCTCCCCAGGAATATTAAGTAAGACCTCTTTTTCAGGATGAGCAATCAAAATATTGTCCATATAATGGATTATATATGCTCTTGGGTACAATTCTCTAACAGCTGTAATGCTGTATCAACATAATACTGATACATAGTCAGAGAGTTAGCCATGCCCTGAGGCAGTATTTTCCATTGAAATCATTTTGCAGGCTGAATATTATTAAGAGAGGGAAGAGTAAAAGCAAATCTCTAACAGTCCTTGTAATGCAGAGGAATTGTGAAAAAAGAATTTTGTATGTCAATCACAGAGATCTCCCAATCCTGAGGTATCATGAATGGGGTTGGTATACCTGGTTGTAATGTACCAATGGGTTGAAGAGTCTTATTAACATTTCTTAAATCTATTAACATTCTCCATTTGCCTGTTTTTTATTGCAAAAATATGGGGGTTATAGGGTGACATAGAAGGTTCAATATGTCCACTTTGTAATTGCTCCTGTACAATAATATAAAGAGCCTGTAACTTTTATTTTGTAAGGGGCCATTGAGGAGGCTATATAGGCTGATCCAAATACCAAGTCAATGGTAATGGTTGTACTTTCTCAATGGCCCCTATCAAAAATGTTCATTAAGAACTAAGGTGGCTTTTGTTTGTTGTAAAAATTCTCTGCCCCACAGATTGATAGGCAAATCCACAATACAAGGATGGAGCAGAATAGTAGTTCCATCAGCAGTCTCAATAGGTAAAATATCTTTACTTTGATATACACTATCTTGTATTCCCAGGCCTACTAAAGTAGTAGGGATTTTTGTTTAGGCCATCCTTTCAGCCATTCAACTGTTCTTATAATAGATACATCTTCTCCAGTGTCTAACATTCCTGTAAAAGGCCATCCTTTAATAGTAATAGTGATAATAGGTTTATTACTCTCTTGTAAGAAGGAGGTTAGCCATAGGATATCAGTATTTCCTAATTTTTCTGTCTGTTTTTTATCTATAATATTAGGTTTAAAGTAGGGAAGGATTAACAATTGAGCAAAATGTTCTTTTTTCTTTATCTCTACATTATCAGAAACATGAATCATAATGGAAGTTACCCTTGTATAATTCTCATTAATTACACCAGTATGTACCAGAAGGCCCTTCAAAATATTACTACTGAGACCAAGAATTAACCCTACAGTATTCTTTGGAATTGGGCCTATGTATTCAAGATCTAATTTATAAGGGTTATTAGCAACTGACAATTGTTGAGAATAAGGAGCTGGTAAATCTATAGTAGCACTTCCTTGAGTGACTATAGTAAGTGACATTATATTCTGTAAAGTTATATAAATAGTCTTATTCTTGATTGTCATATTATTTAAAAGACCTCTTAATTCTTTACATACCTCTTTAGAAAAATGTCCCTCATTTTGTTTGGGGCTAATACGGGTGTTCCCCGTATTAGTTTCCCTGATTCTTTTGCAATTCATTTCCATCCTTATCAAATTTAGATCTACATTTATTTTTCCAATGTCTCCCCTTTTTACACCTAGTACATATTCCAGGGAGTATTGATCTCTCTCCCTTTTGTCTATTGTTATTTGTTTGTAAGGGAATTTTATATACCTTTGCTTATTTATATCCTGTATTCTTTTGGTTTCAACTGCCACTGTTTGTGCCTTATGTCTAACTGTTCCTATATTTTGACATGCACTCATATAATCTAAAACATTCTTGGCTTCTCTAATGGGCCGGATAGTGGCCAGACAGTCTGCATTAGCATTATCAAAAGCGAGTTGCTTGATCAGCATTTCTGACAATTCCACATTATTTATGGTTTTTTGAATAGAATCCTGTAGTCTCCCGATGAAGGAACTATACTCCTCAGTGGGTCCTTGTAAAATTTTGTAAATGGTTCTCCTGTTCCTCTATCAATTTTTTTCCAAGCCAAGACAGCAGCTTCTTGAATCCAATATAAATGCTACAGTTGTACATTTTGGATCTGAGTTGCTTGGTCTGACCAAGTCCCAGTTCTAGTGAGTAACTCATAAGACAACTGAGCCTGATTTTCTCAAGCCAATTGATCATGCATAATTTGTTTTGCCTCCTCACTAAGCCACATCTGCCATTTTAAATATTGTTGTCCTGTAAGTACCATCTTTGCTACTGTATAGAAATCTTAAGTGATCCAGTTCTCAGCCTAAGAGTGCAAGAATTCAATGCAGTAATTAGAAACAGGCTTTGCTGTCAATTTGTTGGATGATCACTTTAATTAAAAACCAAGTGACCCACCACTGAGGGGGAATTTTCTCCCCTTTCCGATATGCTTTCATAATATTTTTTGAACTCTGTCCCATATTCCTTCATCTAAAGTTCCTTCATCAGGAAGCCAAGGATTATATTCTGCATCTAGGTCATAACAATTTTGCAGTTCTTCTTGTGATACCTTTATCTTATATTGCTTTAAAAGATGATGTACTAATTTTGTAAAAGAATTTTTACTTACTTGATTTCCCATAGATGCTTACCTCTTTCTGCAGTGACCTCCTCCCTCTTCTCTAATTGGGCTCCTTCAAGTCCCTGTTTTTGTGGGTGCCACTTGTGGAGATTCCTCTCCAGAACTTGGAAGGAAGAGACCTGAAATGAAGGCATGGACAATTGTCTCTTGGACAACTGACAACTTTATTCTCCAGGACTAAGTTTTTATACCCTTTTCCAGCTATACCAAAACAATAACTTCAAAAGAAATAAAAACATCAAGGTATAATTTTAAGCACAATACAGAATCATTGATATAGAATTTATGTCATATGCTTTCAGAATACAATCATCAAAGGGAAATTAAAAAAGAAGACGGAACAAAGAGGCCTGGTTAAAAATTACTAAAAACATGATTGCGGCCAGTTTCTGCTCTCACCGGTGGATTGGGAACATGAAATTCTGGAAAGACCAGGAGTCACCCAGAGTCTTGGAAAGCTTGGCCTTTTACCAAACTGCCTTAACTCTCTCGGAACCTTTTATTCCTCAGGCTTCATCCATATCCTCCATCATTTCTCAGTGGATGACGGCCCAGAGGAGCTGAAGGGACCCCGGCAGGCTAAGATTTGGTTATCCACCACTGAGGTGGTGGCTTTATGACCTATAGACACAGGAAAGGCCTCAGTACCCAGGGCACAGTACCAGCACAGGGTATCAGGGTATCACTTGGAGGTTCTCCTGGACATCCTCAACTGGTGTGGGTAGGGAGGCACAGAGCCCAAGGCCAGAAGGCACAGGGCACAGGGCCAGAAGACACAGAGCCAGGGTTAGAAGGTACAGAGTTGAGGCCCTGAAATTGCAGCGCTCAGGCCCAGAAAGTGCAGAGCTCACACCTGGATAACACAGACCAGAGGACCTGAAAACACAGAACTGAGGGCCTAAAAGTGCAAAGATGAAGGCCTGAAAGCTCAGAGGAAAGGTCCTGAAATCACAGAGCTAAGGCCCTGAAAGTGCAAAGCTGAGGATCTGAAAGCACAGATCTGAAGGCCTGAAAGCACAGAGCAGAGGGCATGAAAGTGCAGAGCTGAGGGCCTGAAAGTGCAGAGGACAACAATGAAGATCATAAAGCCCAGAGCAGAGAGCCTGGATCCCAAGGCCAGATGGCACAAAGCCCATGGCCAAAAAATACTGTGCTTAAATGGAACACATTTATAGTGACACCCACTGCCCTGACAACCTGAACACAAAGTGGTCAGAGCTGAGAGAGGAGCACAAACAGTCAAAAAACTGAAAAAAGGTTACAGAGCAAATGAGACATATTGGAATATACTTCAGAGTCTACTACAATGAATAGACATTATATGGATCCTCTATATGTAAATTAGCAGTACTGCCTTTTGGGGATTTTTTTGTCTTTGATTTATTCTTAAAATTGTTAGTTTTTGTTGCTTGTTTTGTTATTTATGCCTTCCAAATTCCTTTTACAAGCTTCCTCCCTCTATTTACTCTCTTCTTTCAAAACTTTTTGCCTTACTGAATCTCCTTGCATTATAATCAAGCTATTTTATATCTGTATATCTAAATACTTCATACTAACTTTAAGAATTCTATGATATCACCATTTCTCATTCTTAATCAGTCTCTTCCTTATTATACTTAAATTTTTACTCAACTTAATCATATTCTCTACTTCACCATACTCCTGTTCCCATAATCCCAGCTCCTCCCTCATCTAACCCTAGCCATTGGAAAAAAAAAAAGATTTACCATGTATATACCTGCAGACACCTCTAAAAAACTACTGCTAAGATTGGATCAGACAGGCTATCCACAGACTCACACACACACACACAAAAAAGAAGATGCCAAGACAACAGAAACACATACCTGAAAATTATAAAAATTACTGTACCCAAGAATGAAGAACAGTGAGAAATAATGGAAATCATGCATACTGATTTACCAGAAATTAAAAAGAATTCCAAATTCTGATCTCCAAAATAAAGGCCTCACAGTAAGTATATAGGAAATGAAAGAGAATAATTAGAGGTTAAGAAAGAGTTAGAAAGAGGCCTGGGATGAAATAAAAGAGCCAATAAATGAAATAAAGCCAACAATAAAAATAAATTTTGGAAGATTAGATTAAATAAAAAAATAACACCACTCTTAGAAGATAGTTAATTTAAAACTAAAAGCACAGTCAACAGTATCCAGAACATTATAACAATAGAACCTAAACATTCAACAACTATGAGACAGTATGAAGCATCCTAACTTACAGATTAAATAAATTAAAGAAGACACAAAGGCACAGATCAAGGGTATCCATAATCTATTTAGAGAAGTAATTTTAAGGAATTTTCCAAACTTTGACATCCATGTACAAGAGACACACAGAACACCATTAAGACAAGATCAAAGATGGACCTCGCCATGCCATATAATAATCTAAATTACCAACATAGAGACTGAGAAAAGAATCTTAAAAGCAGTGAAAACAAAAGAATGGGTGACATTCAGGAGCAAAACAATAAAAATTTCTCTAAACTTGACAACACAATTCATGAATGCGGGAGAGGCTGGTATGATGTAATCCAGACCTGGAATAAAATAACTTCCAATCAAAACTACTATATCCAGCAGAGTTATTATTCAAAATTGATGAAGAAATAAAAATGTTTCAAGATAAGCATAATTTCAAAAAGTTATAAATACTAAGAAATAAATCATAATAAAGAAAAAAGCAAATTTCAGAATCAAAGGTAAATTTGATCATCAGTACAACTAAGCAATGAAGAAATAACATTATATCAAACAGAAAATAGAACATAAAGTGAAGGGAAAACAAAATTACATCAATAATAACACTGAATGTCAAAGATATAACTTACCAATTAAAAGGCATAGACTGGCAATGTGAATTAAAGAACATAATCCAAATATGTGCTACTTGCAATAAACTCACTCTACAGCCAAAGATATCTATATACCAAAAATAAGGGATCAAAGAAGATATATCATGCTAATAGAGACCAAAACAAGAAGGATAGTAATGTTCATATCCAATAAAAAAGACTTTAAGCTAAAACATATCAATAGAGACAAAGCAGAGCACTTCTTTTTATGAAAAAAATCAGCATAAATATATAATATATATTTATTTATATAAATATATAAATATATAATAGGTGCACTCACATTGTAAAACAAACCTTTCAGGTCAGATCTCAAATAGACCCAAATACAACAATAATGGGAGACTTCAACACACCACTTACACCATTAGATTGATCTTCAAAGCAAAAGATATAGTAAAAACTCTTCAGAACTAAAGAAAACTTTAAACTAAATGGACCTAATAGATAAATACAGAATATTTCAACCAGGGACATCAGAGTATACATTATTCTTACCTACCAATGGAAATTTCTCCAAACTGGATAACATCCTGCTCCAAAAAGAAAGCACCAGTAAATTCAAAAGATGTACTATAATTACCTACATCTTTTCTGATCACAGCAGAATGAAAGTTAAAATCAATAACAGGAAAACCAAAAGAAACTATTTAAACACATGGAGATTGAATGATACACTATTGAATGAGGACTGTATAAGATCAGAAATAAGGGGAGAAATAAAAAATTCCTGAAATTCAATGAAAATAGATACAAAACATACCTAAATCTGGTACACTTTGAAGGCAATGTTGAGAGGAAATTGAGGGCCCACATAAGAAGAACAGAGAGTTATCAAGTAAACAACGTAATTACATATCTCATGAACTTAGAAAAATAACAATAGTCTAATCTCAAAGCCAGAGTTAGGAAGGAAATAATTGAAATCAGAGCATAAGTTAATGAAACTGAAAATAAAAACACAACAAAAAGCATCAACAAAACAAAAAGCTAGATCTTTGAAAAGATTAATAAGATAGACAAACCCTTAGCCAACTTAATGAAAAACATAATCAACTCAAATTATTAAAGTCATAAATGAAAAAAGGATACATCACCACAATGGGGACATTAAAAGAATTATCAGAAAGTATTTTTAAATTTTATACTCCAATAGACTGTAAAACATGGAAGAAATTGATACATTTCTAAGAATATATAACATAACCATATTGAACCAAGAAGACATAGCAAGCCTAAGCCCACCAATATCAAGCAAAGAAATAGAAATAGCAATAAAAGATCTGCCATCAAACAAAATTCTACACTCAGAAAGGTTTCAGTTGAATTCTACAAAATTTTCAGAGAAGAAGAAATCTCAATACTTCACAACTTCTCTAGGAAATTGAAAGAGATGGAATTCTGTCAAACTTCTTCTATAAGGCCAGTATTAATATTAATACCAAAAGGAAATAAAGATACCTCAAGCAAGAAAATTATAGACTGCTATTTTTGATTAACATAGATTTAAAAATTTTAAACAAAATACTAGCTATACGCATTCAAAACCATATCAGTAGAATTGTACACCACAAACAAGTTGGTTCCATCTGAGAAAAGCAAGGCTATTTCAACATATGCAATTCAATACATGTTATTCACTACATAAATAGAAATGATAACAAAAACCATATGATCATAACAGTAAGTGCTGAAAAAGCATTTAACAAAATCCAACACCCATTCATGTTAAAAAACACTGCAGAAAGAGAATGTATCTCAACATCTTTAAGGCAATACATTAGACTGTTACCCAGGATCAAAAAAGAGAGAGAACCAACCAGAAGTGGCAGAACTTAAATGCGCAGAACAAATCTTCAGCAGTAGAGGGTTTCCCCGGAACAAATAAGAGACAGGACCGCCCAGAAGTGAGCGGAAATAAAATGACTGGAAAGAATCTTCAGGAGTAGAGTGTTTCCCCCAAACAAATAAGAGATAGGACCGACCGGAAGTGAGCGGAAATAAAATGCCCGGATTGAATCTTCAGCAGTGGAGTGTTTCCCCCCCAAAAATAAGAGACGGGACCAACCGGAAGTGAGCGGAACTAAAATTTCCAGAACGAATCTTCAGAAGTAGAGTGTTTCCCCCGAACAAATAAGAGACGAGACTGACCAGAAGTGAGCAGAACTAAAATGCCCAGAACGAATCTCAGCAGCAGAGTGTTTCCCCCAAACAAATAAGAGACGAAAACGACCAGAAGTGAGCGGAACTAAAATGCCCAGAATGAATCTTCAACAGTAGAGTGTTTCCCCAGAACAAATAAGAGATGGGACCGACTGGAACTGAGCGGAACTAAAATGCATGGAATGAATCTTCAGCAGTAGTGTGTTTCCCCGGACCAAAAAAGAGAGAGTACTGACCGGAAGTGGTGGAACTTAAATGCGCAGAAAGAATCTTCAGCAGTAGAGTGTTTCCCCAGAACAAATAAGAGACGGGACTGACCGGAAGTGAGCGGAACTAAAATGCTCGTAATGAAACTTCAGCAGTAGAGGATTCTTCCAGAACAAATTAGAGATGGGACTGTCTCTTATTTGTTCAGGGGAAACACTCTACTGCTGAAGAATTGTTCCAGGCATTTTAGTTCTGCTCACTTCTGGTCAGTCCCATCTCTTATTTGTTCTGGGGAAACACTCTACTGCTGAAGATTCATTCCGGGTATTTTAGTTCCGCTCACTTCCGGTCGTTCCCGTCTGTTATTTGTTCTGGGGAAACACTCTTCTGCTGAAGATTCTTTCCGCGCATTAAAGTTCCGCCACTTTCTGTCGGTCCTCTCTCTTTTTTCTCCCAGGAAAACACTCTACTGCTGAAGATTTGTTCCGGGCATTTTAGTTCCGCTTACTTCCAGTTGGTCCCATCTCTTATTTGTTCATGGGAAACACTCTACTGCTGAAGATTCATTCTGGCCATTTTAATTCCGCTCACTTCTGGTCAGTTCCGTCTCTTATTTGTTCCAGGGAAACACTCTACTGCTGAAG
The DNA here is from genome assembly GCF_963383645.1 of Muscardinus avellanarius. Lineage (NCBI taxonomy): Eukaryota > Metazoa > Chordata > Mammalia > Rodentia > Gliridae > Muscardinus > Muscardinus avellanarius. The sequence continues at coordinate 32,798,872 of NC_137804.1, read as the reverse complement.
AATTGTTTCCAGCATTTTAGTTCTGCTCACTTCTGGTCGGTCCCATCTCTTATTTGTTCCAGGGAAACACTCTACTGCTGAAGATTCATTCTGGGCATTGTAGTTCCGCTTACTGCTGGTTGGTCCCATCTCTTATTTGTTCCGGGGGAACACTCTACTGCTGAAGATTCATTCTGGGCATTATAGTTCCGATCACTTCCGGTGACTCCCGTCTCTTATTTGTTCAGGGGAAACACTCTACTGCTGAAGATTCATCCCAGGCATTTTAGTTCCGCTCACTTACGGTCGTTTCCATCTGTTCCCAGACCAAAAAATAAAGAAGACTGACTGGAAGGGGCAGAACTTAAATGCGCAGAAAGAATCTTCAGCAATAGAGTGTTTCCCCTGAACAAATAAGAGATGGGACTGACTGGAAGTGAGCAAAACTAAAATACTCGAACATATCGTCAGCAGTAGAATGTTTCCCCAAAACAAATAAGAGATGGGACTGACTGGAAGTGAGTGGAACTAAATGCCTGGAATGAATCTTGAGCAGTAGAGTGTTTCCCCCGAACAAATAAGAGACAGGACCAACCGGAAGTGAGCGGAACTAAAATGCCCGGAACGAATTTTTAGCTGTAGAGGGTTTCCCTGGAACAAATTAGAGATGGGACTGACAGGAAGTAAGCACAATTAAAATACCCAGAACGAATCTTCAGCAGTAGAGTGTTTCCCCGGAACAAATAAGAGACTGGACCGACTGTAAGTGAGCGCAACTAAAATGCCTGGAACGAATCTTCAGTAGTAGAGTGTTTCCCCCGAACAAATAAGAGAAGGTACCTCCCGGAAGTGAACGGAACTAAAATGCCCGGAACGAATCTTTAGCAATAGAGGGTTTTCCCCGAATAAATAAGAGACAGGACCGACCGGAAGTGAGCAGAACTAAAATGCCCAGAACAAATCTTCACCCTTAGAGTGTTTCCCCAGAACAAATAAGAGACAGGACCGACCGGAAGTGAGTGGAACTAAAATGCGCAGAACGAATCTTCAGCAGTAGAGGGTTCCTCCAGAACAAATAAGAGATGGGACCTACAGGAAGTGAGCAGACCTAAAATGCGCGGAATGAATCTTCAGCAGTAGAGTGTTTCCCTGAAACAAATTAGAGATGGGACCGACCAGAAGTGAGCGGAACTAAAATGCCCAGAACGAATCTGAGCAGTAGAGTGTTTCCCCCAAACAAATAAGAGATGGGAACGACTGGAAGTGAGCGAAACTAAAATACCTGGATCGAATCTTCAGCAGTAGATGGTTCCCCCAGAACAAATAAGAGATAGGACCACCCAGAAGTGAGTGGAACTAAAATGCTCGGAACGAATCTTCAGCAGTAGAGGGTTTCCTGGGAACAAATTAGAGACAGGACTGACCGGAAATGAGCGGAACTAAAATGCCTGGAACGAATCATCACCAGTAGAGGATTCTCCCGGAACAAATTAGAGATGGGACTGACTGGAAGTGAGCGGAACTAACATGCCCGGAACGAATCTTCAGCAGTAGAGTGTTTTCCCAGAACAAATAAGAGACAGGAACGACTGGAAATGAGCAGAACTAAAATGCCCAGAACGAATCTTCAGCAGTCAAGTGTTTCCCCTAACAAATAAGAGACGGGACCGACCAAAAGTGAGAGGAACTAAAATGCCCAGAACTAATCTTCAGCAGTAGAGTGTCTATCCATGAACAAATAAGAGACGGGACTGACCACAAGTGAGCGGAACTAAAATGCCCGGAACAAATCTTCAGCAGTAGAGTGTTTCCCCGGGCCAAAAAAGAGAGAGGACCGACCGTAAGTGGTGGAACTTAAATGTGCAGAAAGAATCTTCAGCAGTAGAGTGTTTCCCCAGAACAAATAGGAGACGGGACCGACCGGAGTGAGCAGAACTAAAATGCCTGGAACGTATCTTCAGTAGTAGAGTGTTTCCCTGGAACAAATTAGAGATGGGACTGACTGGAAGTGAGCGGAACTAAAATGCCTGGACGAATCTTCAGCAGTAGAGTGTTTTCCATGAACAAATAAGAGACGGGACCGACCAGAATGAGCGGAACTAAAATGCCCGGAACAAATCTTAAGCAGTAGAAGGTTTCCCCGGACAAAAAAAAAAGAAAAAAGTGGCAGAACTTAAATGTGCGGAAAGAATCTTCAGCAGAAGAGTGTTTCCCCAGAACAAATAAGAGATGGGACCGACCGGAAGTGAGTGGAACTAAAATGCTTGGAACGAATCATCCGTAGTAGAGTGTTTCCCAGAACAAATAAGAGACAGGACCCTCCGGAAGTAGCGGAAATTAAATGCGCGAAAAGAATTTTCAGCAGTAGAGTATTTCCCCAGAAAAATAAGATACGGGACCAAAGGGAAATGAGCGTACCTAAAATGCCCGGAATGAATCTTCAGCAGTAGATTGTTTCCCCCAAACAAATAAGAGACAGGTCCGCCAAGAAGTGAGCGGAACTACAATGCCCAGAACAAATCTTCAGCAGTAGAGGATTCTCCTGGAACAAATTAGAGATGGGACTGACCTGAAGCTAGCAGAACTAAAATGCCCGAAACAAATCTTCAGCAGTAGAGTGTTTCCCCGGAACAAATTAGAGATGGGACCAACTGAAAGTTAGCGGAACTAAAATGCCCGGAATGAATATTCTGCAGTAGAGGGTTTACCCAGAACAAATAACAGACGGGACCGACTGGAAGTGAGCAGAACTAAAATGCCTGGAAAAAATCTTTAGCAGTAGAGTGTTCCCCCCAAACAAATAAGAGACGGGAATGACCGGAAGTTATCGGAACTAAAATGCCTGGGACGAATCTTCAGCAATAGAGGATTCTCCCAGAACAAATTAAAGATGGGACCGACCGGAAGTGAGTGGAACTAAAATGCCCGGAATGAATCTTCAGCAGTAGAATGTTTCCCCAAAACAAATAAGAGACGGGACTGACTGGAAGTGAGTGAACCTAAAATACCCTGAACGAATCTTCAGGAGTAGAGTTTTCCCTGGCACAAATAAGAGAAGGGACCATCCAGAAGTGGCGGAACTTAATTGTGCGGAACAAATCTTCAACAGTAGAGTGTTTCCCCAGAAAAATAAGAGACGAGACCGACGGGAAATGAGCATACCTAAAATGCCCGGAATGAAACTTCAGCAGTAGAGTGTTTCCCCCAAACAAATAAGAGAAGGGACCAACCGGAAATGAGTAGAACTACAATGCCCGGAATGAATCTTCAGCAGTAGAGTGTTTTCCTGGACCAAAAAAGAGAGAGGACCGACTGGAAGTGGCGGAACTTAAATACGCGCAAGGAATCTTCATCAGTAGAGGATTCGCCCGGAACAAATTAGAGATGGGACCAACAGGAAGTGAGCGGAACTAAAATGCCTGGAATGAATCTTCAGCAGTAGAGTGTTTTCCCCGAACAAGTAAGGGATGGGACCGACCAGAAGTGAGCAGAACTAAAATGCCCGGAATGAATCTTCAGAAGTAGAGTGTTTCCCCCAAACAAATAAGAGACGGTACCTTCCAGAAGTGAACGGAACTAAAATGCACAGAATGAATCTTTAGCAGTAGAGGCTTCCCCCCGAATAAGTAAGAGACGGGACCGACCGGAAGTGATCAGAACTAAAATGCCCTGAACAAATCTTCACTATTAGAGTGTTTCCCCAAAACAAATAAAAGACGGGACCGACCTGACATGATCTGAACAAAAATGCCCAGAACAAATCTTCAGCAGCAGAGTGTTCCCCTGGAACAAATAAGAAATGGGACTGACCAGAAGTGAGTGAAACTAAAATGCCAGAACGAATCTTCAGCAGTAGACGGTTCCCCCAGAACAAATAAGAGACGGGACTGACCATAAGTGAGCAGAACTAAAATGGGCAGAACGAATCTTCAGCAGTAGAGGGTTCCTCCGGAACAAATAAGAGATGGGACCTATCGGAAGTGAGCAGACCTAAAATGCCCGGAATGAATCTTCAGCAGTCGAGTGTTTCCCCAAAACAAATTAGAGACAGGACTGACCCGAAATTAGCGGAACTAATATGCCTGGAATGAATCTTCAGCAGTACAGTGTTTCCCCAGAACAAATAAGAGACAGGACAGACCAGAAGTGAGCGGAACTAAAATGCCCAGAACAAAACTTGAGCAGTAGAGTGTTTCCCCCGAACAAATAAGAGATGGGACCAAGTAGAAGTGAGCGAATGTAAAATGCCCCGAAGTATCTTCAGCAGTAGAGTGTTTCCCCGGAAGAAATAAGAGACGGGACCGACTGGAAGTGAGCGAACTAAAATGCCTGGAACAAATCTTCAGCAGTAGAGTGATCCCCCGGATCAAATAAGAGACGGGACTGACTGGAAGGGAGAGGAACTAAAATGCCTTGAACAAATCTTCAGTAGTTAAGTGTTTCCCCCGAACAAATAAGGGATGGTTCCAACCAGAAGTTAGTGGAACTAAAATGCCTGGAATGAATCTTCAGCAGTAGAGTGTTTTCCCAGAACAAATTAGAGATGGGACCGACTGGAAGTCAGTGGAACTAAAATGCCCGGAACGAAACTTCAGGAGTAGAGTGTTTCCCACGAACAAATAAGAGATGGGACCGAATGGAAGTGAGCGGAACTAAAATGCCTGGAACGTTCTTAAGCAGTAGAGGGTTTCCCCAAATAAATTAGATACAGGACCGACCGAAAGTGAGCGGAACTAAAATGCTCAGATGGAATCATCCGTAGTAGAGTGTTTCCCGGAACAAATAAGAGACAGGAACGTCAGGAAGTGGCAGAAATTAAATGCAAGCAAAGAATCTTCAGCAGTAGAGTGTTTCCCCAGAAAAATAAGGTACAGGACCGAAGGGAAATGAGTGTACCTAAAATTCCAGGAACGAATCTTCAGCAGTAGAATGATTCCCATGAACAAATAAGAGACGGGACCGACCGGAAGTGAGCGGAACTAAAATGCCCGGAATGAATCTTCAGCAGTAGAGAGTTTCCCCGGAACAAATTAGAGACGGGACCAACAGGAAATAAGCGGCACTAAAATGCCCAGAAAGAATCTTCACCAGTAGAGGATTCTCCCGGAACAAATTGGAGACAGGAGCGACCAGAAGTGAGCGGAAGTAAAATGCCCAGAACGAATCTTCAGCAGTAGAGTGTTTCCCCAGAAGAAATAAGAGACGGGACCGACCGGAAATGAGCAGAAAAAAATGCCCGGAACTAATCTTCAGCAATACAGTGTTTCCCCCAAACTAATGAGATGGGACCAACCAAAAGTGAGCAGAACTAAAATGCCTGGAATGAATCTTCAGCAGTAGAGTGTTTCCCATGAACAAATAAGAGATGGGACTGACTGGAAGTAAGCAGAACTAAAATGCCCGGAACAAGTCTTCAGCAGTAAAGTGTTTCCCCAGGAGTAAAAAGAGAGAGGACTGACAGAAAGTGGTGGAACTTTAATGCGCGGAAAGAATCTTCAGCAGAAGAGTGTTTCCCCAGAACAAATAACAGACGGGAACGACCGGAAGTGAGTGGAACTAAAATGCCCGGATTGAATATTCAGCAGTAGATGGTTCCCCCGGAACAAATAAGAGATGAGACTGACCCAAAGTGAGCAGAACTAATGTGCCCAGAATAAATCTTCAGCAGTACTGTGTTTCCCTGGAACAAATAAGAGACAGGACCGACCAGAAGTGCGCAGAACTAAAATGCCCAGAATGACACTTGAGCAGTAGAGTGTTTCCTCCAAACAAATAAGAGATGGGACCAAGTAGAAGTGAGTGGATCTAAAATGCCTGGAACATATCTTCAGCAGTAGAGTGTTTCCCCAGAACAAATAAGATACGGGACCGACCAGAAGTGAGTGGAACTAAAATGCCCGGAATGAATCTTCAGCAGTAGTGTGTTCCCCTGGAACAAATAAGAGACGGGACTGACCAGAAGTAAGCAGCACTAAAATGCCCGGAACGAATCTTCAGCAGTAGAGTGTTTTCATAGAACAATTAAGGTATGAGACTGACCGGAAGGGACCTGGACTAAAATGCTCGGAACGTATCTTCAGCAGTAGAGTGTTTCCCCAGAAAAAATAAGAGACAGGACCGACCGGAAGTGAGCGGAACTAAAATGCCCGGAATGAATCTTCAGCTGTAGAGTGTTTCCTCCGAACAAATAAGAGATGGTACTGCCTGGAAGTGAATGGAATTAAAATGCCCAGAACAAATCTTCAGCAGTAGATGGTTTCCCCAGAACAAATTAGAGACAGGACCGACCGGAAGTGAGCAGAACTAAAATGCCTGGAACGAATCTTCAGCAGTAGAGTGTTCTCCCTGAACAAATAAGAGTCGGGTCTACCAGAAGTGAGCGGAAATAAAATGCCCAGAACGAATCTTCAACAGTAGATGGTTTCCCAGGAACAAATTAGAGACAGGTCTGATTGGAAGTGAGCGGAACTAAAATACCCAGAACGAATCTTCACAGTAGAGTGTTTCCCCGGAACAAATAAGAGACGGGACCGACCGGAAGTGAGCGGACCTAAAATGCCCAGAACAAATCTTCTGCAGTAGAATGTTCCCCTGGAACAAATTAGAGATGGGACTGACCAGAAGTGAGCAGAACTAAATGCCCGGAACATATCCTCAGCCATAGAGTGTTTCCCCAGAACAAATAAGAGATGGGACTAACAGGAAGTGAGCAGAACTAAATTGCCCAGATAAAATCATCAGCATTGGAGTGTTTACCCAGAACAAATAAGAGACGGGACCGACCAGATATGAGCAGAACTAAAATGCCCAGAACAAACCTTCATCAGTAGTGTGTTTACCCGGAATAAATAAGAGGCGGGACTGACCAGAAGTTTGCAGAACTAAAATGCCCGGAACGCATCTTCACCAGTAGAGTGTTTCTCCAGAACAAATAAGAGATGGGACCGACTGAAAATGATTGGAACCAAAATGCCCAGAATGAATCTTCAGCAGTAGAGTGTTCCCCCAGAACAAATAAGAGACGGGACCAAATAAGAGACGGGACTGACTGGAAGTGAGCAGAACTAAAATGCCCGGAATGAATCTTCAGCAGTTAAGTGTTTCCCCCGAACAAATAAGAGATGGGACTGATCGGAAGTGAGCAGGACTAAAATGCTCGGAATTCGTTCCAGGCATTTTAGTTTTGCACACTTCCGGCTGGTCATGCCTCTTACTTGTTTCAGGGGAACACTCTGCTGCTGAAGATTCAATCTGGGCATTTTAGTTTTGCACACTTCCGGTCAGTCCCGCCTCTTTGTTCTGGGTAAACACTCTATTGTTGAAGATCCGTTCCAGGTATTTTAGTTCTGCTCACTTCCAGTCAGTCCCTTCTCTTATTTGTTTCGGGCAAATCCTCTACTGCTGAAGATTCGTTCCGGGTAATTTAAGTTAGGTCAATCCGGTCTGTTTTGGGTCCATGGAAACACACTACTGCTGAAAATTCATACTGGGGATTTTAGGTCTGCTTACTTCCGGTTGGTCCTGTCTCTTATTTAACTGGGGAAACACTCTACTGCTGTTGATTCATTCTGGGCATTTTAGTTCCGCTCACTTCCGGTCATTCCCATCTCTTATTTGTTCTGGTGAAACTCTCTACTGCTAAAGATTCGTTCCAGGCTTTTAAGTTCCACTCACTTCCGTTTGGTCCTGTCTCTTATTTGTTCGGGGGAAACACTCTACTGCTGAAGATTTGTTCCAGGCATTTTAGTTCCACTCACTTTTGGTCGGTCTCATCTCTTATTTGTTCTGGGGAAACACTTTATTTCTGAAGATTCGTTCCGGGTATTTTAGTTCTGCTCACTTTTGGTTGATCCCGTGTATTATTTTTTCTGGGGAAACACCCTACTGCTGAAAATTCATTCTGGGCAGTTTAGTTCTACTCATTCTGGTCGATCCCGTCAATTATTTGTTCTGGGAAACACTCTACTGCTGAAGATTTGTTCCAGACATTTTAGTTCCACTCACTTCCCGTCAGTCCTGTTGCTTTTTTGGTCTGGGGAAACACTCTACTGCTGAAGATTCATATCCGGGGATTTTAGTTCCACTCACTTCCGTTCGATCCTGCCTCTTATTTGTTCTGGGGAAACACTCTACTGCCAAAGATTTGTTACGGGCATTTTAGTTTCACTCACTTCCGGTCAGTCCCATTTATTATTTGTATCGGAAAAACAGTGTACTGCTGAAGATTTGTTCTGGGCATTTTAGTTCTGCTCACTTCCTTGTATTTGTTCTGGGAAAATACTCTACTGCTGAAGATTTGCTCCACTCATTTCCGGTTGGTCCAACCTCTTATTTGTTCCGGGGGAACACTCTCCTGCTGAAGATTCATTTAATATCTTATATGTGTTAGTTACAGCTGTGGGTAAAATCACTGAATAGTAGTTTACTAGTCATATCTATGTGCAGAGATGTTCAATTTCAGTGTATTACAAGAGTTTCACATAAGTTTAAAATAGCCATTGCAGATAGGGTTATGACTTCCATATCCTTTAGTTTAACTTCTATGCATTAGTTACAGCTATGGGGAAAAGCTAGGAAAAGTGTTTTACATATCACATATATGTGCAAAGTCATTCAATTTCAGTGTAGTGTAAGAGTTTCCCTTAAATTTAGAATTAGGGTTGCAATTAGCATTAAGATTCTATAACATTCAGTTTACCTTGTATATGCGTTATTTACAGCTAGGCAAAAAAGCTCAGAAAAGTGTTTTACTAGGCATATATTTGTTTATAGATGTTCAATTTCAGTGTTTTGCAAGAGTTAAACATATGTTTAGAATTAGGATTGCATATAGCGGTAGGACATCTATAACATTCAGTTTAACTTCTCATAGTCCTTATGTGCATCTACATACAAAAGCTCGGAAAAGTGTTTTTCATGTCATATATATGTGCAAAGTCGTTCAATTTCAGTGTATTTTAGGAGTTTCCCATAAGTTTAGAATTAAGATTGCAGTTAGCATTAGGACTTCTATAAAATTTAGTTTAACTTTTTATATGCGTTAGTTAAAGCTATACGCAAATGCTGGGAAATGTTTTCCTAGTCATATATTTGTGTAGAGGTGTTCAATTTCAGTGTATTGTAAGCGTTTCACATAAGTTTAGATTCAGGATTGCAAGTAGCATTAGGACTTCTATATCACTTAGTATAACGTTTTATATGCATTAGTTACAGCTATGGGTCAAATCTCTGAAAAGTAGTTTACTAGTCATATCTTTGTGCAGAGATGTTCAATTTTAGTGTATTGTAAGAGTTTCGCATTCAGTTTGTATTAGCATTACAGTTAGCGTTAGGACTTCCATAAGAGTTAAAGTTCTTATATGCATTAGTTACAGCTATGCGTAAAAGCTCAGAGAAGTGTTTTACATGTCATATATATGTGCAAAGTTGTTCAATTTCAGTGTATTGCAAGAGTTTCCCTTAACTTTAGAATTAGGATTGCAGATAGCGTTAGGTCATCTATAACATTTATATGTGTTAGTTAAAGCTATGCGCAAAAGCTCGGAAGTGTTTTACTAGTCATATATTTGTGGAGAGCTGTTCAATTTCAGTGTATTGTAAGCGTGTCACATAAGTTTAGATTTAGGATTGCAAGTAGCATTAGGACTTCTATATCATTTAGTTTAAGTTCTTATATGCCTTAGTTTCAGCAACGGGGAAATGCTCAGAAAAGTGTTTTACATTTCATATATATGTGCAAAGTTGTTCGATTTCAGTGTATTTTAAGAGTTTCCCATAAGTTTATAATTAGGATTGCAGTTAGCATTAGGACTTCTATAAAATTTAGTTTAACTTCTTATATGTGTTAGTTAAAGCTATATGCAAATTCTGGGAAGTGTTTTACTAGTCATATATTTGTGTAGAGGTGTTCAATTTCAGTGTATTATAAGTGTTTCACATAAGTTTAGATTCACGTTTGCAAGTAGCATTAGGACTTCTATATCACCTAGTATAATGTTTTATATGCGTTAGTTACAGCTATGTATAAAATCTCTGAAAAATAGGTTACTAGTCATATCTATGTGCAAAGTTGTTCAATTTCAGTGTATTTTAAGAGTTTCACATACGTTTAGAATTAAAATTACAGTTAGCATTAGGAATTCCATAAGAGTTATAGTTCTTTTACACGTTAGTTACAGCTATGCATGAAAGCTCGGAGAAGTGTTTTACATGTCATATATATTTGCAAAGTTGTTCAAATTCAGTGTATTGCAAGAGTTTCCCATAACTTTAGAATTAGGATGGCAGATAGCGTTAGGTCATCTATAACATTTATATGTGTTAGTTAAAGCTATGCGCAAAAGCTCGGAAGTGTTTTACTAGTCATTTATTTGTGGAGAGCAGTTCAATTTCAGGGTTTTGTAAGCGTGTCACTTAAGTTTAGATTTAGGATTGCAAGTAGCATTAGTACTTCTATATCATTTAGTTTAACTTCTTATGTGCCTTAGTTTCAGCAATGGGGAAATGCTCTGAAAAGTGTTTTACATTTCATATATATGTACAAAGTCGTTCAATTTCAGTGTATTTTAAGTGTTTCTCATAAGTTTATAATTAGGATTGCAGTTAGCATTAGCAATTAGTGCGTCCAGAGTTCCAAACAAAATATCAAATAGGACTGGCAGTATAGTCCGGATGTAGAACAAACCCTGGGCTCAACCCAGCACCAGCAAAACAGAAACTAAAATGAAATGAAATTAAGAAAATAATGAACATAAAGCCCCAAGTGGATATTAGGCCCTTTACAAAGAACCACAGATGCCAGGCCTCCGAGGCGAAGGTAGGAGGTCATGCCAGGGGACGCATCAGGGGCACTTACAGGTGACAGGGACCCACTCTGCACACCTGCCAGACACACAGACAGCCCGCTGGTCTCTGCTCTGAGCCCTGGCCTGCCTCCACGCTGGAAATCCCCTTTGGTCCTCATCCCATGGGCTTCCCTCCCTCTCCTGTGCCTGGTTATGAGACCCTGCCCAGCTTGGGAGGTCTGTGTTTTGCTGGGACGTCGGGCATGGAGCCCCCCAGCCCTCTCCAGGTTCCCTCCTTTTAAAGAACCCAGTTTCTCTGGGAGTATGCGGTCCACGCATGAGCAGTGGCAGTTCAGACTGCCTCTCCTCTCCAGGGTGTTTGCCCAGGGAGGCGGCGCGGGCAGCAGGCTGGGGCGAGAGTTGCACGGGTTCCCTCCCTTTCCACGAAGCTGCCCCTGGTTTCCAGGGATTCCAGTGACCTCTTTGCCTTGCCGTGTCTACTGAGTGCACCACACCCGGCCTCTGTTCTGCCCTATGTGGAAGCCGGGACTGGAAGCGCCGCGGGGAATGTGTCATTCTCACGAGAGGGCATGTGGCCGCTCCCGTACGCCCAGGCATGAACAGCTGCAGAGGCTTAAACCCCAAGTGGAGCCTGGCGGGGTGGTGCACGCTTGCAAACCCCATTCTGGGGAGGATGAGACATCGGATCGCACAGGTTAGAAGCCAGCCTCAGTGACTTAGCCAAGCTTTCAGCCACATAGTGCGTCTAGGGTCCCAAACCAAATATCAAATGGGTCTGGCAGTATAGTCCAAAGGTAGAAGACCCTGAGCTCAACCCAGCACCAACAAAACAGAAACTAAAATGAAATGAAATTAAAGAAAATAATAAACATAAAACCGGAGTGGATATTAGGCCCTTTACGCAGAACCGCAGATGCCTGGCCCCCGAGGCAAAGGTAGGAGGATACGCTTGGGGCCGCATCTGGGTGGCTTCCGGGTAACAGGGACCCGTGCTGCAAACCTGCCAGACAGACAGACAGCCTGCTGGTCTCTGCTCTGAGCCCTGGCCTGCCTCCACGCTGAAAATCCCCTTTGGTCCTCATCCTGTGGGCCTCCCTCTCTCTCCTGTGCCCAGTTCCGAGACCCTGCCCAGCTTGCGAGGTCTGTGTTTCGCTGGGACGTCGGACCTGGAGCCCCCCCAGCCATCTACAGCCTCCCTCCTTTTAAAGAACCTAGTTTCTCTGGGAGTCCGCGGTCCGCACATGCGCATTGGCAGTTCGGACTGCCTCCCCTCCCCAGGGCGTTTGCCAGGGGAGGCAACATGGGCAGCAGGCTGAGGCTAGACTTGCACGGGTTCCCTCCCTTTCCACGGAGTTGCCCCCAGTTACGTAGGGATGCCATTGCCCTTTTTGCCTTTCCGTGTCTACTGAGCGCACCACACACTGCCTCTTTTCTGCCTTATGTGGAAGCCGGGATGAGAAGCGCTGCGGAGACTGTGTCATTCTCGTGAGAGGGCAAAAGGCCCTCCCGCATGCCCAGGCATCCACAGCTGCGGAGGCTTAAACCCCAGCGGGGTGGCGCATGCTTGTAAACAACATGCTGGGGAGGCTGAGACATAGGATCGCACAGGTCCGAAGGAGCCTCGGAGACTTAGCGAAGCTTTCAGCCACTTAGTGCGTCCAGGGTCCCAAACCAATTATCAAATAAGTCTGGCAGTATAGTCCAGAGGTAGAACAGAAACTGGGCTCATCCGAGCACTAGCAAAATGAAATGAAATTTAAAAAAAATAATAAACATAAAGCATCGAGTGGATATTAGGCCCTTTATGCAGAACCACAGACACCTGACCCCTGAGGCAAAGGTAGGAGGACACGCCCGGGGCTGCATTTGGTTAGCTACCGGGTGACAGGGACCCGCGCTGCACACATGCCAGACAGACCGACAGCCAGCTGGTCTCTGCTGAGCCCTGGCCTACCTCCACGCTGGAAATCCCCTTTGGTCCTCATCCCGTGAGCCTCCCTCCATCTCCTGTGCCCGGTTCTGAGACCCTGCCCGGCTTGCGAGGTCTGTGATTCGCTGGGATATCAGGCATGGAGCCCTCCAGTCCTCTACAGTCTCGCTCCTTTTAAAGAACCCAGTTTCTTTGGGAGTCTGCTGTCCCCTCCTGCATGCCCAGGCATCCACAGCTGTGGAGGCTTAAACCCCAAGTGTTGTCTGGCGGGGTGGCGCACGCTTTTAACCCCTGTCCTGGGGAGGCTGAGACATAGGGTCGCACAGGTTCGAAGCCAGCCTCGGCAACTTAGCGAAGCTTTCAGCCACTTAGTGCCTCCGGGGTCCCAAACAAAATATCAAATACATCTGGCTTCTGTGGTTCTGTGTAAAGGGCTTAATATCCACTCAGGGCTTGTTGTTTATTATTTTCTTTTATTCCATTTGATTTTAGATTCTGTTTTGCTGATGCTGCGTTCAGCCCAGGGTCTGTTCTACCTCCAGACTCTACTGCCAGACCTATTTGATATTTTGTTTGGAACCCTGGACACACTAAGTGGCTGAAAGCTTCGCTAAGTCGCCGAGGCTGGCTTCTAACCTGTGTGATTGTATGTCTCAACCTCCTCAGCAAGGGGGTTACAAGTGTGCGCCACCCCACCAGGCTCCACTTGGGGTTTAAGCCTCCATAGCTGTGGATGCCTGGGTTTGCAGAAGTGGCTGCATGCCTCCCGCAAGAAAGACACTGTCCCCACGACGCTTCCCATCCCAGCTTCCACATAGGGCAGAACAGAGGCCATGTGTGGTGCGCTCAATAGACACAGCAAGGAAAAGAGTGCACTGGCATCCCTAGGTAACCAGGGGAATCTCCATGGAAAAGGATGGAACCCGTGCAAGTTTATCCCCAGCATGCTGCCCACGCCGCCTCCCCTGACAAATGCCCTGGGAAGGGGAGGCAGTCCGAACTGCCACTGCACATGCGCGAACCGCGGACTCCCAGAGAAACTGGGTTCTTTAAAAGGAGGCATCCGGGAGAGGGCTGGGGGGCTACATGCCCGACCTCCCAGCGAAACACAGACCTCCCAAGCTGGGCAGGGTCTAAGAACTGGGAACCTGAGAGGGAGGGAGGCCCACGTGATGAGGACCAAAGGGGATTTCCAGCACGGAGGCAGGCCAGGGCTCAGAGCAGAGACCAGCCGGTTGTCTGTCTGGCAGGTGTGCAGCACGGGTCCCTTTCACCCATAAGCGACCCAGATGCGGCCCCGGGCGCGATTTCCTACCTTCGCCTAGGAGGCCAGGGTTCTGTGGTTCTGTGTAAAGGGCCTAATATCCACTTGGGGCTCTATATTTATTATTTTTTAAATTTAATTTCATTTTAGTTTCTGTTTTGCTGGTGCTGGGTTTAGCCCAGGGTCAGTTCTACCTCCAGACTCTACTGCCAGACTTATTTGATATTTTGTTCAGAACCCTGGATGCACTTAGTGGCTGAAATCTTCGCTAAGTCACCGAGGCTGTCTTTGAACCTGTGCGATCCTATGTCTCAGACTCCCCAGCACAAGGGTAACAAGCGTGAGCCATCCCGCCAGGCTCCACTTGGGGATTAAGCCTCCACAGCTGTGGATGCCTGGGCATGCGGGAGTGGCTGCGTGGCTCTCGCGAGAGTGACACAAATCCCGTGGCGCTTCGCATCCCGGCTTCCACATAGGGTAGAACAGAGGCCATGTGTGGTGTGCTCAGTAGACACGGCAAGGCAAAGAGGGCACTGGCATCCCTGGGTATCTGGGGCAGCTACGTGGAAAGGGAGGGAACCCATGCATCTCTCTCCATAGCCTGCTACTATCAGTGCCACATTGCCTGGCAAACGCCCTGGAAAGGGGAGGCAGTCTGAATTGCCACTGCACATGCGCAGACCACAGACTCCCAGAGAAAATGGGTTCTTTAAGTGAAGGGAGTCTGGAGATGGCTGGGGGGGCTCATTGCCCGACTTCCCAGCGAAACACAGACCTCCTAAGCCGGGCAGGGTCTCAGAACCGGGCACAGCAGAGGGAGGGAGGCCCACGGGATGAGGACCAACGGGGATTCCAAGCGTGGAGGGAGGCCACTGCTAAGAGCAGAGACCAGAGGGCTGTGTGTCTGGCAGGTATGCAACATGATCCCTGTCACCGTTAAGCGACCCAGATCCGGCCCCGGGCGTGTCCTCCTACCTTAGCCTCTTGGGCCAGGCGTGTGTGGTTTTGCGTAAAGGGCCTAATATCCACTTGGGGCTTTATGTTTATTATTTTCTTTATTTTCATTTCATTTTAGTTTCTGTTTTATGGGTTCTGGGTTGAACCCAGGGTCAGTTCTACCTTCGAACTATACTGCCAGACCTATTTGATATTTTGTTTGGAACCCTGGATGCACTAAGTGGCTGAAAGCTTCACTAAGTCACCGAGGCTGGCTTCGAACCTGTGTGATCCTATGTTTCAGCCTCCCAATCACGTGGATTAACAAGCGTGCGCTACCTTGCCTGGCTCCACTTGGGGTTTAAGCCTCCACAGCTGTGGATGCCTGGGCATGCGGGAGCAGCCATATGCCCTCTCGTGAGAGTGACACAGTTCCCGCGGCACTTCCCATCCTGGCTTCCACATAGGGCAGAACAGAGGCCATGTGTGGTGTGCTCAGTAGACATGGCAAGGCAAAGAGGGCACTGGCATCCCTGGGTAACCTGGGGCAGCTCCCTGGAAAGGGAGGGAACCCTTGCAAATCTCTCCGAAGTGTGCTACCCGTGCCGCCTCCCCTGGCAAATGCCCTGGAGTGGGGAGGCTGTCTGAATTGCCACTGCGCATGGGAAGACCACGGACACCTAGAGAAAATGGGTTCTTTAAAAGGAGGGAGCATGGAGAGGGCTGGGGGGTCCATGCCCGACTTCCCAGTGAAACACAAACCTCCCAAGCCAGGCAGGGTCTAAGAACCAGATACAGGAGAGGGAGGGAGGCCCACGGGATGAGGACCAAAGGGGATTTCCAGCGTGGAGGGAGGCCACAGCTCAGAGCAGAGACCAGCGGGCTGTCTGTCTGGCAGTTGTGCAGCATGGGTTCCTGTCACCCGCAAGCGACCCAGATGCTGCCCCAGGTGTGTCCTCCTACCTACACCTCAGGGGCCAGCGTTCTGTGGTTCGGCTGGCTTTGAACCTGAGCGATCCTATGTCTCAGCCTCCCCAGCACGGGGGTAACAAGCATGAGCCAATCCGCCAGGCTTTCCTTGGGGTTTAAGCCTCCACAGCTGTGGATATCTGGGCATGCGGGAGTGGCCGGGTGCCCTATCGTGAAAGTAACACAGTCCCTGCGACACTTCCTATCCCTGTACAGAGATTAACAGTGTGCACCACCCCGCCAGGCTCCACTTGGGATTTAAGCCTCCACAGCTGTGGATGCCTTGGCGTGCTGGAGCGGCACCGTGCACTCTCGTGAGAGTGACACAGCACCCGCGGCACTTCCCGTTCCGGCTTCCACATAGGGTAGAAAAGAGGCCCTGTGTGGTGCGCTCAGTAGACATGGCAAGGCAAAGAGGGCACTGGCATCACTGGGTAACCTGGGGCAGCTCCGTGGAAAGGGAGGGAACCCGTGCGACTCTCTCATAAACCTGCTACCAGCGCCGCCTCCCCTGGCATATGCCCTGGAAAGGGGAGGCAGTCCGAATTGCCACTGTGCATGCGCGGACCGCAGACTCCCAGGGAAACTGGGTTCTTTAAAAGGAGGGAGCCTGGAGAGGGCTGGGGTGGCTCCATGCCCGACATCCAGGTGAAAAACAGACCTCCCAACCCGGGCAGGGTCTAAGAACCAGGCACAGGAGGGGGAGGGAGGTAAACGGGATGAGGACCAAAGGGGATTTCCACAGTGGTGAGAGGCCACGGCTCAGTGCAGAGAGCAGCGGGCTGTCTGTCTGGCAGTTGTGCATCACGGGTTCCTGTTACCCCTAAGCGTCCCAGACTCAGCCAAAGGCGCTTCCTCCTACCTTTGCCTACGAGTCCAGGGGTCTGTAGTTCTGCCTATAGGGCCTAATATCCACTTGGGGCTTTATGTTTATTATTTTCTTTAATTTCATTTCATTTTAATTTCTGTTTTGTGGGTGCTGGGTTGAGCCCAGGGACTGTTCTAACTCCGGACTATACTGCCCAACATATTAGATTTATTTTGGAATCCTGGACGCACTTAGTGGCTGAAAGCTTCGCTAAGTCACCCAGGCTGGCTTGGAACCTGTGCTTCATATGTCTCAGCCTCCCCAGTACAGAGGTTAACAGTGTACGCCACCCCGCCAGGTTACACTTGGGTTTTAAGCCTCCACAACTGTGGATGCCTTGGCGTGCTGGAGCAGCACCCTGCCCTCTCGCGAGAGTGACTTGCCCCTGCTTTGCTTCCCATCCCGGCTTCCACATAGGGCAGAAGAGAGGCCCTGTGTGGTGCACTCAGTAGACATGGCAAGGCAAAGAGGGCACTGGCATCGCTGGGTAACATGGGGCACTCCGTGGAAAGGGACAAAACCTGTGCAAATCTCTCATAAACCTGCTACCAGCTCCCCCTCTCCTTGCAAACACCCTGGAAAGAAGAGGCTTCCGAATTGCCACTGTGCATGCCCGGACCATGGACTCCCAGAGAAACTGGGTTCTTTAAAAGCAAGGAGCCTGGAGAGGGCTGGGGGGGAGGGGCTCCTATCCGAAGTCCAGGTGAAAAACAGACTTCCCAAGCCAGGCAGGGTCTAAGAACCAGGCACAGGAGGGGGGGGGAAGCAAATGGAATGAGGACCAAAGGGGATTTCCAGCACAGAGAGAAGCCACGGCTCAGAGCAGAGAGCAGCGGGCTGTCTGTCTGGCAGTTGTGCAGCATGGGTTCCTGTTATCCCTAAGCGACCCAGACTCAGCCAAAGGCGCGTCCTCCTACCTTCGTCTACGGGTCCAGGTGTTTGTGCTTCTGCCTATAGGGCCTAATATCCACTTGGGGCTTTATGTTTATTATTTTCTTTAATTTCATTTCATTTTAATTTCTGTTTTGTTGGTGCTGGGTTGTGCCCAGGCACTGTTCTATCTCCGGACTATCCTGCCAGACCTATTAGTTTTTTTTGGAATCCTGGAAGCACTAAGTGGCTGAAAGCTTCGCTAAGTCGCTCAGGCTGGCTTGGAACCTGTGCTTCATATGTCTCAGCCTCCCAGTACAGAGATTAACAGTGTGCACCACCCCGCCAGGCTCCACTTGGGATTTAAGCCTCCACAGCTGTGGATGCCTTGGCGTGCTGGAGCAGCGCCGTGCACTCTTGCGAGAGTGACACAGCACCCGCGGCGCTTCCCGTTTCGGTTTACACATAGGGTAGAACAGAGGCCCTGTGTGGTCCGCTCAGTAGACACGGCAAGGCAAAGAGGGCACTGGCATCGCTGGGTAACCCGGGGCAGCTCCATATAAAGGGATCGAACCCGTGGGACTCTCTCATAAACCTGCTGCCAGTGCCGCCTCCCCTGGTATATGCCCTGGAAAGGGGAGGCAGTCCGAATTGCCACTGTGCATGTGTGGACCGCGGACTCCCAGGGAAAATGGGTTCTTTAAAAGGAGGGAGCCTGGAGAGGGCTGGGGCTACTCCATGCCCGACATCCAGGTGAAAAACAGACCTCCCAACCCGGGCAGGGTCTAAGAACCAGGCACAGGAGGGGGAGGGAGGCAAACGTGATGAGGACCAAAGGGGATTTCCAGAGTGGTGAGAGGCCACAGCTCAGAGCAGAGAGCAGCGGGCTGTCTGTCTGGCAGTTGTGCAGCACGGGTTCCTGTTACCCCTAAGCATCACAGACGCAGCCAAAGGCGCGTCCTCCACCTTCGTCTAGGGGTCGGGGGTCTGTGTTTCTGCCTATAGGGCCTAATATCCACTTGGGGCTTTATGTTTATTATTTTCTTTAATTTCATTTCATTTTAATTTCTGTTTTGTGGGTGCTGGGTTGTGCCCAGGGACTGTTCTATCTCCGGACTATACTGCCAGACCTATTAGATTTTTTTGGAATCCTGGATGCACTAAGTGGCTGAACGTTTCGCTAAGTCGCCAGACTGGCTTCGAACCTGTGCTTCATATGTCTCAGCCTCCCCAGTACAGAGATTAACAGTGTGCACCACCCCGCCAGGCTCCACTTGGGATTTAAGCCTCCACAACTGTGGATGCCTTGGCGTGCTGGAGCAGCACCCTGCCCTCTCGCAAGAGTGATTTGCCCCCGCGTTGCTTCCCATCCCGCCTTCCACATATGGCAAAAGAGAGGCCCTGTATGGTATGATCAGTATATAAGGCAAGGCAAAGAGGGCACTGGCATCCTTGGGTAACCTGGGGCAGCTCCGTGGAAAGCGAGGGAACCCATGTGACTCTCTCATAAGCCTGCTCCCAGCGCCGCCTCCCCTGGCAAACGCCCTAGAAAGGGGAGGCATCCAAATTGCCACTGCGCATGCGCGAAGCGCTGACTCCCAGAAAAACTGGGTTCTTTAAAAGGAGGGAGCCGGGATAGACTTGGAGGGGTTCCATGCCCGACGTCCAGGTGAAAAACAGACCTCCCAACCGGGGCAGGGTCAAGAACCAGGCACAGGAGGGGGAGGGTGGCAAACGGGATGAGGACCAAAGGGGATTTCCAGCGTGGAGAGAGGCCACGGCTCAGAGCATAGAGCAGCGGGCTGTCTGTCTGGCAGTTGTGCAGCACGGGTTCCGGTTACACATAAGCGACCCAGACGCACCCAAAGGCACATCCTTCTACCTTCGCCTAGGGGTCCAGGGGTCTGTGCTTCTGCCTATAGGGCCTAATATCCACTTGGGGCTTTATGTTTATTATTTTCTTTAATTTCATTTCATTTTAATTTCTGTTTTGTGGGTGCTGGGTTGAGCCCAGGGACTGTTCTATCTCCGGACTATACTGCCACACCTATTTGATTTTATTTGGAATCCTGGATGCACTAAGTGGCTGAAACCTTCGCTAAGCCACCCAGGCTGGTTTCGAACCTGTGCGTCCCTATGTCTCAGCCTCCCCAGTACGGAGGTTAACAGTGTGCGCAACCCCTCCAGGCTCCACTTGGGGTTTAAGCCTCGCCAGCTGTGGATGCCTTGGCGTGCTGGAGCAGCTCCATGCCCTCTCACGAGAGTGACACAGCACCCGCGGCTCTTCCCATCCTGGCTTCCACATAGGGTAGAACAGAGGCACTGTGTGGTGCGCTCAGTAGACCTGGCAAGGCAAAGAGGGCACTGGCATCGCTGGGTAACCTGGGGCATCTCCATGGCAAGGGAGGGAACCTGTGCAACTCTCTCATAAACCTGCTACCAGCGCCCCCTCTTCTTGCAAACGCCCTGGAAAAGGGGAGGCATCCAAATTGCCACTGCGCATGCGCGGACCGCTCACTCCCAGGGAAACTAGGTTCTGTAAAAGGAGGGAGCCTGGAGAGGACTGGGGGGGCTCCATGCCCGACGTCCAGGTGAAAAACAGACCTCCCAAGCCGGGCAGGGTCTAAGAACCAGGCACAGGAGGGGGAGGGAGGCAAACAGGATGAGGACCAAAGGGGATTTCCAGAGTGGTGAGAGGCCACGGCTCAGAGCAGAGAGCAACGGGCTGTCTGTCTGGCAGTTGTGCAGCATGGGTTCCTGATACCCTTAAGCGACCCAGACTCAGCCAAAGGTTTGTCCTCCTACCTTTGTCTACATGTCCAGGGGTCTGTGCTTCTGCCTATAGGGCCTAATATCCACTTGGGGCTTTATGTTTATTATTTTCTTTAATTTCATTTCATTTTAATTTCTGTTTTGTGAGTGCTGGGTTGAGCCCAGGGACTGTTCAATCTCCGAACTATAGTGCCAGACCTATTAGATTTATTTTGGAATTCTGGATGCACTAAGTGGCTGAAAGCTTTGCTAAGTCACCCAGGCTGGCTTCGAACCTGTGCGTCCCTATGTCTCAGCCTCCCCAGTACAGAGGTTAACAGTGTGCGTCACCCCGCCAGGCTCTACTTGGGCTTTAAGCCTCCACAGCTGTGGATGCCTGGGCGTGCTGGAGCTGCGCTGTGCCCTCTCGCGAGAGTGACACAGCGCCCGTGGCGCTTCCTGTCCCGGTTTCCACATAGAGTAGAAGAGAGGCCATGTGTGGTGTGTTCAGTAGACACGGCAAAGCAAAGAGGGCTGTCATCCCTGGGTAACCTGGGGCAGCTCCGTATAAAGGGAGGGAACCCATGTGACTCTCTCATAAGCCTGCTACCAGCGCTGCCTCCCCTGGCATATGCCCTGTTAAAGGGACGCAGTCCGAATTGCCACTGTGCATGCACGGAACGCGGACTCCCAGGGAAACTGAGTTCTTTAAAAGGAGGGAGCCTGGAGAGGGCTGGGGGGGCTCAATGCCCAAAGTCCAGGTGAGAAACAGACCTCCCAAACCTGGCAGGGTCTAAGAACCAGGCACAGAAAGGGTAGGGAGGCAAACGGGTTGAGGAACAACGGGGAATTCCAGTGTGGAGAGAGGCCACGGCTCAGACAGAGACCAGCGGGCTGTCTGTCTGGCAGTTGTGCAGCACGGGTTCCTGTGACCCGTAAGGGACACAGATGCAGCCAGAGGTGCGTCCTCCTATCTTCGCCTAGGGGGCCAGGGGTCTGTGCTTCTGCGTAAACGGCCTAATATCCACTTGGGGCTATATGTTTATTATTTTCTTTCATTTCATTTCATTTTAGTTTCTGTTTTACGGGTGCTGGGTTGAGCCCAGGGTCTGTTCTACCTCTGGACAATACTGCCAGACTTATTTGATTTTTTTTGGAATCCTGGACACACTAAGTGGCTGAAAGCTTCGCTAAGTTGCCCAGGCTGGTTTCGAGCCCATGCTTTCCTATGTTTCAGCCTCCCCAGTATGGAGGTTAACAGCGTGCACCACCCACCAGGCACCACTTGGGGTTTAAGCCTCCACAGCTGTCAATGCCTGGGGATGCTGGAGTGGCGCCGGCCCTCTCGCGAGAGTGACACATAACGGCGGTTTTTCCCGTCCCGACTTCCACATAGGGCAGAAGCAAAGCCATGTGTGGTGCGCTCAGTAGACAAGGCAAGGCAAAGAGGGCACTGAAATCCCTGGGTAACCTGGGGCAGCTCCGTGGAAAGGGACAAAACCCGTGCAACTCTCTCATAAGCCTGCTACCAGCGACTCCTCCCCTGGCAAATGCCCTGGAAAGGGGAGGCAGTCTGAATTGCCACTGCGCATGTGCAGACCTTGGACTCCCAGAGAAACTGGGTCCTTTAAAAGGAGGGAGCCTGGAGAGGGCTGGGGGGCACTCCATGCCTGACATCCAGGTGAAAAACAGACCTCCGAAACCGGGCAGGGTCTAAGAACCAGGTACAAGAAGGGGAGGGAGGCAAACGGGATGAGGACAAAAGGGGAATTCCAGCGTGGAGAGAGGCCACGGCTCAGAGCAGAGACCAGCGGGCTGTCTGTCTGGCAGTTGTACAGCACGGGTTCCTGTTACCCGTAAGCGACACAGATGCAGCCAGAGGCGTGTACTTCTACCTTCGCCTAGGGGGCCAGGTGTCTGTGATTCTGCCTATAGGGGCTAAGATCCACTTGGGGTTTATGTTTATTATTTTCTTTAATTTAATTTCATTTTAGTTTCTGTTTTGCAGGTGCTGGGTTGAGCCCAGGGTCTGTTCTACCTCCGGACTATATTGCCAGACCTATTTGATTTTTTTTTGGAATCCTGGACGCACTAAGTGGCAGAAAGCTTCGCTAAGTCGCCCAGGCTGGCTTCGAACCAGAGCGTCCTTATATCTCAGCCTCCCCAGTACGGAGGTTAACAGCGTTTGCCACCTGGCCAGGCTCCACTTGGGGTTTAAGCCTCCACAGCTGTTGATGCCTGGGCGTGCTGGAGCGGCACCGTGCCCTCTCCTCAGAGTGACACATTCCCCGCGGTACTTCCCATCACATCTTCCACATAGGGCAGAACATAGGCCATTTGTGGTGCGCTCATTTGACGCGGCAAAGCAAAGAGGACACTGGCATCCCTGGGTAACCTGGGGCAGCACCGTGGAAAGGGAGGGAACCTGTGCGACTCTTTCATAAGCCTGCTATCAGTGCTGCCTCCCCTGGCAAACACCCTGGAAAGGGGAGGAAGTCCGAATTGCCACTTCACATTTGCGGACCTGGGACTCCCAGAAAAACTGGGTTCTTTAAAAGGAGGGAGCCGGGAGAGGGCTGGGGGGGCTCCATGCCTGACGTCCAGGTGAAAAACAGACCTCCCAAGCCAGGCAGGATATCAGATCTGGGCAGAGGAGAGGGAGGGAGGCTCACAGGATGAAGACCAAAGGGGATTTCCAGCGAGGAGGGCGGCCACGGTTCAGAGCAGAGACCAGCGAGCTGTCTGTCTAGCAGTTATGCAGCACGGGTTCCTGTTACCACTAAGCGACCCAGACACAGCCAGAGGCATGTCCTTCTACCTTTGCCTAGGGGTCCAGGGGTCTGTGATTCTCCCTATAAAGCCTAATATCCACTTGGGGATTTATGTTTATTATTTTCTTTAATTTCATTTCATTTTAGTTTCTGTTTTGCGGGTGTTGGGTTGAGCCCAGGGTCTCTTCTAACTCCTGACTATACTGCCAGACCTATTTGATTTTTTTTGGAATCCTGGATGCACTAAGTGGCAGAAAGCTTCGCTAAGTCGCCCAGGCTGGCTTCGAACCTGTGCGTCCCTATGTCTCAGCCTCCCCAGTACGGAGGTTCACAGTGTGCGCCACCCTGCCTGGCTCCACTTAGGGTTTAAGCCTCCACAGCTGTGGATGCCTGGGTGTGCTGGAGCGGCGCCATGCCCTCTCGCGAGAGTGACACATTCCCCGTGTTGCTTTCCTTCCCTTTTCCACATAGGGCAGAAGAGAGGACGTGTGTGGTGCACTCAGTAGACACGGCAAGGCAAAGAGGGCACTGGCATCCCTCGGTAACCTGGGGCAGCTCCGTGGAAAGGGAGGGAACCCAATGCGACTCTCTCATAAGCCTGCCACCAGTGCCGCCTCTCCTTGCAAACGCCCTGGAAAGGGGAGGCAGTCCTAATTGCCACTGCTGATGTGCGAACCATGGACTCCCAGAGAAACTGAGTTCCTTAAATGGGGGAGCCTGGAGAGGGCTGGGAGAGCGCCATGCCAGAAGTCCAGGTGAAAAACAGACCTCCCAACCCAGGCAGGGTCTAAGAACCAGGCACAGGAAGGGGAGGGAGGCAAACGGGATTAGGACCAAAGGGGAATTCCAGCGTGGAGAGAGGCCATGTCTCAGAGCAGAGACCAGCGGGCTGCCTGTCTGGCAGTTGTGCAACACGGGTTCCTGTGACCCGTAAGTGACCCAGATGCAGCCAGAGGCGCGACGTCTTACCTTTGCCTATGGGGCTAGGGAGCTGTGATTCTGCCTCTAGGTCCTAATATCCACTTGGGGTTGTATGTTTATTATTTTCTTTAATTTCATGTCGTTTTTGGTTCTGTTTTGCGGGTGCTGGGTTGAGCACAGGGTCTGTTCTACCTCCGGACTATACTGCCAGACCTATTTGATTTTTTTGGAATCCTGAACACACTGAGTGGCTTCGCTAAGTTGCCCAGACTGGCTTCGAACCTGTACGACCCTGTGTCTCAGCCTTCACAGTACAGAGGTTAGCAGCGTGCGCCACCCCGCCAGGCTCCACTTGGGGTTTATCCTCCACAGCTGTGGATGCCTGGGCGTGCTGGAGCGGCGCCGTGCCCTCTCACAAGAATGACACATTCCCCGCGGTGCTTACCATCCCGTCTTCCACATAGGGCAGAAGAGAGGCCATGTGTGGTGCGCTCAGTAGACACGGCAAGGCAAAGAGGGCACTATCATCCCTGGGAAACCTGGGGCAGCTCCGTGGAAAGGGAGGGAACCCGTGTGACTCTCATAAGCCTGCTACCAGCGCCGCCTCCCCTGGCAAACACCCTGGAAAGGGGAGGCAGTCTGAATTGCCACTGCGCATGCGCGCACCACGGACGCCCAGAGAAACTGGGTTCCTTAAAAGGAGAGACCAGGAGAGAGCTGGGGGGGCTCCATGCCCAACATCCAGGTGAAAAACAGACCTCCCAACCTGGGCAGGGTCTAAGAACCAGGCACAAGAGGGGGAGGGAGGAAAACCGAATGAGGACCAAAGGGGATATCCAGCGTGGTGGGAGAACATGGCTCAGAGCAGAGACCAGCAGGCTGTCTCTCTGGCAGTTGTGCAGTATGGGTTCCTGTTACCCATAAGCAACTCAGACACAGCCAGAGGCGCGTCCTCCTACCTTCGCCTAGGGGACCAGGGGTCTGTGGTTCTCCCTCTAGGGCCTAATATCCACTTGGGGCTTTATATTTATTATTTTCTTTAATTTCATTTCATTTTAGTTTCTTTTTTTGCGGGTGCTGGGTTGAGCCCAGGGTCTGTTCTACCTCTGGACTATACTGCCAGACCTATTTGATTTTTTTGGAATCCTGGACGCATTAAGTGGCTGAAAGCTTCGCTAAGTTGCCCAGGCTGGCTTCGAACCTGTGCGACCCTATGTCTCAGCCTCCCAAGTATGGAGGTTCACAGCGTGCGCCACCCTGCCAGGCTCCACTTGGGGTTTATGCCTCCACAGCTGTGGATGCCTGGGCGTGCTGGAGCGGCGCCATGCCCTCGCAAGAGTGACACATTCCCCGCGGTGCTTCCCTTCCCGTATTCCACATAGGGCAGAAGAGAGGCCGTGTGTGGTGCGCTCAGTAGACACGGCAGGGAAAGAGGGCACTGGCATCCCTGGGTAAGCTGGGGCAGCTCCGTGGAAAGGGAGGGAACCCGTGCGACTCTCTCATAAGCCTGCTACCAGCGCCTCCTCCCCTGGCAAATGCCCTGGAAAGGGGAGGCAGTCCGAATTGCCACTGCACATGCACACCCGCGGACTCCCAGTGAAACTGGGTTCTTTAAAAGGAGGGAGCCTGGAGAGGGCTGGGGGGGCTCCATGCCCGACGTCCAGGTGAAAAACAGACCTCCCAAATTGGGCAGGTACTAAGAACCAGGCACAGAAGGGGAGGGAGGCAAATGGGATGAGGACCAAAGGTGATTTACAGTGTCGAGAGAGGCCATGGCTCAGAGCAGAGACCAGCGGACTGTCTGTCTGGCAGTTGTACAGCACGGGTTCCTGTGACCCGTAAGCAATACAGACGCAGCCAGAGGCGCATCCTTCTATCTTTGCCTAGGGGGCCAGGGGACTGTGATTCTGTCTATAGGGCCTAATATCCACTTGGGGATTTATGTTTATTATTTTCTTTAATTTCATTTCATTTTAGTTTCTGTTTTGCTGGGGCTGGGTTGAGCGCAGGGTCTGTTCTACCTCCGGACTATACTGAAAGACCTATTTGAATTTTTTGGAATCCTGGAAGCACTAAGTGGCTGAAAGCTTCGCTAAGTCGCCCAGGCTGGCTTCGAACCTGTGCGCCTCTATGTCTCAGCCTCCCCAGTCCAGAGGTTAACAGCGTGCGCCACCCCGCCAGGCTTCACTTGGGGTTTAAGCCTCCACAGCTGTGGATGCCTGGGCATGCTGGAGCGACGCCGTGCCCTCTCGCGAGAGTGACACATTCCCCGCACCACACACCGCCTCTCTTCTGCCCTATGTGGAAGCCGGGACAGGAAGTGCCAAGGGGCTGTGACACTCTCGCGAGAGGGCATGGTGCCGCTCAAGCACGCCCAGGCATCCACAGCTGTGGAGGCTTAAACCCCAAGTGGAGCCTGGTGGGGTGGCGGACGCTGTTAACATCCATACTGGGGAGGCTGAGACATAGGGACGCACAGGTTCGAAGCCAGCCTGAGCGACATAGCGAAGCTTTCAGCCACTTAGTGTGTCCAGGATTCCAAAAGAATCAAATAGGTCTGGCAGTATAGTCCTGAGGTAGAACAGACCCTGGGCTCAAACCAGCACCCGCAAAACAGAAACTAAAATGAAATGAAATTAAAGAAAATAATAAACATAAAGCCCCAAGTGGATATTAGACCCTTTACGCAGAAGCACAGACCCTGGCCCCCTAGGTGAAGATAGGAGGACGCAACTCTGGCTGCGTCTGTGTTGCTTACGGGGCACAGGAACCCGTGCTGCACAACTGCCAGACAGACAGCCCGCTGCTCTATGCTCTGAGCCATGGCCTCACTCCACGCTGGAAATCCCCTTTGGTCCTCATCCCGTTTGCTTCTCTCCCCCTCTTGTGTCTGGTTCTTAGACCCTGTCCGGGTTGGGAGGCCTGTTTTTCACCTGGAATTCAGGCATGGAGCCCCCCCCAGCCATCTCCAGGCTCCCTCCTTTTAAAGAACCCAGTTTCTCTGGGAGTCCGGGGTTCCCGCATGCGCAGTGGCAATTCGGACTGCCTCCCCTTTCCAGGGCATTTGCCAGGGGAGGCTGTGCTGGTAGCAGGCTTATGAGAGAGTCGCACGGGTTCCCTCCCTTTCCACGGAGCTGCCCCAGGTTAACCAGGGATGCCAGTGCCCTCTTTGCCTTGCCGTGTCTACTGAGGGCTCCACACATGGCCTCTCTTCTGCCCTATGTGGAATATGGGACAGGAAGCACCGTGGGGAATGTGTCACTCTCGCGAGAGGGCATGGCGCCGCTCCAGCACGTCCAGGCATCCACAGATATGGAGGCTTAAACCCCAAGTGGAGCATGGCGGGGTAGCACACGCTGTTAACCTCCATACTGGGGAGGCTGAGACATAGGGACGAATAGGTTCGAGCCAGCCTGGGTAAAATAGCAAAGCTTTCAGCTACTTAGTGTGTCCAGGATTCCAAAAAAAATCAAATAGGTCTGGCAGTATAGTCCAAAGTTAGAACAGACCCTGGGCTCAACCCAGCACCCGCAAAACAGAAACTAAAATGAAATGAAATTAAAGAAAATGATAAACATAAAGCCCCAAGTAGATATTAGGCCCTTTACACAGAAGCACAGACCCCTGGCCCCCTAGGCGAAGATATGAGGACACGCCTCTGGCTGCTTCTGTGTTACTTACGGGTCACAGGAACCCATGCTGCACAACTGCCAGACAGACAGCCCGCTGCTCTCTGCTCTGAGCCATGGCCACTCTCCACGCTGGAAATCCCCTTTGGTCCTCATCCCGTTTGCCTCCCTCCCCCTCTTGTGCCTGGTTCTTAGACCCTGCCCGGGTTGGGAGGTCTGTTTTCCACCTGGACATTAGGTATAGAGCTCCCCCAGTCCTCTCCAGACTCCCTCCTTTTATAGAACCCAGTTTCTCTGTGAGTCCATGGTCCACACATGCGCTGTGCCATTTCGGACTGCCTCCCCTTTCCAGGGCGTTTGCCAGGGGAGGCTGCGCTGGTAGCAGGCTTATGAGAGAGTCGCACGGGTTCCCTCCCTTTCCACGGAGCTGCCCCAGGTTAACCAGGGATGCCAGTGCCCTCTTTGCCTTGCCGTGTCTACTGAGTGCACCACACACAGCCTCTCTTCTGCCCTATGTGGAAGACGGGAGGGGAAGCACCGCGGGGAATGTGTCACTCTCGCGAGAGGGCACGGCGCCGCTCCAGCACGCCCAGGCATCCACAGCTGTGGAGGCTTAAACACCAAGTGAAGCCTGGCGGGGTGGCGCACGTTGTTAACCTCCTTAGTGGAGAGGCTGAAACATACGGACGCATACGTTCGAAGTCAGCCTGGACGACTTAGCAAAGCTTTCAGCCACTTAGTGCGTCCAGGATTCCAAAAAAAATCAAATCGGTCTGGCGGTATAGTCCGGAGGTAGAACAGACCCCGGGCTCAACCCAGCACCCGCAAAACAGAAACTGAAATGAAATGAAATTAAAGAAAATAATAAACATAAAGCCCCAAGTAGATATTAGGTCCTTTACGCAGAAGCACAGGCCCCTGGCCCCCTAGGCGAAGATAGGAGGATGCGCCTCTTGCTGCTTCTGTGTTGCTTAAGGGTAACAGGAACCCGTGCTGCACAACTGCCAGACAGACAGCCCACTGGTCTCTGCTCTGAGCCATGGCCTCTCTCCACTCTGGAAATCCCCTTTGGTCCTCATCCTGTTTGCCTCCCTCCCCCTCTTGTGCCTGGTTCTTAGACCCTGCCTGGGTTGGGAGGTCTGTTTTTCACCTGGACATTGGGCATGGAGCCCCCCCAGCCCTCTCCAGGCTCCCTCCTTTTAAAGAATCCATTTTCTCTGGGAGTCTGAGGTCCGTCCATGCGCAGTGGCAATTTGGACTGCCTCCCCTTTCCAGGGCATTTGCCAGGGGAGGCTTCGCTGGTAGCAGGCTTATGAGAGAGTTGCACGGGTTCCCTTTCTTTCCACGGAGCTGCCCCAGGTTACCCAGGGATGCCAGTGCACTCTTTGCCTTGCCGTGTCTACTGAGCACACCACACACAGCCTCTCTTCTGCCCTATGTGGAAGATGGGACAGGAAGCACCGCGGGGAATGTGTCACTCTTGCGAGAGGGCACAGCGCCTCTTCAGCACGCCCAGGCATCCACAGCTGTGGAGGCTTAAACCCCAAGTGGAACCTGGTGGGGTGGTGCACGCTGTTAAGCTTCATACTGGGGAGGCAGAGACATAGGATCGCACAGGTTCGAAGCCAGCCTGGGGGACTTAGCGAAGCTTTCAGCCACTTAGTGCGTCCAGGATTCCAAAATCAATCAAATACGTCTGTCAGTATAGTCCGGAGCTAGAACAGACCCTGGGCTCAACCCAGCACCTGCAAAACAGAAATTAAAATGAAATGAAATTACAGAAAATAATAAACATAAAGCCCCAAGTGGATATTAGGCCCTTTACGCAGAAGCCCAGACCCCTGTCCCCCTAGGTGAAGGTAGGATTGTACTGGTATTGGGAAGAGGGTTTAAAATGTATTAATGTGTCGATACTGGGAAAGATGTCCAATCTTGAAATATGTCTACTTTACTAAGAAAGCCAGGGTTAGCTAACATGTCCTTGCAATCCTAAGAACAATTTAACACATTTGGGGGGAGAAGGCAAAAGGTAAAAGCCTGTGTCTGGAGACAGAGATGCCTCCCTTTCAGGCCATAAATCTGGGCCTGTGTTTGGAGACAGAGATGTCTCCCCCTTTAGGCCATAAATTCGGCTGGAGAGATAACAGAAGCAGAGCTGGGGTTGGAGATAAGGGGTAACATGATCTCCAAAATCAGAGGGACCTGCTGGACTTAGACAGGATAAAAACTCAGTAAACTGGAGTTCGTTGGCATTTTCATTCGAATTGCCCCCCTGTTCCCTGCTCTGGCACAGGGCTGTAACTATCTCTATATTTCTATCTTTTTAATAAACTTCTTTAAATCTTCAGCAGCTGTCCAAGCGATGAATACTTATTCTTAGCTTAGGACAAGAATCCACGGTTTTTCTGTTTGTCTGTCTGTGTGATAGTGGGGAGGGATTACTTTTCCACACACACACACACACACACACACACACACACACACACACACCATGCACATTTCCCCCCCAACCTATCCCCTGCAACATATTTGGTGCCCACACGGTGCTATCTACAGCTGCAGGTGACTCCAGCCGACGGTGGTTCTAAAGCCACTGCATCTTGAAGGTCAGTAACCTTCCCTAAAATGGGACCAGATCTCAGAGGATGACTGGATTGCCGGTGCCAATGAGCTCTCTGGGACCATGGAGACCCCCCTGTCAAGGCCTAGCTATGGCAGAATCTCCAGGGGAAGGGAGAATTTCCCATTAAATAGTGTAGGGGACGATAGAGGACTGTGAACCTCCTCCTGGCCACAAGGCTTAGTGGCGGCCAGTACGCGATCTGAGATCCGTACCCTACGGGGGTAAGATCTTTGCTGCCTATGCCTACGTAGGGGGTGCAGGGCCAGTGCTTGGTCCTTATTGAGGCTTCTCGGAAACCGCTATTGTCTTGTCAGGCCCAATGAGTGCCCATCTATTATGCCCACATCACGGATGGGACACTGTTAAAATCCCTATACAAAGTTAAATCTAAAATGCCCATGGCCCACCTTGAGAAAGCTCTCCAAACAGGAGACTCAAGCTAGGGGATGGTAGTTTTTTTGTAGTTTGAAACAGATTCTAGGAAGATAAGCTAGCACATTTTGTTTTAGAGACAGCATCTAGGTAGCATTGCCATTGGCAACTGGAGCCACGTGTAATAGTTCTAAATTTCAGAGCATGGAGGGTTAAGCTTTTTCAAGAGGTCAAAAAGAAAAGTTTCAGTCAGGCAAGTCTGCTAGGTGAGGGCCGCACTCAGCAGGAATTGTTTGACATTCAACAGGCAGGGAAAACTCAATTTGCATGGGAAAGCCCTCTGAGGAGGCAGCTCAAAGAAAGGCAACGCCCAGCCACTGGCCGGCATGGGGATTTTAGGCCTTGCATGAGTGAAGTGAATACAGAGAAACACAGTAATAAGACCATTTTTTGGTGAAAAATGGCAGTAGACACCCCATCGGGAAAAGGGGGCACTGTGAAAGTGCGGGAAATGGAACAGTAGTAAGGGGGCTAAATCTCCATATCCATTTTGGCTTTTTCGTGGAAGGTACTGCCCCGTGCTTCTCCATGAACGGGACAGCTGGACGTCCACAGCTGGACCAAGGCTTTAGGACAGGAATTTCATCCGGACAGAGAACGAGCCAAGCAGCTTGATCGGACAGGGGAATATGGGCAAGGGGAAAGGGTGGCAAAGCCTCTTCCCATTTAATACCCTCCCGGTGGGCAGCAAAGCATGGGAAATGAGGCCACCCTCTAGGCCCCCACTTCCACAGGGTGCAGGGACAGAAGGATGACCTTCTGAGCACCGTACACTTCTCTGTCTTAAGATGAGATTCCATGCATGTCCTAAATGCTAGGATAACTCGGTTTAAGTGCACAGCTCTGGGGGAGGGGGGACGACCTCCGCTCAGACAGGACACTAAAACCACACCCTTTTCCCTCTCAGATGTGTTGCCAGCACTCCAAGGTGGAATCTGGATCTCCACTTGCACGTGTTCTCCAAAATTGGGAGAAGTGTGACCCTAAGATGCTAAAGAAGAAAGCTCTCATATTTTTTGCACCCAAGTATGGCCGCAGTATGCACTAGGGAACGAAGACACGTGGCCCCCACAGGGAAGTCTCAATTATAATACTTTAAGGCAATTGGACCTATTCTGTAGAAAAGAGGGTAAATGGACAGATAGCTTATCTTCAATTGTTTTTCTACATCCAGAGCTACTTAAAAGGTGCAAGGTTGAGGCTATTGTGGCAGCTTTGGCTAAAACAATCTAAAGCACAAATGGGACAGAACAATCAGGAAGAGGGCCTTATAGGAGACACAGGACCCCCTCTCATGTCCACGGGACCAAACCAGACAAAGGCCCCTCCACCTCAGGATAGCAACTCTGATATGTGGGAGACTCAGGGGGTGCCCGAGGCTCGGGGGCAAGGAGGAATGTTTCCTCTTGTTACAGTAGGAGGGGGAGAAACGGGTCGAAGCGAGTTCATCAGCCTTTCTCGCTAGCAGAATTGAAAGAAATTAAAAAGGACTTGGGAAATTATACTACTGACCCTGACCATTACATAAATGCATTCAAATTACTCAGTTCATTGTATGATCTTACTTGGAGAGATGTTAGATTACTTCTTGAACAAACTCAGACTTCTATAGAAAGGGAGAGACTGTATAAAGAGGCTAAAGCAGTGGGGGATGATTATTTTGTGGCCTCCACGAATGAGGAATCGGATGATAGATGAAATATTCCCACAGGGGAAACAGGCAGTGCCACTTGTAGACCTCAGCTCCATTGCTAGGAAGAAACAACTTGCAAAATGCAAAAGTTCTTGAGCCTGGCCATGGTAAAGCCAGTGTATTCCAGGTGCAGCTTCAGCAGCCTGGGATCCGCAGGGTCTTAGTGCTGCCAGATTAGTTTCCAATCGGTTTTGCCTGCGGGCCTGGAGAAAAGAAAGTTCATGGTTCGATCTGTCCACATGCAATTCTTTCATGAGGATTAAATATAAGGCTATAACACCTACTCAAAAAGAATAGATGCTAACGTTATTAGTTAATTCTTTACCCAGTAGAAGGGAAGGCCATCCTCAGACAGACTAATACTTCAGGCTGCCAATTTGGTTTGACAGAGACTTGAAAAGGGAAAGATAGATGGACAAAAGCCATTTAAGGATTCTGGCTGCTCGCAAAAGCCTAGGCTCAAGTCTGTTTAAGGTGGAAAAGCAAGAGCAACTCTGAAGGAAATGCTCTCAACCAGGAGGCCATAATGGCCCTCTGAGGCCTGGCTTACAGTGCAAAGGGGGACCATTAAATGGCTGAGCGCCCCCAGTTCCGGAGGGAATTGGGGTCCTCAGACCTATGTTCCCAGTGAGTCCTCCCACTTACCACCACCTGAGTTAACTAAAAGAGCCCTAGGCGATCATGCAGTGAAATCCCGGAGGCCAGATCCGAGGCAGTGTCCTTCTTCCCCGGCCCAAGGACCAAAAGCTTAGCCAGGGTGAGGAGTCTTTACAGACCAGCCCTGAGCCATCTTTTTATTCAGCCTGCAGAGGTGTTTAGAATGACCTTCCATTCTACATTCTTAGCCACACCAGGAAATTCAGCTCCTCTGATAACAAAGTTTTTTTTCTTTTGCTGGTTGCACTAAAGTTATTGCTCAAAGATATTTTTATATCAATCAGTCTTAGCTAAAATGGTTACTTCAGAAAGTTGTCCAATTAGACTCCTGTGAGAGGTGATTAAATAAAGTTTCTTTGACAAAATCAATGTTTTAAGGTACTAGGGATGTTTTTTATGATGTCGTGAATTTCTGTAGTAATTTACAACAGTTTTTAAGGTGTGTGGTCAAATAAAATATACAGTGTCTTTGATATTGCTCCCTTTACAAAATTAAGGTTTTAAGGTGCCAGTGATATTTATCTAATGTCTTAATTTTCCATGTAATCTATAGTTCAATTGAGTTTAAAAAATGCTAAATGCAATGCTTTAAAATGCTATTAACTTCATGAGGTTTAAAGTAACACTTAAGTCTTTTAAATGGTTTTTGATTCCTGGTATGTAAACATTATTAAATGTTATGCTTTTTTGAGGTTTGCTTATATGTAACAACAAAAGGCAGATTTAGAAAGACTATAGATGTATTTCTTTATATTTTGGTCAATACAGAGAAAGAAAATGTTCTGGGACTAAAAAGCATGTTGTAAGATTTATCCTGATTATCTGAAATGAAAAACAAAGGACCAGGATAAGAAAATCAGAAGAATAAATAAAGTAAGTTGTGGAAATTAATTCCAAAACTTGTTAAATCCACCAGACAAGCAATCTAGAGACAAGTCCAGGTGAAAATTGGCACCTTGGTTTCACTCATGCCAAGGGAAACTTTTAGATCTTTTCTGACTGGGACATATTCCTAGATAACAATGTTACCCTATTGTCAGCTGACCAATAAGTTTTAAGTAAACTTCAAACAGTGCCAGAGGAAAAAGGTAAATTCTGTTTTGTCCAGGTGACCTGGTTTTCATCAAATCATCTAATATCTTTATTCCAAAGCCTATTTTAGGTTTCCACAACACTAATTTCTGGATTCACGTGGTGCAAAATAAACTTAATACACCCACTTTTGTGTGTTTCAGTCTAAGTCAACAAAAGTTTTAATTTCTCATTTAAATGCTATGTTATTAACCTGTATTGTTGAATATTATCTCATAGGATCAAAGCTTTCTGACAGACAAAACCTGGCAGACATCTACCAAGGCCTTTGACTCGTCATAGACACACGCGACATAAACCCATCTAATCTCCCCATGCCAATTCCATACATATGTACCCTAAGCCGGGGCCCCCTTACGTCACCCCTATTCAGCTCGAAACAGCTCGATGAGTCATCGCCCTGATTCCTTTGCTAGGGGTACATGTATGTATGTAATAAGAATTGGGTGACATTGATGGAAAATTAGCTCATGTTAAATGTTTATGAAACTGTACATGTGAATGTCAAAATGTATTTTCTGTACCTACCTTTGGCCTGACAGATGTCAGGAACTTACTAGACAAAGGGGGGAATGTACTGGTATTGGAAAGAGGGTTTAAAATGTATTAATGTGTCGATACTGGGAAAGATGTCCAATCTTGAAATATGTCTTCTTTACTAAGAAAGCCAGGGTTAGCTAACATGTCCTTGCATTCCTAAGAACAATTTAACACATTTTGGGGGAGAAGACAAAAGGTAAAAGCCTGTGTCTGGAGACAGAGATGTCTCCCCCTTTAGGCCATAAATTCGGCTGGAGAGATAACAGAAGCAGAGCCGGGGTTGGAGATAAGGGGTAACATGATCTCCAAAATCAGAGGGACCTGCTGGACTTAGACAGGATAAAAACTCAGTAAACTGGAGTTCGTTGGCATTTTCATTCGAATTGCCCCCCTGTTCCCTGCTCCGGCACAGGGCTGTAACTATTTCTATATTTCTATCTTTTTAATAAACTTCTTTAAATCTTCAGCAGCTGTCCAAGCGATGAATACTTATTCTTAGCTTAGGACAAGAATCCACGGTTTTTCTGTTTGTCTGTCTGTGTGATAGTGGGGAGGGGATTACTTTTACACACACACACACACCACGCACATTAGCCCCCCAACCTATCCCCTGCAATAGGAGGACGCGCCTCTGGCTGCGTCTGGGTCGCTCATGGGTAACAGGAACCCTTGCTGCAAAACTGCCAGACAGAAGCCCGCTAGTCTCTGCTCTGAGCCGTGGCCTCCCTCCACACTGGAATCCCCTTTGGTCCTCATAGTGTGGGCCTCCCTCCCTCCCCTGTGCCCACTTCTGATACCCTGCCTGGCTTGGGAGGTCTGTTTTTCACCTGGACGTCGTTCATGGAGCCCCACCAACCCTCTCCAGGCTCCCTCCTTTTAAAGAACCCAGTTTCCCTGGGAGTCCATGGTCTGTGCATGCACTTTGGCAATTCGGACTGCCTCCCCTTTCCAGGGCATTTTCCAGGGGAGGCTGTGCTGGTAGCAGGCTTATGAGAGAGTTGCACGGGTTCCCTCCCTTTCCACGGAGCTGCCCCAGGTAACCCGGGTATGCCAGTGCCCTCTTTGCCTTGCCGTGTCTACTGAGTGCACCACACACGGCCTCTCTTCTGCCCTATGTGGAAGACAGGACAGAAAGCACCATGGGGAATGTGTCACTATCGCAAGAGGGCATGGTGCTTCTCCAGCATGCCCAGGCATCCGCATCTGTGGAGGTTTAAACCCCAAGTTAATACTGGTGGGGTGGCGCACACTGTTAATCTCCATTGGGGGAGGCTGAAACATAGGGACGCAGAGGTTCGAAGCCAGCCTGGGCGACTTAGCGAAGCTTTCAGCCACTTAGTGTGTCCAGGATTCCAAAAAAATCAAATAGGTCTGGCAATATAGTTCTGAGGTAGAACAGACCCTGGGCTCAACCCAGCACCCGCAAAACAGAAACTAAAATGAAATGAAATTAAAGAAAATAATAAACATAAAGCCCAAAGTGGATATTAGGCCCTTTACGCAGAAGCACAGACCCCTGGCCCCTTAGGCGAAGATAGGAGGACGCGCCCTGGCTGCGTCTGTGTTACTTACGGGACACAGTAACCCATGCTGCACAACTGCCAGACAGACAGCCCGCTGATCTCTGCTCTGAGCCGTAGCCTCCCTCCACGCTGGAAATCCCCTTTGGTCCTCATCCCGTGGGCCTCCCTCCCTCTCCTGTATCTGGTTCTTTGAACTTTTGGTACTGGGGATTGAACCCAGGGGCATTTCATGTCTGAGCTACACCCCCGGCCCTGTTTTATTTATTTTTTTTATTTTTGAAACAAGGTCTTGCTAAGTTGCCGAGGGTCTTGCTCATCTGCCAAGGCTGGACTCAAGTCTGCGATCCTCTCGTCTCGGCTTCCCAAGTGCTGCATTACAGGCATGTGCCACCATGCCTGGCTTCGGCAAACTTTTGTTTTAGGGAAGGACCAGAGTATTATAGGCCTTGTGAGCTATGCGATTTTGCCACGCTGTCCTAATTCTGCCGCTGCGGTATGAAAGCAGCCTTAGAAAATCTGAACCCGAAGGGGGGCCGCTGGGGTCTCCCCAAGCAGCTGCTTTTCTGCCCTGGCCTGTATGTAGTCTGCAGACCCCATACAAAAGCATCCTCTGCAGATATCATAGCAGTAATGAAAAACACATTAATAATAATACTAATAATATTCTTTTTAATACCTATGAAGGAAAACATAATTTTTTGTGGTAATAGGGAGTAAGGCCAAGGGCATTCTACCTCTGAGCTACACTCCCAGTCCTTTTTATTTTTATTTTTTTTAAATTTTGAAACAGGGTCTCACTGAGTTGCTGAGACTGGCCTTGAACTTGCGATCCTCTTGTCTCAGCCTCCCAAGCACTTGTATTACAGGTGTGCGGCACCGTGCTGGGCTGAAAACGACCAATGTTCCAACTTATATGTCCTAGAGATTTTTTTTTTTTTTTTTTTTTGGTGGTACTGGGGTTCCTGGAAGCCCTTCTACCTCCGGGCTACACTCCCAGACCTATTTTTACATTTTTATTTGGAAACAGGGTCTCCTAAGCCAGCGCACGGCTGGCTTAGAACCCGCGCGATCCTCCTGTCTCTGCCTCCCAAGCGCGGGGATGACAAGCGTGCGCCACCACGCCCGGCATTAGAGATTTTTTTTAAAGGGTTGTCTTATTGAGGCATATTTGGGAGAATTCAATACAAAACATAAAAGGTGGCCTGGCATTGAAGAAAAATGGTTCTCTGGAGGTTAACTTCAAAACGCAAGGACCCCGTCACTGCCCACAACTAAGCGTGTCCGCCACCATAGTCAGCTAGGCCCCTCGCGCGTCTGGGCAGCATCTCTGGGCCGCAGAGGAAGGCGCTGCCTGTCACCTGTCACTCCCGGCTCTGGAAGAGCTTTCCAATGTGTCACTTGGGGAAACGTGAATCCAACTCTCCCCTGCAGCTGCCACCGAGGTCCTGTCGCTCCCCCATCACGACGCCGCTTGTCACTAGGCTGTCCTCACAGGGGAGAAGTTCCTGCAATCGATTCCTCTGTGTTAAATTCTGCTGAAGCACAAGGCACAGGCGCCTGGTTGTGCGCCCAGGAAGGGCGATTTTAGGGCAAATGTCAGCGTTCGGGAGCTTTACTGGGCAGTGTGCTGGGGCGTAACACCTGCTCCATACACCTGGGAATTTTCAACACCTGTTGAAACAGCTGGGGGTGGACAGGCAGCTGGATGGGCAGAGGGAGACGCCGGGCTGTGTTTCCTCACCGACACTACTGGGAGATCTCTGGAGCCCAGGGGCCTTTCGGCATTGCTGTGGGCTGGAGCTAGGGCCAGGTCTTTGTGCCGTGGCGTGGACAGCTGTTAGCCCAGGCTCACCCTGGAGAGGCAAGACAACTCTTTTCAACAGAGTCCTTTTGCAAATGGGGTCTTCCGCCGAAGACCGGCTTCTGCTTCATCCTGAGTTAAGTCTAGACGACCAACGTGCCCCGGTCAACGGTCTGGTCATGATTTGAAAAATCAAGGTAGAGATGTTCTGAAGCAAAGTGGAACTTGTTTTTAATTTTACCCTTTCCCTTGGCGCATTGTAGTTACTGTGTGTGGTGAGACTCGGGGATGCATTCCCAGGCACGGGATGATCACTGCGGTGTCTCTGGCCGCACCTCCTCCCTCTCCATACAGGCGAGTGTGGCTGGTGGTGACATATTCGTATACAGTATTGGGTCTGTTTCCCTTCTCAGGCTTATCGCCCTCCTCTTCCCCTGACCCCCTTCCCTTGTTTTCTGGTCGTTCTCATAAAGTCCTTTTCTACTTTCTAACTTCCATATATGAGAGAAAGCACGTGGCCCTTGATTTTTTCTTTCTTTCTTTTTCTTTTTTTTTTTTTCTCGCAGTACTGTGGATGGAACCCAGGGGCATTCTAACTCTGAGCTCCACCCCAGCCCTATTTTTTTTCATTCTTTACTTTGAAACAGGGCCTCGCTGAGTTGCAGAGGGCCTCGCTCAGCAGCCGCGGCTGTGAAGCGCCATCCTCCTGTCTCCGCCTCCCGAGTGCTGGGATTCCGAGTGCGCGCCACCGCGCCCGCCGGCCCTCGACTTTCTGAGTCTGGCTGATCCCAGTTAGCACGGCGCTCTCTAGTTCCCTCCATTTTCCTGAAAATGACATAGTTTCGTTCTTCTTTAATGCTGAGTAAAACTCCATGTGGG
This sequence comes from Muscardinus avellanarius, assembly GCF_963383645.1. NCBI lineage: Eukaryota > Metazoa > Chordata > Mammalia > Rodentia > Gliridae > Muscardinus > Muscardinus avellanarius. Next base: position 32,759,939 of record NC_137804.1, on the reverse strand, counting down.
TCCGTCCATCTTCATCATCCACGAATGAACACTCAGGATGGTTCTGCGACACAGCCGTAGTGCGTTGTGTTGTTACCAACATGGTGTGCGCGTACCACTATGGTATCCGGCTTTACCGAGTAGTAGTGTAGCGGGGTCACTCGGTGCTCTCGTTCCTAGTCTTCTGAGGAGCCTCTGTGCTGGCCCCACAGTGGCTGTGACTTGCATCCCCACCAACACCGCTTGGGGTTCCTTCTTCCTCACACCCTCATCAGCATGTGTTGCTCTTTGTATTATTGATGGACGCCATTCAAACTGGCTTGAGACGGGATCTCAGTGTAATCTGGGCTTACATTTCCATAATTGCTTAATTTTGTTGAACTTAAAAAAATTTTTTTTTTTTTTGGTGGTACTGGGGGTGGTACCCAGAGGCTTTCTACCTCCGGGCTAGACTCTCAGACCTATTTTATACTTTATTTGGAAACAGGGTCTCACTAAGTTGCCGAGAGCCTCACTAAGTAGCTGAGGCTGGCTTCGAACCCGCGCGATCCTCCTGTCTCCGCCTCCCGAGCGCGGGGATCACAAGCGTGCGCCGCCACGCCCGGCTTGAACATTTTTTTTCATTTATTTCTTGGCCATGTATATTTCTTCTTTGGAAAAGTGGTTATTCGGCTCAATCGCCTGTGTTGTTATTGGGCTACTTACTTTTTTAGAGTTAAGTTATTTTGAGTTCTTTATATATTCTAGATATTGGTCCTCTACGTGAGGAGTAGTTGGAGGGATTTTCTCCCATCCTGCACGCGCCCTCTTCACTCTTGATGGCTTCCTTTGCTGTGCCAGAGCTTTTTAATTTGATGCTATTCCATTTACTGATTCTTGGTTTTATTTTCTAAGCTTTAGAGTCTTATTGAGGTATAGAAATGGGGAAGAAAGGAGAGGAGGAAAATGGGGTCGCAAGAACAGTCTGGGATCTGAATTCTCAGGGCTTTGGAGTGTGTGTTGGGAATTTTGTTACATATCCTAGAAAAGAAAGGAAGACACTGGATGTCTGTGCAGGAAAGGCACAGCGGACACGTCACCAAGGCTACACCATCTGCATGTGCAGAGAAGTTTGTTTAGTTATTGAGGTACTGTGGACTGAACCCATGGACATTCTATCTGAGCTAGACCCCCGATCCTATTTATTATTTTTTTTTAAATTTTGAAATAGGGTCTCACTGAGCTGCTGAGGCTCTTGGTTAAGTTGCTGAGGTTGGCCTCAAACTGGAGAGCCTCCTGTCTTAGCCTCCCAAGTACTGGGGTTATAGGTGTTTGCCACCACGCCCAGCTGCTAGTGCAGAAGGCATTGGCATGGACCGCAGTACATATGGCGGACAATGTGCGGCTTTTGAGGAGCATGGCTGAGAGAAGGTGGGGGCTGGCTAAGGGGCAATGGCCAGGAGGATGGGCACAAGTGATTGGGGGAAGGGACTTTCAAATGCGACACCATGACTTCAGCTCTCTCTGCGATCGCTGGCCTCTCAGTCACTCTGACCTTGGACAGTATCAAGCATCGACTCTGAGTGACTCCATGAAAGGTAGATTGTTTGATGTTACCATCAAAGACCATCGTGACCGAGTCTGAGGTTCACCTATTAATGTGTCATGCACCCAATAAAACAGTCATTGCCCTGTTATATAAAAAGCCCACGTAGCCAGGCATGGTGGCGCACGCTTGTAATCCCTGCGCTTGGGAAGCTAAGACAGGAGGATTGCACAGGTTCGAAGCCAGCCTCAGCTACTTATTGAGACTCTCAGCGAGACCCTGTTTACAAATAAAATATAAAAATAGGTCTGGGAGTATAGCTCAGAGGTAGAAAGCCTCTGGGTTCCATCTCCAGTACCACCAAAAAAAAAAAAGCCCATCTGACAACCTCAAATTGAATCCTTCTTTTCTCTTCCGCAACATGTAGTCCCTGCTGCAATGGGGTGAGAGAGACAGTGAGTACTTCACCCCTCGCCTCTGGGTCGTCATTATCGTTAGCTAGGTTTTACTACTGTTATTATTTATACTTGTGTTATGATGAGGGCTTAGGATGAGAATTAATCACTTCCTTTTTCCTCCACATTGGGTCCCAAAATTTGAGAAAACAGACACAGGAGCTAAAGCAAGAGAGATGGAAACGTTCGCTTTGTTACTGAATGGCTGAATCGAAGACCGTGCGTTGGCTTTTCTGCCCCGCCTCCAAGCCAGTAACTGCACACGGAACCCAGGGACGCCGTATCTCTGTCCTTCTTAAGGCCCCTCTTGCTTTATCCAGGACGGAGAGGGTGTGAGCCAGGCCTGGACTCTGGCCCTGACCCAGCTGTGCTCCATCCTGGGAGAACCGAGCACAGTACTATCTCTCTCGGGTGAGGCGCAGATCAGAGAAGAAGAGCGACTTGGAGGAGGAAAGGTCCTGGCTGTGCCGTGTGCCAGCCAAGTGCGGTGTGAGGCGCTCTGGGCTCCTGTCTCAGCCTCCACTGGTGTAAAGCAGGACTGATGATCGTGCGACCTGAGAGTACAGGTGTGAAGATAGAATAAAGGAAAATGTTCCTGTCTGCGCCAGAGGAACTCCAATGTACTTGCTACTATCATTATCTGAAAGCAAAAACAAAAATCAAAACTCAGAAAGCACAGTGCTATGTACGCATTTTCAGTGCCCCTGGCAGAGAGGTTATTCCTGTCCCTAAGAAGCAGAGAAGTATCGCCGCCTCGCTGTCTGCTCCCAGGAGCGGGTGTAAAGCGTGCCTTCTGCGCCGACTGGTGGGTCCCCACTCGACATACTCTCCCCCTTGACAATCTGCCTCCAACCCATCCAGCCCCCGTGGCCCCATCTCCAGCGGGACAGAGGGGCTTTGCGCACTCGTCAGTATACCCTTCTGTAACACAGCACCCTCACTGTCCTCTGCATCCAGTTGGCATGCGTTGGTGGTTGACAGGTGTAAAGACGAGCATCTTTGTCTCTGAGAGACGTTGCTCCTGACGGACAGACCAAGTGGCGAGGGGCTGTCACCTGCAACAATATTCAAACCTAAGTTGGGGGCGCAAGGTCACTCTCCTCTTGGTTTAGAACGTCTAGCTTTGTGGGGACTGGTTTTCAGAACCACCCCAAAAGTAAAAATCTAGAAACTAATAATAAGGTTATTATGACAAGGCAAGCACTTTCTGAGTTTACCTTCCTCATGTGTGAGTGACGACTTCTTTTTCTCCTCCTCCTCCTCCTCCTCCTCCTCATTATTATTATTATTATTATTATTATTATTATTATTATTATTTTGGTGGTACTGGGGATGGAACCCAGGGGCCTTCTACCTCTGGGCTACACTCCCAGACCTATTTTATATTTTATTTGGAAACAGGGTCTCCTAAGCCAGCATGGCTGGCTTCGAACCTGCGCGATCCTCCTGTCTCGGCCTCCCAAGCGCGGGGATTACAAGCGTGCGCCACCACGCCCGGCTGTGAGTGACTTATAATAACCTAGAATTTCTGGGCTTCTCTGTCCAAAGCAAAAGCAAAGAATTGTGAGATTATAAATAAAAAGAAAACGCTGGTTACTTTGGCTCCTCAATTGTATGTGAATGGCTGGGTTTAACTAAATGTATAAGATTGTGAGTGGGAGCTTATTAAATGGGGGAGCGACTCAGCAGAATATTAGCAGGGCAAGACACCAGTAAATACAAAGATTGAGTAGCTGCATAGAAAAGACCACAGAATAATATTAACTGAGTAAAGCATCACCCAGAACTGTAGTTATACTGCAGGTCCAACAGGACAGATGTGACTTCCTGTGTTAGTCGGCTACTGGCCACTTTGGCCAAAATGCCTGGGAAAAGCAGCTTGGAGGAGGAAAGGTCTATCTGGCTCACGGTAACAGAGGTTCAGTCCAGGGTCGGCCGGCTCCAAGGCAGAAACATCGCAGCGGCGTGGCGGAGGAGAGCTGCTCGGCTCATAGCAGCAGGAAGCAGGGAGAGAGGGATAGAAGAAGAAGAAGAAGAAGAAGAAGAAGAAGAAGAAGAAGGAGGAGGAGGAGGAGGAGGAGGAGGAGGAGGAGGAGGAGGAGGAGGAGGAGGAGAAGAAGATGATGATGATGGGGAGGAGGAGGAGAAAGAAGAGAGCAGGTAGATACCCTTCCAATGTCACACCCCCGTGACCTACCTCCCCCAGCTACAGCTCACCCGCCTACTGTTTCCACCCAGTGAATCCACTCAAGTGATCAGCGCATGAGTGGATTACCCAGGGATAAGGTTAGAGCCCTGACTCAGTGATCTCAGCTCTAAACATTGTGCGTGGCCTGAGATTTGGGGGACACCATAGATTCAAACCATACAGTTTTCTTCCTTATGCTTGCTACTTTTCTTTCTTTCTCTCTCTCATTTCTTTTTAACTGCGATTGTCATCATACATTGTGATGCAGTTCAGGGTGAGAGAGGCAGGCCTCCCCCAGTTCCCACCCGCCGCCTTGCTACTTTCTGAAATGTGCCCTATCTCTCTGCTATACGCTCTCCGCTCCTCAGTGGCAATCCACATTCCAGAGGACTCTTGTTATTTTGTTTCTGTGGCTCCACAGCCAGGGCAGGTTTGGCCAGATGCGACTCCCAGTCTGCTGTAGCGAACAGTCTTCTGGGCACACGGCCAGGCCCTTTCGTTGAGGCGTTGTCTGGGGCTGCTGTCTGCACCGCCAATCAGGGCTGAGCAGTTTGACGGGCGTCTGCGTGGCCCTCAAAGCCTGGACTTCTTACCACCCGGCCCCTGACGGAACGTGCTCGCGGATCGCTGCCTAGACCGCCAACCCACACGTGTCGAGCGTTTCATCAACACTTGTAGGATGAATAAGTGAGTGAGCCGATGGGCACGCGTGGATAAAGAACGGAAGAAAATACAGATAAATCAGAATTTAAGGGGATAGGTCTATGTTTGGGACTGTTTTTCTTTTTAAATCATGTCATTTTGTTTAGTAATACACACACACACACATACACACACACTTTGAACTGGGGATTGAACCCAGGGGTATTCTTCTTCTAAGCCACACCCCACCTCCCAGCCCTTTTTATCTTTTGAAACAGGTTCTCCCTAAATTGCTGAGGCTAGCCTAAAACCTGTAATCCTCCTGGCTCAGCCTCCCAAGTACTAGTTTTATAGGCGTGGGCCACCACACCAGGCTAATAATACAATTTAAAAAAAATTAAAAAGCAGAAGCTAAATTTAAAAAACAGTACCACGTAGCTCATGAGGACCGGTGTGCTGGAGTCTTTTGATTCAAGGGCGTCACAATTCTGGATTACGGAGCGGTTCGCTCATGTTTTTGTTTTTAGTTCCAAAGCAAAGCGCACTCCTCATCAGTTAGCCTTCTAATTGTGAATTAAGTCAGGAAGGCCGGCCCGTGGGATTACTTGAGAAGCGGTTTCACAGCAGACGACGTGGGCTGTTCAAACATGAGCAGAACAGACCCAACTTGTGTAGTAATGTAAATAATATTTACCCAAAGAGTCGTTCATCAAAACTAAATTGATGGAAGGTCCCATGAGGCTTGGTTATCTTAGTCTCTTCTCTAGACAGGACATAAATCTGATAACTCACAAAGCTTCCAGACCAGCTCCATCCTCCTGGGTTGAACTATTCTTACTTGGGCCTTTGAAATGAGCCTTCTTTGTTTAAAACTCAATCTATTAGTCAAGAAAAGAGCAACGAGCTTTTATGTAGTGTGTGTGTGTGTGTGTGTGTGTGTGTGTGTGTGTGTGTGTGTGTGTGTGACTGTAGATTGAACCTAAGGCGTTCTACCTCTGAGCTACGCCGCCCCAGTCTTTGTTTTTTAATTTTTTAAAATTTTGAATCTTGCTACATGGTTGAGGCTGGCCTGGAACCTGTAATTCTCCCGTCTCAGCCTCCCAAGTACAGGGATTGCAGGCGTATACTACTATGCTACTGTGCCCACTGAGCTTTTATATTTTTCAAAGATTAAAAAAGAAAAAAAAACAGAAGAGACATTTCACTTGTTTCACACAGAGACAAAAATTGGTCTCACTAGCTAGCCCCATCCAGGTCCACAGTCCTGTGAGCACGGTCGGCTCTTTTAGGTTAATTTGCTTATTTACTTAACAGGCCTTTTGGGGATTTTCTAACCAGCAGCACAAACTGAAGAAGGAAAATCAATCTATTCACCAAAAGGTTGCAATTTTAAAAGACATTTTGTATGCTCCATTTCACCAAGAAACAACAGTTGTAAGACTCTGGGACATTAATTCTTTCCCAGGCAAAATATCCATCTCCAGTGCACCCGGCCATAGGTTAAAAAGTAATGTTGGGCCTGTGTGTGTTGGCCAGGATAATGCTATTCACGACTTCCTCCCAGCTCCCTGAAGCAAAGGACTTTTGCCCCACTGTGCTTTCTGTTTTCCTTTGCATTTCAAAGCCCTGAAATCCTATGCAATTGAGGCTGCCTGGTGGATTTGGGTAGCTGTGTGTGTATGTGTGTGTGTGTGTGTATGTACATACATTTATGAACTTAAGAACAGTGGTGCCATTTTTCTAAAGAAACTCAGTAACAGGGTGCAAGTCGTTTCACCGTGGTTTTTTGTTTATTTATTTCTTTTTTGCCATCAGTTGGTAAAAATGATCATTTTGTTCCAGAAAAAGGCCTGGCCTCCAGAATGAGCTTCCTAAATATGGCGCCCCATCCATAAACATGGCTGCCTCTCCCCTCCCAGAGTTTGCACTTATCAGTGGTGAGGCGAAACAGCACCCGGTTAGGACAAAGGGAAACCGCCTTCTTATATTTGAAGAGAACAGAGCTGATTCCGAAGCCTGGGATCATTCTACAGCTCTTTGTAATGGTTCCCTTCGTGACTGACCTTTCTACTTGGCAGTGGACCCAGAATGGAGCCCAAGAGGGACAGGAGGCCGGGGGACACCCGAGTCACACACCAGAAACAGAGCAGGAAGCTCGTGATGAATCGACTCCACCAAAGACACGTTTTCTCAGGCCAGTAAAGTATCTTTCTTTCCAATTTCCAACGTCGAGGATCATGGAAGCCTCTTCTCTCCCCATATCTCAAGCTACAGGAAGTCCGGCAACCGTGGACTGTGCCTCTATTAGGCTGCGCAGATCCAGATAATCTTAATAAAGTTTTAAAAGGACAAGAGTTTCCTGCTATTTCAATGAAAACCACTTGCAAGATGAACTGAAAGCAACCGACTTACTTCTCGTCAACATATGCCCTCTTTATGCAAATACACGGCTCTTTGACCACAGCCGGTGAGCCAACAGTGGTGAGCTGCGGCGACAGGGGAATGCCACCGCCGGGAGCGTTTGGGGACGGAGAGATGGTGAGGGTGTTGGAATCACGGTGCGTCAGTGGCTCACGTCGCCTTTGGGATGGAGGCTCCCATTCCCCCAGGCCCCGGGCTGGAAGCTTGGAGTCTGGCTAATGGAGTTGCTCTCTGGGAATTATCCTCAGCCAAACAGAACCTTATTCCATTCCAGAGCATGGGCGCTGGGGCTGGAGGGCGGGGAGGCCTGTATGGAGACCTGGCTCCTGACGTCAGGTGATCTAAGGTCCTTCCCAGCTCCTAAGCTCCCCTTCTAAGCAACTGAGGTCTTTGTTGTGTCCCCATCACAGTGGCCCCAGTTCTGCTTCCAGTCATCTCCTGTGGGTTCAACTTCAAGAGAGTCCCCCTCCCCACAACCTCCCACACAGCTCTCCCCCTCAAAGCCAGTTTTCCAGGGGAGCTAAGTTGTGTTAGTCAGTTTTGCATCATGGGGACCAAAATTCCTGAGAGAATCTGTAGTATGACTCTCAGTTTCAGAGGATCAGTCCATGGTTGGCTGGCGCCAAGGCAGAAACATCATGGCGGGAGGGCTTGGTGGAAGAGAGAGAGGGAGAGAGCCAGAGGGAAAGAGAGAGAGGGAGAAAAGGAGGGAGGGAGAGAGGGAGAGAGAGGGGGTAGGGAGCAGGACAGATTTAGTCCCCAAGGCCCCGGCCGCTGTGACCTACTTCCTCTGGCCGCACCCAACCTGCCTACAGTGACCACCTAGTCGATCCACTCAAATCATGAACCCATCAATGAATTAATCCCGCGACGGATGAGGTGACCGGAGATTCAGTTGTTCCACTTCTGACTTGGCTGCAGCGTTGAGGTTTGGGGGTCACTCCAGACCGGAGCTGTAACGCCAGTCTAAGATAGGGACACATTTCCTTCCTAATTTCTCTCACCTAGGTTTTAACTTCTTACGGAAATATACAAGCATAGGCCAAGGAAATAAATTTCACCAACTTTATTGACACTTTGCCAAACTATGCCCTTTTTTTGTGGTACTGGGGATGAAGCCCAGGGGCATTCGACCTCTGGGCTACACCCCTAGCGCTATTTTTAATTCTTTATTTTGAAACAGGGTCTCACTGAGTTGCAGAGGGCCTCGCTAAGTGGCCGAGGCTGTCCGCGAACCGCGATCCTCCGGTCTCAGCCTCCCGGATGCTGGGATGACAAGCGTGCGCCGCCACGCCCGTCTAAACTGTGTCCTTTTAATTTCACTCACAAATATTTTAGCATGTACCTAGGGTACAGACTATTTTTTCAAACAGTAACAACCACAATGACAGTATGACATTAAATTCACAATTCCTTAATACTCTCCAAAGCCCAACCTGTGTCTAAATGCCAACTGTCTCACAAATCTATTTTTTTTTACACTGAACTTTGATTTGTGAGTTTTCACAAATCAAAAAAAAAAAAAAGTTCAGGGACTCACTTTCTGGTAACCACTATGTCTCACAGGGTCCTTTCAAGGACATTCTCTCTGGTCTCCCTGGCCGTGGTAAATATTCCCCCCACGATATGTTCAGATTCCTCCTGTCAGGAGCACTGTTTCTCAAAGTACAGTGTGGGGAACACCAGTCTGTCAATTGCTTTAAAAATTAATAATAAAGTGGACATGTGTGATGAACTGAGTCTGGGAAATGCTGTGAATTCTATGCCCGTCTGGGATGTTCAGTAAGGCACAGGCGCTTATTCAGGGCTCCGAGTGATTCAACAGTAAAGACCTGATTGATTGAACGTCTTAATTCGGGATTTTCCACACCTGTCTGCCCAGACAGTGCTGTGATTAACTCATGGTAACACCCTGCGGAAACTGCTCTGTGCAACACGCTTAGGGAATTGCTGGCTTCCTGGAAGGCACCTCTTGTACATCCTCCAAGTACTAGGTGTGGGACCCATCTCCCTTATTCTCTCTGTCCTCCTCTCCTCCCTCTCTTTCTCCCTCCCTCCCTTCCTTCTTTTGGTACTGGAGATTGAACCCAGGAGAATTCAACCTCCAAGCTACACTCGCAGTCCTATCTTAATTTTCATCTCTGAAACTAGAGTCTCACTGATTTGCCGAGGGCCTCTCTACGTTGCCGAGTCTGGCTCCCAGCCCGCGATCCTCCTGTCTCAGCCTCCCAAGTCCTGGAATGGCAGAAATGCGCCACCACGCCCGGCTTGGAAGTTTCTTTGTACATTTATTCTGCTGTCCTTTGGTCCCCTGAGCCTTAGACAATCTTTTTTTGTGTGTGGAGTTCTTTCCTGGTGAGATCCATTACATGGTTCAAATACTAGATTATTCAAACATCCTTACGTAAGCCAGAATGACTTTTGGCCTTTCTCCAAATTCTCGAAGGGCCCGTGCCATATACGGCAGCCTCAAGGACACGAGGCTGTGGTCCCTGTGTCCCAGCTCATCAGCGATTCCTCATCTACAGTCGGGAGTAGTGCAGCAGCCTGCGCCTACAGTTGTTTTGTGGGCTAAACAAGAGAACGAATGTGGGCGCTTTTCTCTCTCGGGTCTTGAAGTCCAGGATGGGTTTAGTTCATGGGGTACTTCCCAGTGCTGAGGCGGGCCAGTCCTGTGGACAGCAATCCTGCACGAGGTTTGCCATGACAGCGATTCTACATCGCCATTGCCTTCGTTTGACTCCAGACTTTGGGAGGCTCTGGGGATGCTGCTCTAGGTCACCATGGAAACCAGTGGTAGCCATCAATATAACAGAGTGGCTCCTGCTCAGAAGGAGGGTCAGGAGAGCAGGTCTTGCTGCTGATGGGGCCTGACCCACCACCAATGAAAAGACATCCTGGCCGTGGGGGGCCCAGTCGATGGGCTGCTCCAGAGGGATCATGGGCTCGTGCACCGCAGGTCCTGGGCGGAAGTTCCGGGTCACCTCTGTGCTGTGCGATGTCTGTGGTCTTCAGAGCTTCCTGGGGTTGGGTTTTTGCGCTTAGCTTTTGCCATGGGAGAGCCGGGCCCAGCCATCTGTGGAGGAACTTCAAAGTCCTGTTTTGGTTTGCATTCTGTAACAATGAAGTCAACGCAAATTGTTTTTATGGGTTTCTTTTTCATTTTCATTTTACTTGGGTTTTGGGGGAGGGGTCAACGAGGAAAATGAACAAGTACTGGTGGTGGTTTATAACATGGCGCTGTTCTGGCTTATAAAAAGCAAACACAACAGATGTCGGGTTGGATTCATTGTTTTCTGTGGGAATCTGTATTTTACTATTTTTCAAACTCTATTTGTTTGCAGATTTGTCATCATAAGGGAAAATACTGAATTTCCATTTAGACATATTCATTTTAACAGTGGCAGCCTGCCATTTTCTCTCCTTTTCTTTCCTAGTTTTTTTTAGAAATAGCATAAACGGACTTTATTTAATGCTCCTTCAAAAGCCAACTAAAAGCATCACTTCTCAGCTGGGCATAGTGGTGCATGTGTGTAATTCCAGTTCTTGGGAGGCTGAGACAGGAGGACTTTTGAGGGTTTGAGGCCAGCCTCAGCAACTTAGTGAGGCTCTCAAACAACTGAGTGTGACCCTGTTTTCATATAAGAAACAAGAAGGGCTGGGGGTGTAGCAGGGAGATTGAATCCAGGAGCCCCTGGATTCAATCCCTAGTGCCTGTCTGTCTGTCTCTGTCTCTGTCTCTGTCTCTCTCTCTCTCACACACACACACACACACACACACTTCATTATTTTTCCTGGAAGAGAAGGTTCTTCACTAGACATTAGAGTGTGAAAGAAGGAACCAGACAGCGCACTCAGGCCAACACCTGCGGACTTTTCAGATGAGGTAGTAGAGAGTCAGAGAAGAGCGTGATCTGCCCAGGACGAGCTCCCTGGCGGCAGAGCTGGGCCTAGCTCGGGGCACTAGACGAGGATCTTCCTGTTGGCCCTCACAGCCCCTCAAGGGCTAGCAAAAGCTCCGCAAGGTGGCGGCTTCCTGGGAGGCCCCGGGCTTGCAAATCCAGAAGTCAGTCCACGTTTCGTTACTGGCAAGAAGACCTCGAAAGCAACCGGCATCGCAGACCCGGACATTTTACTTATTGGCTATTTGTGTTTCTATCGTAGGAGGCGTAGGACCATCCAGAGAAAATGGGTAGCTCCAGACAGATAATTACTGCGACCAATGGCAAGATGGAAAAGAGGCGTTTCCTAAGAACAGTGACCGTTTCTTATCTGATTTATGGAATATTTTCTTCTAGCGTTATGACTATTGAAAGTACGTACATTACATCTAGGAGAATTTTTCCAAAAAGCCCACTGGAGTTGGAACCATGGGAAAAAAGTTTTCTGAGAATACAGACCAAGGTTTCTCAAAATATCATACTGCTGTTTCAGGCCAAATAATTTTTTGGTATCAGGGGCTTTCTTGTAAGTCTAGAATATTTCGCAGCATTCCTGGTCTCTACCCGCCAGATGCCAGTAATATACCCCTAACTGCAACAACCAAAATTATATCCTGACCTTGCCAAATGCCTCCCACAAGGTGTGAAATAGCCCCCAGCTGAGACTCACTGATTTATTTACTTTCATTTATTATTGTGGTAGTGGGGATTGAATAGAAGGGCATTCTGCCTCAGAGCTACATCTCCAGCCCTTTTTACATTTATTTATTTATTTATTTATTTATTTATTTATTTATTGGTGGTACTGGGGATGGAACCCTTCTACCTCTGGGCTATACTCCCAGACCTATTTTATATTTTATTTATTTGGAAACGGGGTCTCTTAAGCCAGCGTGGCTGGCTTCGAACCTGCGCGATCCTCCTCCTGTCTCCGCCTCCCAAGCGCGGGGATGACAAGCGTGCGCCCCCACGCCTGGCTTTACTTATTATTTTGCAACAGGGTCTTGCTAAGTTGCAGAGAGGCTCACTAAGTTGCTGGGGCTGGCCTTGAACCTGTGATCCTTCTGTCTCAGCTCCCAAGTCCTGGGATGACAGGAGAGCACCATGACATCGGGCTAGAAAACTACTGATTTAGCCCAATGCCTTAAATTGCACAACTAATTTAGACAAGCTTGGGTACTGAAAATTTAAGGCGATAGTTTTTTTTTTCTAAAGAGAGGAGGTAGATATTAGTCTTTTCTTATTGTACATGCAATAAACATTTATATTCACAAGATATGGAAACACGTTTTGCTCAAATTACACCAAATTGCCCGCAGGTCAACCTCAGCATGTTGTTACGGCCAACCGAGTCACGAGTCTGACATCCAAATATCAGTGAAACTGAACCGAGCTCTCTGCCGAAGGCCCCAAAGAGACGGGAGGAAGGAAAGCGGCTCACCATCGCGGAAGTGCCGCCAACTCGCCGTCCACCGGCTGCTCGCGCCCCACCAGTTGCACTCTCGCGCCTCTGGGCCCTGTCTCCACCCCAGGGCCAGTTTCCACGCCTGGTCCTCTGGCCTCTTTACTCTAGATCCATGGAAGCGTTTTCCCGGTTTACCAGATCATATACCATAAAGTGGATGGCGAAGGGGAGGGAGGAATGGGATGCAGAGGATAGAGAACGGATGTTTCTAGCATGCTACACCTCAGTACAATGCATAATTATGATGCACCAATTAAAAATATATATACATACTTATCTGGAATGTTCTGAGATAAGAGGTTATAAACTCCCATATAAGACTATTATTCTTATCTCAGTCATACCATAAAGAGAACTAGCAGCATTTTCCTTTCTTGCTTTTCAGTTTGTCTTTGTTTTGGGGCCCTGGGGACTGAACCTAGGGGTGTCCTACCTCTGTGCTACACCCACAGCCCTTTTTATTTTTATTTTTATTTATTTATTTATTTATTTTTTTTTTGGTGGTACTGGGGTTCCTGGAAGCCCTTCTACCTCCGGGCTACACTCCCAGACCTATTTTATATTTTTGAAACAGGGTCTCTTACGCCAGCGTGGCTGGCTTTGAACCTGCGCGATCCTCCTGTCTCCGCCTCCCAAGCGCGAGGATTACAAGCGTGCGCCACCGCGCCCGGCCAGCCCTTTTTATTTTTTATTTTGGAACAGGATCTCACTAAACTGCCGAGGGTCTAAGTTGCCGAGGCAGTAGCGGGGGCAACTCTATGCGCGGAGATTCCACGGTTAACAATCTGGTTGGTATCTGGGTTGGCAGTTTTGATACATGGAGCTATATGCAGAGAATCAAGGTGAAAATACATGACGTCCATCCCCTAGGCATGGGGGAAAATAAGAGCGCCTGACCCCGGCTTCTGGAACTTTTTTCCCATCATGCCAACCTTGGAGCGCCACCATCTAATGTCTAATGGAGCCAGCGGCATCGGCACCATCTGTTAAGAGCTGACTATGTGCCAAAGAGTAAGTGGTACAGCTGATAACACAGGTGCTAGTGGGAGTCCTGAGTGGCAGACAGGGACACTGAGTGCCCAAGGAGACTTGGGAGGTATCCAACCTGGGGGAGCTAGGCATTTTTAGCTCAAAGTTCAAGGAAATGTCCCATGTTCAAGAATCTCTGGCCTCGCCTCTCCCTCTGCCACGAGGGTGTCTCTGAGCACCTGGAGGGAGGATGAGAGCCCCTGGCAGTCATTTCACTTTTCCTTCCACAAACGTGCCCGCGGGGTTGGAGGAGGGCTGGTCTGTCGGGCCACAGTGGAGATACCTGACCGTGATTTCTAAGCGCCCATCTGAGTCTTCCTCCCCACGCATGCCAGCCATGTCTGCTCTGGGTTGAAGCATCTTAGGTTTCCTACTGAGTCCCGCAGGGCCACCATCACCTGGGGGCTTGTGAGGAATGTAGAGTCTTGGGCCATGTCCCGGACCTGAACACTTCCCCACAGGACCAGGACGTGGGCAGCGGGCACAAAGACACGCTCTCTACCTTCTACTCATTTCCAAACTTGAGCACCTATCAAGAACACTGGGAAGGCTTAAGAAAATCCAGGACGCAGAGCCTCCCCGCCCTTGGGTCTCAGATCCTGGAAGTCTGGTTTGGTGCCCAATAGCCTGTGTTTCTAGCAAGCCCCAGGTACCCTGGGGATGCTGGTTTGAAAAGCATTGCTAGGGTCAAATGAATTGAGGAACTCTGACACGGACTGAATCCACTGATTTTCTAGGCAGTCTCTCAGATATTTCAGATGCTAGTACTGGCCGGGCGTGTGGCCCCTTGCCTGTCATTCCTGTGCTTGGGAGCCTGAGACGGGAGGATGGTAGGTATGTGGCCAGCCTCAGCGACTTGGCATGACCATCAGCAACTTGGTGAGACCCTGTTCCAAAATAAAAATAAAATAGGGCTGGGGACAAAGCTCAGAGGTATAGTGCCCCTGGGTTCATCCCCCACCACCACACACATAAATAAAATGTTAATATGTGGGTTCTCAGATTTTTTTAGCTCACCGAAACCACTTCTGAAAAACTATCAGTATAGATTAGTGTTCCATGAAGTGAACTTCGGAAACTATTGCTCTACAAGCAGTAAAGCCCAGTAGTTTTGATTTAAAAGACACACACACAGGGGGGGGGGGAGAGCGCGAGCACGAGAGAGCGCGCAGAGTGTAATAGGCTAACCCTGTTGGAGGGGGAGAGAGAATCCACGCTTTGGTGGCTGACACGTCAGCACAGCTGTTGGGTCTTTTAATGTAGAGCACCATTTCTCCAAGGGACTTGTACAGACTGAAAATAAATTCTACATGATTGAGATTCCCATAACAGAGACCAGGAAGAGCGACCAAACCTCTGCGCAAGGACATGTGAATTGCCGTTCCAGCCCCTTACTGAAATACAAGCCAAGAATAAAACACGGATGAACTGGAGCGCGCTGACATTTACTCCTGCGGTGCTGGAGCCCCGCCGAGACAAAGAGCCTGTTAAACGCGGGGACAAAGGGGCCTTTTGTGAGGCAGTAAGTTCATCTGGGAGAAATATGAAGAGACATCTCACAGGCCCGGGTTCTCCAGCGTCTTTACACTGGCCAAGGGGCGGTGGGCACAATCACACTCAGGACACCCAGGGAAGGGAGGAGAAGGACTTTATTAAAAGACAGATTGGGATCCACATAAAACTCACCTCTGGGCTCCAGTGGAGGAAATTTATACTAGGAAATGAAAAGCAAAATGGTCGATGAGATCTGGAGCAAAGACATATATTCCGCTAAGCAAACGCAACATCGAATGTCTCTTTTCTCACACGCTCCGTGGGGAGATGATGCAGGAATGGACAAGACGTAGATATCCCCTCTGCCTCCAAGAACATGCACCGCGGTAAGAAGTAAACATTTAAGAGGAATAAAGGAATCGATCGGATACGTGCTCTGGCTGGAGATAACAAACGTGCCCGGAGACTACAGGGTTTGGAGGCTGGCCCTGGACAACGGGCTTAGGGAAAATCGCTCTGCTGATTTGAGCTGAGAAAGAAGCGAGCCATGCAGATGTCTGAAGAGAGTTCTAGAAATCCAGGAGTGTGTGAACGGAGAGAGATGTGATCAGGGGCGAGACGGGCAGCTGTGGGGCTGGAAGGAGACGGCATTTGCTGGACCCTTGCTTCCTGCCGAGTGCTGGGCGCTCCTGGGTGGGGCTGGGACCTCGGTGACCAAGGACAGGGGCGATGTGGCCTCACATGGGCCCTTGTTCATTCCCCATGATTCGTGTCCTCCACCCCGAGTGCTCTACGATCTTCTCTGCCTTGTTAATATAGAACAAATCAAAGCTCGGGCTGTACGCAGCCGGTACCCTGGGAACAGGTTCGCAGAGATGCTCCCTCTCGTTCCTGCTGAAGCGTTCTTTGGTGCCTCTGCCTGTGGTTAAGAGCTGTGCCTTGATGTTCATGCTGAGCTCAATTTTACACAAACACGTTCAGCAATGTCAGGCGGGCTGACAGCTTTAGGTCCTCGCCTGGGCCCATCACACCTCTGCTACAATGAGAGGTGAAAGAGGGGCTGGGCCAGTTTGGGGAACACTGAGTCTATGATGGCCTGGATGAATTCTTCCTGTGGTGCCTTATTGTGACAGAGTTTCAGATGGATGAAGGATTGAGGCCAGGGGAATTCTACCTTCGAGCGAAACCCCAGCCCTTCTAAAGAGCTTTGTTTTTTAAATTTGGAACGGGGTCTTGCTAAGTTGCCGAGGGTCTCCTTAATTGCTGAGGCTGGCCTTGAACTTGCAATCTTCCTGTCTTAGCCTCTCAAGTACGGGGATTACAGGTGTTCGTAACGGTGCCTGGATGTTAATAGGTTTTAGATATAAAAAGATCAGTCTCATGTGCGGTGGGTGGCGCGTGCTTGTAACACTCGTATTTGGGAGGCTGAGACAGAAGAATGGCAGGTTCAAGGGCGGCCTCAGCAACTTAGCCAGGACTCTGTTTCAAAATAAAAGCGCTGGGAGGATAGCCCAGGCACAGAATGGCCCTGGGCTCAATCTCAAGAAACAAAAAGAACAACAAAAAAAATCAATATCATAAGAACATTGGGTTAAGTATTGGCTGAGATACAAAGATTTCTTAACCTAAGAGCTTCAAAAAATGAATATGCAAAGGGTATAAATGTATCTGAAAATTGTACGGGAGAATATTCTAGAAAGTGCACTGGGAGAGGCCGATTTTACACAATTAGTATAGCTACAATAAAAATAAAAGGCATGCAGAGGGGTCCTGAAGGCTAAGCACCAAGCCCTCTGCCTCCGCTGCTCAGGAGGCTGGGGGGAGGTGGGGGGCGAAGTCAGGCAGGGGAACCCTCGGAGGAGAAGTCCCTGCCCAGAAGGAGACTTCGGTCCTTCAGATGTGACCTGGGCCTTCTGAGAGGCGGGGGCCTCTGAGATGGAAGCTGTCCTCTGTGGGGCAGAGCGGGGCGAGTGGCGGTTAATCATCCAGGGTCGTCTGAATGCTCCGGTGGCTTTGAGCCTTCCAGTGGCACCGAGCTGATCAAGGCCGGCGGCTCTTTTCCTCTGGCCCACTTGGCCTGATTGTGTAATCATACCACACGGATCTGGCCCCTGTTGTAGAGGAATTATCTCCTCATTAAAAACAAATCTTAATAGGCCTAATTTGAAGGCTGCCTTTGTCTGGAACTTGATCAAGAGGGTACTGGCTGTGGGCTCTAAGCACAGGGAGAGTTACAAGTCTGCTGTGTTCAAGAGCACGGCGACGGTCACACTCGAGGGCTCCGGCGTGCAAATGAGTGCAGAGCCACACACGCCCCTGACGCTTGCCGCCTCACGGCTGGACACTGTGCTTAGAGATGGAGGAGACCCAAGTCTCCCTGGAAGGGTTCCCTGTCCAGATGCACAGCTGTGTGCCCATGTGCCCTAGCAATTTTGTCAGTACTGTAGACTGAGCCCGGGCGAGGGGCAGCTCTGCCACAGAGCTGCATGCCCAGCCCTATTTTATTTTTCATTTTGAAATAATATCTAAGTTGCTGAAGGCCTTGCTACGTTGCTGAGGCTGGCCTCGAGCCTACAATCCTCCTGTCTCAGCCTCCTGAGCATTAGGATTACAGGTGTTACACTTTATAGGTCTTAGTATCTTCCAGTCATAAAATGGGGATGGTAATTATAACAGAACGATCGCCGTAAGGATCGACTGAATTAGTACATGTAAAGAGCTTAGGATAGTGTCAGAGCGTCTGGCCTGGCACACCCAGAATAACACCACTTCCTAGAAAGCTTAGCTAGCGTTATCGTTTCTTGTGAACCATTCTGGCTTTCTCCAAGAGCAAGAACACAGTCACAGAATTACAGAAGGTTGAAACCGGAAAAATCAGAGTATTCTTTCCAGAACTGTATTCTAGGAATATCTACATCACTTATTAGTAGTTATATAAGTGAGAGAAAGAGGGGTGTTGACTGATTGCCCAACCAATGGACGTCACAGTTTGGAGCTAGAGAGTCCTCCAAAGTCCGGCATGAAAGCAGGCCCCCCCGCGGCAGTGCCCAGGAGACGGCTACGTCATGCGGGTCTGCCTCATCAACGGAGTCACCCGTTTATCTGGGTGAAGACTCCAAAGAAGCTTGTTTGATGGGTTAATCCACGGGCAGCGGGATGGACTCCTGGGAGCTGGGACCTCGTTGGAGGGCAGAGGTCGCTGACGGTTTCCCTTCTCCCCGGCCCCTCTGTGTTCTCTGGCGGCCGTGAGCATGAGCGGAGCAGCTCTCTGCTGCCGTGACGTCCTGTCCCCCAGCAATGCCCAGAGCAATGGAGTCGGCTGACCATGGACTGAGACCTCTAACCCATGAGCCAAAACGAACTTCTCCCACTCTCAGTTCTAACTGTCAAGTGTGGGTCCCGGTGACACAAAGCTGACTGGGAAGGAAGCGTTGGGTTAAATAACATCGAAACTGTTCTCACCACCACATCTCCTGAAGCCTTAATATGCTGATGGTCCGAGTCTCAGAGAGGGTGACGTTCTGCTGGTCTCTCCTAAGTGAATTTGGAGGCAAGGCTCATTGTCATAGAACGCCGCAGAATGCCCTGGGAAAATGGGTTCACCAAGAAAACTATGGATGCGAGCGGAACCCTGGACTGAATGCCCAAATAGGAAAAGGACTCCTCGGCCCTCAGCTAGCTGCAGGCGGAGTCCTGGCTGCAGCCTGGCCTCCCGGACGCTTCAGAAGGCTTCGCACAAAGCAGGCCGCTCACCTTGGCTTGCGTTTCTGCAGGAAAAGACTTGGGTGGAATGGGGGGGAAGCCAACTGGTGAGAAGGACGGGGCTGAGTTCGCCACTGGGTGCTGGGCACCGGGTGCCCTCTTCTGCTGCGGGACCTCACGCGAGTCTCTGCACCTTCCTGGGCCCGGCTTTCTTTTCTGTAAATAAAGATGATGACTACACTGTCTGTGGGCTGTTGAGAATTTAAATGAAAACGTGCCAGTAAAGGACATATGTTAATTATAAACAATTTATCACTGTTCTTGGTGCGTGGTAAGTGCTCAAACTATGTTGACAGTTATTGATGAATGGTATTTGATTTTATTTGCAGCATTGGGGACGGAACCCAGGGACATTCTACCTCCGAGCTACACCCCCAGGCCAATTTTTTATTCTTAATTTTGACACAGGGTCTAAGTTGCAGAGGCCCTCAAGCAGTAACTGAGGCTGGCTGTGAACCGTGACCCGCCTAGCTCAGCCTCCCAAGTACTGGAATTACAACCATGTGCCACCGTGCCCAGCTATGAATAGTGGTTTTTTTTTTTTTTTTTGGTGGTACTGGGGTTCCTGGAAGCCCTTCTACCTTAGGGCTACACTCCCAGACCTATTTTATACTTTTATATTTGGAAACAGGGTCTCTAGGCCAGCACGGCTGGCTTTGAACCTGCGTGATCCTCCTGTCTCCGCCTCCCAAGTGCGGGGATTACAAGCGTGCGCCACCACGCCCGGCTGAATAGTGTTTTAAAGGAGGTGGGGTGTATGTAGCAGGAGACCTGATCACGGTTGGTTTTTGCTGACACCTTTGTTTCAAAGGAACTCCAAAAATGTAATAACTAAAAAATAAAGCAAAAAAAAAAAAGCCCTCAATTTATTCTTTATTTTGAAACAGGGTCTCACTGGGTTGCAGAGGGCCTCACTAAGTAGCTGAGGCTGTCCGCGAACCGCGATCCTCTGGTCTCAGCCTCCCATATACTGGGATTACAAGCGTGCGCCACCACTCCAGGCTTAAAAACCCTCAATTTAAAAATGGCAAATAGACCTAAAATAGATATTTCTCAAAAGAAGACACACAACTGGCTGTCAGTAATGTGAAGGCTGCTCAACATCACTAGTTGCCAGGGAAACACAGGTCAAAATAGCAGTGAGGTACCGCCTCACTCAGTAAGAATGGCGGCTAGCAAAAAGCCTAAAGGTAACCAATAATGCGAAGATGTGGAGAGAACGGGGGAGTCTGGCACATTTTTGGTGCAAATATAAATTAGCACAGTTACCATAGAAGGCGCATATATGAAGCAGCCTCACAAAAAATTACCAACAGAACTACCATACGATCCAGCAACCCAGCCCTGGGAGCCCAGGCACAGGAAGCGAAGTCAGGGTGTTGAAGGGACCGTGGCTCCCAGGTGCATCGCAGCGCTAGTCACAGGGGCCAAGGACGGGAAACAGGGTCCAGCAGCTGACGAGTGGAGAAAGAAAACGGGCACGTGTACACTGTGGAGTACGATATGGCCAGTAAAAATGAACGAAACCTTGCTGTTTGTAACAACTGGGATGGCGATCTCAGTGTTCAGGGAAGTAGGTCAGGCACAGTATGACAAACACCGCACAGTCCAACTCAGACGACACGTGAAATCTGAACACATTCATCACGCAGGAGCTGAGAGTCGAACTTGTGCCGCGATTAGAAAATGGCTTTGGTATTCATTTCCAAAATGTGAAAAGCTGTCAGGGCCTGGGTGCTGCGCGGGCGCTCGGGCAGGGAGGGGCGCAGCTGCTACATTGCAGAGTCCCTCGCTCTCTCTTTGCCCTTCGTTCTAATGATTAACCTAGATTAAGAGCCTTAGACACGATTAAAGCCTTTAGCCCTAAAAATATAGAGGCGATCAGTGCCTCTGTTGACCTCCTCTCTCTGTGGCCCGGCCTGGGTGTAGGAAAGGTGAGTCCATGTGCTGCTCGGAAGCACCCCAGTTGATGAGCGAACAACGCTGCCCAATACATAGAGGCGAAGGCAGGGGGATTCTTGACCCTGAACTTGCAGAGACAGAGGCACCGCCCGCCTCAGGAATAAGTTACTAGCCCGTTGCCTTGGCGACGCTGATGAGAACATACCAATACTAAATCTCCTTAAAGGCCGGGATGGAGAGGGCGCAGAGGTCCATTTTTTCCCCTCTCTAGCGTGTGTGCCAGTACGCTGCTTTTTCTTTTCTTCTCTATTTCCTACTAATTTTGTAATAAAGATTGTTAGGTTGCACCAAGATGCCTATTAGTTTTTTTTTTGTTTTGTTTTGTTTTTTGGTGGTACTGGGGTTCCTGGAAGCCCTTCTACCTCCGGGCTACACTCCCAGACCTATTTTTTACATTTTCATTTTGGAAACAGGGTCTCCTAAGCCAGCGCGCGCGGCTGGCTTCGAAACTGCGCCATCCTCCTGTCTCTGCCTCCCAAGCACGGGTATTACAAGTGTGCGCCACCACGCCCGGCTACTTTCTTCTTCTTCTTCTTCTTTTTTTTTTTTTTTGGTGGTACTGGGGTTCCTGGAAGCCCTTCTACCTCCGGGCTACACTCCCAGACCTATTTTTACATTTTATATTTGGAAACAGGGTCTCCTAAGCCAGTGCGCGCGGCTGGCTTCGAACCTGCGCGATCCTCCTGTCTCTGCCTCCCAAGCGCGGGGATGACAAGCGTGCGCCACCACGCCCGGCTGCCTATTAGTTTTAAATTTTATATTCAGCAAGCTTTAGTTAAATAAAAAGAGCCCTCGGCACCATTTAAACCGTACCAGAATGGTGGACACCTGAGGCTGGGGACAGGACGAGGGAGGGACGCTGATGGTGGACCAATGGCTATTGAGTTAGGTTAGGTAGAAGCAAGAAGCTTTGGTGTGCTGTCCTACAGTACGAAGGCTGTGGATGCCAATAATACACTCTTTGTTTCAAAGAGCTCCAGGAAGGGATTTTGCAAGTTCTCACCATAAAGACATGATGAGGAAACTTAACCCCGTTTAAACAGTACACAGTGTCTACACATATTGAAACACGTTACATGTATTGAAAACGCAGCATTCTTTTGTTTCTACATATCGGTTAAAAATAAATTGAATTTTTTTTTTTTTTTTTTTTTTGGTGGTACTGGGGATCCTGGAAGCCCTTCTACCTCCGGGCTACACTCCCAGACCTATTTTATATTTTTGAAACAGGGTCTCTTACGCCAGAGTAGCTGGCCTCGAACCTGCGGAATACTCCTGTCTCCGCCTCCCAAGCGCGGGGATTACAAGCGTGCGCCACCACGCCCGGCGCATAAATTGAATTTTTTAAAGAGAAAAATAAAAGGAGAAAAAAAAAAAAAACACTTTGTCGGTGGAGGCGGCTCTAGAATGCTCCACGGTGAGTGAGGCGGGAAGTTCTCTGTGTGACTAAACATCCCCGACAGAGATCACCATCTCCCCCTTAGATCAGTGAGGTCAAGAAAGAAAGCAAACAAGCAGACACAAGCCAAGCTATTACCTGTTACTGTCAGCACAGGAGACCGTGGCCGAGGCTTGGGTCATTGTGTTCTACTCAAGACAGTTCTCTGGACCAGTGTGTGTTAACTCATGCCACAGTAGGCTACAGGCCCCAGGCCATCTATCGGGATGTCTAACTGGTCTACTGCGAGGATCTGAGAGTTATGGAAAGTTCTATGAAAATTTGCAGAGTAGTTTTATATCTTTGAATCCAAATAACAATATTTATTTTATTTTTGTGATACCGGGGATGGAACCCAGGGATATTCTACCTCTGAGCTGCATCCCCAGCCCCATTCTTTATTTTGAAACAGGGTCTCACTAAGTTGCAGAGGCCTCACTAAGTAGCTGTGGCTGGCCACAAACCTGTCATTCTCTTTTCTCAGGTCCCAAACACTGGGATGACAAGTGTGGGCCACCATTCCCAGCTCAGTAACGATTTTTAAAATGGAACTTGTATTTATATTCCTTTATATTATTTCATTTTTTCTAGTAATTTGTTATTACTAGATTTGACAAAAGCCCCAGGTCCAAGTCAGATAAAGAATGAAAAGACAAAATAAAACTTGTTCTTTACCTTATGAGAATTGGTCTAAAATGGGTTCTCCAGAGATGCTCCTGGTCCATCAGTAGCATCAGCACCAGGGAACTCGCTAGAAATGTGACTGTCAGGTCCTATCTACCACGTTAGAGATGCGAGGATAAGGACCAGCCGCCTGGACTTTGTGTCTCTGCATGTTGGGAGGTGGTAATGGGGATTGAACTCGGGGACATTATACCTCCGAGCTACACCCCAGCCCTTTTTCATTAGAAATAGGGTCTCCTTAAGTTGCTGAGGTCTTGCTGAGTTGCCGAGGCTGGCCTTGAACCCGCGATCCTCCCGTCTCAGCCTCCCAAGTGCTGGGATCACAGGTGTGTACCACGGTGCCCAGCTCTATCACAGGTTGTTTTTTTCTTGGTATATGTTTCTATAAGTGGATTCCTTCAAACACACACACACACACACACACACACACACACACACACACTATGTTGGAAGCAATTCTAGAAATTCATTCTCTTGCTTTTGACATGGAATCCAATCTCTAATTGAAACATTAGTCTCCAAGGGGCACTAATTATCTCTTCAGGTGTGTGGCGTATGGAAAACTCTTTGCAGTGCCCTGAACTTCTCTGGGTCCCTTTTTCTGTATCTCTGGTTTGTAGTGAGGGATTCCATACTGCTATGAATCTGGACTCTGAGCAACTGTGTTAAGTGGTGATATCCTAAATGTGCGCCGTGATTCTGGCAACATCAAAATCCGATACATTCTCCGATGACCACTACCTTCTCCAACGAGCTGTCGCTTTCTTTAGTGTACCCAAGACTCAACTGTGTATTTGACATCCTGCATGTCCACTTGGCTGTCACACTTTTAAAGGATGTATCTAGCCTGGTGCGGTGGCAGCTGCCTGCAATCCTGCCTGAGAAAGAAGGGGAGGCCGAGACAGGAGGATTGCAAGTTCTAGGATGGCTTGCGTGACGTAGCAGAGACTTTGAAATAAAAATAAAGCCGGGCGTGGTGGCGCACGCTTGTCATCCCCGCGCTCGGGAGGCGGAGACAGGAGGATCGCGCGGGTTCGAAGCCAGCCGCGCGCGCTGGCTCAGGAGACCCTGTTTCCAAAATGAAAATGTAAAAATAGGTCTGGGAGTGTAGCCCGGAGGTAGAAGGGCTTCCAGGAACCCCAGGACCACCACCAAAAAAGATAATAATAATAATAAAATAAATAAAAATAAAATAAAAATAAAAAGGGCTGGGGCTCCAGCTCAGTGGAAGAGCACCTGCCTGGTGTCCACAGAGCCCTGGGTGTGATCCCCGGTGCTGCGGGGAGGGAGATAAATGTGATTTCCTTCTGTTTATGTTCCTAAGCCGATGCTGCTCCCTCATCTACATCTACCCTGTGTTTCGGCCTCAGACAGACAGACACACAGATAGGTATATGTCGCTTCTGAATTAAGAAATCAGGATATATTCAGGGCTGATTTTCCTTGTATCTCTATCTCATTTACTTCTGTAAACATCATTTCAGAATGATAACAGGACGGGATCTTATTCAATCAAACCTGCCACATCAGCGAGACGGGAACAGCATGCCATGCCGTGTGGGCATCCAACTCGTTCCCTACTTCCTGCTTTTATAATTGAATATACTTTTCTCCTCGTTTGAGTTGCTTAGTTGTTTGAAAAGAATAAATCCACTTGCAATTCCACTCGAAGACGGCTACTTTTGAACATTTTGCTTTGTTTTTTTCTCATCTCAAAGATGTCATTTTAGAAGCAAAGCCTTTTTATTTTTATGTGTATATATTTTATGTGTTTTACTTATATCCATATGAATTATTTTTTCTCATTTATAAAGCAATACTTACATGCTATTGCAAATTGAAAAGAAATGAAATATATAAAGAGAAAGTTGGCTGTGTCTTGGTGCCAAATCTACCGACCCAGTCACTGAAAGACCAGGCCAACTGGCATGGCTTCTAGAACTATAGGTTGGCTGTCAGTGACTTGTTTTCTGCCAAATGTCTGGAAGAATAGGCACTTCCTGATAAGTCTTGCATCAGTTTGGAAGGACGCTTTAGGAAATTCAAGATAAAGTGTAAAATATACGTTGTTTTGCAATCTCTTCTCCCAGTAAGGAGCGTCAAAACTTGTTCCTCTCACTTCGTAGAGTGACTTGCAACAGGACAGCTTTGTTAATAAAGTGTGACGTTTACGTTTTTACATCCTAATGTTCTTTTCTTGAACCACATGCGCTGGACATTTTTTTTTTTTAAGAGCTTGGAGTGTAAAGTGAAAGAAAGATACGGGGCGTGTGGAGGGAAGCCCAGTTACGCAGGACATTCCCATCTGCTAGGATTAGATGAACCTCGTGCACAAAGCAAACCAGGAACATGCACGCCCGGAGCTCTGGCTGGGACGCTGCAGCCCGCTCTGTAGCTGCCGAAGGGGCTTTCCTTCCTCCTGAGGGCTCTGGGTACACTCGGGCAGGGGAGGGGGAGGAAGGGAGGGGAGAGAGGAGAGAGGGGAGAGGGGAGAGGGGAGAGAGAGCGAGAGAGGGGGAGAGACACAGAGAGAGAGAATGAAAGAGAAGAGAGGAGAAAGAACAAGAGAGTAGAGAAAGAAGAGAGGGGAGGAGAGAGGAGAGGGGGAGAGAGACAAGAGAGGAGAGTGGAGAGAAAGGAGACAGAAGGGGAGAGAGAGGAGAGAAACAGAGGAGAGAAAGGAAAGAGAGGGAGGAGGAGAGAGAGGCGGGAGAGAGGAGAGAGAGGAGGGAGGGGAGAGGGGAGAGAGAGAGAGAGAGAGAGAGAGAGAGAGAGAAGATAAGAGAGGAGAGAGAACAAGAGAGAGAGAGAAAGAGAAGAGGAGAGGAGAGAGGAAAGAGGGGAAGAGAGGAGAGAGTGGAGAGAAAGGAGACAGAAGGGGGGAGAGAGGAGAGAAACAGAGGAGAGAAAGGAGAGAGAGGGAGGAGAGAGGAGAGAGAGGGTGAGAAGAGAGAGACAGAGAGGAAGGAGAGGGAGAACATGGATTTGGAAGGCCTGGGAGCCAAGAGCACAGGAGACTTTGACTTCTGATAAGATCCTGACACACATTGCACTTGTTTCAGAACTGAGGAGACAGGTTAAAATAACAAGGTGAGCAGGAGGTAAGGGTCCTCCACGCCTAGCCCTGGAGGGCGGATGGTGGCGCCCTGGATTCCACCCCTCCTGCCCCTCACAGACTCTGCCAATGGGGCAGGCTGCATTTCCCTCTAGCTTGGACACAGAGTCACGGGCTTTCTTGGTGCAACCGCCAGCATCTGCTACCAATCTATCTAGGTTGGCTTATGAGGTTGGCTTTCCAAGTGTGTTAGACGGTCAACACTTGTTGATATCTCAGCAGCGCCGGGCATATTAAAGGCATTCAGAGCAAGCCATGGAGCTCAGATTCGAGTAACAACGAAACTTCTCACGGCCCCGCTGGCCCTGCACAGTTGCTCCGCTCGCACTAGGTGCTCAATAAATCGCCTCTGCGGCTGCCTCCCCTTGGACTGGCTTGGGAAGCGCAAGCTGGCGTCAGCTAACCGGGCCGAGAAGCCAAGGTGGCTACGGGTCGCCCTCAGATAATGAGAACATTCGCTCTACCTCAGCCCATTTCCTGCTGGAGGGCTATTAAAAACACACTCGACCAAGGAAATTAGGAAATTAGGTCTCCACTGGCTCCAAGTGGCTGGAGGGGCAGGGGCGGGAGCCCAGGAAGGGATCACGCCCGGCATCTCATCTTATCCCTTAAAGCCGATCTCTGGATGTCTTCTGACTTGCTGATTGGACTCTTGCTAAGGCACAATATCAGACTCCAGCCTCAAAGGAAATAAACTAATCCGCCCCACGTGAGTACAAACGTTGACACTGTGCTCCTGCTAAAATCTTGCCACAGCTGTGAACAGCTGTGGTGCCACTTACACCCAGAGAGCATCCTTGGGGAGAGATAAAGGGCTATCCGTTCACAGAGCACCACTGAAAGGGCCCCACCGGTGTGCTCTAAGGACGGGCTTCTCTGCCATCTTCCTTCTCTCTAATATGTACAGGGAGGTGAGGTGACTGGGTGATATACTTCTCTGAGAGTCGTAGGTCTTCTCTGTCCTGGAGTGGTGTCTGCAGAATACACGCATTTGGAATTCATAAAAGAATATGAAGCCGGGCGTGGTGGCGCACGCTTGTCATCCCCGCGCTTGGGAGGCTGAGACAGGAGGATCGCGCAGGTTCGAAGCCAGCCTCGGCTACTTGGTGAGGCCCTCGGCAACTCAGTGAGACCGTTTCCAAATTAAATGTAAACAGAGGTCTGGGGGTGTAGCCCAGAGGTAGAGAGCCCCTGGGTTCCATCCCCAGGACCACACACAAAACAATAAGAAATGGGATAAGAACCCCACGTGACAAAGAGGATCAGCCCTGACCCTCCCCACTCGGCCTTTGACTAGTTGCCTCAGTTTCCCCCTCCTCTGGCAGAGGAAAGCCAGAGTGCACCACAGGCTGTGGTGAAAACAGCTGTATCACTCTCGTTTGCAGCTTCGGCCCGTCTCCGCTGACTAGTCACGCCTGTGGAGAACAAGGATGGGTCAGCGACCGACTGCGGTGAAGGGCCTGGGCGGACGAGCCAAGGCCCGGTGAAGAGAGACTGCAATGGCGTTCGGATGTTTGCTTTAAACAGATTCCCACTTACGGCTTGAAGGGAACATGGTATGCCTGGGATGTCCTGCTGAAAACTAAAGAAGATAAGGCAGAAATTTACAGAAATGAGATAGAAGGTCGAGGTCGGTTCTCTCAAACGCTGGCCCCATCCGTGGGCCACCCCTCAGCCACCCGGGGCCTCGCTGACGCCGGGGCGCCTGCTCTCACTTGCGTGGGGAATCACTCGGGACAGTTTTTCTCACCGAGTCTTCAGACAAGACCAGAGTATTTGGGAATTAATGGTGGATAAAGGGCTACACCAACCCACAAGCAAACAAAAACAGAACAGACAAGATTCATAGGGAAACTGCAAACAGCACCAGGAAAATGAAATAGAAGGCTTGCCCTCTGCTGGAGCCAAACCAATGGGTTTCTATTTTGTAATCTATAAATAAAGTCAGCCCTTCATTCCCACAAACTCCACAGCTGCAGATTCAACCAACCTCGGGTGGAAATATTCAGAAAAAACAATATTGCATCTGTACTGAACATGTACAGACTTATCCACCCAACATCCCCTAACTATGCAGTATAACACAGCAAGTATTTATATAACGTCCACATTGTTTAGGCTCTACACATATAATCTAGAGCTGATTTAAAGTATAACGGAGGAAGCCAGGCTTGGTGGTACATACCTGTAAGCCCAGTACTTGGAAGGCTGAGATAGGAGGATCTCAGGTTTGAGGACAGTCTCAGCAATTTAGGGAGGCTCTCAGCAGCCCAGCAAGACCATAGTTCCAAATTAAAAACAACAACAACAACAACAACAACAACAACAACAACAACACAGAATTGGAACTGTTAGCTCAGAGAAACAATGCCTCTGGGGTCAATCTCAGCGACCCATACACAAAAATGACAAAAATATATATATATGGTTGTGTGTAGGTGATATGCAAATACCCCTCCCTCCCTCTCTCCCTCCCTCCCTTCCTTCCTCGGATAGAATCCAAAAAAAGGCTACGTCCTAACTATACCTCCAGGCCTTTTTATTTTGAAACAAGGTCTTGCTAAGTTGCTGAGGGTCTCACTAAAGACCTTGGCTGGCCTCAAAGCTATATGATCCTCCTGTCTCAGCCTCCCTACTACTAGGTCTGTGGGCGTGGACCACCACGCTCGGCTCCATGGCACTTCTTGTGAAGGTCTGCGGTCTCTGGCTTTGGAGATGCGGGGGTTGCTGGTACCAGTCTCCCAGTGATGCTGATACTGACAGATGAGTGTAGCAAGAGGCGGGAACGCGCCAAAGCAGTGTTTTCTATTTCTCTAATCTCTGATCTCATTCAACTGCAAGGGCTTTGCAAAGGTGGGCGGGGATCCTCTTACACAGGACACACACACACACACACACACACACACACACACACACACAGCTCGGGAGCTCACAGGACTCATGGGGGCACACGGCAGGTACAGTGTCAGAAGTGCAAGAGAAACTCACAGACCCCCAGGTTTGCAGGAAAGACCCGCCAGGGCAGGGCGTGGGCTTTCCAGAGTGGGGGATGCCAGCTCTGAAAAATACAAAGGGCGGGGGTAGAGTTCAGAGGTAGAACACCCCTGTGTTAAAAAAAAAAAAAGGAGTCACAAGTAAGTTCAGCTTCAAGAAAAGGGGGCATGGTGTACCGTTGATGGGAAGAGGGCCACAGCATTTGGAGGCTACTTTTAAAGTCGTTGTAGGCAAGTGGTGCTGGGCTTTGTCTTTCTGCCAGGCACCCTGTCAAGTGCTCACGCCAGGATGCCCATTCAAGCTCACCATGTGAAACGTCACCCCAGCCTACCGAGGACTCCCAGGCTTAGGCAGGGCGGGTAGCTCGCCCAAAGTCCCCAGTGGCCAGCCTGGGGAGCCCACCCAAGTCCCCAGGTGCTTACTGATTGGCTGGGGTCCCTTCCACACTCTGCCCTGCCAGCAGCATCTCGCGAGAAGCGTGTGTTCCCATGAGTAAACCCCTCCCCACAAGATACACACCTTAAAAAGAAGAGCCCACCTCTTCTAGCCTCGGATGGCACTCAGACCCCATGGAACTGCCCAGCCCCATCCCTGGGAGAGCAATTAAAGTGAACGCCACGTGTACCGGACCTCTCTCGTGTTTTTCACCCTCCGCCAGACCCACATTTTTTATTTTACTTAACACTTAGGCCCAATCACCTTGGTATTCTTAGGGCAAATACAAAATAAAAAGAATCACTAATGCTGGTGGCATGATGGGACTAAGTGTAATAAGCATTACAATCGTTTATAATAATGGACTGAGTGGTAACCGAGGTGGGAGAGCTCAGTTATCCATCCCCGATCGCGGGGTAACATGTCAGCCCAAATGGGAAACCAGGCTTTGCTATTCTCTTGGCGTCTCTGGTCCGATGGATGCACAGTCGTCTCGTTGTAAGTGAAAAGACAATCTCGCCAGTGATACTCTAGGGCTCCTGGAGTGCCATCATGTGCAGCACCACCCCTCTCCCCATGGCCCTGTCAGAAGTGGGACCCAGAGGGACCGGGGCCCAGGGCCTGGCGTATCCACATCTTGTACCACCGCTCACCTCAGTCTCCCTGTGGCCGCACCCCCAGCAGCCTTGGGCCTGAGTCCTGAAACTCGGGATCAGTCTACTCTGGAGAATTCTTCTGAGTCAAAGTCGTCTTAGATCCAGGAAGAAATACCACGAGTTGGGGGCATCTGTTCTTGGGGATATTGGAAAATATCTTTCTAACTTCCAACTTCTACCACTTAAGAGAGGAATCAGAGGCAGCGAACACAATGGTTCCCTTTATCTAGTTACACAGCAAACATACGCTGTGCACCCACTATGCATCGTGCACAGTACAGTGCTGGCTGCTAACGATGCTTGGGGGAAACCGAAACGGCCTCCTCCCTTGTGGGTCTTAGGAGCTCGAGTGGGAACAGAGTATCTAAGCAGCGACCCCACAGACATGCCCCAGTGAGTCCCTGGAGTGTTATGAGAAGATGAATAAGGTAATAAGATGAATAAGGTAATAAGATGAATAAGGTAATATAAAGATACGGCAAAGGGTGAGGTGGGGGGTCTCGTTTACAGGCCTGCTTGGCAGGGAAGGTCTCTAGATGGGTGGCAAAGGCCCCCGATCCTTTCTATCTTTTTTCTGACTTATTCTTCAGTTCTAAACGTCTCTCTTTGAGTTCAAAGGGAACTGAGCTAAGAGATGACTAGGATAATAATGCAAGAAAAATCTAACTGGGCCTTATTCCGGTATCAAGTTTCTGCACCGAACTCTTTGCAGGCTGAGCCCCTTCTGACATGCGCAAGCCTTGAGTGTGAAGGACGGTTCATTCCTCAGCAGCAGAGATGTCTGTGTCCAGCCCAACTCTCAGGCTCAAGGGGCCCAGTCACAAGGTGCCGGCCAAGCCCCCGGGCCCCCTTGCAGAGCCTCTGTGGGGCCTTCCACCTCTCTGCAGAGCCACCTTCAAGCCGCAGAGGTGGGCCTGGCTGCCAGGACATTGAAAAGTGTGCTTCCAAGCTGGGTGTGGTGGCGCACGCTTGTAATCACAGCATTCGGGAGGCTGAGACAGGAGGATTGCAGTTCACGGCCATCCTCAGCTACTTAGTGAGGCCCTCTGCAACTTAGTGAGACCCTGTTTCAAAATAAAGAATAAAGCCAGGCAGTGTGGCGTGCACGCTTGTAATCCCCGCGCTTGTGAGGCGGAGACAAGAGGATCGCACAGGTTCGAAGCCAGCCACGTTGGTTTTAAGAGACCCTGTTTCCAAATAAAAAGTATAAAATAGTTCTGGGAGTGTAGCCCGAAGGTAGAAGGGTTTCCAGGAATCCCAGTACCACCAAAAAAAAAAAAAAAAAAAAGAATAAAAGATAGGGCTGGAGGTGTAGCTTGGAGGTAAAATGCCCCTGTGCTCCATCCCCAGTACTGAAAAAAAGAAAAATGAAAGTGTGCTTCCAAAAAGCTCACATCGATTTCACTCTTCACGAGCCCATGCTATTTATAATTGCTAAGGAATAAATGTTATTGTCATATGAGGAAAGCTGGCCCTGGTGGTGGTGGTCAAGGCTTTGCTAATGATCGCCCCTTAACTTAACGCAGTGGCCTGGATACTCACTGACCCAGGGAAGGGCGTCTCTAATACTTGAGCTCCTTCCTGATATCTGGGGCTGTTACTGGAGCAGGATTGGGGGCCACTGGGTAGGAGCAGTGTAATCATTTGTGAAACATCTAAACATGTACTTATTTTGGAGCCATTATTTGGAAAATTTTCAGAAATGTATATGCATCTATGCAAGGAACATAAATATGCAAATATTTAGCAGTGCAATTGACATTCAAATACAAGCGGAGCATCGCTAATTTGAAAATCTGAAGTCCGAAATGGCTCTAGAATCTGAAACTTTTCGAGCACCAACATGTAAGCCCAAGTTGAAAATTCCACACCTAAATCCCTTATGGCTCAATGTACACACACTGTTGTATGCACAAAATTATTAGAAGGACTACACTAAACTACTGTGGTGAGCCGCCATTAGAAGATGGCGCCGGCTTCCTGCCTCTGAACTAGAAAATGGCGCCGGCTTCCTGCCTCTGAGCTTGATTGACACATAGCTGTGCAGGAAGCAACTCCATATTTGGAGGCTAAGGTTATGTAATGCATGACGTGGTGGTGGCCTGACGAGCATGAGCCAATGAGTGAGTGAGATGTGGCAGGGAGTGATTGGGAGGGTTAATGTTTATAATCCCCTGCGCAAGGCAGATCTTGGCCAGGCCATGCCATTCTGCCATTCCGCCATTACTAGTATCCTGAATAAATGGCTTGCAAGAAGAGCTTCGTGTCGTGTCTTAATCGCTGGTCGAGGGACGCGACAAACTACCATCAGAAAATGTGTATAGGTCATATATAAAACGTAAATGAATTTTGTGTCTAGACTGGGGTCTCGTCCACAAGATGCCCATTATGAATATGCAAATATTCCCAAATCTGAAAAATCCCAAATCCGACATTCTGGTCCTAATCATTTCAGATCGGAGATCCTTAACCCTACAGACTTAGGACTCACGTTCTAGAATAGCAGATAATAGTCCGATGCATACTTATTTCACTTAATTCTTACAAAAGCCCTATAAGCTGCCATTAATTATGACGTTTTACAATGAAATACTAGTATTTAGAACTTTATTTCTTCCCTAAATACTAGTAAGACTTTCGTTTTCCAGCAGAATAGCTGCTAGATGTACGTGGCTGCAGAAATTTAAAATCAAAGAAAAATCAAAGAGTTCCTCAATTGCGCTAGCCCCCACTGAGGTGTTATGTAAAGGGCGTTTGCATCCACACAGGAAGCTCTGTGGAACAGCGTTGGAGAGCCTAAGTCAAAATTTCTGGACAGTGGTACTAGGCACGTTTCGGGTGGGTGACTGTCTGGGGCAGTGTGTGTGTTTCAGCTATTTCTGGACACTGGGAGGTGTCAAGCAGCCAGTGCCCACAGGTCCTGGTAGCATCCTGCCCCAGCTGTAGCAACCAACAGTGTTTCTGGAAATGTCAAATGTCCCCAGGGAGGAGAAAGCAAAGTTATTCCTGGCTAACACTGCTGTCTCAGACTCGGCCTAGGATTTAGGGTCTGGGTGGGAATTGGGGAATGCTGCTTTAAATACTCTGAGCTCAACTTTCTGCATTGGTAAGAGAAGCTTTTAAAAAAATCAACATATTCCCATGGGGTTTTGTGAGGGTTAACTAATACCTTTAGCTTAAATTTCCTTGTTGAGTTTGGGATTAACGTTCCTCATTGGTAGAAGAATCTTTTTTTTTTTTAAAAAAAAAATTTCCCATGGGTTTTGTGAAAGTTAACCACTGTAGATAAATTGATAGGTATAAAAAACACACCATAGGGCATTTAGGATTGTGATTTCTGACTCTACCCTTAACTGAGGGATGCCTAGATTAGCCGCTGTGGCCACTTGAAAGTTGGGGACCTCGGTTTCTGGTGCCCCATTGCCTATCCATGAACTTGGGCTTCCATGTTTCAATGACAGCGAGAGACTTGACCGATCTGTTTAGACAACACAGCTTGGAGACATGACACAAACAGACAGACAGAACTCTGACTGAATACATAAAACACCCTTCTGTTCCACTGCCTCTCCAAGCTATCAGGAGGACTGCCAGGGTACATGAATAAGGTGATCGGCTAATGATGAAGGCTTGTAAATGTCTCTATAAAATAGAACTGAACGTTTATATCAATGCAGTGAGATGATTAAAACATATTAATGGATGACTGTAAGGAAATTAACTGAAGTTTCAACCTCAACTAAGTAGGCATTTGACCTATCAGTGTGTCAGGTGAGACTACTGTGTTAGTAGGATGGACAGATCATTAGATTAATATTCTCTAAATCTGTGCCTGTATCTTGCACTGAAAAATGAATATAGGCATTTTGGTGTTAAGGGACTTACAGAGGAAACCGTAATTAGCTGCTGCTTCTTCTTCTTCTTCTTTTTTTTTTTTTTTTTTTTTTGTTGGTGGCAGTGGCAGCCAACATTTATTCTTTTTCTGCGCCAGGAACTGTTCCAAGCACTTTATAGCCATTAACACATTTTATCCTCGGAACGATCTTCTGAGGCAGGTGTCATTCTGTAATCTCCTTTCATAGACAATGAAACCAAGGGACATGAAGAAACAGTAACACAGGTAGAAGATGATCTGATGCCACAGATGATACCAACTCTGGGAGATTTCAAATGCCTGTATCTTTTCTAATTTGTGATGCCAACTCATAAAACCTCTTAGCATAAGGCATTACAAGAATCTCTAGCCCAACATGGTGGTGCACACTTGTAATCCCAGCATTTGGGAGGCTGATTCTTTTTATTTTTCTCTTTTGTACTGGGGATTGAACCCAGGAGCATTCAACTTCTGAGTTACAGCCCCGGCCCTTTTTATTTTTTATTTGAAACAGGATCTCACGAAGTTGCTAGGGGTCTCACTAAATTGCCGAGGCTGGCCTTGAACTTGTGACGCTCCTGTCTCAGCCTCCTAAGTCCTGGGATGACAGGCGTGTGCCACCATACCTGGCTTATTCTTATCACTGAGATTATCTATGGTTTGTGGAACTGAGTTGAATACAATGCTGTTGATTTAAGTGTCATTAGATTAGACAACATGAACTAATATGTGACCATCTTTTCCTATTATGAGGCCAAATCCCTAAGACTTAAAACTAATGCCCTGAAGAAAGGAGTAAGGTAGAATGTGGTCCATGGTGGCTGGTCACGGTTCACTAAAGACGGGGCGCTGCTCTAAGGGATGCGTCATGAGGGGGTTCCATCACTGCGTGTGCATTGCAGAGTACGCTCACACACACGAAGCCAACTCCGACCGCACCGGACATTCCACTCCCAGGGAGCACCTGCGGCCCGCAGCCGAGCGACTCGTTACCTGGCACAGGACCTTAGTTAGTTCACTTCTTCAAGCATGCTTCCATGATTGCCACCTGGTAAATCACCTGTGTGAAGGCCTGGCCACGTGTCATGCTTTGAATGGGCCTGGCGGAGAGCTGCTGGGCTCCCGGCAGCGGGAGGGAGGGAGAAGATATACCCCCTGCCAGAAGATATACCCTGCGAGGCACCACTCCCTCAGGGCCCTCCTTTCTCCATTGAGGTCCCGCCTCCCAGCAGTCCATTCCATTTGACCCTCTGTGGATTAACCCATGACATCATGAGAGCCCTCGGGAGCCAACCCGTCCTCCCAGACCCCACCTGTGGACATCGCTGCAGAGAACACGGGAGACCTTGGTGGGGTCGCCAAGCCCACTTCCAAGCTACAATGGTTGTAACCAGTGTGACACTTAGGTCTGCCAAATTTCAAAGCTTTTGGTCACTTGCAGTCCTCCCGCTGCCCGTCAGTGGTGAGGAAGGTTCTCGTTCTGCCCTTCGTCCATACCTCGTTCTGGCCACACTGGAGATCTGCTAGCTGTATCAGGATAGCACGGGGCATTACAGTTTGCCCAAGATTATCCAAGTCAGCCGGATTATGAATGAGTCATTACATGCCTGGCGCGGTAGGCACGCTTGTCATCCCCGCGCTTAGGAGGCAGGGACAGGAGGATCGCGCAGGTTCGAAGCCAGCTGTGCTGGTTTAAGAGACCCTGTTTCCAAATATAAAATGTAAAAATAGGTCTGGGAGTGTAGCGCAGAGGTAGAAGGGCTTCCAGGAACCCCAGTACCACCAAAAAATAAAAAATAAAAATAAATGAGTCATTCCATAATACACTCTTGCTATATGAACTATTCTTTTTGTGTGGTGCTGGGGAATGAATCCAGGAGCGCTCTACCTCTGAGCTACACCCCCAGCCCTATTTTATTATTTTACTTTGAAACAGGATCTCAGTAAATTGCAGAATGCTGGCCTTGAACCTGCAACCCTCCCAAATACCGGGATTACAGATATGCATCACCATGCCTAGCTAAAATACTGTTACTAATGACTCAATCAGCCAAAATCTCTAAGGAAAAACAATGTTTGGCAGGTTTTTAAAAAAGGGAGCAAGTTCTGAATGAATGGAGTCACTCCAATACCGCAGGCCCACTATAAAAAGATATTAAAAATGGTCCCAAAGAAAGAATTCACTAATTTATAGTCACCAAAGGGAGAGATAATTCTGAGTTAATGAAGTATCTTAATTAAAATATGAGTAAAAAAAGAAAATCTTATTATCTTTTTGATATTTGACAGACAAATGTATCAATCAAACTGGAGTGTGGAAATTATAAAATGATATTAACTGGGCAAAAATAGAGCCATATAGAAGCCTCACCAAGCCTATTTTGACAAACACACAAGGCTATTAAGATATACTTTTCCCATTGACATGTGGGTTAAGGCTCTATTATACTTTGGAAAAAATCCTGTTTTTAGAAGATGGTGAGTAGCTTGCGATCCTTTTAGGCTACATTTTTCTTAGCTAACCCTCTTTTTTTTTTTTACAATGGGAACTGAATCCAGGGTATTCTGCCTCTGAGCTAGACCTGTAGCCCTTTTTATTTACTTATTTATTTTTATTTTGAAACAGAGTCTCGCTAAGTTGCTGAAGGTTTTGCTAAAACGGATTTTTTTTTAAAAGAAGGTATAGCTGTGTGCAAATATATCACTATAACTGGAAACATCATTGTGATGTGAGGCTAAAATGTACCAAAAAAGTATAAAAAAGGAGAAGAAAGCAAGAAGGTGTAGGATCAGTAATAGACTATAACTCAGGGACATCACTGGGCCGCGAGCCAGCTGGGCTGCGCGGAGGGGAGGACCTGGGCCTGGGAAGCGCTTTCCCCAGCCCTGTATGGGGCCGGAGTCCACGCCTCAGTCCCCTTCTACCCCGCTGCTATGGACTGAAGACCCTCCCAGTGGATGGTCTGTGGAAAGTGCCTGTTTGGTTTGGTCCTGCAGCTAGGTATGCACGCATCGTCCACATATTTTCTAAAGTTTCAAAAAATTAATAATAATTAGCCAGGCGTGGTGGCGCACGCTTGTCATCCCCGTGCTTGGGAGGCGGAGACGGGAGGATCGCACAGGTTCGAAGCCAGCCGCGCTGGCCTAAGAGATCCTGTTTCCAAATAAAAATATAAAAATAGGCCTGGGAGTGTAGCCCGGAGGTAGAAGGACTCTATCCCCAGTACCACCAAAAAAATAAATAAAATAAAAATAAAAATAAAAAAATAGGGCTGGGGGCGTACCTCAGAGGTAGAATGCCCCTAGTACCACAACAAAGAAAAAGGAAGTTTGTTTACTAATAAGTGTGGCCAGCTCACAATTTCAGAACACTCCGTTTCACTTTACCGTCTTCCCTACAGAAACGCTAAGGACTCCTGGTGGAACTGGCCGAGGAGACGGGAGACGGTGGCTCGTGATGGGCTCAGTGAGGTCCAGGGGAAGCGCAGGGGTGAGCGGGGCTGGCGACACCTGGCCCGCTCCATTTCAGATCCAGCCCCTCCAGGGAAAGAGAGAGGGAGGCAGAAGAACTGGAAGAATTTGAGGGAGACTGGAAGGAAAGCGAGCTGGTGGGAGTGTAAGAATTTTGAGGAGAAAGGAACTAACTGGAAGAAGAACTGGGGCCAGGAGAGGAGAAGGGAAGAGAATACAGGAAGCGCCCAGTGGAGGGGGCAGAGGAAAGAGGGAGGAGGAGGGAGGGGAGGGGAGGAGGGGGCAGAGGAAAGAGGGAGGAGGAGGGAGGGGAGGGGAGGAGGGGGCAGAGGAAAGAGGGAGAAGGAGGGGGGAGGGGGAGGAGGGAGGGGAGGGAGGGGAGGAGGGAGAGAGAGGGGAGGAGGAGGGAGGGGAGGAGGAGGGAGGGGAGGAGGGAGAGAGAGGGGAGGAGGAGGGAGGGGAGGAGAGGAGGGGGCAGAGGAAAGATGGAGGAGGGAAGAGGAGGGAGGGGGAGGGGGAGGGGGGGAGGGGGAGGGGAGGGGGGAGGAGGGAGAGGGAACCCCTCCGCTTCCAGTCAGTCCTTGGATTCCTCACTTTAAGAGAAGAAAAGTGAATGTTACTTGTTTTTAAATTACGACTTATTCCCCTCCTTCCAAAAGAACTTGCACTGCCAAATAACGCAAATATGCCAGAACATTCTAGAACTTCTGAGCAGGCGGGGGGGGGGGGGGGGTGCAAGGAGGGGAGGTTATTCATTGTTTATTTGTATCTCTTCTTTTGTGAAGTGTCTATTTACTTCAAATGCCCAAGTCTTGATTGGATTATTTTTTAACTGTTAAAGTCTTTTAAATACTTTGTATATTCTAAATATTAGTCCTCTATTAGAGAAATTATTTGCAAAAATCTCTCATCCTGTAGGTTCTCTCTGTAGACTCCTGATAGTTTCCTTTGATGAGCAGAATTCTTTAGTTTAATTTCATCCATCCTATTTTTTAATTTTTGTTTTAATTTTTGGAGTGTATAATCTAATGCTATACAATAGCCCAGCTCAAGAGAAATTAAAAAATTGATAGTTAAAAATGTTACGGTTTGGGAGAATATGGTTTGTGGAAACTGTTTCCCGGGAACCCCTGCGAGGGTCCCGGACACACTTTCCCCCAGCCCATAACAAAACCCCAAACGACCCCAAACAGAAGAAAAAAAAATGTGGATTCTTGTCCTAAGCTAAGAATAAATATGCATAGCTTGGACAGCTGCTGAAGATTTAAAGAAGTTTATTAGAAAGATAGAAATACAGAAAATAGAAATACAGCCCCATGCCAAGATGGCATGGGGGGATGACTCGAATGAGTACACCAAAGGGATTAGTGGACTCTGCCTTTTATACCCATGACCTCCATCTTGTTTGCGTGACTGTGACTCTGACGTAGAGAAGTCCCTGTAAGGTACCTCCCCTAGCAAGGTGTGGTGAGGTGTCTCCTTTCATGAAGGCAAGGTCAAATCCTGCCCCATCCCCCCTAGATCGTGTAGATCTGTCTTTAGAAAGAGGAAGCCCTTGCTCTCCTCTATGGACTTGTTAATTACTTTGAGCTAGGTTACTTTACATTGGAATAGCTGCCTGTTTTAGGCAGAAACCAAGTCCTTTCTTCATCCATGTCTGCTGCCATTTTGACACAACTATTTTGAAATATACCAATTATTTTCTTTTGAAATATATTAATAATCAGAGCTTTCCCAAATCTTCCTAGGCCATTCCAATACTGGTACAAAAAAAAAAAAAAAAAAAAAAAAAAAAAACCCAAAACATGGTAACCCTGCTCAGGCCTCTGGGTATTCTTGGTGTGTTGCTGTGAATTTGAACCTTTCTGAGAAGCCACGTGGACAGGCCGCATCCTGGACACAGACTGGAAATGTCTGACGTGTGGATTAGGCTGTGTTGACAAACACTGTGGCCTGGTAGAAACTCCACAAAACACGGGCCACCTGCAGAAACGCCCCGCGGAGCCAGTCCCATCTCCTGGTCTCCCTGCTGGCGCAGGAGCGAGAGGAAACAGCAAGAGCAGGCCTCCCAGGCCGTGGCCGGAGCGCTCCTGACTACACGGCCCTGTGGTCCACAGTTCCCAGGATGACACACCATCAGCTGTCTTAACTGAACCAATAAACACACAGTAAATGAGTAAACAGTCCTCTATCTGTTCCTCAAGGTCTTTCTCCCCCAAAGACTTCCTTCCAGAAGCAGACTCCAAGGACTCAGCTCAAGGCGCGGTCTGTCTGCACGCTGGGGCTTCAGCAATGTACCCTCTTCCCTCCTTCCCTCTTCCCTCCTTCCCGTACTGGGCTTGACCCCAGGGGCATTCTGCCTCTGAGTTACACCCCCAGCTCTTTCCATGTTTTATTTTGAAACGCGGTCTAAGTTGCTGCGCCTGTCCTTGAACCTGCCATCCTCCTGTCTCAGCCTCCCATGAACAGGATTACAAGCATATGCTACCACCATGCCCAGCAGCAGCCAGCGAGGCGTGGGGGAGTGTTTTTTTTTTTCTTTCCTTTTTTTTTTTTTGTGGTATTGGGGATGGAACCCAGGGCATTCTAACTTCGAGTGACATCCCCAGCCCTACCCTAATTTTTATTTGTGTGTGTGTGTGTGTGTGTGTGTGTGTGTGTGTGTGTGTTACTGAGCATGGAACCCAGGGCATTCTACCTCTGAGCGACATCCCCAGCCCTAATTTTTTTATTCTTTATCTTTGAAACAGGGTCTCATTGAGTTGGGAAAGATTAGCTAAGGCTGTCTGTGAACCACCATCCTCCGGTTTCTGCCTCTGGAATTCTGGGATTTTATTCTTTATTTTGAAACAGGGTATCCCTGAGTTGCAGAGGGCCTCAGTAAGTAGCTGAGGCTGGCCGCGAACCCCGATCGTCCTGTCTCAGCCTCCCCCAATGCCGGGATGAGAGCGTGCGCCACCATGCCCGGCTGCAAAGTCCATTTCTGATCTGCCAAAAATGTGCAGAGGAGGCAGGCTGGCTTTAGCTTCCCCGGAGCAGCACTGGACTGGACGTCAGACTTCTAGGAGGCTTGTGAAAGTTCCAGGGCTGCTGGCTTGTGTGGCCGGAGCAGAGAGACAGCTGTTAAAAGCATCTCCTAGCCAAAACGTGATTTGGGAAAGGTCATTTATGACAAGATTTATTTATATTGTTTCTTCACAGTACAAAGTGTTCTGATGTGTACGCAGAGTCCAGAGAAAGACGAGAAACATTCAGAGCCGAGCTGGAGGCCCACGATTCACAGGTGCCGCATGGCCCGGGGAGAGGCTCGGCAGTGTTCTGACAGCACTTTGGGCCGTCCATCCCAGTGCTGTAGTCTCGCATCAGTCAGATTAAAAGGAAGTTCCATCAGGATAAGAGCAATCTTCTCCTGTATCCGGAGAGAGGCCGCATCAGTGAGGAAGCTGATTAGAAATTGGCTTTGCTTTAGAGTCAGCAAGAACAATCGAGATATCCTTCTCCTCTTAGCAAAGAAAAAATTAGAAAGTCATTTTAATCACATTTTCAGTTGTGTGCTCCCCTTCACGCGGCATGCTGCCGTTTCCAGGAGCTGGCATTTTCTCTTGGGGCTTTCGTCTCTCCAAGAGCCTGGTGCTAGTTACCCCCTCAGCAGACCTACAGGATTCAAAGTGGAGAGTTAAGGTCTCTGTAAATGAAAACAGATGGGAGCTCTGTTTATCTTCACTTGGCTTCACCACTGCATCCTAAACACGTGGGTGGGATTTTTAATACTGAGTTTTTAATGGTGACAAGAAGGATTTACTGGATAAATACTTCTTTGGAGATATATATATATATATATATATATATATATATATATATATTTTTTTTTTCCTTTAGTACTGGGGATGGAACCCAGAGGCATTCTACCTCCGAGCTACAACCCCAGCCCTACTTTTTATTTTTTATTTTGAACCGGGTCTCACTGAGTTGCAGAGGGCCTCACTAAGTAGCTGAGGCTGGCCTTGAACCGTGATCCTCCGGTCTCAGCCTCCCGAATGCTGGGATGACAAGCGTGCGCCACCACGCCCGGCTACCATAAACTGTATTTAACCTCCCCCTGATGTGAAGTTGTAGCCACATGTCTGGGGATGGGATTGGTGGTCTTTTTTGCTTAATTACCGTTCCTGCCCGTTTATCACCAGCATGCATTTGATGGGGAAGCCAGGTGTTTAGAGATTTCTCTCCTGCCGAGCCAGTGCTGAGCTCCTGCTACGACCTCTCCGTCTGGCTCGCCACGGTCCCTCTCTACCCACCAGCCACAGGCATCTCTTTGTTTTTCCACTTTCTTTTCCATTTATAGAGGTCGCAGTTCACAGCATCCTCTAGTTAACCGTAAGTTATGTGCTAGCACACAGCCTATCACCACATCTTCAAATGCGACACTCCAGGGTGGCACGCACCACGATCCTGTTCTCTGATAACGTCTGTGGACATGTTTGATGGATGCGGAAGTCTGATGCCTCCACGGAATTCCATTTGTGAGAGAATGAAAAATTAAACGTCATGAATATTCAGCGGCGCTGCCTGGAGTCCAGTTCCAAGTGACTTGGTCGCTCTCTCTGCGGTTTTCCTTAATGAAGCCCTTGTCTGAACAGGAAGACATTTTTTTTTTCTTGTTCTAAACTGGAAAAATTAAAAGTTAAGTATCAACGTTGTGGAGACAAGTCCGTGAAGGGTGAATTTTAAATATTTCGCCCCGGCGGAGCTGTCTTTAGAAGAGAAGTTCATTTCTCAATTTCTCTGCTGCTTGTAGGAAGATTATATTATAGTTGCCAAAGAACACAGAACCAACACGGAATGAGTATTCTTACGGCCATTTTGTTCTTTGTTGCTCTGGGTCAGAAAAGAGAGCCCTAATTCATAAAAATCCCCATTCCAAATTAAGACCATCTGAGCCCCACTGTCCACCATGGGGACGACGCTGGGGCAAGACCTCCTTGCGCCGGGCATGGTGACGCACGCTGTGATCCCCGCGCTTGGGAGGCCGAGACAGGAGGATCGCACGGGTTCGAAGCCAGCCTCAGCTACTGAGTGAGGCTCTCAGCAACTTAGTGAGACCCTGTTTCCAAATAAAATAGAAAATAGGTCTGGGAGTGTAGCCCGGAGGTAGAAAGCCCCTGGGTTCCATCCACAGTACAAAAACAAAACAAAACAAAAAAACCCTCCTCCTTGCCTGGTGTGATGCTACACACCCATAATCCAGTACTTGGGAAGCCGAGACAGGAAGGTCGCAGGTTTGAGACCACCCTAAGCAACTTAGCAAGACCCCATTCCAAAATAAAAAATGGGCTGGTGGTGTAGCTCAGAAGTAGATCCCTGCGTTCAATCCCTAGTACTATGAAAAGAAAAGAAAATGAAGAACATCTTAATAGCTGGAAGAGAAATTATAAAATGTTATGCAGGCTATATATGTTTCCAAAAGCCACTTTTTTTAAAGCGCTCGGGAAAGCCATCTCACACCCGGCTACCAGGCCAAGAGAGCAGCGAGGGCCCTCTGAAGCCACAGCTACGGATCTACCTTGGTGCCCTCAACAGTGCCCTTCCTCGTGCTCAAAGGAGAAAGGGAACGTTGCTTAGATTACGGAACGCGTGCAGGTTTGTAAAACAACCACGGCGATCCCAGGAGCAGTACCAGGGGCTGTGAGTTGGCCAGTTCATTGGCCAAACTCCTTTCCCTGAGCTCCTCCAGGCAATCCAAGAGTGAGGCCATACCGGACCGATTCCAAAGCCGGGGCAATTTTTTTTTTTTGTACTGGGGATTGAACCCAGGGGTGTTTTGCCTCCAAGCGAACCCCCAACCCCTTTCTATGTTTTTTATTTTTTAATTTTTTGGTGGTACTGGGGTTCCTGGAAACCCTTCTACCTCCGGGTTACACTCCCAGACCTACTTTTATATCTTTTAAATTTGGAAACAGGGTCTCTTAAGCCAGCGAGGCTGTATTTTTTTTATTTTGAAATAGGATCTTGTTAAGTTGCTAATTAAGTTGCTGAGGCTGGCCTCCAACCTGAGATCCTTTCTCAGCCCCCCAAGTACTAGATTACAAGCACGCGTCATGACACCAGCCAGGAGGTTTTGTACCAATGTCTTCCCTTTGGGGGACAGTGGGGCTTTCCACCTATAATCTAAGCTCAGTATGTTAATGAATGGGAATTCAATTAACTAGAGCAGTCACTGATTAGCAAGCATATAAAATCCTAACACATGTACCGTCGGCATCATTTTAACGTGGACAGATAACTTCTCACAAGTCTCAGCTCCTTGACCTTGGAAGGGGGACCCTATGACCTTCATTTTGGGATGGAGAATGCAGATGACCAGGGAAGTCACCCAGCCCCTGGTCTGTAGAATTCCCAGCCGAGGATGGAGCTCCTGTTTGTGCGAATCAGGAAGCAGGCTGCGTGGTTGATCACACCTACAGTTGAGTCAAGGCTCCGGGGCTGAATGGCTGAGCGCTTAGGAAAGTCACTACGCTTTGCTCAGTATCAGCCTCTCCATCATTACTAAGGCTGAGGGGAAATCACCACTGCTAAATGGAGGTCGTGGGCATTCACAGAGGTCATTCGCCCCAAAGCTCTTCCCGCCCTTCACACCTTGGCTGGCTCATGGTTAAGTGCTCCGTAAACCTTGGCAATATAGGAAACGAGATGACAGCATAAAGTCCGCTTCAGAAGATCCCAAACCCGCTCTAGGGGATGGAGTTGAGCTGTGGACGTCGGGCCCCGTGTCTACAAAGGTGCATTAAAC
Source organism: Muscardinus avellanarius (assembly GCF_963383645.1). Lineage (NCBI taxonomy): Eukaryota > Metazoa > Chordata > Mammalia > Rodentia > Gliridae > Muscardinus > Muscardinus avellanarius. The sequence goes on along the minus strand of NC_137804.1, from coordinate 32,715,622 downwards.
TGGGAACTCAAGCGAGGAGGAGTCACGGGCACGGCGTGGTGTCTGATATTTAGGGAGATGTAGGAGTCATTGTGTTTACTGGGATTAATAAGGCAGAAAGGTGAACGTGTGCCTCAGAAAGCTTCTAAACAACGGCAAGGCGCAGTAAACCCACTGCAAGTTCCATTTGCTTGGCCAAAACCCAATGGACATCCTGGCTTATGTAGGCTATATATGTTTCCAAAAGCCACTTTTTTTAAGTTCCAAGAGCTTAATGAAGATGGACATTTCAAGACTATTTGAGAGCAGTCTGGATTCCCTGTTTAACTTTGTTCTTCTGGGACCTCTGGGGACTTGCAGCAACATGACCCTGACCTCCCAGGAAGGGCGTCAGATTCTTTGGGGAACTGGAAAAGAGGCGGATTAGAGACGAGAGGGTCGCAGAGACAGCCAGGGCTGGCACAGGGATTCCCAAACCCAGGACGCAGTTCCTTGAGCCCCTTCAGAGGCACCCCAGGGTGCTGGCAGGTCCGGGGCAGAGCCGAGCCATTTGGCAAAGAAGACAGCGGTTGACACGCCTCGCTCTGAGCTCTGCTAAGTCTCCGGGCATCAGCAGCGAGGGGCTTTGAAAGAAATAAAGGGAAAACTCCCCGATACAGCTGGAAACCCAGAAGCAACAATTCTCTCACGATAAACCGGTGTACCTGTCGCCTTCCGAGGGACGCCAGGGTGCCGCAGAGGGTTCTTGATTTCTTTTTCAATTTTAAGAGCCTCATCATTTCATAAATAGCTCTTTCCAACAAATCCGTGGAAATCGCTGTCGCCTCATCTGGTCATAGACCCGACATGTTTCTGACGCATTGGTATTTTAAAGGTCACGCAAGCCTACTTCCTTTACGAAGACGTTTTTGGAACTTTGTTGATACGTCATTAAAAGCTGGTGACCTATTTATCCCACAAGCTCCTTACCAGAAGCCCTTCCCAACCAGTAATAGGATTAAAGGGGCTCGGCACGTAAGGGCTGCTCATCCCCGAGTCTGCAATGGGGAAAGCGGATGAGAACCACTCGGAGGGCTTTTCTCGTGACATTTACTCCTGGGCTCCTGGGGAAGACGCGTCAGTTCCCTCCGTCCACAGCTGCGCACGCAACCAACCCTGACTGCACAGCGTCCTCAGGGGAACCATCAGTTATCTGAAAGCTGGAAGGCAGCCATCAGTGGGCACCAGTCTGTGAACAGAAGGCCCCTTCCCGCTCCCCAGGGCAGAGAGAAAAAAAAAAAAATAAAGGCCGACAGAGGAAATGCAGGAGAGAAATGTAGCCAGGCGTGGTGGCCATGCCTGTCATCCCGATACTCAGGAGGGAGGCTGAGACAGGAGGACCACAGGTTCGAGACCAGCCTGAGCAATTTTGTGGGACACTAGTTCAAAATAAAAAATAAAAAGGGCTGGGTGTGTACGTCAGAGGTAGAATAACCCTGGGTTCAAACTCTAGAAATACACACACACACATACACACACGCACGCACGCACACGCACACCCACACACGTGCATGTACACATGAGAGAGAACAAAGTATTATAAAAAGTACCCCCAAACTTGGAAATAAGGCCAATACATTTCTCTAATCCCTTTCAAAGTCATACTAACTATTTTAACTAAGTTGCCTCAGGGCCATTTGAGAGTCTTGGTCTAGACAGGCGTGGTGGCACACGCTTGTAATCCCAGTACTTGGGAGGCTGAGACAGAAGGATTGCAGGTTCAAGGCCTTGTTTCAAAACAAAAAATAAAAGGAGCTGAGGATGTAGGCTTGGAGGTAGAATACCCCTGGGGTTCACTGCCCAGGAGAGAGAGAGATAGATAGATAGATAGATAGAGAGCGCCCACAAGCAAGCGCCACTTGCTTGTGCGCTTAGGACCGCACTGTCCAATATGGCAGTCACTGGTTACATGTTAACTTTAAAGTTAAACCTGCACGAAAATTGAGGTCCTCGGTCCACCTAGCCGCCTATCAAGGGCTCCCTGGCCACGCAAAGCGAGTGGCTCTCATGTTCGAGAACATCTCCATCATTGTGGGAAATCCAGGAGGACCGCACTCTTAAAGGGAGATAAGCATGCCCTCCAGCTGACTATTACAACGCAGACTCCACCGAGCCAAATGGCAAGTGGTAGAAGACGGATCACTGCAAAGGACATCTGCTCCCTAGCAACGCAAGTCACTGTAGTCCAGAAGAAAAGATAACCGCGCGGGGGGCAGTGTGTTGCCCTGAAGGAAGTCACCCAGCTTGACAGCTAAACTTGCAATCTCATCCCGACATTTTTTAACTAAGTGTACGAGCACATCAACGCGTCGCGTCCTTCTTGAGCCGGCGTGACCATCCTGCTGTGTCCCTCGTTGCCAAGCCCTCTAGATATCTGAGAGTATTACATTACTCACTTTTCAGAAATTATACACAGACAAAGGGATTGAACAGACGCTCCTGGTAGGAATCTGATTTAAAAGGTTCTAAATTAAATACCGGGCAGGGCCCTTGGCTCTTCTAACAGCTCGGCCACATGGCATGGAGATTAAGAGCTTAAAAACCTGGACCAAGGGCCAGGAGGCTCCTGTCAGGGGTCAGCCCCAAAGAGTTCCAGACAAAACAGAAAGAATGAAGAGGGCAATGGGTATTTTTATCTTTTATAATACAACATGCTTTGAATTTTTTTTTTAAGGAAAGGAACATATGGAACCATATAAAACTAAAGAAAAAAGCTACAGGTACAAGAAGGGGATTTAATATTGTTTTTTAGAAGGTTTGGGCATCACGCGGACCAAGTTTCAAGCCGGCATTGTACTGTGCCCGAGCTACACGACTGACCAGGCATCTAACTACTTTGAGGTTCCGTTTTTTCATCTGTGCAATGAAAATGGCAACAGCTAGATCACGGGGCTGTTGCAACGGTGAAATCGGATCCCATCGGGCCGGCAGTGAGGACTTGGTACATTTTGCTGCTCCCGCCATTACCCCGGGAGCCCAGGAGCAGCCCATCAAGTCACGTCCTTAAAAGTAACCTGTGCTGCCTCCGGTTGGGTCTTGTGAATTCACGTCGGCTCTCTGCACTGTCCTCTATGACTGATTTCATTTTAGTTTGAACATGGTTTCCTCCTGAATTCTTCCAGGGAGAAGCGCCTCATTTCTCTGCACGCCTGTGCCTGGTGACCTCGGCACGCCAGCAGAAGAGTAACAGAGCCCCGATGGGAGAGAGAGGTCTCTATGATAGGTGTTGGGCGTAGGCACAGCTTTCCTAAGCACTAGTAGCAAAAGCCCTCCCCCCCCCTCTTCTTTTTTTAGTGCTGGTGATTAGACTCAGAAATAGTCTACCTCTGAGCTACATCCCTAGCCCCTTTTTTATTTATTTATTTATTTATTTATTTATTTATTTATTTATTTATTTATTTTGGTGGTACTGGGGTTCCTGGAAGCCCTTCTACCTCCAGGCTACACTCCCAGATCTATTTTTACATTTTTATTTGGAAACGGGGTCTCCTAAGCGCTGGCTTCGAACCTACGTGATCCTCCTGTCTCTGCCTCCCAAATACTGGAATTACAGGTGTGTACCAGGGCACCTGGTTTTGCAAAAGCCTTTAAAGTCTTATTTTAGTTGATTCTGAGGACTGAAACATGTCAGACAAGAAGCACATCTCATGAAACATATGCACAAAACTACCGCCAACGCCAATAATACAAACAATGAACAACTATTACTCTGAAACTTACCAGGACTTGCAGTTTGGACAATTATTTTTGTTAGAGAAAGAGAAAAAGAACAAAGACTCTAAGAGAAAATAAAAGAGGTTAGGATGGACCTATGCCCTCCTTCTAGCAGAATGCATGCATATGAAGAAGCTGAGAGGAGAAACGCAGAAACAACCCCATCAGCTCCGAGGACCCTCCAAAGAGGCTCAAGACCTAAAGCAGCTCTGAGGGTCTCCCGGGAAGCAGGACTCCCTCTCTCCATCCCGGCCCTCAGGGGCGCACGAGCAGGGCCCGGAAGCTTTGCACACTCTGCGCGTGGTAGTGTGGGGATGTGGTTGTGTGCGCCTGTGGATTCCTCAGGAGGAAGTTGGGAGACAGAGAGGAAAGGCAGATAAGCGTCCTCTCACCCCGTGTATTTATTACTGACTCTGATAACTCAGGGAGAAGTGCAGACACAGTGGTCTGATTGCAGGCCCAGAAGGACGCCATCACCGCGCTCAACTTGCTTTGCTCTGGCTTCAGGGAGGATTTACCCTCGTAGGAAGAGCGCATCCTGCATCCATATCTAGGAAGCCCTAACGTACAGCTCACACTGTAACACGCCCCTGCCGATGAGTCAGTTGCACTACCAGGAGTAAAGTACTGAGGCCTCCCGCTGGCCGGTCTGGACCCCTGGGACAGGAGCTTAAAAAGGAAGCCTGGTCAACCAGTGGGACTGAGCACAGGAATAAAGCCGGGACCGCGCCCCCTAGAGGCAGGGTGGTCCAGACACGTGGTTCCCACAAAACCATGTGCAGAAATGATGACAGGCACACCACTGGCAGTAACCCCAAGGTGCAAATAGGCCCTGTGTCCATGAAGCGATGGATGGATAAAAATCTGTGGCATGTCCATACTAAGAAAGGCTGCCCTGCCATAGGAGAGAAGGGCAGGATGATGCCATCTAACAGGGAAGAGCCCCTGGGAGAAGTCAATCGCCCGAGGCTGTATATGTGCTATCCGCTTATAAGCCAAGCGCAGCGGCACACACCTGTCATCCCGGGACTTAGAAGGCTGAGTCAGACAGGAGGATCACAGGTTCAAGACCAGCCTTGGCAACTTAGCGAGACCCTGTTTCAAATTTTAGAAATATGCATGTATGTTTTTATGTTATCTATTTTATTTTCTGTATATTTATATTTATAATATATATTTATATATCACTTATATGCATATAGAGAAAATAAAAAGGGCTGGATGTATAGTTTGGAGGTAGAATGCCCTGGGTTCAATCCCCAGTATCACATACACACAAAAAAGACTCCATTTCCATGATATGCTAGAAGAGGCAAATCCTCAGAGATAGGATATAATCAGGGGTTGCCAGGGATGAGAGGAGAGGGAAAGGGACCGATTGCTAGTGCTGTGTGTGTGTGTGTGTGTGTGTGTGTGTGTGTGTGTGTGTGGTACTGGGGATTGAACCCAGGGCCATTCTACCTCTGAGCTACACCCTCAGCCCTATTTTACTTTAATTTTGAAACAGGGTCTCACTAGGTTGATGAAAACCTCACTACTTGCAGAGGCTGTCCTCGAACCTGTGATCCTCCTGTCTCAGTCTCCCAAATCCTGGGATTATAGGTGTCTGCCACCATGCCTGGCAAATGGGTTGCATTTTAGGGTGATGAGAATATTCAGCGGGATGGTTGTACGGCTCTGTGACTATCCTAAAAACCATCGACTTTGTATTTAAAAGATTGAATCTCGATAAAAGAACATCACAGTTGCTTCCCCACTAATGCATTCCCAGCGTTAGGTGGTATGGGAACACCTGGCCTTGGTACCTCCTGCAAAGAGAGTAAATGGCAAATTCCCAGCAGGTACCCAGAGAGGAAGAGTTTTCCTAAACCAGTTCCCTTGTCTATATTTACCCAGTAACCCTCCAGGATTCATCAATAACATTTTAATTCACGTTTAATAAGAGTAATATTTATTACACTTACTCAAAGGCTTTCTTTCTTTAGACACAAACAGGCTTGGGCCATATATGCCCTATATATAAAGGGGTTCTGCCCGCTAGAGTGCTTTTTTTGTTGTTTGTGGTTCCAGGGATGGAACCCAGGGACATTCGACCTCTGAGCTACACCCACTAGCCCTATTTTTTATTCTTGATTTTGAAACAGGGTCTCACTAAGTTGCAAAGGGCCTCACTAAGTAGCTGAGACTGGCTTCAAACTGTTATCCTGTGGTCTCAGCCTCCCAAATGCTGGGGTTACAAGCGTGCGCCATCACACCTGGCTACAGTGCTTTATTTATTTATTTATTTATTTATTTATTTATTTTTGGGTGGTACTGGGGTTCCTGGAGGCCCTTCTACCTCCGGGCTACACTCCCAGACCTATTTTTATACATTTTATTTGGAAACAGGATCTCTTAAACCAGCACGGCTGGCTTCGAACCTGCGCGATCCTCCTGTCTCCGCCTCCCAAGTGCAGGGATGACAAGCGTGCCCACCATGCCCGGCTACAGTGCATTATTTTAAGCTACTTATTCAGTCCTCACCTCCGAGGCTCTCGACCTAGCACACTGAGCACGGTTCGGGAAACCCTTATAAAAAATAGGCTCTGTTATGGCACCACTACAAGAGCAGAAGGAAGGAACAGATTAAAGCCCTATACCAGAGGTAGTAAAGGGGGGGTGACTTGAAAAGTTGTCACTGGAGGTTTTTGGACCCAGAACATTTTACACCAAGTCTTCTGACCAGACTAGATCTGCCCTTTATCAGGGGCAGGTCTTTTGATGTGGGGATTCCTTCCTGTAGACCTGCCCTATCTCCGGCAGAGACCTCAAGCCTTTCGTTATACTCCAAAATGTGTTCATTGATTATCTGCGTCTGGGATCTTTTGAAGGCTCCTGGCACCCCCCACCCCCCATCCTTGGGGAAGTTTGCTTCCCTCAGAGATGTAACAGGCCCTGGGCTTCCTCTCTTTTCTTGCTAATCACCCTTGGAGCCTGGAACTCTGTAGTCCTTTCCCAATACAGTAAATACATTTTGAAGCCCTTTTCCAATACTGATACATTCCCTCCTCTTTCTATTAACTTCCTGATACCTGTCAGGCCAAAGGTAAACAAAGGTTATTTTTTTTATTTTTACAGCTCTTATTAACAATCAATATAAGCTCAATCCCCATCAATCCTTCCCTACTTTTACTGCTTGCGTGCACCCATAGCAAAGGAACAAGGAAGCTGAAATCTCTGCCAGTAACGTCTTGAGTGCTGAGGAGGGATGAAGTGGGGTCCCAGCCTTAGCGTGCAGGCGAGCAGTTTGGCTTTGAGGGCATCAGACGGGTGAGAGTCTGGAGTGTCTATGGCCGTACAAGGGTTTTGATAAATGTCCACCTTAAGTTTTATCTGGAGCATCAGCCTGGAGCTTGACGGCTTTAACTCTGTTGAAGACAAACCTAGCCGTGTAATTTAGGAACCATGGGCTAACTATAAATATGAACAGAATGGCCTGCAGGTCTAAAAAGAGGTAGACTTAATAGAAACTTACTGTCTTTTAACTAATAAAACCATCTTCATCACATATGCAAACAAACATCCCATTAACGCTGTCCTATATACGAGCTAACCCCAAACAATACCATTTTACAACGTTGCTTTTATACCAACAATTTAGAAACCCATTTAAAAGACTTGTGACTTTAAACCTTATGAAGTTAAAAGCATTTTAAAGCATTACAGTTTACATTTACCCAACTTAATAAATGAATTACAGATTATCATACAATATTAAGACATCAGGTAAGCCTTAAAACATTAATCCAGCAACATGAATAAAGCTAAAGGCAATGTGTATTTTATTTGATCACATAACTTAATAACTGTATTATAGATTACCACAGAAAACCAAGACATCAGAGAGCATCACTAGTATTTTATTTTTTTATTTTTTTTTTTTTAATTAATTTATTTTTTAAATTGGTGCATTGTAGTCATATATCAATCACATTGGAGTACAAGACTTGAGAGGATATACAAGCACACATCATCCAATTAGCCCTCCTCCAGCCCCCGTCCCATTCCCTCCCCCTCCCTCCATCCCACACTTCTTTGGTGATTTACTTTGATACATTTGTTTATGTACCTCCTGCATTTTAAAGAGGCTCTGTCCTCCAGTATTACATACCCTCTGATTGATCACATTAGTTGCTTCACTATAGGGCCCTTTCTATAGCTCAACCTCTTCCTGTTGCCCTTTTCCTCCTAGTTATTGCTGATTAAGAGAAGCGTCTGATTTATATTTTCTGCGATATTTCTCTGTGCATGCTGCGTTGCAAGTACCAATCCCACTCTTGATGGTCCCAGTAGTGGCCTGGCTACTCAGTGGACTGATCCAGACCTCGCTGGCTCACGCAGCGGCCTTGCCTCATGGGAGGACCCAGTTCTGGTCTCGCTGGCCCCTGAACCGGTCAAACCCCTAAGCTGGCTTTGGTCCCGACCTTGGAGGCCGCAGGAGTGAACTTGCCTCACGCCAGGCTCCGATGCTGGCCATTGGCCCCTGCACAGGTCTAACCCCTTGGCAGGATTCCAATCCCGGCCTCGGAGGCCCCAACACTGGTAATGCCTCACGGCAGGCTCCGATGCCGGCCTCACTGGCCCCAGCACCGGCCTAACCCCTTGACAGGCTCTTATCCTGGCCTCAGAGGCCCCAGTACCGGCCTTGCCTCACGGCAGGCTCCGATGCCGGCCTCGCTGGCCCCAGCAGCGGCCTAACCCCTCGGCAGGCTCCGATCCCGGCCTCGGAGGCCCCAGCACTGGTCATGCCTCAAGGCAGGCTCCGATGCAGGCCTCGCTGGCCCCAGCACCGGCCTAGCCCCTTGGCAGGCTCTTATCCTGGCCTCGGAGGCCCCAGTACCGGCCTTGCCTCACGGCAGGCTCCGATGCCGGCCTCGCTGGCCCCAGCACCGGCCTAACCCCTCGGCATGCTCCGATCCCGGCCTCGGAGGCCCCAGGACTGGTCATGCCTCACGGCAGGCTCCGCTGCCGGCCTCGTTGGCCCCAGCACCGGCCTAACCTCTCGGCAAGCTCTTATCCTGGCCTCGGAGGCCCCAGTACCGGCCTTGCCTCACGGCAGGCTCCGATGCCGGCCTCACTGGCCCCAGCAGCGGCCTAACCCCTCGGCAGGCTCCGATCCCAGCCTCAGAGGCCCCAGTACCGGCCTTGCCTCAAGGCAGGCTCCGATGCCGGCCTCGCTGGCCCCAGCAGCGGCCTAACCCCTTGGCAGGCTCTTATCCTGGCCTCGGAGGCCCCAGTACTGGCCTTGCCTCACGGCAGGCTCCGATGCCGGCCTCGCTGGCCCCAGCACCGGCCTAACCCCTCGGCATGCTCCGATCCTGGCCTCGGAGGCCCCAGCACTGGTCATGCCTCACGGCAGGCTCCGCTGCCGGCCTCGTTGGCCCCAGCACCGGCCTAACCCCTCGGCAAGCTCTTATCCTGGCCTCGGAGGCCCCAGTACCGGCCTTGCCTCACGGCAGGCTCCGATGCCGGCCTCGCTGGCCCCAGCACCGGCCTAACCCCTCGGCAGGCTCTTGTCCTGGCCTCGGAGGCCCCAGTACCGGCCTTGCCTCACGGCAGGCTCCGATGCTGGCCTCGCTGGCCCCAGCACCGGCCTAACCCCTCGGCAGGCTCCGATCCCGGCCTCGGAGGCCCCAGCACTGGTCATGCCTCACGGCAGGCTCCGATGCCGGCCTCGCTGGCCCCAGCACCGGCCTAACCCCTTGGCAGGCTCTTATCCTGGCCTCGGAGGCCCCAGCACTGGTCATGCCTCATGGCAGGCTCCGCTGCCGGCCTCGTTGGCCCCAGCACCGGCCTAACCCCTCGGCAAGCTCTTATCCTGGCCTCGGAGGCCCCAGTACAGGCCTTGCCTCACGGCAGGCTCCGATGCCGGCCTCGCTGTCCCCAGCACCGGCCTAACCCCTCGGCAGGCTCTTATCCTGGCCTAGAGGCCCCAGTACCGGCCTTGCCTCAAGGCAGGCTCCGATGCCGGCCTCACTGGCCCCAGCACTGGCCTAAACCCTCGGCAGGCTCTTATCCTGGCCTCGGAGGCCCCAGTACCGGCCTTGCCTCACGGCAGGCTCCGATGCCGGCCTCACTGGCCCCAGCAGCGGCCTAACCCCTCGGCAGGCTCCGATCCCGGCCTCAGAGGCCCCAGTACCGGCCTTGCCTCACGGCAGGCTCCGATGCCGGCCTCGCTGGCCCCAGCAGCGGCCTAACCCCTCGGCAGGCTCCGATCCCAGCCTCGGAGGCCCCAGCACTGGTCATGCCTCAAGGCAGGCTCCGATGCCGGCCTCGCTGGCCCCAGCACCGGCCTAACCCCTCGGCAAGCTCTTATCCTGGCCTCGGAGGCCCCAGTACAGGCCTTGCCTCACGGCAGGCTCCGATGCCGGCCTCGCTGTCCCCAGCACCGGCCTAACCCCTCGGCAGGCTCTTATCCTGGCCTAGAGGCCCCAGTACCGGCCTTGCCTCAAGGCAGGCTCCGATGTCGGCCTCACTGGCCCCAGCACTGGCCTAAACCCTCGGCAGGCTCTTATCCTGGCCTCGGAGGCCCCAGTACCGGCCTTGCCTCACGGCAGGCTCCGATGCCGGCCTCACTGGCCCCAGCAGCGGCCTAACCCCTCGGCAGGCTCCGATCCCGGCCTCAGAGGCCCCAGTACCGGCCTTGCCTCACGGCAGGCTCCGATGCCGGCCTCGCTTGCCCCAGCAGCGGCCTAACCCCTCGGCAGGCTCCGATCCCAGCCTCGGAGGCCCCAGCACTGGTCATGCCTCAAGGCAGGCTCCGATGCCGGCCTCGCTGGCCCCAGCACCGGCCTAGCCCCTTGGCAGGCTCTTATCCTGGCCTCGGAGGCCCCAGTACCGGCCTTGCCTCACGGCAGGCTCCGATGCCGGCCTCGCTGGCCCCAGCACCGGCCTAACCCCTCGGCATGCTCCGATCCCGGCCTCGGAGGCCCCAGCACTGGTCATGCCTCACGGCAGGCTCCGCTGCCGGCCTCGTTGGCCCCAGCACCGGCCTAACCCCTCGGCAAGCTCTTATCCTGGCCTCGGAGGCCCCAGTACCGGCCTTGCCTCACGGCAGGCTCCGATGCCGGCCTCACTGGCTCCAGCAGCGGCCTAACCCCTCGGCAGGCTCCGATCCCGGCCTCGGAGGCCCCAGCACTGGTCATGCCTCAAGGCAGGCTCCGATGCCGGCCTCGCTGGCCCCAGCACCGGCCTAGCCCCTTGGCAGGCTCTTATCCTGGCCTCGGAGGCCCCAGTACCGGCCTTGCCTCACGGCAGGCTCCGATGCCGGCCTCGCTGGCCCCAGCACCGGCTTAACCCCTCGGCATGCTCCGATCCCGGCCTCGGAGGCCCCAGCACTGGTCATGCCTCACGGCAGGCTCCGCTGCCGGCCTCATTGGCCCCAGCACCGGCCTAACCCCTCGGCAAGCTCTTATCCTGGCCTCGGAGGCCCCAGTACCGGCCTTGCCTCATGGCAGGCTCCGATGCCGGCCTCACTGGCCCCAGCAGCGGCCTAACCCCTCGGCAGGCTCCGATCCCGGCCTCAGAGGCCCCAGTACCGGCCTTGCCTCACGGCAGGCTCCGATGCCGGCCTCGCTGGCCCCAGCACCGGCCTAACCCCTCGGCAGGCTCCGATCCCGGCCTCGGAGGCCCCAGCACTGGTCATGCCTCAAGGCAGGCTCCGATGCCGGCCTCGCTGGCCCCAGCACCGGCCTAGCCCCTTGGCAGGCTCTTATCCTGGCCTCGGAGGCCCCAGTACCGGCCTTGCCTCACGGCAGGCTCCGATGCCGGCCTCGCTGGCCCCAGCACCGGCCTAACCCCTCGGCATGCTCCGATCCCGGCCTCGGAGGCCCCAGCACTGGTCATGCCTCACGGCAGGCTCCGCTGCCGGCCTCGTTGGCCCCAGCACCGGCCTAACCCCTCGGCAAGCTCTTATCCTGGCCTCGGAGGCCCCAGTACTGGCCTTGCCTCACGGCAGGCTCCGATGCCGGCCTCGCTGGCCCCAGCACCGGCCTAACCCCTCGGCAGGCTCTTATCCTGGCCTCGAGGCCCCAGTACCGGCCTTGCCTCAAGGCAGGCTCCGATGCCGGCCTCGCTGGCCCCAGCACCGGCCTAACCCCTCAGCAGGCTCTTATCCTGGCCTCGGAGGCCCCAGTACCGGCCTTGCCTCACGGCAGGCTCCGATGCCGGCCTCACTGGCCCCAGCAGCGGCCTAACCCCTCGGCAGGCTCCGATCCCGGCCTCAGAGGCCCCAGTACCGGCCTTGCCTCAAGGCAGGCTCCGATGCCGGCCTCGCTGGCCCCAGCAGCGGCCTAACCCCTCGGCAGGCTCCGATCCCGGCCTCGGAGGCCCCAGCACTGGTCATGCCTCAAGGCAGGCTCCGATGGCGGCCTCGCTGGCCCCAGCACCGGCCTAACCCCTCGGCAGGCTCTTGTCCTGGCCTCGGAGGCCCCAGTACCGGCCTTGCCTCAAGGCAGGCTCCGATGCCGGCCTCGCTGGCCCCAGCACCGGCCTAACCCCTCAGCAGGCTCTTATTCTGCCCTGGAGGCCCCAGCACTGGCCTAACCCCTCGGCAGGCTCTTATCCTGGCCTCGGAGGCCCAAGTACCGGCCTTGCCTCATGGCAGGCTCTGATGCCAGCCTCGCTGGCCCCAGCACCGGCCTAACCCCTCAGCAGGCTCCGGTCCCATCCTCGGGGGCCCCAACACTGGCCTTGCCTCACGGCAGGCTCCGATGCCGGCCTCGCTGACCCCAGCACCGGCCTAACCCCTCAGCAAGTTCCGGACCCGACCTCGGAGGCCCTAGCACAAGCCTTGCATCATGGCAGGCTCCAATGCCGGCCTCGCTGGCCCCAGCATCGGTCTAACCCCTCTGCAGGTTCCAATCCCGGCCACGGAGGCCTCAGTAGTGGCCCTGCCTCACAGCAAGCTCCGATGTCGGCCACTGGCCCCGGCGCCCGCCTAACCCCTCAGCAGGTTCCGATCACAGTCTCTGTGGTTAGTATTTCAAAGGTTCCAGTTGTAATGTATCAGATCTCTGCCTCCCCCGAATATTGGCCACTGGCATTGCCACTGCCTCCACCGTTTCAAATCCTTCCCAGGCTCTTTTTCCACTCTGAGTGTTGTCCAGTGTTCCTAAGCATGCGTGATGGTAGCATTCGACATTTGGTGTAATTTCTCCAAAAAAATAAAGTTGGTAAGATCCGGTTTCTGCTTCTCCTGAATACAAGTCTCTACCACCATCGCGAAGAACTCTTTCAGCACCGCATTTCTCCTTGGTCTCCGCTAAACTCTCTCCTTATATGTGATGTCTGAGATTCTTAACAATATAGAGAAATAGCAGTCCTCTTTCACGGCGAATTTTTCCATAAGTTCCAGTGCATTTAGATAAGTTTTGTCTGCATCTCCAGTGTCCTGGCATCCATAACGGCTTTCTTACCACCTCTCCGATATTTTTCTTTATCTTTTTCTGTTCTGGGCCCGGTTTCTCCAGGGGTCTGGCGTGCTACTCGCAGTTCTGCCTGGGGCCCAGAGTCCCGCAACCCGGGCCCCATCTGGCGTGCCCAGCCCGCGACCCCTGCCCAGAACCCAGCGTCTTACTGGGTCTGGTTTCTCCAGGGGTCTGGCGTGCTACGCGCAGTTCGGCAGGGGCCCAGAGTCCCGCGACCCGGGCCCCATCTGGCGTGCCCAGCCCGCGACCCCCGCCCAGAACCCAGCGTCTTACTGGGTCTGGTTTCTCCAGGGGTCTGGCATGCTACGCGCAGTTCGGCAGGGGCCCAGAGTCCTGCGACCCGGGCCCCATTAGGCGTGCCCCGCCCGCGACCCCCGCCCAGAACCCAGCGTCTTACTGGGCCTGGTTTCTCCAGGGGTCTGGCGTGCTACGCGCAGTTCGGCCCGGGGCCCAGGGTCCCGCGACCCAGGCCCCGGCTTTTGTGCGCCGCGCGCGACCCCTGCCCAGAACCCAGCGTCTTACTGGGCCTGGTTTCTCCAGGGATCTGGCGTGCTACTCGCAGTTCTGCCTGGGGCCCAGAGTCCCGCGACCCGGGCCCCATCTGGCGTGCCCAGCCCGCGACCCCAGCCCAGAACCCAGCGTCTTACTTGGCCTGGTTTCTCCAGGGGTCTGGCGTGCTATGCGCAGTTCGGTCTGGGGCCCAGAGTCCCGCGACCCGGGCCCCATCTGGCGTGCCCAGCCCGCGACCCCCGCCCAGAACCCAGCGTCTTACTGGGTCCGGTTTCTCCAGGGGTCTGGCATGCTACGCGCAGTTCGGCAGGGGCCCAGAGTCCCGCGACCCGGGCCCCATTAGGCGTGCCCCGCCCGCGACCCCCGCCCAGAACCCAGCGTCTTACTGGGCCTGGTTTCTCCAGGGGTCTGGCGTGCTACGCGCAGTTCGGCCCGGGGCCCAGGGTCCCGCGACCCAGGCCCCGGCTTTTGTGCGCCGCGCGCGACCCCTGCCCAGAACCCAGCGTCTTACTGGGCCTGGTTTCTCCAGGGATCTGGCGTGCTACTCGCAGTTCTGCCTGGGGCCCAGAGTCCCGCGACCCGGGCCCCATCTGGCGTGCCCCGCCCGCGACCCCCGCCCAGAACCCAGCGTCTTACTGGGCCTGGTTTCTCCAGGGGTCTGGCGTGCTACGCGCAGTTCGGCCCGGGGCCCAGGGTCCCGCGACCCAGGCCCCGGCTTTTGTGCGCCGCGCGCGACCCCTGCCCAGAACCCAGCGTCTTACTGGGCCTGGTTTCTCCAGGGATCTCATCACTAGTATTTTAAAACATAAATTCTGCCGGGCGTGGTGGCGCACGTTTGTAATCCCCGCGCTTGGGAGGCGGAGACAGGAGGATCGCGCAGGTTCAAACCCAGCCGCGCTGGCTTAAAAGACCCTGTTTCCAAATAAAAATATAAAATAGGTCTGGGGGTGTAGCCCGGAGGTAGAAGGGCTTCCAGGAACCCCAGTACCACCAAAAACAAACAAACAAACAAACAACCCATAAATTCTGCCAAAAAACCATGAACTTTAAAGGCAATGCATATTGTATTTAATCGCATCTCACAGAGGTCTAATTTTTACTATGATCTGGACAGCTGTTTAGAAGTTTACATTTTACTTTATTTTATTTTATTTTTTGGTGGTACTAGGGGTGGAACCCAGAGGCTTTTTACCTTTGGGCTACACTCCCAGACCTATTTTTTATTTTATTTTGAAACAGGGTCTCACTAAGTTGCTGAGAGCCTCACTAAGTAGCTGAGGCTGGTTTCGAACCCGTGCGATCCTCCTGTCTCAGCCTCCCAAGCACGGGGATCACAAGCGTGCGCCACCACGCCTGGCTTAGAAGTTTACATTTTAGCTAAGATTGGTTGAGATTAAAAAAAAAAAAAAAAAAAAAAACTTTGAGCAGTACCTTGTCTTAGTACAGTCAGCAAAATAGAAAAAAAGAACAGCTTAAGTTTTTTCTTTTGGGGCTTTTATGGACGGATGAGATAAGACATGGTATAATTTTAAACAAGACCAAGGGAGAGGCTTGTACCCAAGTTAGTTGGTTTCCTGACCTTCTATCTCCTTTTAATAGAGGAGCCGGAATCTCTAGTATAACTAAGAATGGGAGAACTGGCGGTTACCCAGGAGCAGGCTAAATAAATGCTTAAGGGGCTGGCCTGGTATGCCCCTGACTCTAGCTACACGTTTGGACCTTGGGCCAGGAGAGAAGGGTAATGCCGTAAGTCTGGCTTTGGTGTCTACAAAGAATTGGGCAGTCTGAGATCCCACCGTGTGGATGGCCTAAGGCTCTTCAGTTTTAAGTCAGGTGGTGGGAGCCTGGAGTAATGGTCCTGGAACTTCTCATTGGGAACCTGGATCTGGGGACCCCAGGTCCATTCAGACCTGGGGGTGCTCAGAATTCTAATGGTCCCCTTGCATTGTGGGCAGGGCCTTGGAGGGCCTTTCTAGCCTCCTGGTTGAGGGACTCACACCGGAGATGCCCTGACTCTCCACACTCAAAATAGACTTGAAGCTGGGCGCAGTGGCCACACTTGTCATCCCCGCGCTTGGGAGGCAGATAGGAGGATCGCGCAGGTTTGAAGCCAGCGGCACTCGATTAAGAGACCCTGTTTCCAAATAAAAAAGTGTAAAAAAAAAAAAATAGGTCTGGGAGTGTAGCCCAGAGGTAGAAGGGCTTCCAGGAACCCCAGTAACACCAAAAAAAAAAAAAAAAAAAAAAAAAACCAACAACAACAACAAAAAAACACAGATGAGCTCAGGCTGTGGTGGGATTAGTGTTCAGCCAGAATTCTTTCGTGGCATTTGTCCTTCTGTTTCTTCCTTTTCATTGTAAACTGAATTAGTAGCCTGCAATAGTGATTTTAGATTAAATTTATTTGATGTCGACACCAGTGTTTTGGAGTTTTGTTTCTGAGGATGGCCTCCCCCTTCTACCAGAACTGAGCAACCTGATTGCCAGCACCTATTGTTTGAGTTTAGTGGTGTAACTACCAAGGTCCCTTTTAATTTCTTTAAGCTCAGCCAGTAAAATCGGCTTCTGGACAGTTCAGACTCTAAACTCCCCTCCCCGCTTTGCACAGGGGCCAGCGGGCAGAGCCAATTGGAGGCTAATCCGGCAGCACTAGGACCCTGAGGATCCCAGCCCGCTGGAGAGCGGTAGGCTAGCTGTGCCTGGGATGGTCCGGCTCTACTGTGGCCAGGCTTGGGTGCAGGAAAAAATGAGAGCTTTCTTAGTGAAGGTCCGGCTTCCACTCTGGATTGCTGGGATCCCCTCTAGGAGAGAGAGAGGGCGTGACTGGAGTGTGCAGAAGGTTGCCCTCCTTCCTTGCACCCTGTGAAACTGAGTGACTCAGCCAGGGGTATCCAGCTGGGTGCCTGTGTGTGTGGGTGTCATGGGAGTGGCCTCACTGTCCACCAGATCTCTGCCGGCTTGAGGCTTGGCCACTCTTAATCCTGCCCAACTTTACTCCTCCCCTTGCCTGTGTCCTCTCTCTATCTGGATGAGGTCTGAGGTTTTCCATAACTGGGAAAATACTGCAGTTCTCAAAAATACTCTAATTTGCCTCCCTGACAATGTACCAGGACTTTGGTGGGAATAAAAACCCAAGGCTGTCAAGAGGTCTGACTTGGCCACCTACAGGCACTTTTCCTTTCCAGTTTCTACCCTGAGGGCTTTCTGATGCCCACCGGGCTGTGTCTGCCTACTGAATGCAATCGCTAGTGGCAACGCCTGCAGGGTACAGCTGCTCACCCGGCAGGTATGCCTGGCTTATCGCCGTATCCTGCAGCTATTGTTTAGCAAGGGATGATAGCTGACATCTCCTGTTTTGGGTTTTTCTGAAGGTGGCTCTGGGTATTTTTCAAATATAACTTTATACAGGGATTTTTTTTTTTTTGAGTGTCCCATCTTTGATGGGGCAGAATGGACCTTACAAGACAGAAGTGGATTTCCTTGATGCCTCGATAAGGACCAAGTCCTAGCTCTGCTTTCCTGACGTGGGCAATAGGCCACACGGATCTAACCCCCAAAAGGTACAGATCCCAGATCACCCACTGGCGGCCAGTGAGCCTCTTTAGTAAGCTGGGAGTAGGTTCAAGTTCCTTCTTGTCTCCTACACTACACTATTTAAAGGCGTTACTTCCTGGAGGGTATTCAAACATGGGCTAATTCCTTGGCCAGGGGTTCCCCATAAACCAGAATTGCCTCCCAGATGCTGGACCATCATGGTCATTCTGGAGGAACTCCTTATCGCTCCAGGAAAGTACATAGCTTTTGGGGTGCAGTGATACCGGGACTACTGTCGGCTGGAACCACCGTTGGTTCCAAAGATAGAGAGCCCCACGTTGGGCGCCAAACTGTTATGGCACCACTACAAAGACTGAACTAAGGAACCGATTAAAGCCCTATACCAGAGGCAGTATAGGGGGGTGACTTGAAAAGTTGTCACTGGAGGGTTTTGGACCTAGAAACTTTTTTTTTTTTTTTTTTTGGTGGTACTGGGGGTGGAACCCAGAGGCTTTCTACCTCCAGGCTATATTCCCAGACCGTTTTTTTTTTTTTTTAATTTTATTTGGAAACAGGTCTCACTAAGTTGCCGAGAGCCTCACTAAGTAGCTGAGGCTGGCTTCGAACCCATGTGATCCTCCTGTCTCAGCCTCCCAAGTGCAGGGATTACAAGCGTGCGCCACCACGCCCCGCGACCCAGAACATTTTATACCAAGTCTTCTGACCAGACTAGATCTGCAGTCTTTTGATGTGGGGATTCCTTCCAGTAGACCTGCCCTATCTCCAGCATAGATCCCCAAGCCTTTTGTCACACCCCAAAATATTTTAATTGATTATCAGCATCTGGGATCTCTTGAAGGCTCATGGCAGCCCCCCCCCCCTATCCTTGGGGAAGTTTGCGTTTCTTAGAAATGTAAAAGATCCCGGACTTCCTCTATTCTTGCTAATCACACTTGGTGCCTGGAATTATACAGTCCTTGCCCAATACTGGCACATTAGTACATTTTGAAGCCCTTTCCCACTACTGATACAGGCTCCAATGTTTTAACTTTGGCTCCAAGCCCAGGGTCAGCACACAAAGGCCAGTTCCCGGGGTCTCTTAGGCTTACTGAGGAAAGAATCCATTTGCATTATTTTTCAGGTTTCTGGCAGCCATTTCTACCCCCAGAGCTGGTGGAAATGATGATAACTGGTTAGTGAAGGAAGGTGTAGCTTTGGCTAGAAAACACACAAGAAGAGGTGGGAGGGGTACTCAGAGACCCCCAAACCTGAGGGGCCGTCACAAGACCTTCAGGACAAAGAGAGAGAAGAGGGGGTAGGCTATGGCAGCTCTGAACCGGATGAAGAACAGAAATACTGCAACTTCTCTCCCCTCTCCCCTCTAATCGACCCGTCCTCCCTCTGAACTGGGGCCTGAACCCAAGGCTGAGAGGCTACGATGTAAAACTCCAGCCTTTTTCATCTTCTTTTGAGAAAAGGTTTCCCTAAGTTGCCCAGGCTGGCCTCAACCTCCTTCTCCGGCCTCAGCCTCCTGAGTATCCTCCGAATTTCTCAGTGCCTGCCTCCAGGAAACCCATGCCTGGCAAGCTGCCCAAGGGGCCCAGGCAGAAGGAACTGAGCAGGAGCTAGAGCAGAGTGGCAAAGACGGAAGAGAAGGACTATTTGTTTTTTGTTGTTGTTGTTTATTTGTTTTACTTTTGCCTTTATTTATTTATTTTTGTGCTACTGGAGATAGAACCTAGAGTCATTCTACCTCCAGGCTGTACCTCCAGACCTCTATTTTTTCATTTCGAAATACGATCTCAGTAAGTGTCTGAGGCTGGTCTCAATCTTACATAAGACCCTCCTACCTCAGCCTCCCTGGTACTGGGACTACAGGTGTGCCCCATCACACCTGGCAAGGATCACATTTTTCAAAACCAGGCGTGGTGGCGCACGCTTGGAATCCCAGCATCTGGGAGGCTGAGACAGGAGGTTCCCGGGTTTGAGGACAGCCTCAGCTACTTAGTAGTGAGGTCCTTTGCAACTCAGTGAGACCCTGTTTCAATATAAAGAATAAAAAACAGGGCTGGGCTGGGGTGTAGCTGAGAGGTAGAATGCCCTTGGGTTCCATTCCCAGTGCTAGAAGAAACAAGAACAACAACAAAATTTAAAAAGACCCGGAGTCAAATGCACGGTGCCTACGACTGCCCGCCTGCTGCTGGCGGGGCTCTCTGGAGAAGGAGCCCCCGTGCTGGCCCTGGCCGCACGCCTCCCTCACGGGCGAAGGACAACCTCGCAGGCAGAGGCCGCTCTGGCCACTTGGTGTCAAAGCTGCGGCTCTTTGAATGCACTGAAATCTGTTTCTCATAGAAGGCAAATTAGTTCATTTCAAATGTGCTCTGTGGATATCAACAGACCACCCAAATGTTTACTTATTTTAAGCTGTCCTTCCAGCGAGTTTCAAGGGAAAAAAAGAATCTAGTTGCTTTGAGGGGAGGGGTGGGGCTTTCATGCATATAAATTGTCTGCATTAAGAGCCAGTTGCATATTAAAACAACATTAATTATTCATTTAGTAAGGGGATAAATGTACCAATCACAGGAGACTCTCAGGGTGACCTCCTTTCCACCAACTTTCCTCTAAGCCAAATAGCTAATCCCCAGGACACCTCAGCTTCCACTTCTCTTCCTGAAAAGGAGAAAAGGCCCGTGGAAAGGAAGGGAGCCTGCCTCCCGCCTGGCGACTCAGAGGCTGGTGTGCGCGAGGTCTCTTGGACCAGGAAGCCAGATCCAGGATCCCAGAAGTGAAGAACTGTGTTGCGGGGGAAAAACAACACAACCTCAAAAACCCAACACTCCAAGGAAACCAAGACAGTCCCTTGTCTCTAACTTTAAAGTTCAAACTTTGGACAAAGCCGGCAGGGCCCCTTGGGGGCCTGGGGTTGGGGGGAGGCCCCTGCGGAGGTGCCTAGCACCTGGCCGCGTTTCCAAGCCCCCTCCTTCCTTGCTCCTCAGTGGCTGTCTGGAAACAGAACAATCGTCTCACGGAGAGAAAAGCCTCCGGTCCTGCCAATGGGAAAGCTTTAGATTTTCACCCGCAGAGCAAGGCATGTCCTGCAGACCTCCGCAGGCGAGCATCCAGAGAACACATTTTTATTTGCTAGAAAACCGCCACCTGGCTCATTTGATTATAACTAAGGCAGGAATCTGGATCTTTCTACTGCTTTTATAAAATTGCGCTTTTTCCTCCAACCCCTACAAATGCGGGGTATCAGAGCCTGAAAGAACTCAAGAATTCTTGTTGTTCTGCTTTTAATGAATGGGAAATTTGATACGTAGGTGTTTTTGTTGTTGTTGTTTGTTTGTTTGTTTTTTGGTGATGCTGGGGTTCCTGGAAACCCTCCTACTTCCGGGCTACACTCCCAGACCTATTTTATATTTTTATTTGGAAACTGGGTCTTTTAAGCCAACACAGCTGGCTTAGAACCAGCACGAACCTCCTGCCTCTGCCTCCCAAGCGCAGGGATTACAAGCGTGCGCCACCACGCCCGCTGTAGGTCGTTTTTAGTGTTGCTATTGTCTTGGGTTTTTTTTTGTACTGGGAATTGAACCCAGAGCATTCTAACTCTGAAGTAAAACCTAGCCCTATCTATTTTCTACTTTGAAACAGACTCTTGTTGAGTTGCTGAAAGCCTCACTAAATTGCTAAGGCTGCCCTCAAGCCTGAGATCCTCCTGTCTCAGCCTCCCAAGGATTGGGATTATAGGTATGTGTCATCATGCCCCATTCTGATAACTCTTGTGTGTGGATCTGACGTTGCTGAGCAGGCAGGGTTGTTATAATTTTGAAAACAGCCACCACCCACCTGGAGTCGCCAAAGAAGTCCTGGGGAAGACGTCCTCACAGAGCAAGAGCTGGCAGGGCTCTCCCTGTAGCTCGATGCCAGGCTCTGGAATTCAGCCTTTACAGGTTTATTTATCTGGGTCTTTCAACTGTTTTATTTATGAGAATCTTCTATTCAAGTGCAAATGTCAGTAAGAAAGGATGCTCTAGGGGCCGCTGGGCTCTTTGGCAGCTTGGGGAAAAGTTGGGTGTTTCCATGGCCTGAAAAGAGGATGTTCAAAAGGTGCCTCCTCAAATCAAATGACCCCCCCAGGTGCCTCCTCAAATCAAATGACCCCCCACACACCATGGTGCCCAAATAACTCTACCTAGTTTATAATTGTGCTCAACGTTTATCACTGTAGTCCAAATTTCTTCCCACAGAGAGAGGCTTAAAATTTAGAAGATCTCTCCTACTAGCTGGGTCACCTTTAGCAAAAAGCTAACACTTTTTAAACCCTAGTTTTGAACATCAGTAAAATGGGGCAGTAATGCTGTTTTATTAGTTTTTGTGGGGATTATATGAACTAATGCATAGAGAGTCACAAACACGGCGCTCAGAACACAGTAGGTGTTCAGGGAAAGGGAAATATTAGAGATGTTTCCACCTGCTCCACACACAGGCAGGCACCTGGGATGTCTGTTGGCAGCTAGCTTTCTGTTTCACTACTTTTATCCCAAGCTGGGAGCAGGGAGGCTTTAATAAAGGAACCCCGCTGCTTCTCACAGAGCCGGTTGGATTCCGAGGAGAGAGGGCAGCACAGGAGGGACCATACACAGATGGATCTGCCTCCTGTCTCAGGTTTGTCCCTGGGAGAATTTTTACTTAGCCCCAAGGAAATAGTCTGATTTGGCAGATGATGGTTTTCCAATGTCTTGCATCGGAATGCTAACATTTTCTCTCTCCGGCTAACTGCTCTGTGTCTTTAATGTCGCGGCCTTGGGGATCGCATGTGCTGCGGCTCCTCCTCTGTTAGAGGTTTAGTCTGATGGGACTTTGTCTCACCCTCTACTGCCTCGTGTGGTGGTGCAAGGGGCCGGTAATTAGGGAAGACAGTGGAAGCTAAAACACAAAAAGGAGTGCACTTGGGGTCAAACAGGGATGCGGATGTATAGTCACCTGGCAGGAGCAAATTAGAGAAGGGAAGGCTTGAGCTGACGGTTTCAGGGTCAGTCCAGAGTTGGCCGGCTCCGAGGCAGGAGCGACACAGGGGCGGGGTGGGGTGGAGGAGGCTGCTCGGCTCATGGCAGCTGCAGGGAGGAGCAAGAGGAAGGGCCAGGGCAAATGTCGGCCGCATGGCCATGCCCCGCGCCCAGCGCCTCCAGCTGCACCCTGCCTTTGAATCTCACCATGTTGGGCCACATGCTTTCAACACAGGAGCCAGGCGAGTTTGGGGAGGGCAACACTCCAGATTCAAACCATAACAGTGAGCTTCGGGGTGCTAAGAATCCTCATCTGCTCACCAACAGGGGTTGCGATGGAAGGAAAATGGTGTGGGTAAAGGTTCGGTCCTCACGGGAGAAGGCCTAGGTGCCATTCCACTCTTTTTAGGTGGTAAAACTCATCCCGGAGGAGCGATTTCTTTTTAGAGCTACCCAATGGGTCCGTTTGCTGGTGCCAAGGTTGGCATCTTGAAAAAGAAAGCTCACCTCATTGACTAAGCAATGCGTGTTCTCCAGGGGCGTGCATGCAGCCACCCGAGGAGAAGGAAGGAGAGAGGGAAAAGGGAGGGGAGCTGAGCTGCAGTGGTCGGCGAGCTGCCGTCTATGCAGCCACCAGCGGGTCCCTGGGGGTTTTCAACTTCCAGCCATTTTCACTTCATTACATTCTAGCTGTGGGGATGACCCTCTTTGAGCCCAATGCAGTGCGCTGGTGACGGGGCCCCGGCACAACCCGGTGGTGTTGTCGTGTCTCTGAGCTGTCTGAAAAAAAGAAAAGGGTCCTTAGGCTTCAGCTCCAGGCGCAAGGCTGGACCACGCGCGGCCGCCTGTCTCTCCGCCTGGGAATATTATTTCAAGATCTACCTTTTAGACTCAGCCCCATTCAGATGCAAGTGCAGATGTCCTGGATTGATTTTTCCCAGACATGTTAGAAATCCCTTTGGGCTTATCTAGAATTGCAGTGTGCGTGGATCACTGAGACAGCCGACCGCTGCGTCCCTATCTCCTGGGAATAGAAACGCCTAAAAGTATCATATATACAAAGGCCGGCAACTTGCGAGCTGACAACCTCCACCTGGACGGCTGTTATGGCTGCCAATGACACTCTCCATCCCAGCTGCCAATCTTGAAAACGAAAATGCAGAACCAAGTAAATATCAAGGATCGGTTTAGAAAGTCTAAAGTCACTTACAGAGAGGAAGCCTAGTTTCTTTCTATTATCCCGGCATCATTATTACTAGCACTCCGTCACCCTAAAACTGTCACAAGTACAGCCATAAGCTTTGCGATCATAACTTATAACTTATCAGAGCTTAACCTGTGCTTGGGCAGAGGTGATCTGTATAAGTGAAAGTTACACTGCTATAACAAAAAGACCTCAAACGCCGGGCGTGGTGGCGCACGCTTGTAATCCCCACGCTTGGGAGGCAGAGACAGGAGGATCGCACTGGGTTCGGAGCCAGCCGCGCTGGCTTAAGAGACCCTGTTTCCAAATTTAAAAATATAATAAAGTAGGTCTGGGAGTGTAGCCCGGCGGTAGAAGGGCTTCCAGGAACCCCAGTACCACAGACACACACACCCACACACCCCCCCACACACACAAAAGACCTCAAAACAGGGTGGTTTAAAGAATGTGGAGATTTCTCCCTTTCTTATGAAACAGTCCTGAGAGTCCCTGCCCCAGGGTTATCCAGACACCCAAGTCCTTCCCGTATTGTTGATCCTCGGTCTCTCGGGAGATTGAGTTTGTTAACGTGTTTGAGTCTAGGTAACAGTTTGGCCCTGCTCACAGGGAGGGGAAGAGGAGGTAGAACGGAGAGAGAGCATGCCCAAGCTCGAGGCAGAATGCACCTGGGATCAAGTTCCAGTGACCCCCCCACACCCACCACACAGAAAAAAAAAAAGAAAAAGGAAAAAAGGAGAACACACCCAGCGACTGAACGCCTAGGACCTACAGCAGCCTCCATTTCTGTTGGCTCAAGCCTAAAGTTAGAGGTTCACCACCAGTACCGTGCCCTAAGTTCCTTTCAAGTCAAAGCCGACGGCCACAGCTTTTGTGCTGTGTTGTTAGAGAGTCGATGCCAAGGAGTGGGTGCACAGAATGTTGCAAGAAGAAAGCAAGCACAACTGTGGTGCTACATTTACTGAGGTGGCTAACTTTCTGTGGTAAGGGTGACCCATGGTGTGTGTGTGTGTGTGTGTGTGTGTGTGTGTGTGTGTGTGTACACGCGCGCGTAGTACTGGGGATGAAACCCAGGGCATTCTACCTCCAAGCTACACCCCAGCCCGATTTTTTTTTTTTTTTTTTTGGTGGTTCTGGGGTTCCTGGAAACCCTTCTACCTCCGGGCTACACTCCCAGACCTATTTTTTTAATATTTTTATTTGGAAACAGGGTCTCTTAAACCAGCGAGGCTGGCTTCGAACCAGCGCGATCCTCCTGTCTCCGCCTCCCAAGTGTGGGGATTACAAGCATGCGCCACCACGCCCAGCCCCAGCCCTATTTTTTATTTTTATTTTGAAACGGTCTGAGTTGCAAAAGGCCTCACTAAGTAGCTGAAGCTGTCCACAGTGATCCTCCTGTCTCAGCCTCCCAAATGCAGGGATTACAAGTGTGTGCCACTATGCCCGGCTTCCTCTCTCTTTCTTTCTTTCTTTCTTTCTTTCTTTCTTTCTTTCTTTCTTTCTTTCCTTCCTTCCTTCCTTTCTTTCTTTTTTTCTTTCTTTTTTTCTTTCGTGGTACTGGGGGTGGAATCCAGAGGTTTTCTACCTCTGGGCTATACGCCCAGACCGATTTTATATTTTATTTGGAAACTAAGTTGCTGAGAGCCTCACTAAGTCGCTGAGGCTGGCTTCCAACCTGTGCAATCCTCCTGTCTCAGCCTCCCAAGTGTGGGGATTACAAGCGTCTCACTGAGTTGTGGAGAGCCTCACTTAAGTAGCTGAGGCTGGCTATGAAGTGCGATCCTCCTGTCTCAGCCTCCAAGTACCGGGATTACAAGCGTGCGCCACCATGGCCAGCTTGACCAATGGTTCTTGTGAGACCATCTTCTAAAGAGAATTTACCCGCTGGTTTCATTTCCCACTGGTGAAAGTCTCACAGGTAGTGCGCACCTTGCTATTTCAAGTCGTGCATCTTTTCTTTTCTGTCCATCAATAGTTTCCTAGCGTCTAGTTCTGAGTCTGGACCACTGTGTGCCACTGTAGAAAGACAACCATACCCAAGGGGAATAAAAGGCCCGTCATCTCAGAGACTCCCTCACGCTCACTTGGAGGAGTCACCCATCACTCGTGACGACACCGGCCCCCTGCAACCGCCGCTGTCTTCTGCTCCCGTGTTTTCTCTTCTTCAGAATGTCACAAAATAGGATCACACTGCGTGATTCTCCCTTCTTGTCCTTGACATATATGATATCGATCCATGTTGTTCTGTGCGCCAGCGTGCTTTTTCCCGGTTGAGTAGTATTCTGTGCTACAGGCGTAGCACAGTTTGATGATCTGTTCACAACATGAATGGCATCTGGCTCTTCCCAGGTTTGGCATTTTTGTGAATAAAGATGCTCTAAAGATGCGCACGCGTGTTTTCACAGGCACGGCTTTCCACCCCTACTCCGAATCTCACATCCGTCTTTCGAGGTAGATATCAACTGCCATCCCTACCATACACATGACGAAGCTGGGTTTCAAGGAAGTGGGTGGACCAGGGTCACCACTTGCTGTACGGTGAAAAGTTGAATTTGAACTCAAGTGTCCTTGAGAAAAAGATCCCCAAACAAACAGCTAACATTACTGTAAACAAACTATACGTTGAACAATTAAGCGCCCACAGAATGCAGCGGGGTCTAAGGAGAGTGCCCAATCTTTTTCTTCCTGGGTGACCATGGAATTGTCCAGAGTGGGCCTGAGATTTGCCTCTGGGCTCTCCTAGCACACGGGGCCGGGGGAAGTCACTGCGATGGTGGCTTGGTGTGAATTCCTACTGCCCCCCAAGTTCCCGGGACAGTGCGTGACGATGGTCGGCACTCCCCAGTATTTCGTGAATAAACAGGGGACCATCAGCTGAGAGCAGGGCGTGCGTGAGGGAGGGTGGCCTGGTTTGCACCCAGTCTCCCTTCCCGACACATGGCCGCTCCTTGGGTGTGAGAGACATTTCCCAGGTGCTTTCTGTAGTGTCCCCTGCAGGAATCTTGACACAGTTTTGAGATTGCCAGCTGTCCTACAGCCACAGCCTCCATACTAAGCCCTGGACCTCAAGAGCCTTTATCTCTTAACACACCCCATTGGGCAAACCTCTGAGCCACCTATGGCGGCCTAGAGAATGGAGTTGTGAAACTCTGGAGGCAGGCTTATCTCCCAGAGTTCTGCTGGCTCCTGGGCATCAGGATTCAGTTCCTAGTCTCCAAGGCCTTAGCTGTCTCTCATCCGAGCCAAAGGACACAGAAGCCCGTGGAGTCGCGGATCCAGGGGGCAGAAGAGAGAAAGACAAGCTATATAAATGCATATTATGTATCTCCAAGCTCCTTAGGAAGGAGGGCTCAGGCAGCCACACAGGGATGCCAGGAAGGCAAAGAGTCTCCTGCCTTTTTTTCCTTACACAAAAGTAGTACTTGCTATTATAGACATCTTGAGAACTATGAATCAAGACTCTAAAATTATCCTATCCCCTCATTAGAAGAGTAGCAGTTAACGTGTGAGATTGATAACTGTGTGTTTTCTCGAGGCGCGCGCAGGCGCAGACACGCTCGAGAGAGCGAGCCTTCTCGCCAGCGTCTCCACGTCACCAAGGATCAGGAATGTGTTTGCATATCCTCGGCTATCTGTCTATCAAGTTTTTTGTTTTGTTTTGTTTTGTTTTGGTGGTACTGGGGTTCCTGGAAGCCCTTCTACCTCCGGGCTACACTCCCAGACCTATTTTTACATTTTTATTTGGAAACAGGGTCTCCTAAGCCAGCGCGCGCGGCTGGCTTCGAACCTGCGCGATTCTCCTGTCTCTGCCTCCCAAGCGCAGGGATGACAAGCACGTGCCACCACGCCCGGCTTCTATCAAGTTTTTATTCTTGTTGTTGTTGTTATTGGTACTGTGGACTGAACCCAGGGGTGTTCTACCTCCGAGCTACACTCACGAGCCCCTTTTATTTTTATTTTTCATTTGAAATAGTCTCAGTAAGTTGCTGAAGATTTTGCTAAGTTGTGGAGGCTAGCCTTGAACCTGCGACCCTCCTGTCTCAGTCTCCCATGTACTGGGATTACAGGTATGTGCCACTGCACTCAGCTGGTCTACCAATTCGTTTAAAATATCCTCATTTAAGGCCAGGCGTGGTGGTGCACGCTTGTAATCCCCGCGCTTGGGAGGTGGAGACAGGAGGATCGCGCTGGTTCGAAGCCAGCCTTGCTGGCTTAAGAGACCCTGTTTCCACATAAAAATATAAAAAATAGGTCTGGGAGTGTAGCCAAGAGATAGAAGGGTTTCCAGGAACCCCAGCACCACCAAAAAAAAAAAAAAAAAAAAGGCTCATTTGGCTTAGAAATGGATCCAACCAATTGCGGGGTTAGAGCCATACATATGTAGCCTATTGTTTGCAGGGAGAATATTTTGATATGGTTTTTGAAAGAATGGGTTTTAGTGTGGGTCTGGGGACCTAGTGAGTGATGTATTTACGCCATCTCACCAGCGCAATAAGGCTGCCAATAGGACCTACTTGGCAGGTGCTTCACAAGGATCCTGTAAAGTGGTCCCCTGGGTACTCGGCATGAGCTACGTGCACATTAGCTATGATCACTAGTCAAAAATATATGAGACTAAAGCAAAACATAACATCTGACACCACTTGCAACCTCCCACCCACCACGGTAACCATGCCGGCTGTCCTATCACACCTGCGCTCTCCTGGGGGACATTCCCAGGCATCTTCTTAAGCTGAGTAGTACGTACGCCCTGCTTTGCAGCGTAGGGCCTCTTAAACTCACTTGCAGGGCGCTGCATGGATGCAGGCACGCCAGGATCCAGTCCTGGCGGAGCAGAAGACAGAGCGGAGCCCAGCAGAACGCAAGCCTGAGTCGTGGGCACTGGGCCAAGCCTGGGGTGCAGGCAGGCTTTGGGAGTGATGGCGCCGCGGACTCCAAGTGCACAAAGTCAGGAAGTCAGGAAGGATATGATGTCCCAACTCCCTGGCGGGAGGCGAGGCAGCTTTCACCTTTCACCTGCATACTGGGCCCCCGCTACCTCCAGCTCCTCTCTGGAGCTCCTGAACTCTGGGAGCACCGGAGCTCCTGTGCTCCTCGGCTTTTGCTGACTCAGCAGGCGGGCAGCAGGCGCCTTGGGGTTTGGTGGGTTTGGCAGGCGGAGCCCTGGGAGGACAAGGCTCCAGCTCCCCGGGTCCAGATGAGGGGCCGCCTTGTTTACACTGCATCCTGGACCAGACAGCTAGGGGAGCTGGGAGCACTTTAATTCCGTCCCCCTGCCTTAAAGACGCATTTGGTTCTGCCCCACGCACGCGAGAGAAGTCCTTCTTATTCTCTGCAGCTCAACTTCTGCCTTTAACTCCTTCTATTTTATTTTCAACTTCTAAAATAAAGTACTTTTGGGGGGGGGGGAGTTGTTAGTTTTTCTTTTTCTTTCTTTTTTTTTTTTTTTTTTTTTTGAGGGGGCAGTATTGGGGATTAAACCCACGGCTTTGCCTTGTACATGTTAGGCATTTTAGGGGAAAGTTACAAAAAAAAAAAAAAAAGATAAATCCTTTATTTTTAGAGCCAGGAGCATTTTTTTTTTCTGGCCCAAGATTTATTTGCAGCTGAACTAGTGAAATAAAGGGGCCAAAGGCTTCCAGATTTTTCAGGCAAAATGTCCACGGAAAGTTCTGAAAGGGATGGACCTCGCGCTGACCTGCATTTTTGGAGAGAGGATGGAGTTGGCTTCCACCCGGGACATGCCTCGCTCCGCTCCCTCCCGCAGCCTGACCCAGCCCTCCCTGCAGATGCACCCGCCAAACAAAGCAAGTGGGACCAACGGGGAGGGCGGACCTCCCAGCTTCCAGCAAGACAGCTGGCTGCGGGTCTACGGTGGCTTCCAGGGCACCCATCGGTATTTTACATGGGACCCTGCAAACTGAGAACTCAATTCCTTGCCAGGAGAGGAGTGTGTTCAAAAGGCCGGATTCCAGCTCTGCTAGAGGTCTCCGGGAAAGGACTCCCTCCCCATGCCTCCATTTCTTCATCCTGCCAAGGGAGAACAGCAGGGCGTCCGTGTGACCCAGCTGTGAGGTGGAAGACTCAGCACAGTACCCGGGTTGGCGGTTCACAGCTATGGTAGTAATCCTAAAAAATTCAGTGAGCTGTGAATCCGAGTCATCAAATTATCATCTAGCCCGTGCTTGCCATGAGGAGAATCGCACATCTGTGTTTCAAATGCTCCTGCTGGAGCTGAAGGGCACGGTGCCTGGAGTATTTTATTGATCTATCAAAAATAAATAATTGAAAGAGGAAACGGACCAGTGCGACTTGAACCTCTGCCGACCCCCAGCCACCCCTGGCTACGCTTTCTTTCCTAAATGTTCCTAAAATGTGTAAGACAATCAGGTTCCGAATGCTAGACCCACTGCCTGCCAGTGTTCAAAAATCCACATTTTTCTCATTTTTGAGACCTGGACTAACATATCTCTGTCTCCATCCCTGGCCTGGCTCCCAGTCTGAGTCCTCGGAGATCGCTGACAGCGCTCTGCAATCACATCGGCACGTTCTTCCTGTGTTCTAGAACTTAATACAACTTGAACTCATTATGTATCTAGTTCCCCTCCTGCTAGCTCTTATGAGATCCTGGACTTCAGTTTCCTCTCTAAAAATGTGTTTATTTAAAAAAAAACCATATATACATATATATGTAATGCATGCTCATGGCTAAACAGATCACAAAGATGTTTAAGCAAAATAAACAGGTCAAACATCCTCATTGAGATATCCTAGCAGGCAGAGATAATGGCGCTGCCTGACCTGAGATAAGGCCTCCGTGTGTGTGTGTGTGTGTGTGTGTGTGTGTGTGTGTGTGTGTGTGACAGATACAGGCACTACTGGATACTATCACACAGACACATTTCCATATCATTAGTTCTTTTCCTATGACCGATCTTCACCACTGGTACGGTTTCTCTGGTACTGTGAGATGTTTTCCCGGGCATGGCTCCTTTGAGTGGGCAGTTTGGTTTTTCAGCGATTTGCTGGCTTGTAAATGGTACAGCCCCTACCTTGGGAAGGGATGCAGGTGGCCAGGAAGTAGCTCTGAGGTCTCCCTAGGTGAGGAGGCTGGGGGTAGGAGAAGGCCGACCTCAGAGCTGAGGCGCTGGCCCGATGCCCCTCGTCCTCACCCCTGATGGGGAATCGCTGCACACTGAGGGCCTCGGCTTCCCCCCTGACCACGTTCTCCTGTTAACGGCTGGCACGTGACGGTCGGCAGCTCCCCCAACGGGATCTCGTGAAGCTATAAGACCACTGCAAGCTGGGCGTGGTGGCACATGCCTGTCATCCCAGCATCTGGGAGGCTGAGACTGGAGGATCGCGGTTCGCGGACAGCCTCAGCTACTTAGTGAGGCCCTCTGCGACTCAGTGAGACCCGGTTTCAAAATAAAGAATCAAAAATAGGGCAGGGGGTGTAGCTCGGAGGTCAAATGCCCCTGAGTTCCATCCCCAGACCCGCAAAAACAAACAAACAAAAAAAGACCACTGAGAATATGACACTTGCAGCACGTGCCGGCTGTGAGGGAGGAGAGGCCCCGAAATAGCAGCCGCTGTTGGGGACCATACGCTTGTCACAAGACCCCGTGTGGTACAAGGCGATTCACTTAGCAGGGCAAGTCAGGGGGTCAGGAAGAGAAGGGGCAGCAGGGAAGGGCCAGGCGGGTCCAGGACAGCGGGCCTGCAGGAGCCCCTGGAGTGGAGCAGGCTGCGGGTCAGGACCGCCTGGCCTCGCCCTTCCACTAGTCCTCTGACGGCACAAGACAGGGACCCCTGCGGTCCACCATGGGCTACGGCCTCATGCTAGAGAACAGAGTCCCTTCACTCCGGCTTTACCTTGAGAGCGATAAAAAACAAACCAATACAATAGTGGCTGTAAAAGATGCTGGTCTGAGGGCTCCGAAGAGACTCGTGTAGCACGCACAGGGAGCTCTCCTGCGCTGGCACCTGTGCGCTCCTAGAAATCACCAGCCCCGCAGGCCAGTGCAGTGAACACCCCAGGGACGGGGCAGTGGAAACCTGGGGTGCTCGTCAACCGTACCCGATCTGGTGCCTCGGCCCAGGGGGTGTTGGGCAACGTCTCTAATCACGGAGTGGGGGGGTTGCTACAGTGGGGTGGGGACGTGCTGGGAGGCCAGACCTGTTGCTCAATCCCTACACAGCTTTCAGGGCAGTCCCAGCCCAGCCCAGCCCAGAATTATCCAGCCCAAGATGCCAGTAATGAGTGCTGACACAGGAAACCCCGGGCTCAGGACGGAACGCCCAAACATTTGTGGTGGGGTGTCTCCTAAAGAAAAATGTTGGGGGTACATTAAACAGAAAAAGATAAAAAGATAGGAATCTAATAAAATAAGGAACAGCACAGCTGAGCCCACGCTAAGTGGCTCAGAAATGCATAAATACAACAGTAACTATTGCACGTGGCTTTGGAAATGGCCAGGCCCCTGCCGTGGAGTGGCCGTGGGCCAGCGCGATGGGCCGCTGCAAAGGGGGAGGGGCTATCTAAAGCCCAGGGGACGCAGGGCGCATGCGCGTGGCTCCTTACACCCTGGTGGCCCGCCCTGGACTGTGATGTGGGGGGTGGGTGCGTGTTCTATATTCCTGTGACCGTGGGCTAAGCGAGGTACTATTTTCTGTATTCATCCGGTGGTTCTGGAGACCAGGTTGTGCGTAAGTGAAGAAGAGATTTGGTTACATTCAAACTGTCCCCTAATACATGGATGGCACTAGAATAAAAAAAATTTTTTTTTTTTTTTTTTGGCGGTACTGGGGATGGAAGCCTGAAGCATTCTACCTCCAAGCTACACCCCCAGCCCTGTTTTTAGTCTTTATTTTAAAACAGGGTCTCACTGAGTTGCAAAGGGCCTCACTAAGTAGTAGCTGAGGCTGTCTGCGAACCGGGATCCCCCTGCCCCAGCCCTGCTTTTAGTCTTTATTTTAAAACAGGGTCTCACTGAGTTGCAAAGGGCCTCACTAAGTAGTAGCTGAGGCTGTCTGCGAACCGGGATCCCCCTGTCTCAGCCTCCCAAGTGCTGGGATGACAAGCGTGCACCACCACGCCCGGCTGCTAAAATCGTGTTTTTAAAAACAAGTCTTATAACAAAAGTGGCTTCACCTAGTTAATTTCACCAAAATGACTGTGCTAGAACTATAACTTACAGCAACAAGATCCTTAGTGTAGCTGATTTATCAGCAAAGAGACTTCTTCCTGTAGAATCTGACAAAGAGAAATGCTCCAGAGGAAGAAGCAGGGCCTATTTATGAAGCTCGTTCACATGCTGTGTATGACAAGGCTTTTCCATGAACCGGCAGGTGGTCCACGCTATTTATATCAGTCTATTCAAAACCCTGTACGATGCTGAAGTGTTTAAGGGTAAAATGCTAAGCTACGAGGCCAGGCACGGTGGCGCATGTCTGTAATCTCAGTTTTTGGGAGGCTGAGTCAGGAGGAGCACAGTTCTTAGGCTCTCATTGTTACTTAGGGAGACTCTCTGCAGCCTAGCAAGACCTTGTTTCAAGATTAAGAAAGAAAGAAAGAAAGAAAGAAAGAAAGAAAGAAAGAAAGAAAGAAAGAAAGAAAGAGCCGGGCGTGGTGGCGCTCGCTTATAATCCCAGCATTTGGGAGGCCAAGACCGGAGGATCGCGGTTCGCGGCCAGCCTCAGCTACTTAGTGAGGCCCTCTGCAACTCAGTGAGACCCTGGTTCAAATTAAAGAATAAAAACGAGTGCAGGGGGTGTGGCTCAGAGGTAGAGTGCCCGTGGGTTCCATCTCCAGGCCCACAAATAAAATAAATAATAAAAAATGAAAAGGGTCAACAGTGGAGCTCAGTGGTAGAAGGCCCCTTGGTTCCATCGCCCGTACCACATATACTGAATTATATTAAAATTTTACGACGTGTGGCATTTGCTCCAAGATAATGTAGATAGTGGGAGGAGACAGGAGCGAGATTACGGAGGATGAATCAATAAGGAGAACAGGAGCCTCGAGCATCTCCTCCTCCTACCGCATAATACAGAGAATAAGTGGCTCAGCGAGGCGGTGCGCGCCTGCAATCCCAGTACTTGGGAGGTCACAGGTTCAAGGCCAGCCTCAGCAATTTAGGGAGCACCTTAGCAAGACCCTGTTTCAAAATAAAAACCAAAAAGGGCTAGGGGTGTAGAACATCTTTAGGATTGATCTCCAGTACCCCCCAAACATTTTTTAAAAGGAGAGTTAACGTCAAAAGTTTGCAATCGTAGTGAATTTGCAGGCAGATTCGTGTACACGTTGACTTCTAAGTGGCAAGGCGGTTTTTTAACCTGGTTGGTACGTTGCTCCTGGAATGAACGATCGTGCTAAAACCCTGCCCTGTGCTGAAACAGGCTTGCTTTCCACAAGCCAGTGCCAAAACAGAGGTGCGTGCGTGTGTGTCAAAGTCACGAGTGTATGTGTTGGTGCAGGGATTAACACTCAAGTCCCCGTCACTGTGTGTGGATGTGTGTGTGTTGGTGGAGGGGATTAACACTCCTCAAGTCCTGGTGTGTGTGTGTGTGTGTGTGTGTGTGTTGGGGGATTAACACCCAGTCCCGGCCAGTGGCCAGGCGCACTCCTGGGCCGGGAGGCCAGGCTTTGAGTGGGGCCCGCGTGGTCCCCTTGGTCCCCCTGACTGAGCGGAAGGTCCTGGTTGATGCAGGGCAGGCCTGGTCTCACCGAGCGGCCTCCAGCGAGCCCCGCTGCTCACACTGAGAAATTCCATTTCCTTCCCAGTTTCTAAAAACTGGATTTTCCTCCACCCGGGGGAAAAAAAAGCGTGAGATTTAAAGAGAAAAAAGAGTAGCTACCCGGAGGAGAAGAGCGCGGTGGGGAGGAGCGGCCGGGCCATGGCGCCCACTAGAAGCCATCCTCCCGAGCAGCGCGCGGGCCAGTTCACAGCGGCTCGCAGGAGGCACGGGGCCTCCAGGGCCTGGGAACTCGGTTAGGAGCCCAGCGGCCTTCAGCCTAGGAAGCCGGGGTGAGACAGGAGGCAGGGCTCCAGGCCCTCCGGCTCAGCTGCTTCCTCTACGCTCCTAATTCCAGGGTCCTTCAGATGGCCGCCCTCCGAGCTGGAGGTGACTCTTACCAGCGCGGCTGTTCTGGTCCCAAGCACGTGCTCTGAGGAGTGCTTATGTCTGGATGCCTGCTCAGTCGTCCCTCTGTGGCCGGGGGCAGGCCCAGGCCCTCAGGGACATGAAACCGCAGCCGCTCAGGTCCTTGAGATGAAATGCCCAGAATTTACACATCACCTGTCATTCTCCTGTCATATGCTGGGCTGGTGTTTTTTTTTCTTTTTTTTCTTTTTTTTTTTTTTTGGTGGTACTGGGGTTCCTGGAAGCCCTTCTACCTCCGGGCTACACTCCCAGACCTATTTTTACATTTTTATTTGCAAACAGGGTCTCCTAAGCCAGCGCGCGCGGCTGGCTTCGAACCTGCGCGATCCTCCTGTCTCCGCCTCCCGAGCACGGGGATGACAAGCGTGCCCACCACGCCCTACGGGACTTTTTTTTTCCTTTTTTCTTTTTTTGGTTGGCGGTGCTGGGGATGGAGCCCAGGGGCATTCTTCCACTGAGCTCCACCCCCGGCCCTTCTTAAAAATTGTGAAGCAGGGTCTTGATACACTGCCGGGGCTGGCCTGGCACACGCAGTCTTCCAATTTTTTCTCTCCAGTCCTTTGAGAGGCGCAGAGAGTTCCTTCACCTGTGACACAGTGACCCCGGCTCTCCGTGTCTTGTCCCCAGGAGGACTAGTTAAGGTTCCCCGAGCCTTAACCAGCTCCATGGCACAGAGCTGACTCCTGAGCAGTGGAGGTTTCCCGCAAGACCGGACAGCAAACAGGGCGAGGCTGCAGAGGGGAAACTGAGCCACCCACACCTGCCGCGGGAGGGCGGAGGCAGGATGCAGGGAGGTCGCAGGCCTCTTCCCCAGGGAGGCCGCTGGGGTTTCCGGATCCGGGGGTCTTTGTGTGAGGGGTCAGGGGTGTAGTGGGGGCCGGCTATGGCTGGGAGGGGAACAAAGAAAGGAAAAGGGGCCGGCCAGGGCGCTTCCACTGTTCAAGGTGACTGAATGCACCCACGTTGAAACTGGCGCTAAGCACGGGTGATTCATTGGAGAAGAAATCACAAAGGGCCCCTCCCCCTCCCTTTCCGCTCTAGGATTTCCCGGCTAAAAGGGCTGCCCGGCCTGAGTCACTGAAGAACTGATAACGGGAAAGAGATCAACTGTGCTCCTGAGGGCTGTTAACCCCGTGTGGACAAGAACGCCTTGAAAACCATCACGGTGCCCAGACCACCACTTACTCCTGGAAGCCTGTTTACTATGCCACCTCCCATCGCCTGCTTCTCTTTTTCTTCTCTGTTTTTCTTTTTCTTTCTCTCCGTCTTTCTTTTCCTTCTTTCCTTCACTAGGAATGGAACCCAGGAGCATTCTACCTCTGAGCTACAGTTCCAGGTTGTGGAGGGTCTTGTTCCTTGAACCTGGGATCCTCGTGTCTCAGCCTCCCAAATACTGGGATTACAGGAGTGCATCACCACGCACAACCTCGACTGTGCATTGTGTGTGTGTGTGTGGGGGGGGGGGTACCGGGGATGGAATCCAGGCGCATTCTACCTCCAAGCTACTCTGGCAGCCCTCATTTTTATTCTTCATTTTTGACATAGGGACTCACTGAGTTGCAAAGGGCCTCACTAAGTATTAGTAGAGGCTGTCCACGAACCACAATCCTCTTGTCTCAGCCTCCCAAAGGCTGGAATTACAAGCATGAGCCACCACGCTGGTCCATTGTGCTTTTGGAGAGAGAGTTCTAGAAGGAACTTTTAACCATCTAACGTGCGGCCTTACAAGTACCTCCCGGCTTCTCCTTCCCCCAGCCAAATACCAGGGCTGACACATCTATCCTCTGGTGACGACGCTGTCCAGACCCTCCGCTGCCCACTCTCACGCTCTGCAGGCTGCTGGGGAGAGGGAGCTGGCCTGGTCTACGACCGAGGAATTTGCCATGTGCCTTTGCCTTCAAGACTCTCCACCCCCAGCTCTCTGGGAGGCTTCCTGTTCCTGGGACAGCCCCCTCCCCAGCACAATATGGAGCCAAGGCTTCCATCTCAGTGGAATTAAGGTGGAAAAGCTTCCTCAGCAGTGCCCTTCCAGACGGTGAGGCCAATCATGGGCCCTTTCACGTCAGGAACCTCAGCCAGCCTGAGCGCTGGGCCTGGCTCCAGGGGGGCCCAAGGCTTGAGCAAGCAGGACTATGGTCTCCGAGAGACTTCTGGAGAAAGGTGGGCGGTATATGGGGAGCAGATGACCGGGGACACGGCGACAAGAAGGGACAGTGACGTGGTGGGGGCGGGAGGACCCCGTTGGGGCTGTGAGTGGCCAAGGAAGGGAAACTCGTCTCTGCCAAAGGTAACTGGATGCTGGCGTGGTGCCGCACACTTGTAATCCCCATACTTGGGAGGCTGAGATGGGGGACTGCAGGCTTGAGGCCAGCCTCAGCTGCTTAGTGAGGCCCTTGTTCTCCCGAAGCCCAGCGCTGGTGGACTGGAGGCTGGTGGAGAAAGAATCCTGAGGCGTTTGTCCATCCAGCACCTCTTGATCTAGAAAGCAGGACTCCTCCCTCCCTCTCTTCCTCCTTTCTGCTTTCTTCCTTCCTTTCTCTCTTCCTCCCTCCCTCTCCCTCTTTCTCTTTCTTCCTTGGAACCCAGCAGCAGTCTACCTAACCCAGAGGCATTCTACCTCTGAGCCATGCCCTCGGCCCTATTTTCTTCTTTTTTGTAAAATTTAGAAACAGGGTCTCACTAAGTTGCTGAGGCTGTTCCTGCACCTGAGATCCTCCTGTCTCAGCCTCCTGAGTACTAAGGTTGCAGGTGTGCAGGTGGGAGCCACCACGCCCAGCTTACGGCAGAATTTGTTAACCTCTTATGGGCCACAGCTGTCTTCTCAGAATAGTGATTCAGGCGGCATTCAAAAATAAATAAATAATGCCGGGCGTGGTGGCGCACGCTTGTCATCCCAGCATTCGGGAGGCTGAGAGAGGAGGATCACAGGTTTGCAGACAGCCTCAGCTACTGAGGCCTTCCGCAACTTAGTGAGACCCTGTTTCCAAATAAAGAATATAAAAAAAAAGAAAAAAACAAATAAAAATAAAGAATAAAAAATAAGGCTGGGGATGTAGCTCAGAGGTAGAATGCCCCTGGGTTCCACCCCCAGTAACACACACACACACACACACACACACACACACACACACACGTGCTGACTCATGATATCTCTGAGTATGAGGACCTTGAAGAAAGATGCTTGTGAGCACGTGTTACTAGGTTACTAGGGACTGAAGGGGGGGGGGTGTTCTACCTCTGAGTTACACCCACAGCCCTTTTATTTTTTATTCTGAAACAATCTCTAAGTTGCAGAGGGTTTTACAAAGTTGCTGAGACTGGCTACAATCCTGCAATCCTGTTGTAAGAAATAATAATATCTTTTCTGTAAAAGGGATGGCTTGACTTGGGCTCCGCGTTGTAAAACCGCCACTGAGTGACCTTGTGCCCTTGTAAAGACAGCATTTCCCGGAACTTGGGCA
The DNA here is from genome assembly GCF_963383645.1 of Muscardinus avellanarius. NCBI lineage: Eukaryota > Metazoa > Chordata > Mammalia > Rodentia > Gliridae > Muscardinus > Muscardinus avellanarius. The sequence goes on along the minus strand of NC_137804.1, from coordinate 32,677,545 downwards.
TGCCGACCCCGCCCCCAGCTCCCCTGCAGCCAATGGCATCGAGATTGTGGGGCTCGGTTCCCACCAATGGGAGCGCAGCACAGAAGTCCCCGCTGGAAATAAAATGCCCAGCAGGTTTCCGCCATGCTGTTCCTGCGGGCCTGACTTCACTGGTGGCAGGGTCCCTTCGTGCAAAAAGTAAAATTCGGCCGGGGATGGTGGCGCACGCTTGTAATCCCTGCGCTTGGGAGGCGGAAACAGGAGGATCGCGCAGGTTCGAAGCCAGCCGCACTGGCTTAAGAGACCCTGTTTCCAAAAAATGAAAAGGTATAAAATAGGTCTAGGGGTGTAGCCCGGAGGTAGAAGGGCTTCCAGGAACCCCTGTACCACAATAAATAAATAAATAAATAAATAAATAAATAAATAAATAAATAAATGTAAAATTCGCCTTGTTGAGCTTCTTTCAAATACGTCTCTTTTTTTACGATGCCATAAAAATGTACTCCTGACACTGTCTCAGCCTCCCGAGTGCCAGGGCTGCAGGTGCGGCCCAACCTGGCACGCACCACACAGGTTGGTGCAAACCGGAGGGCCTCTGTCGGGGTTTCAGGACAGTGCGCTGCGACCTGGGGGCTGCACCGGTCTTGCTGGGGGGCCGGGGAGCGGTTATCTGGAGCAGTGCCGGCCACTGGCAGCAATCCTGGTCACCACTGGCCCCCCCACAACTACACTCCCCTCCCCAGGGGTGACAGTGAAGTCTTCACCATTTGGCTTTTTTGGTGGTCATTGTTATTCCTAATGAGGCTCAAACCTGGGGCATTCTACCTGCAGGCTACACCCCAGTCCTTTTATTTTGAAACAGGGTCTGGCTAAGTTGCCGAGGGCCTCATTCAATTGCTGGGGCTGGCCTCTTAGCGGGACCCTCAATTGCTGGGGCTGGCCTCTTAGCGGGACCCTCCTGTCTCGGCCTCCCCAGTGCTGAGATGACAGGGGCGCTCCACTCCTCCTGGCTCCACACACACTGTGTAAATAAGTTCCCTGAAACTTATAGGTCAGTGTCCCACGGAATATATACTGGAAAACGCTGGCCTGGTCAATCCTAATGCTGGCAAGGATTTTAAAGGTCATCACATCTTAAAAGTCTTCACTTGTGGCTGTGTGACTTCATAATGACCATACCCGTCAGAAGGGCCTGGGAGAGCGCTATGGGGCGGACTTCTGGGAGCCTGTCCTGCTTCCATTACTGGATCCTGGACATTCAGAACATGCAGTTGGAGGCCTGGGCAGGTGCTCGGAGAACCATTCTCCAGTGCCTATGCACAAACTGAGTACCCTTGACCTAATCCACTGCCCAGATACATCGTCCAGCCCTCTCAGGATGCCAGGGGGTGGGGCTCAGTACTTCCCAGGGCAGTTTCCAGAAAGTTCCAAGGATGTTGACCTGTTGGTCTTCCTATCCCTATCCAACAGGAAGGCCTTACACTTCTTCCTCCAGCTGGAGAATCCCTCAAGGAACCTTCTCTGGCTTCTTTTGGCAAAGTTCAGTTTGTCCAGCCCAGATCTCTTGCTGTGTGGAGACAGCCTCATGCCTGAGGCTGAGACAGGAGGATGGCAGGTTTGAGGCCAGCATCAGCAACTTAAGGAGGCCCAGCCTCAAAAGAGAAAATTTGAAAGGCTGGGGGTGTGGCTCAGAGGTAGAAAGGCCCTGAGTTCAGTCCCCAGTACCTAAAATAAATGAATAGGTGGATGGATGGATGGATGGATGGATGGATGGATGGATGGATGGGTGGATGGATGGATGGATAAATGAATGAATATACAGGCAGCACTGGAGGAAGGTGAGCGCCACACCTGGCCCACAGCAAGTGCTCGGTAACAGCAGCCGGGGAGAGCAAGGGCCCTTCCCACGGTGACAAACTTCCCCAGAGGGGTCGTCTACAAGTTCCCTTCCTTTGTCCCGCCAGTGCATGGAACAGAAGATGCATTAAGGAAAGATTCCAGACCCAAGAGGGCAGATAAAACGGTGGTCAAGAGCAGGGGAGAGAAAAGCCTGCCTCCAAGTCCCTTCGCCCCTTCGCCCTGCGTGTGGTCTGGGGGAAAGCGGCTCCTCTGAGCCTCAGTCTCCTCCCTGGTCAAGCAGCCCCCTTTCTAGGATGGCTGAGACGATTCAATACGACAGTGCAGGCAGACCTCTTAACACACGGAGCGGCCTACAGAGGCCATTATTATATTATCATATCAGCCGTTATTATAACGGCCACTCCTTCCATCACTGACAGTACCCCTCGCTGAGGTCCACTGGGGTCAGAGAAGTCGGGATCTCAGTAACTGCCTACAGGGGATGCCTTTCTTTGCTACCAGAGCAGATGTCTGGGTTTCCCCCTTGTTCATCCTTAAATCCTTTAGAGAAATCCATAGCCAGGGAAAAGCTTGAACTGTGGGACGAAGCTAACAGAAGGACGTGCAAACCACCCGGCAGCTAAATACACGGTAAATCCTGCGGCCACACTGAGCTCTGCCTGCTGGACATTTCCCCCGGAGCCATAAACCATTAGCTCACTCCCGCTGTTTGGACCGTGTTAGGTACAGGCTTCAGTGCACTCCTCAACAAAGACATGACGGGGTCTAAAGGGGGAGGAGGACAGTCTGTGTGCAACGCAAATACAGCAAAAACAGGAGAACCATAAATACCACAGCTCGGAGACGCCAGCCGGGCGCTCACACAGCTCCGTAATCCCTCGCAGACCTGCCCTCGGCCCTCCCTCCACCCGGAGGCCCGCGGCCAACGCCAAGCACCTGGGGCTTCTCCCACGCCTGCTTCCCGGAGGCCGAGCGAGTTCAGTGGCCTCCTCCCTGCCGCACAACCCGGACACTACTCTAGAGCCCAGGACGAAAGTCAGAAACACACAACTCTTACCCCAAAGTAGCCACAGTCCAGTGGGGAGGTGGTCAGCCAAGAACCATAGCAGGAGGCGCAAAATTACAGCAAATACTGCTGTTAGGCAAAAACTCGGGGTGCCCTGAGATCATGGAATGTGCCACTTCTGTACAGGGAGGACAAGGAACTCTTTTAGCTGATAACATTAATGAAGACCCGATGAAAGGGCAAGAACTCGGCAGATGAAGGGTACCGGGGACTGGTTTGCAGGGCAATGCTGGTGGAGGAGTCAGTACATGTCAAGTCCCTGCGGCAAGAAGGAAGAAGGCCGGCCAGGGGAGCTGAAAGGGACCTGAGGGAGGGTCATGAAGCAGAATGAGGCTGGCAGGACAGTTTAAATAATAATTCCCTCCCTCCCTCCCTTCCTATTGAATCCATGGATATTCTACCTCTAAGCTATCGAACCCAGCCCTATTGCTAATTTTTGTTCTCACTAAGTTGCTGAGGGTCCTGCTAAGTTGCTGAGGCTGGCCTCACCCCTGCGATCCTTCTGTCTTAGCCTCCTGATTACAGGCCTGCACCAACATACCCAGCTAGGGGTATTTCTAACTCTTTTAGGTCACAGCTCTCAGGAAGAAGTACATTTATGCTATGGGCTAATAATAATCTGTTCAATTAAGTTGTTTAAGTTTTATGCAAAAAGAAAGAAGAAAAAAAATAACCTCTAGTCATGATTCACCAAAATGATTTCCTGACCTCAGGATCAGAGCCCAGGGTTTAAAGAACACCAGGTTAGGGAGTTCACATGAAAAGCCTCCCAGAAGCCTCCGGAACACCACGGCCTCCGGAGGTCATTCCCACACTTGCGTTTCCTTGCCTCTTAATGATTCCGGCCTGTGCCTCACCGGGTGTTCCAGACTCTTCTCTTGCCCCACAGATAAAGTTCCTGGAGGTGTGTCCTTCCGACTTTTTTTAAAAATTAGGAATTGAACCTAGGGGCATTCTACCTCTGAACTATATACCTCCCGCCCTAAAGTTACAGTGCACTGGCCTTGAACCTGCAATCCTCCTGTCTCAGCCTCCGAGGAATTGGGATTCGATTACAGGTGTGCACACCATGCCCAGCTTACCTCAAAACTATGCATCCCGGAGCCTTGATCCGAGGAGGGAGCATGGCCTCAGTCCCTGATGGGGAGACAAGCCAGGGAGGGGGGAAAATGGCGTCTATTCAGATTAACCCTTCCCTGGCTGAGTGGCTGTTCTGCAGCTGTGCTATGCAAAGCCTGAGAGGCAGAGGAGACTTCTGCAGACTACCAACGCCCAGAGGCTGGGCAGAGCAGTGTGTGGAGCAGGCATGGCGCTGAGCTCCGGGACAGAGGCGCGGCCTGCTCGGACGCCTTTGTTCAGGGCCAAGGATGCGTCCTTAGAGACAGGGCAAGATTCCGCCCACCCAGGGAGGCTGGGCTCTCTTTACTTCTCTGAGCATCTCTTTCCTCGCTATGAAGTAAAATTATCAATAAAACCTATAGAACGGGATTCCCAGAAACAGGCATGGTGTAATCCCAGTACTGGGGAGGCTACCACAGGAGGATCACAGGTTTGAGGCCAGCCTTAGCAACTAAGCGAGGCCCTGTTTCCAGATAAAAATAAAAAGGGCTGGAGGTATAGCTCAGAGGTAGAACTGCCCTGGGTTAAATCCCCAGTACCAATGATGACGGTAATTAATAATAATGATGGTGGTGATGCTAATCCTAATATAATAATAATAATAATGGGATCCCCAGGAGCATGAAGGGGATAAAGGCCCAGCGCACTCCCAGGCACATCCTAAGACCTGAAGTCTATGAGGCAGGGTCATTGTGCTGAACACTCAGTACAGCAGAAAGGGGCAGCCACCTGTGACAGTTCTTCCTCCATCACGCCAACAGGATGTAGTTTCCAAGTGAGAAAGTGCCACTGAGCGAGGCCCAGGAACAGTCACAGATCTTATCTCCGGGCCTTTGTTACTCTAATGAGCAAGGGCCGCCTGGCTGCGGCTCACGCACTGCAGAGCAGCCTCTGTGGGCAGAAGCTTCTAGGCCTGAGCTTTGAAGCGGGTGCCTGCGCCTTCCTGGACCTCCCAGGCTCGCACGCTCACCCCCAGCAGCCTGCAGGGAGCATGGTGGACCCTCTCTGGAGGGGCAGGCATCCTGCGTCCTGTCTCCTCCCCAGCTGCCCACACAGACCTGCTCCCGTGGGGGGCACCGCTCTGACCACCACCTGCCCCGGCTGTCATCAGGCTCCAGGCTCTGTGGCGCTGTCCCCTGGACCACAGCCCGCCTCTACCGTTCATCTCCCAGGTTCGTACAGTGCGGCTGTAGTGTCTCTATTAGCACCAGCCAACAAAACGCAACATGGGGGCCATATTGTTCCAGGGAAATCGACTTAAGAATATATTTCCAAATATACTTTGAAATCTGATGTGGACTTTACCCTCCAAACAAATACATTTCCATTGGGGCTGGCCGTATTTCATGGGCTCAGTGTTGACAAGCGGCTAGGGACTCGGTCGGGTTCTGCCCCAGAGCAGGAGAGTGAATGGGGCACAAACAGGAAAGGCACAGGGACCCTTCTTCCCTCCATCTCTTCGTTTGTTCTGGTTTTAAGGATCTGCCCAACTCAGTGCTGCCCAAATCACTGACCAGGACTGCAGGAGGAGAGGAAGGAAAAACCAACACAAGAATAAACACACGCATCAACCCCACAACACAGACTGTACGCAAATGTTGCTCTAGGGACCTTTTCTGACCCACGTGCTGTTGTAGGATTCATGTTCCTTTGAGCCCAGGCTAAGAGACAGTAAAGGAAAAAGTCCAAAAGATGCAGGGTCTCCATCCTATCTGGGTTTCTCATTCTCTGCACAGTGCTGCTGTCCATCCTTTCCAGTGCCCAGGCACACGTTAGGTGTCGGCTGTGTTCGGTGGGAGGAGTTGGGGGAGTGTGCGTGTTCCGTCTTCACTAGACCACAATGCCCAGGAAACAGCTTTCTAGCGTGTTATATTGCAATCGACCCCTATGACACTTGGTAATCTACAAATGGTATGTACAGAAACGTAAGATGACGTTAATTAGTGCCAGAGCCAGCCGGCAAAAGTACGGGTTCCGAAGAGAGGCATGAGGATGAAGAATTCAACTCTTAAGAATTTGATTCCAAGAATTTTTAAATTCTAACGTGGGGGTTGGGGGTTGCCGCCAGCCTACTGTCTCTACTGGCCGACCCCTGCTCCTGGGTCAGTATCTCTACTGGTCGCCGACTACTCCTGGGTCAATCTTCTCTATTGGGCCGGCTATGGGTTTATTTCTCTAGAGGTATTTTTACAGTTACAGGTCAATCAATATCCTCATGCTATCACCACCAGAATACAATAAAGACCAATCCAAAGCACATACATTACAGATAGGTTAATCAGTACCCTCGTGCCATCAACACCTGATCTGCTCCCAGACCTTTTACTTTGAACTTTCCATGATCCCAAACCTTGTTGACTCTGGGCGAAGGGCAGTCAGCAGAGTAAGAAATATTCTTTTAGGGGAAAACCTTAATGGCTTCCCACAAATTAGCATACTGTATCGGCCGGCCCTGCCAAATACCCATTACCTTCGCACCCGTGGGCTCAGAGCAGAGCAGACCTGCTCTGCACACTGAGAGCAGGCTCGGAGGGACCCTGTGCTTGTCCTTGAGTCCTTGAGTCAGGAATGGAAGAAACAAATGCTGTGGCTTTTTTTTTTTTTTTTCCAGTGCTGGGGAATCAAGCCCAAGGATTTGCTCATGCTGGACAAGCACTCTACCACTAAGCCACCCCCCCCCCATTCCTCTGATTTTCTTTTTGTGTGTCTGTGGAACATTTCGGCATCGCTCGTCCACATGCAGACTGTCACCCATCACGTGTGTGGTCCTTGGGCGATGCTCAGTCCGCCACGTTCGCTGCTAAAGCTCTGCTGGTGGCTGGCTTGAGAGGGCAGCTGTGGGATTGACCTGTGCACAGTTGCCAGGTTCTACTACCATGGCCCCAGTTTGCTTTCAGGGCAGACAACAGACTTTGAGAATAAGTAATTAAGAGGGCTTTGTGGAGGGCAAATACATTCACTTACATGGATCAATTAATTTCTCAATGTGGCTACTACTGGTCACTTAAGCAAAAAGGAAGCGGCCCAATCTCTAAAGAGCGTTGCGGGCCAGTCACTCCTTCAGGCATAGAACATGCTCAACCACGCAGAGCTGATAATCCCCCGATAAAGAGGAGCTAAACCCCAGAAACAGTTGTGAGACTGCTTGGTAGCTGAGAACGTCTAAGGCCAATTATTGAGAACGACGATGTGGGAATCTCCTCTGTAAGATGTACTGTGCTACCCACAATGCTTTGCTCAATGGATTATCTTTATAGCTGTCACTGGCTAGGTGGCCCTGCATCAACCCTTCTGCTACACCCTCTCCTGTTCACAAGTCCCAAATACCTTGAGTGTGCTTCTGTATGTGTGTGGTACTGGGGGTTAAACTCAGGGTTATTCTTACCTCCAAGCTACACCTCCAGCCCTTTTTATTTTTTAATTGAAACACTTATTTTGACTCTCACTAAGAGAGAGGCCTTCTGAGGCTAGCCTCCAACCTGCAAATCAGGTTTGTCTCAGCCTCCCAAGCTCCAGAACTACAGGTGTGTGCCACCAGTTTCTAGTCATGCTTTAACAAAACCTCATACATACACGACTAAATCAACTGAACAGCCAAAGTGAGATCCATACAAAGATACATCACTGCATTCTTAAAATAGTAAACTTAAAGATATTTTCCACTGTTTAAACATTAAAACTACACACACAATTTGGAGACTGTGGACTATAATTTTAAAGGGCCAAGGGCATGGACTTTGGAATCAAGGATTTCAAGCTTTAAATCCTTGAGAGTAATTGAAACCTCAACTTCATACTCTATAACTTTAAGAATATAACAGGACCCACCAGGCATGGTGGCGCACGCTTGTAATCCCTGCACTTGGGAGGCGGAGACAGGAGGATCGCGCAGGTTTGAAGCCAGCCTCTCTGGCTTAAGAGACCCTGTTTCCAAATAAAAATATAAAAAATAGGTCTGGGAGTATAGCCTGGAGAAGAACCCCAGTACCACACACACACACACACACACACACACACACACACAAATATATATATATTAATATAAATATATACATATATAAAAATATATATATATTTAAAATTTATATATTTATATAAATTTGTAAATTTATATATTTATATAAAAATATAAATATATAAATATATATATAACAGGACCCAAGTTAATGACCAGGCATAAGATTTAGCGTAGTGCAATTTACCAACAGAATTTAGCACATGGTAAGGTTTCAGTACCTACATATTATATATACTCCTCAACTTATAAGGACTGTACCCAATAAACTCATCATAAATTGAAAAGAATCTAAATTGGAAATTCTTTACTGCTGAGTATGGTGGTAGGTGCCTATAACCCAATATTTAGGGGGCTGAAACAGGAGGATTGCAGGTTCGAGGCCAGCCTCAGCAACATAGTGATGTCCTTGGCAACTTAGCGAGGCCCTGTTTCAAAATAAAAATAAAGTAGGGTTGGGGGTATAGCTCAGAAGTAAAATACCTCTGGATTCCAGCCCAGGAATAAAAAAACCAACAAACTTTACTACATCTGACCTATTAAAGATCTTGCTCAGCCCAACCTTCTTGAAATACGCTCAGAATAATTAGCCAGGACTTGAGTGAAATCACCTAACACAAAGCCTGTTTGGAAATGAAGCCTGGATACCGTATGTGCACCTCAAAAGGACATATCGTAGGCATGGCGGGGTGCAAACATACAAAACACGATATTCAAAAAGCACTCTGCCAGCACAGCACAGAGCTGATCCCCCTTGTGACGGTGTGACTCCCTGGTGCAAGGTCACCGCAGAGCGTCACGGAGGAATGGCGGCTCATTAGCCCGGGACCAATCAAGGTTCAGAGTCAAAGCACTGCTTCTACCATCGTGAAAGCCACAAATAGGAAGTCAAAGTGTCGTAAGTCGGGTCGTGTGTAACCACTAGGGAACGCAGGGTGCATCTTCGTGGGATGCGAGATGAATTCTCAGTGGCTGATACCTGTGCCAAGTACCGAGTTGGTTCTGTCGCCTCCCTGAGGTTTATGAGTGGAAGCCTGCTTGTTAGGGACACCCCGGCGGGAAGCCCTCGACTTCTCCTACATCTCAGTCCCTGGTGAACGCGCTTGGGTGCTTCCTCTGACTTTCGTCTGCACCACCTGCTAAGCGCCCACGGAGCACCGCTGGGGGCCGCGGGACCCTCGGACACGCCCCGCGCTTGCAGAGCTGCCTGCTGAGGACGTGCCACCAGCGTGCCCAAGCAGGGGAGGTGGGCAGGGACACTCCTTCCTCTCTTCAGGTTTCGTCCTTCCGGCTTGTGGTTTTATTGGGCTGAAATATTAACCATTTTCTTAGACTTTCACATGGAGTTGAGATTTTCACTTTAGGGAGAAGAAAGCACGGAGTCCCGATGGTAGCAAGCTTTAACACATTGAAGTGTTTAGTCTGTAGTCATGGCAACAAAACTGACGGGGCACATCCTGAGGGCGGGGCACGCTGCTAGGCATTCTCTATTCCATCCACACCACAAGGGTCCCTTATTACCTCCATTTCCTCTTCAAAGAGGTTTAGAAATGCCCAGTAACTGCCCAAACCACGGGAGGCAAAAGCCCTAGACTTAAGCCCAGGAAGGTTGACTTTGCTGATATCACCATTGTTAAAGTTAATTAAGCTGGGGAGGCTGAGACAGGAGGATCACAGTTTGGTGGCCATCTTCGGCTACTTAGTGAGAACCTGTTTCAAAATAAAGAATAAGAAATAGGGCTGGGGGTGTAGCTCCGAGGTAGAAGGACTCTGGGGTCAATCTCTAATATTACAAGAAAATAGAGAATTAAGTTGCTGAGGATGGCAGGCTTGAGGCCTGCTTGAGGCCTGCGATCCTCCTGCCTCAGCCCCCAAGTACTGGGATTCCGGGCATGTACTGCTGCCACACCCAGCTTTAATGGAAATTTGAATGCAGGTTGGACCTGCAGAACCCAGGCGCAGGCAAAGCCTGTGAGGCTTCCTCGTTTGATTTGCATACGTGAAACTTGAGCTGTTTCTTATAAGTGCCTTCAATACGGAAAAACAGAGACAGAGGCTCAGCCAATCAGAAGCAGCAAACAAGCTTAAATCTGTGCAACTCAGGACTTTCCAACCGGACAGGCCAAACCACACGAGTGTACAGTCGAAACCGAGCGTTTGTTTTTTTTCCCCCCTGTGTCTATCCTATGAAAGCTTCTCCAGCGTGTCCTCTCGGAGGACATTCAGAGCCGCTTCTTATCTGGAACCGCCCAGGGAACAAATCTCTGTGTGTTACATGAACTCTGCAGAATGCTACTGTCTCCTCCTCCACCTACCCATCCACCCATCCATCCATCCATCCATCCATCTATTATACTGGGGATAGAACCACACCCCCAGTCCTATTTTTTATTCTTTATTTTTCAAACAGGGCCTTACTAAGTTTCAGAGAATCTCACTAAGTAGCCTCGAATCTGTGATCCTCCTGTCTCAGCCTCCCGAGTACTGGAACGATAAGTGTGCACCACCACGCCCAGCATGACTTCACTTTCTTAATTTAAAAATAATGACTCTCACAGCATGTAAATGGCTGCTCCTACTGATGATTAATGCAGGCCATCTGACCCACAAATCCCCTGGCTTCCCAGTCTAGCAGACAGTACTAATGGACCACAGTTCTCTTTCCGATGAAACAGGACCTGGGGTCCTCCTCCACTGGATCCGAGGCAGTCAGGCCCCACCAAGCAACCACAGGTAGCGCTCAGATCGGCCTGAGGTCTCCGCTGCCCCTCTTTGTCGAGGACACTTGACACCACAGTTTAATGAGCTGCCCCCTTCTCATTTTCCAGGCACACTCTGACACTCCCGCGAGGGACCATCGGCTTTCTAAAGGCTGCACACAGCACTCGGCGTTCCATACACGCTAGGCGCCCAGCAAAGGCGTCGCTGGACCCAACACAACGAAGGGCTGGCTGTGAGTGTGGACATATCTGAATGCCAAGTGCCACGCACGTGCCATTTACTGACTATCTCTGGGCAAGGTAGTGAACTAAGCAGTTCACTTGCATTAAGTTGTTGAATCAAAATAATAATCCTATGTGACAAAGATGTTACCCTCCCATTTACACAGAATATACTAAAACTCAGAGCGTAAATGATTTATACCAGGTTGACTAAGGGCGTCAAGTCAGGATACCGCGACCTTACGCTTTCTGATTTAAATCACCACAGACCCAACTCAAGTATTCTGACTTGTAAAAATCACACTTTTAATTATTACACTGGTTATACAAAAAGCACACACGAATGCTACATTTTTTTTTTCTTTTTATGGTACTGTGGATGGAACCAGGAGCATTCTACCTCGGAGCTACATCCCTAGCCCTATATTTTAGTTCTTTTTATGTTTGAAACAGGGTCTCACTGAGTTGCAAAGGGCCTCACTAAGTAGCTGAGGCTGTCCGCGAACCGCGATCCTCTTGTCTCAGCCTCCCCAATGCTGGGATGACAAGCATGCGCCAGCACGCCCAGCTAAAGCTACATTTTCTTGTCTCACAGTACTGTTGCCCAATATAGACTTCCCAGAATGTTGCCAGGAAGATCCCTGACTTTTAATCCAAACCAACCCCGGTTGATCATCAAGTATCTCTCATTGTGCCTCTTGGAGTCCACAAAAACAACCAAACAAACAAACAAACAAGAACTGAATTCGTATCTGGGATGAGCCCGTCTCCTTTTCCAATTCCTTTTGACCAGCACCGTCTTGGGGTCTGTCCTGTGTGGCCACTGTGACGGGCCACGGCGTGCAAAGATCTTCAAAGAGGCCGCTCTGCAGCGGCAGAGGACTCGCGGACCAGGGCAGGGGGCCAGTCCGTGACGATGGGGCTGCGTGGAGAGAGGCGGGTGGCGCTGCGGCGAGCAGGGTGACCTAAGCGAGTCACCGAAGAAGGGACACCTTGACCTGACGCTTTCAAGCACAAGGCCAGGCCTCGCAGCACAGGACCGCGACGGCCAAGTCCTCGGTATCCACCCCTCTCATCCCTCGCTAAAGATGCGTCTGAAGCTTCCAAAGGGAAGCCAGCCACTCCGCCTGGAGCTGCAGAGTTGTAGGCATGGAGCCTACTGCTGCACATGTGCCTTCCACACAGACACATGGAAATATTCTCCCCTTTATTTATTATTGCGACGCTGCGATTGATCATGGCCGCTGAGGAGTGTGATGAGCTTTTGAGGGTTTCAGCACACCTCTACATCCCCCGAGGGTCCACGCCTGAGATCAATGGATGCCTTGCGAGCCGGTTCTCTCAGAACTGAGACCTTCAAAAAGAGGCGCATCGCTTCCCCGTCCCCCGTGAAAGACATTACTCCACTGTCCGCAAGTGACGGATGGTCTAATAATCTGCGAAAACGTGCCGCTTACGGTCTAAGGTCAGCCCTGCCTTACTTAAGGGTTTAGACTCCTACAAGTACCATCTGGAGCCCACATCCTCCGTCTCAAGCTTCAAATAAATCCTGATTTACCTCTGGAACGTTTGCCAGCAGTTGTCTGGCTAGAGAAACCGCTGCTCCCCTCTCCAAGGCCTGCCTTGGCGACACACCACTGGTGGTGGGCACCTCGTCCTGGCTGCCCGTTGGCATGCTCTTGAGGATGATACTACGGAGGTACCCGGTGGGGATCAAAGGCTGGCCAATCACAGCTGCGGCTTTGGGGGAGGGGAGGAGACGGGAGGGAAGAGCTGGCAAGACAGGGTTTTCTTTAGGCCAGAGCATCCTCGGCCATATCAAAGTTGCTTGCGCTCCAGGAACGTCCCAACGCCACAGCACCACGGTTTCCTCACCCCAGGTTTTGCAGCAGTCAGAATGCATCAGCCTGGGGTGCACGGCGCTTTGATGTGTGTGTACAGAACGGCTGGGGGCTTGAAGATGGACTTCTGATCCCAAAGGGATCACGAGCCACGATGATCCTGGACAAGCCTCAGGAATAAGAATGCTCACTCTCGCTCTCTCCCTCCTCCTCTCCCTCCTCCTCTTCCTCCTCCTCCTCTTCTTCTTCTTCTCCTCCCTCCCTCCTCTCCCCTCCCTCCCTACCCCTCTGTTTTAGTACTGGGGATTAAACCAGGGGACATTTTACCTCTGAGCTACATCCTCAGCCCTCTCTATTCTCTATTTTGAAACAGAATCTTCTGAAGTTGCCGGGGGTCTTGCTAAGTGGCTGAGGCTGTCCTCGAACCTGCAATCCTCCTGTCTCAGCCTCCGGAGCACTGGTGTGACACGCGTGTACAGGCTTCAGGAGTGCTTCTGCTGGGCCTAGTCCTCAGCCTGCGCCAGCATGCTTGTGGCTATAAAGGAGAAGCATGGCCTCCGTGTGCTGCCTTCTCCCTGGACAAGACCCAGGCTGCATGGCGACTTCTCTAATAACTTCAACGTATTATCCAAGCGCAGCCCAGTGTGCTGGGGAAAATGCCCGACGCCCCGAGCCGGGGCACCGTGTGAAGCCATGACGCTAGCCCAGCTGCCCTTTCCTCATGCCACGGATGCTCGGAGCCCTGGCCAGCCTGCAGGCCTGGAAGTGGACCGGTCCTGTACCTCACACGGGCTTCCTGAGCAGGAAGGCATCCCTTTCCTCTGTGACGGGAGAGGAGACCAGCTTTAACTCTTTTTCGAGCTTGATTCACAGTCTTTTAAATTAATTCCTGGTACAAGGTGGGCCCTAAGTACACACACATTCCAGATAGGGAAATGAGTAACTTTCTAAGAATTGAGCTAGGAAGGAAACCTGGACCTTCAGCAGGTTCTTCAACTTTGGGGGGAAACAATTATAAGTCACCCATGATTACATTACAAATTCACCCATAATTCATCAAATCACCCATAGTTCTGTTATTTAGCAATGATGTGTGTGTGTGTGTGTGTGTGTGTGCGCGCGTGTGTATGTGTGTGCGTGTGTGTGTTTGGTGGTACTGGGGTTCCTGGAAACCCTTCTCCCTCCGGGCTACACTCCCAGACCTATTTTATAGTTTTTTATTTGGAAACAGGGTCTCTTAAGCCAGTGCGGCTGGCTTCGAACCTGCGCAATCCTCCTGTCTCCGCCTCCCGAGCGCGGGGATGACAAGCGTGCGCCACCACGCCCGGCCTAGCAACGATATTTTTCCCATTTTCACTTTTTAAACAACTAGTCTTATTATAAATATTTTAAGAGGTAAAGCTGGGTATGGTGGTATATGCCTGTAATGGTATATGCCTGTAATTTCTGTATGTGGGAGGCTGACAGGGGAGGATCATAAATTCTAGGTTAGTACACAGTAACACAGAGAGACTTTATTTCAAAATAAAAATTTTATAAAGGTCTGGAGGACATAGCTCAGCAATAGAGCACCCCTGTGTTCAATATCCAACATCACAAAAATAAGTAAATAAAAATTTGATAATAGTGCAGTTAAACAATTAATTTGTTACTAAACATCTCATGCTCATTTTCTCTCCATACTTAATTCCTAAATATGTTCAAAAACTTAGGGAAGACTCCAGGTAGGAGAGCCTGAGTTCAAATCCTGGATCTCCCAGGAAACTAGTAGATCGGCATGTTTCAGTCAGCATTCTCACTGTTGTGACCCACCACATCTGAAGACTACAACTTAGAAGAAGGAAATTTATTTGCTCACAGTTCTGGAGATTTCACAGTTTCTGGTTCATGTTAGGCTGGGTCACATCTACAGAGCTCAAGGTATTGCACTGAGAGGGAAGGAGAAAGGAAGGGAGGTGGAGAGAGAGAGAGGAGAAAGAAGAGGAAGAAGGAGGCGGGGGGGGAGAAAGAGGAGGAGAAAGATGAGAAGAGGGAGAGATAGGAGAGGAAAGGAGAGAGAGAATAAGAGAGGGAGAGAGGGAGGAAAGAAAGGATGCAAGCAGGCAGCAGGTGAGGGATATATATATCATCCCCAAGGCCACAACCCCAGTGACCCACCTCCTACAGCCACACTGCCTTCACTGCCACCCAACAGACCCATCAATCATCGCATAGATTTATCCACCCGTGAGATGAGAACCTTCATGATTCAATTATCTTCCCTTTGAACATTTTCGCCAATATGAGCTCTTCCAGGGAACATTCTGTACCCAAACCCTAGCACCCTGCCTCTGGCTCTTGGAAAGCTCACACACACCTCACAGTGAAAAGGGCATTTCGCCCACCTACAAGAGTTCCCAGTGGCCCGGGTTTCATCCCCAGCGTGAACTCGAACAAACAAAAAACAGGAACAGAAAAGCCCTCGATATTCAAGGGTCCCCACGTAATTCAAGGAGTCCTCCTGAAGAAGCACTACATAAAATCCACGGTGCCAGGCCCACATCATGGCAGCTGACAGGGAAGACGCTGGTTCTCTCAGGAAACGAGTGAGTTGGCAGGAGGCACACGTACATGAATAATGCCACGGTGGGCACTGAGCACAAGCCACACAGCAGGCGGTTTGCTTGGGGCCAAACATGTGTGGGCTTCATTGCATCCTGATGAGCCCCTGCAGCTGGTACTGCTATTCCCCATCTTGCAGATGAGGACGCAGAGGCTCAGGAGGGTGCAATGCCTCTAAGTTTGTGAGCTTGGCCTGGCCACATCCTCTGTCACTCTCTCCTCCTTCATCCATTAGAGATCCGGCCCCACTGGGCAGATCCCTACAGCCCACCCGCAGCCTTGGGGCCGTCCAAGCTCACCCCCTCCTTGGGCATCTCCCCTAAACGCCACTGGCTTCAGGAAGCCTTCCTAGATTCCTGACAGGTACTCTCTTGGCAACCCACACGTTTGTTTAGGCCACTTTTCAAAAAGGGGGGCTCGTTCTCTTTGCAAGCCTCAGTTCTGCAGTCTCCCCCCACCCTGCTGGACGGACGCTCTGGGAGACCTCGGGTCTGCCTTGCCCCTCAGCGTGACACTCCACTCCTCCAGCCGGACACGTTCCTTGGCGCGCTGTACCGAGGCGTCACGGAGGGGCTCACAGTGATGCACGCGGGCACACGCACACGGCCCTCGGTGTGTCTCCCTCCACACCCTCCCTCTCCGTTTGGGCACGTGGTAGTGAGACCCGCGGCGGTACTTGAATTGTCTCCTTCTTCCATCCCTGCCTCCCCCAGCACATACCTCTTTCCCCAGCCCCTCCACTCCTCTACTAGGCTCAAAATCCTACATCCGATATCCTTTATGTTCCTTATTTGCTCTCTCGCTTCAATGTATGAGAACAAAACTGTATGACCGTCAACCTCCTGAGACCGGCCGACCTCACACAGCACACTTTTCCCTAAGTCCACTCACTTCCCAGCCAATGATGCGGCTTGGATTTTCTTTACGGCCGGGGACGATTCCACTGTGTGTACGAACCACATTACCCATTGTATGTTGACCCACCTAGGCTGGCTCCGTAACTTGAGGATGGTGAATTGTGTTGCTACGCGCACAGGTGGGCAGAGCTGACTACAGTATAAGGCTTTAATTCTTTGGGGAAGATGCCACGGCGTGGTGTGGCTGGGTGCTGTGGTGGGTCCATTCCTAGTCCTCTGAGGAGCCTCCATGCTGATCTGCACAGAGGTTCTGCGGTTTTCCAATCCCACCAACAGTGTCCAGCACTTGTTATTGCTTGTGTTCCCGATGACTGCCGTTCTAACTGGAGTCAGGCGGAATCCCAGTGTCGTCTGGACTTCATTTTAAGTTTTCTATCAATGGACTCCACTCCCCCAGCTCCTTTCCAGTCCCGCACTGTCAGGAGACAGCGAGGAAGAAGGAGGGGCCGCGCAGGAGAACGGCAGCACTGTGGGGGGGCAACCTGGGCAGAAAGGGCTTTGGATGCCGGGCGTGGTGGCGCGCTTGTCATCCCCGCGCTTGGGAGGCGGAGACAGGAGGATCGCGCAGGTTCGAAGCCAGCCGCGCGCACTGGCTTAGGAGACCCTGTTTCTAAATAAAAAAAAATATAAAATAGGTCTGGGAGTGTAGCCCGGAGGTAGAAGGGCTTCCAGGAACCCCAGTACCACCAAAAAAAAAAAAAAAAAAGGAAAGGGCTTTGGAGGCCTCGGCCAGCCTCTGTTTCTTTGTGGAGAGAAGTGTGAATTCATACAAGCCATTTCTGCCAAGAGCATATGGGGGCGGCTGTGGCGGCGATGCTGTGGCATTCAAAGTCCTCCTTGATAACACGGCAACCTTCAGGCTCAGGAGCTGTCACCAAACCGTGTTTGGTGGAGGGGTAGAATGATTAGGAGTAGAAATTAAGATTCTTTTTTTTTTTTTTTGGTGGTACTGTTGTTCCTGGAAGCCCTTCTACCTCTGGGCCACACTCCCAGACACCTATTCTTTATATTTTTATTTGGAAACAGGGTCTCTTAAGTCAGTGAGGCTGGCTTCGAACCTGCGCGATCCTCCTGTCTTCGCCTCCCAAGCGTGGGGATTACAAGCGTGCGCCACCACGCCCGGCAAGAGTGATTCTTAAAGCATGTGGTTCTAAGGCACACTGATTCCATATACTTGCTTACAGAAAGAAAGAAAGAAAGAAAGAAAGAAAGAAAGAAAGGGAGGGAGGGAGGGAGGGAGGGAGGGAGGGAGGGAGGAGGCAGGCAGGCAGCATTCCCTCAATCTCCAGGGCCAACAAAAAGGAAATGGTGCCGCAGACCCCGTTTTGGAATTTCCCAATGCATATTAGCACACTGGAGAAGCAGAGAGGTCCTCAGGGGAAGCGTTTATTTACTCAGCACTCTCTGAGTTTACTTTGCCAGGTCTAGCTGTGGAATGCTGATTTCAGCTGTGCTGGGGGCGGACCGCAGATAAGGGCTTCCGTGCAGCAGTTCCATTTGGGAGGTGAATTTCTAGGCAGCATCAGGAGAGGAGACCGGAAGCGAGGCCGGGCGCCAAAGGCAGCCTACTCAGGCTGTGCTCACGAGATCTTCCTTTGTGGATAACTGGTCCTCAACCTTGCTGCGGCCGTCTGGGGAGAACATGCCCAGAGTTGTCCCACGCCAACAGGGATGAGGCTCAGCTACATCTACCCACGGGCTCTCAGCGGTCATAACGCACTCGGGGCTCTTTGGGGGAAGGCAGCCCACTCTGGCCCTCCCAGCCGCCCTGTGTGGCACTCAGGGAACGACATCACCCCACGAGTAGCAGGTGCCTGCAGTGGAGCCCTTTAGAGCCTGGTGGCTCCGTGCTGCTGGGGACAGATGCTGTCACACATCTGTCACACAGGTGCCCCCTCCTCATTTTAATTTTTCCTGCAGTACTCCCATTAATACCAGGTGGATATAATACTTGAGGAATGACAATAGGAAGACGTACCGCCCAACACATCTGAACGGGGCCATGAATTCCAAGAAGCTATGACTGTAAGTGGACGTTCAGGGCCAACATTATGCTATAGCTGGCACAACTCCACAGGGAATTCCTAAAAATGCCACCAAATACCAACCACATAAATCTCCAGGCTCAGCAGAAAGAGCCTTGCAAAGGCATGTGCCGGCTGCTACATCAAAGGGACTTCTAAGACTGCACACTCAGAGACGGACCCGAAGTCGGTCTGCCTGTGAGAAGTCATTTTTTCCCACACACAGAGGATGGCAGGCCCACATGTCCTGGGTGGTGAGACCGCGATGCCACAGGACAGAGAGGGACGTGGACAGAGCCCCAAGGGCCCTGCTCTTAAGGAACTCGCATCCTAGCGAGGCGAGGCATCCCGCCGTAGTCGACGGAGCAACAGGCCAGGGGAGAAAGTGACTGGAGATGGGGTGTCACAGTCAGACATGGGACGTCCCCTACGGAGCTCACTCATGACGGGTTGGAGCTGGTGTAGTGGAGTCTGGAGGATAAATCCACGTAATGGATTCATCTGGGGTGTGGCCCAGGCCGGCAGGGCGTGGCTGGAGGGGCGCCACCCCGGGTGCGGCCTGACATCCATGTCTCCGCCTCCACTGCACAATCTTGCTTGCTGCCGCCATGATGTGAGGAGCGCAGCCCTCTCCTCCTCCCTGTGCTCTCCCCTCCCTGCCGACCTTGTGTCGGAGGCTCTCGGACTCTCCCATGATGAACCTTCCATTGTCCACCATGGTCCAACCTTCCACGCTGGTCTACACTCTGGGCTGGAGCCCTGAGCCGTCCTGGAGACTCTGGCCGCAGGTCAGCCTGTGGACTCCTGGCTGGCTTTTCAAAGCACTTTCCGCTTCAAGTCTCCAAACCCAGCATTTTCCATAAACATCTTCCTACTCTTTTTTTCTAAGTGGAAAGAAATTCAAGGATGGGCAATCCTGCTCCATTTTGCAGACTAGTAGCAGCACGAGAAATAGTTTCAGGAACTGAAAAAGAGGTGCTCAGGATACACCCGGCTGCCAGAGGCCCCCGGAGGCCACCGCACACTTCCACGGCTGCGATGACACGGAGCATCCGACCTGCGGCTCCTAAAGACTCCGGGTGGAGCAGGACTTTGGCCTTACGAAGGCCATGATGAGGTGGCTCAGGCTCCAGAACATTCTCCAGCGCCTGTGGCACCTGCTCACTCAGCTCAGAGCTCAGAGTGAACAGCAGAGTTGGTTTTGCTAATCTCGCCCACGGATTTTTAATCATTTGTTTTTATTAACTAAAAAGATAAACTGGAGAAGAAAATTCAAAATAGGGGAATTTTTTTATAGGACGGAACACTCCAGTGGTCTCTGGGTCCAGAAGCCACGCTTAATTTAATAGAAACCAGAGCAGAGCGTTGGCAGCTCTAGCGTGTGTTTATAATGAAGGAAGTGCCACTGCTCAGAAAACAAACACGGGCTTTGAAATGGAGGCTGCGGGTCGCACCGCTACTCCTCATTCTCCTGGTGACTCGGAGGAAGCACTTCTCCTCCCCTCTCTGCCAAGGGGAACAATGAACCCAACCTGCCGACCTCGGGGGCTGCAAAGAGGAGAGGCGGAGACGACATGCCTTCAAGTGCCTTAAAATATTTAGGTGCTTTGTGCTATAGTGAACTCCGACGTCATATACCAGATAATCGCCCCCAGAATTTCTAGAATGTTCCTACGTCCAACAGACGGTGTTACTGTTCTAAGTCCTCGCCACTGCCCCGCGCTAACATCACAGGTCTCCGCTGCTCAGGTGTGGAAAGACATGTGATGTGGTCGTCATCTTCAACATCATCATCACTGGAACTGGGGACTGAACCCGGAGCACTCTACCTCTGAGCTACACTCCCGGCCCCCCTTTCTTATTTTTTATTTTAAAACAGGGCCTCCCACCGTTTCTGAGCGTCTGCCTCTCTTGTTGAAGCTGGCCTCAAAGCTGGGATTCTCCTGCGTTAGCCTCCCAAACCCCGTGACTACTGGCCAAGATGCATATGATGGTCAGACAACGGGGCATGCAGGCCCACTGGGTGTGTGGCTAGAGGGTGAGCGGCCTCTTGCTTACAGCCTCCGTGCACCGGGGACAGGCAACATCTCTGCGGCTGGTTGAAAGCTTTTTGCTAGGCAACAGGTATGAATACTGCGCTGTGAGAAGCAGGCGCACTCACCTCAGGCCTAGTCTGCTAAATGCAGCTGAATGGCAGCGGCATCCTGAGAGCCATCGCTGATGGGGCCCAGGCACGCCTTGGGTGCCGTTCCAGAACCTTCACACGTTACCTCAGTGATAATCACAACGGTCCCACAAAGGAGGGACTCTCATTCTCTCACCTGATGAATAAAGAGACAAGGAACGGGGCTAAGTGTCGTGCCCTGAGAAACCCAGCTGGTAAGTCATCCTGCTGGGATGAGGAGCAGGCAGATGGCTCCGGAGCCCGCGCTTGGAATCTTTAGCCGGCACCGGGTCCCTCCCTGCCACCACAGACCACGTGCTTCCTACGGGAGCCGCGCTCTTCCGAATGGTTGATTCACCATCTTAGCAAACCTAGTTTAGAGCCCTCATTTAGTTAAAAGAAAAAGAAAAGGGGTGCACAGTGGGCCCCGCCCATCTTGTGTGGCTGTAAGCACGTGCTGGAGGCCAAGTCGTTAATAAGAACAGAGGTTTACCTGGCTCACGATTCCGGAGGCTGGAGTTCAGGAGCAAGGCCCCGACAGCAGGCTCGGCACTGACGAGTGCTTCCCGCTGCACCACTCACAGCACCACGCTAACCTTGCACGAGAAGACGAGTCTCGCTCCTGTCGCTGAGAGAAGCTGAGGGGACGAGAACTCCTGCCACTGCTGTCGTCAGGTCGTTCTGACATTTGTTTCCCATCATCCCTGCAGCCCAGCTAAATTCAGAAGCTAAACGCAGGAAAAGGATCATTATGATACCGCTAATACCTTACAACAGGACCTCTGTAACGTGCTCACAAAGACTGGATTATCTGCAGAGGCTCCGTGACAATCAACTAAAACATATACGCCCATTTAATTAATGAGAAACTTGAGCCAGCCTAAGAGCCATTAAATAATTTTAATTTGCCCAAAGGCACACAAGTAAAACCACCAAGCAGGTAGCGTATTTTAGTCTCTGGTGAATGTAACAGCTGTAGTACTGCGAATCTAGTTGCAAAGTGAAGAAAATATTAGCCGAGGGAAGAGTCTAAGCCTAACTCCGGCTTCTGTTAATTAGCGGCATGGCATACCCTAAAATTTAAGGCTCAGTTACTTAGAAAATTAAAGCCAGTTGGTACCAAAAGAAAAGGTGGTGGGAGAGGGCATCTCAGGATCACTGTTACGTTAGCAAGGAGATGACTGCACGCACTTGCTTTGTTCCATGGCTTGGTGATATCGGTGTAGTGCCACGATTCCCGCTCGTGTATCTGTATAGTTTCCATATACCTGCTCCAGATACCTTGATAAAAACTGTACGATTCCCCCAAATAACCCAGAATTTAAATACTCTTTAGGAAGATGGGAAAACTGGAGGCTCTGAAAATTAATTCAATTCCTCAAGGTTCTGCTTCCAATAAGCAAGAGTCAGGGCTGAGCCTCCACATTATATCCTTATGCCAAACCCACGAAGCACACAGTACCATGCTCCTCTCCCACATCACTGCAGACATCACTAGTGGATCACAGACCTCATTTCCTTATGAGTCTATGGAATCACTGCTCTTAGCAGTCAGCACTGGCCAATTGCAGCTGACATGCGACTTGTTCTCTGTTATCTCTGCTGGCATCTCCTGATGTTCAACACCTCCCTCCATCTTAATGGCAACTGCATGCCCTGTGATTAGTGTTACGCCTCGAGGGCTGCCTGGTAACCTGCAGAAATGGAAGCCATCTGAGATGTGCTCCAGAGGCTACAGCTGAACTGGCCCTTGTGAGAAAAGGGCGGCTGGGAACAGCCAGAGCTCTCTGCCACCAGACAGCTGTAAGCCTCCAATTCTGAAGACTCCAGGTCACTCCCCACGGGAGGCAAGCCACACCAATGGCACAGCCTGGGTGTGGTGTGCGCGGCCTGCTGCCTGAGGGCTCCGCTTCATTCGGAGGGCACGCTGTCACAGGTGTAATGACTGGGTTGGATGGGAGTGCCCTGGGGTCAGGACACACCACAGATTCAGGAGGGTCACTGTCTGAACTTCCCATGAATTTCGGCTCCCCTGGGGCCCTGCCTTAGCCCTTACTCTGGCTCACAGCAATGATGCTTTTCTTCTTTGTCAAGAGGGAAATTTCAGAGCTGTAACAACACACCCAAGGTTTGCTAGGCAAGTTCAGGAGGCCATGAACTGGGTCAGGAATGAGCAGGGTCAAAATTAGAACAGGAACAACAAAAAAAGAAAATATTATTATTATTAATGTGTGTGGTACTGGGGATTGAACCTAGGGATGTTCTACCTCTGAGCTACACCTCCAAGCTATTGTAGTTTTTATTTTGAAATAGGGCCTAAGTTGCTAAATGTCTTGCGAAGTTGCTGAGGGTGGCCTCAAACCTGTGGTCCTCCTGTCTAAACCTCCCAAATACTGAAATAAGGCATGTGCCACAATGCCCAACTATGGGCATTATTATTATTATTATTATTATTATTATTATTATTACTATTATTATTTTGCAGTAATAGGGATGGAACCCAGGGGCATTCTACCCCCAGCCCTATTTTTTATTCTTTATTTGGAAACAGGGTCTGACTGAGTTGCAAAGGGCCTCACTAAGTAGCTGAGGCTGGCCCTGAACCATGATCCTCCCGTCTCAGCCTCCCAGATGCTGGGATTACAGGTGTGCGCCACCATGCCTGAATATAAAATAAATGTCAAAACTATAAAAGGAATAAATAAAGCAACTTCTGACCTTGAAGCAGGGGGCATAGTGTGGGGTCTAAGAGAGTCCAGACTGGCCAGGACAAAGGAGATGATTCCTGCCAAGGAATTATAAAGGGGGTGGGGAGCCGGGCGTGGTGGCGCACGCTTGTAATCCCCGCGCTTGGGAGGCTGAGGCAGGAGGACCGCACGGGTTCGAAGCCAGCCTCAGCTACTTAGTGAGGCTTTCAGCAACTCAGTGAGACCCTGTTTCCAAATAAAGTATAAAAAAGGTCTGGGAATATAGCCCGGAGGTAGAAAGCCTCTGGGTTCCACCCCCAGTAACACACACACAAATAAAATAAAAAAATAAAGGGGGTGGGAGCTACTTGGTAAAGAGAATGATGAGAAGGGGACAGGGCGCTTCGTGAGAGGGACAGCAAAGCGTGTGGATGTGAGTAGACACACAGCCTGACACTCTGCCGAGAGCCTTGAGCCGCCACCTTCTGCTCCTCATGGAGCAGGTGCTGGGGAGCTGACCCACACCTTCCACATGGTCGATCTCTCTCTCTGTGGCCAGGTCTAGCCTGCATGTTAGGTGGCTGGACTTTGGAAAGATAAAACTTTCCCTTGATGGGAAATCTCAGAGCCTATCTTCTCAGTAGAGAGGAATGTAAAGGGCCACCTTTGACCCAACTACTCAGAACGTTAGGAAATATTTGCAAAAAATAGAAAGACGAGCTTGCTGATGGGATTGAGGGTTTTGAACCTACCATTTGACCCCAGGAGCCGATGTTTAACCCAACAGGGAGGAAATAAGAAATGTACTGCATTAGCCTACTCACATACTCACAGTGAGTATTCAAAGTCTGACTTTCAACCAACATTTGATGGTGAAAAGAAGAAGCGTCTGAAATTACCCAAGTCGTATTTCAGCGTCTGTCTTGACGCCATGCGCTTGGGGCTGGGATTGGCTTAAATGACTGCAGGATGGTGTTGGCCAAGTCCCCAGCTCCCGTCCTTGTCTGGAGTTCTGCGTGGCTACCCACGTGTCCTCCAGTACGGTGGCCAGATCGGGCCAAGGCGGATCATCTAAAGGACCCGTGCAGGAGATGCCAGACCTTTTGTGATCTAAGCCTGAAGTCACATGGCAGAAGTCAGCAGGACCAGGCCTGACTCACTGTGGGAGGGGGAAACACATGGAGTGTTGAAGTTTATATAGAATGTTCCCTGAAGGCCTCATGTGTTAATGTTTAGCCTTAATATGATTAAGTCACAAGGACTGTACCCTCATCCATGGATTGACACACTGCAATGGACTTGCTGGGTGGTAACCCAGGTAGCTGGAGTGTGGCTGGAGGAGGGTCCCGAGGATGTGGCCTTGGGGACTCCACTTGTGCTCTTGAAACCCTTGCTTGCTGATTCTCTTGCTTTTGGCCCTCACGATGTGAGAGCAGAGCCCCTGCTTCCCCTCCCTCTGCTTCCCACTGCTGTGCCCTGAGCTCTGCAGAGCAGGCCTGACGTGGACTGACCCTCTGAAATCTCTAGAGCTGTGAGCATATTGATCTTTTTTCCTCTACACTGTAGGGGTAGGGTTTTTTTTTCATTTTTCATTTTTTAAAATTTATTTAAATTTATTTTATTATTTTTTGTAATTATACATGACTTTGGAATATAAGACTTGAGAGGATATACAAGCACATATCATCCAATAAGCCCTCATCCAATCCCCATCCCATTCCCTCCCCCTCCCTCAATCCTATGCTTAATTGGTGATTATCTTTTATATAATTGTTTACGTACCTCATGAGTTTTAAAGAGATTCCATCCTCCCCCATTACCTCCCCTCTGATTGGTCACCTTAATTGCTTCTCAATAGGGCCCTTTCTACTACTCGACCTCCTCCTGTTACCCCTTTCCTCCTAGTTCTTGCTAATTAGGGGAAGCATCTGGATTTTATTTTCTGTGCTTATTTCTCTGTGCATGCTGCACTGCAAGTTCCAATCCGACTCTTGATGGCCCCAGTAGTGGCCTGACCACCCAGAGGACTCTGATCCCGACCTCACTGGCTCCAGCACCGGCCTTGCCTCATGGGAGGCCCCAATCCTGGCCTCGCTGGCCCCTGCACCGAACTAACCCCTCGGCTGGCTCCTCTCCCGACCTCAGAGGCTCCAGTACCGGCCTAGCCTCATGACAGGCTCCGATCCCGGCCTCGCTGACCCTGGCACTGGCCTAACCCCTTGGCAGGCTCCTATCCTGGTCTTGTAAGCCCCAGCTCCATCCTTGCCTCACAGCAGTTTCCGATCCCAGCCTCGCTGGCCCCAGCACTGGCCTTACCCCTCGGCAAAGTCCGATCCTGGCCTCGTAGTTCCCAGCACCGGTCTTGCCTCAGAGCAGGCTCTGATCCCGACCTTGCTGGCCCCGGCATCGGCCTAACCCCTTGGCTGGTGCCGATCCCTGCCTCGGAGGCTTCAGTAGCGGCCTTGCCTCATGGCAGGCTCCGGTCCTGGCCTCGTTGGCTCCGGCACTGACCTCACCACTCAGCAGGCTCCTATTCCAGCCTCGGCGGCCCCAGCACCGGCCATACCCCAAGGCAGGCTCTGATCCCGGCCTTGCTGGCCCTGGCACCGGCATAACCCCTTGGCAGGCTCCTATCCAGGCCTCGGAGGCCCCAGTACCAGCCTTGCCTCACAGCAGGCTCCAATCCCGGCCTCAATGGCCCCGGCACTGGCCTAACCCCTCTGCGGACTCCGATCCCAGCCTTGGAGGCCTCAGTAGTGTCCTTGCCTCATAGCAGGCTCCAATTCTGGCCTCGCTGGCCCTGGCACCAGCATAACCCCTCGGCAGGCTCCTATCCAGGCCTCGGAGGCCCCAGCATCAGCCTTGCCTCACAGCAGGCTCCAATCCTGGCCTTGATGGCCCTGGAACTGGCCTAACCCCTCGGCGGACTCTGATCCCGGCCTCAGAGGCCCCATCACCTGCCTTGCCTCACAGCAGGCTTCGATCCCAGCCTCGCTGGGGTAGTTGTTTTACATTACAACAGTGAAAATGCTGATGGAGACATGAGAATGACTAACAGGAGGGCGGGGGGGTCGGGGCCATCTTCAAGGATGAGCCACAGGCACCGATGCATGCTGACGGTTTCCAGAGCCTGTGCTGGAGGCAGTGTTGGATAGAATGATACTTTTGACAGAGGTTGTCAAAGTCTGAGTCATGAGCTGGAAGTTTTGAATAATTGTAAGACCAGATACAGCCCTGACTGCGGCTGGGGTGGGCCTTTGGACCTCTAAGGTGTACTTAGGATCTGATTGACTGCAGCCTATGTACAAATCACTTCTAAGCTTGGACCCTCTGCCCCACCAGTGAATGAAACATCAGTGAATTGACTAATTGCTTCAACAAAATGTCTACAGAATACCTAGTAGTATGAGGCACAGTGCTGGACACTGTAGCTATTCTTGTCTAATGGGAACTAACCCAGTGAACACCACAAAGATTCATCCAGCTAATCATTATATAATTTCTTACAAGAAAAATCAGAGTATACTGCAACGGCTGAAATTAGCCAAGCAGTATCAGGGCTATGACACTGAACTGAGAAATGATGACTATTCAGATAAGTGGGGGTGGTCAGAGAGTCAGAGGTAGAGGGAACGGCATGTACAAAGGTCCTGGGGTAGGAACATGAGCAGGATCTCTGAATCCTGAACTCTCTGCCCCATATTTTTGGAGTTACTGATAACTGTGATTCACTTGGCTCAGTGCTTAATTATGGAGAGAAAAGTCCTAGTGATTTACTGCCTAATCATGTCTTCTTTCAACTCAGGATAAAGATAAATTATTTGTTTTCCAGATACCCAAAACATCAAGGCTAAATTGTAGAGCATGTCTTATAAGGGAGCTGCTCTCCTAGCTCATAGAATAGAAAAAATTTCAAAATTGGAACATAAAAGCCTAACCAAGGATTTTATTGCTGCAAGCTCTGGTGGCTTTTAATGCCTAAAATTAAACAGAACAGCTCAAGGAATATTCTGAAGTGGGTCTCCTGACCTTACGACTGTTGGTATCAAATCCATCCTTTTAGACAGGCAAATAATTACCAGGGGATACTTGGCGACTTGTACAAATGATCCACTTTGTTCTTTTTCTGGGCTCTGAAATAACCTCGGATCCCCAAATCATAAGCTGAACCCAAGCAAAATCAAACACCGCAGCGGCCCCTTTAAGAGGAGCCGGCAGTGTTGAGCTGGAAGGACTGACTGTTCTAGAAATGACATTCTGTGTTCTGCTGGAAGATGGAGAGCCTCGAGAGCGTGTGCTTTCCTCCCCCCCGCTCGGTTACAGCGATGAGTCACCGTTACCTGCAAAGCTGGGCATGTAGCTTTGCCTCTCGTGCCACAAAGGCAAGGTACCCGCTGGCCAGGATCGAAAACGAGGAGTGTAAAAATGTTTAATTTGCAGATTTAGTTAAATGTGAAAGCTTTCATGGAGGAAAACCATTCTCCATTTTTAAAAAATGCCTCTACTGATCTGCATTCCAAAGAGAGCACTACTTTTTATTTTTTGTACTGGGGATTGAAACCAGGGGCCTCCTACCTCTGAGCAGTACCGCCAGCCCTTTCTGTTTTGTTTTTATCTTGAAACAGAGTCTCGCTGAGTTGCTGAAGGTCTAAGTTGCCGAGGCCGGCCTTGAACCTGTCTATGATCCTCTTGTCTCAATTTCCTAAGTGCTAGAATTACAGGCATGAACCGCCACATCAGGCTTGATTTTTTTTTCTTTTGTTATTGTTGTTCTGGTACTGAACATAGAGCCCGAGGGTACTCTACCTCTGAGCTATATCCCTAGCCTTATATTTTTAATTTATTTATTTATTTATTTATTTATTTGCAGTACTGGGGATGGAACCCAGGGGCATTTTACCTCTGAGCTACACCCCCAGCCCTATTTTTTAGTCTTTTTATTTTTTGAAACAAGGTCTCACTGAGTTGCAAAGGGCCTCACTGAGTAGCTGAAGCTGTCTGCGCACTGTGATCCTCCGGTCTCCGCTTCCTGAATGCTGGGATTACAAGCGTGCACCACCACGCTCGCTTTATTTTTTAAATTTTGGGACAGGATCTCACTGAACTGCTGAGGGCCTCGCTCAGATGCCATGGCTGGCCTCAAACTGTGATCCTCCTATCTCAGCCTCCCAAGTACTGGGGTTACAGGTGTGCGCCGCTCCACCTGGCTCTGATTTTGTGATTTGTATAAAGCCATTAGTCAGCCCTCAAATCATAAAAGCTGAACAATGAGGACTGATACAAGCACAGCCCCCGAGTCTGCACTGATCATACGTGCCGCTAAAGAAGCATATTTAAGCTCACTGACTGAAAGGCTCCTGTCTCTTGTGCCTGTCGCTCAGGGGAGATAGTGGAAATAGATATGCAGAAGGTTCCGAAGAACATGATGACTAGATACGACGCCCTTGGGCCCAAGGCCAGCCTTCTCCCAGCCCTTTCCCCCAAGTGACAGCTGCCAGCCAAGAACCCCGCCTCTGTTTCCCATACTGCTTCAGGCACGCATAGCTAAGGGCCCTAGAGTTCAGACAAGACCCCGGCATCGGCATCGGAGCTGACACTGAGCAGCCAGAAAGAAAGTCAGAGGGTAGACCCGGTGGTATCTTTCCACAAAGAAAGGCAAGGGCGAATCAGGAAGCCGATCGCGCACTTTTTTTTATTTTTTGGTGGTACTGGGGTTCCTGGAAGCCCTTCTGCCTCCGGGCTACACTCCCAGACCTATTTTATATTTTTATTTGGAAACAGGGTCTCCTAAGCCAGCGCGGCTGGCTCCGAACCAGCGCGATCCTCCTGTCTCCGCCTCCCAAGCGCGGGGATGACAAGCGTGGCCACCGCGCCCGGCAGCGCGCACACTTTTAAAAGTATCTCTTCCTGGAGCCAGTACCTACCTGCCATGGAGGTCCCGGGTCCCGGAGCCGGGATGGACTGGCGTATACGCCACCGCTCCATCCCTTTGGTGTCTGAATTAACAACTCTAATTATGTTTCCAGTCCTGAAGCCAGTGATTTTTCTTGATTTTCAACGAACTGGGTCCCAGTGTGACTTCCAAGGCTAGGTGAGAAAGGGCGTGCTCTTGGGTGCTGGAGGTGGCGGTCAGACGAACCAGTGGTTTGATAGTCTGAGTTGCAAATGGAGGGCTTGAGCCCCAAACAGAGGGACCACATTTTCTTATGCTGGACCCAATCAGTCTGTTTAGTTGTCTGATGCCGGGGCTTGAACCCGGAGCACTTCACCCCTGAGCTGCATCCCCACACCTTTTCATTCATCTATATTTTTAATTCTAAATTTCTCAGAGTCTCACTAAGCTGGCATTCAACCGGTGATCCTCCTGTCTGGGCCTCCCAAGTACTGGGATTACAGGTGCGTGTCACCACACGCGGCTACCAGTCTGTTTTCTAAGAAAAAGGGAAGGATTTTTGATGACGAATGGGAGAATTTTTAGTTTGTCCAAAGGAATTTTTCAGGAACACACCGTCTAAGAGAACACATTATCGAGAAGGGACTTCACGTCTAGTGGATCGGAACTGTTTCTCATTCCGTGTGTTCCGCTATCGGCACTCAGAAGATAGGTAGAGGCAATCTTCCACCCGTGACGGAGGGCAGGCCCACGGCTCGCTGCAGCATCTGTGGCCAGGGTTGCTTTCCTGAGCAAAATCGTAATGGACGGGAGCAGATAGCTTTCACAGAGACGTTCCCGTTTGAGTCTGTTTATTTATGTCTATGGGCCACCCGCAAAAGACTTCTATCTCTCTTTTTATTTTCCGGTTGAATTCCTCTCATATATTAAAACCTCAGCACCAGTCGCTCTCATCGCCTGCAACTAAGATTTTTGATTGAAATGAGTATGATTTCTCAAATTCCCTCCCGGAGAGGCCGAGGAAGGCACGGTGAGTCTCGGCGGCTCGGCGCGCCTCCTGGCCCTATGAAAGAATCGCCTTAGAGTCGGGAAATATTCTCTCTGACTTCAAGTCTCTGGTTCAAAGCGGGGTTTAACCCACCTGCCAGGCTACAGAGATGACGGGATGACCCTCCTCCTCCTCCTCATCTGCCCTCATCTCGTTTTTTCTCCTCTTTCTCCTATAGGCTGAGCACCCCCAATCCAAAAATCTGAAGTCACCCGTGTTCCAAATTTAAATTTTGATTACCACATTGACTCGTGTTGGGTTTCAGCTTTTCAGACGAGGAATTCGCCACCGGTAAAGTCTGTGTAAGTGTTTCAAAGTCTGAAAATCTCTGACATCGGAAGCACTTCCTGTCCCAAGCATTTTGAATACGCGATCCTCAGCCTGCATCGAGTCTTCAAGACCCGGGATACCTTTAGCACTTAGGGTGCGTCTCCATCTGGACCAGCCAGAACCCAAGTGTCCCACAGCCACCCAGGGCCCGGGGCTGTGCAGCTGGGCCTTGGTTCAGTCCTGGTTCTGCCCCAGCTATCCCATGACCGTGGGAGACCTGGCTGATCGACTTGGGCGCCGTCCACGCATCCGTAAAGGGGGGCTAGCAATCGGTCCTTCACCTCGGGTGGAGGGAGAGCTGAAGGTGGACAGGGTGGCTGGAGATGCTGTCCACACTCAGCTGTGTTCTAGGGAGAGCAGTGAACAACTTGCTGGTACAAACATCGACAGGGTCATGTCAGACAGGACTAAGAAGATAACACAACAGATTTTTTTTTTTCTGAGAAAGAGAGAGAGAGAGCAGGAAATAATTGTGCAAAAGATGAAGAGAAGGGATATGCAGGGTCACGAGCAAGGGCCACCGCATTACCAAGTAGCTCAAACTGAAACAGGGCCAAGAGCATCACGACCCAGGGTAGGAGGCCAAAGCCTAGGAACCCAAAAACGGTCTTTGAGGGGGAAACACAGAAACAGGTACCATTAGGGGTCTCCTGGACTCAGCAGCCAACATTGAGCTCTTTTCTTTTTTTCTCTGTTTTTTCTTTTCTCTTTTTCTATTTTTGGTGGTACTGGGGACTAATCCCCCAGGGGCATCCTACCTCTGAGTCCTTTTTATTGTTTGTTTTGAAACAAGGCCTCACTATGTTGCTGAGGCTGGCCTTTAACCTGCGATCCTCCTGCCTCAGCCTCCCAAGTACTGGGATCACAAGCCTCTGCCAGCAGGCACAGCCCCCTGAGCCCTCTGATATCAGCATGACAACGTGCTGACGCGGCCCCCGCACCTGCCCCCCACCCCAAGAGAGAATTAAAGAGAGCAAGGAACTCCACCGACAGGAGGAGGCGTGGGCCTTGGTGGAGTTACAAAATCAGAACAGAATGCGGCACAAGAGTATTAGACAACTCTGGTCTAGGACAGGCCCGTGCAGTGCCTGGGAAGCCCCGGCTGATCTTCCCCAAGAGCGGGGAGCAGGTGGGGGAGCGCTGGGACAGTCCTGGGTCTGTCGGCCCTGGGCGGTGCGTCCAGCTGCCGCTCCTGCCGAGCGAGCGCCAGATCTGTCCTGGTTTAGGGCAGGGCCCGCTGCGAGCCCTCTGCATCCCCTCTGCCCGCTCGTCCTCTTGAAACGGATTGCCTCCGGGCCATTTACGACGTGTCTTGGGCAGCCGGCCCATCAGTCTCCCAAAATGGTTTTGCGTGTGTGCCATGTAGGTGAGGGAACCCCTAGCTGGGCACGGCGGTGCACTCCTAAATCCCGGTGCTTGGAGGCTGAGATAGGAAGGTCACGGGTTTGAGGCCAGCCTCAGCAACTTAGCGAGGCCCTGTTTCAAATTTTATTTTTATTTTATTTTTTTTGGTGGTACTGGGGTTCCTGGAAGCCCTTCTACCTCCGGGCTACACTCCCAGACCTATTTTTATATTTTTATTTGGAAACAGGGTCTCCTAAGCCAGCGCGTGCGGCTGGCTTCGAACCTCCGTGATCCTCCTGTCTCTGCCTCCCAAGCGCGGGGATGACAAGCGTGCGCCACCACGCCCGGCTGTTTCAAATTTTAAAAAATGGCTGGGAGCATAGCTTAGAGGTAGACTACCCCCCGGGTTTAATCCCTGGAAGAAAGGAAAGAAGGAAGAAAAGGAGAGAGGGAGGGAAAGAACCAGAAGGACTGAGGACAGTTGTTCTCTCGGCGGCAGGGGGTTCAGAACGGAGCGCGTGCCAAGCTTTGACCGGCTGCTCATCCGTCAAAGAACAACCCAAGAGGAAGGCACCACTACCCACAACCCAGGCTCAGAGAGGCCGGCTCACTTCCTCAGAGCCACACAGCGACGGAACGGTGGCTCCGCATCCTTCGGCGTTTCCCCTGCTCTGAGCTGAACGGGCGTTAAGGCTCCTGTTAAAACTGAAGAGTATGGTCTGAAGGTTTGTGAGGTCATTTACAGAGAACATCTCAAGTGAGGGAAGAGCTGGGCCCCATCTACGGAGACTGACTTCACACTCCCAGGTCACCCGGGAGAGATTCCCACAGTCGAACTCCAAAGACAGCCAGCCATGCGTAGGAAAATCGGATTTGAAGGGCAGAGGAAGTACATCCCTGGGAATAGGATCCAGGGGGTGGGAATAAGGCTCTGGATCGGCACTGCAAAACCAGACGCGAAATTCATTAATAGATGCCTTAGGAGAGTTTTTAGAGGTGCTGGATCATAAGACCGAGACAAGAATGTGAACGAGAAATAAAAAGCAAAACCATAGCACATTATTCATCCTCGAAAGGTCACATCTCTACCTGCAGTACAAAATGGAATTTAAACTTGGTACCGTCGTAAAATCTGTAGATAAACCCAGGGAACCTTGCCGCCGTCCCTCACGCCCTGCCCTGCCCGGCACCCGTACTGCTCCCTCTCCACCCTGACCCTGCCTCCCACCAGGCTTAGTGCGCCCTCTCATCCCACCTGCCTGGCCATTTTTGCTGCCCTCGCCACACTCGACGATGCTCAGCAGGGCCAGCAGTACTTTGTTCTATCTCATCTTCCGTGACATCATGTAATAGTATCTTAGTTCTACAATGCCGTGTAACAAATGAGCCCACAACTTGGTGGCTCAAACAACGTGCGTTTGTTATGTCGTGGTTCTGCGTGGCGGGAAGCCAGGCACAGCTTACCTGGGTACTCTGCGTTGGGATCTCTTGCAGGACAGAGAGGAGGTACCGGCTGAAGCCACCAACTTCTTAACCAGGGCCAGAGCTGCTCGCAGCTCTCTTGATGGCTGCTGGCGAGTCTCGGTTCCTCATGAGTTGTTGGACTGAAGCCTTCAGTGGTCACTGGAGGTCACCAAGGCATTCTTTAGTGTGTGGTCTCTCCATAGGAAGCTTCATTAGAGGCAGAAAGGAAAGGTGCAGGAGTGAGCTGAGGCTAGAGAGACAAAGCCCAGTCTTTTCTAACGCAGCCCTGGAGCGGCGCCCTGCTACCTCTGCTGTATTTGAGCCACTAGAAGGCGGCACTAGGCCCAGCCCACCCTCGAGGGGCGCGGATTACACAGGGCGTGAGCACGGGGAGGCAAGGACCGCTGTCCACCATCTTCCAAGCCTCCCTACCACAAAAATCATGAGACATGTCTGTTCTGGTTCCCATACCTGATACTTCTAACCTCAAGTTTGGGGCCAGCTGTAGCAGCCCGGCTAGATCCTGTTTCAGAACAGGACGGTGAAGGTCCGGGGATGTAGCTGGGCGGTGGAGTTCTGGCCCAGCGTACAGGAAGTTCAGTCCCCAGTACCACAGTCAGTCAGTCAGTCAATTGCTGCACGCCGCGGTAAGGGACAGTCTTATCTAACTCCATTTTCTTGCTCTTGTGCGACTTTTACTACCACTGAAGTGTCCCCAAGAGGATGGAGCAGTTAGTGTGATATCAGATACGAGAAAACTCCGGCATCCCTCCACTGCTCGGAGTTTTGGTTTTTTCAACCATAAATGGCCAGTCAGTCGTCCTCCCTTCCTTCCTTCCTTTTCTTATACTGGGGATTGAACCCAGAGGCCCTTCATTATCCTTGAGTGAGGGATGAAGAGAGTGGCGATCAGGAAGTGTAACCACACTGGCGCTGATTCCATAGCAGAGAAAGAGGCAGCCCTGGGAGGCTTGTTTTCAGTCCTACGATTTACTTATTTTGCGGTACTGTGGATGGAGCCCAGGGGCATTCTACCTCTGAGGCAAACCCCCAGCCCGATTTTTTTTCTTTATTTTTTGAAACAGGGTCTCACTGAGTTGCAGAGGGCCTCATTAAGTAGCTGTGAGGCTGACCTAGATCCGCAATCCTCCCTTCTCAGCCTCCCAAATGCTGGGATGACAAGCGTGCGCCACCACGCCCGGCTCACAGTGATGTTTTAATATGAATTTCATTTCTAAGTATGAAATACTTCAGGGATATGTTAGGATAGCCATTTTTTCCCTCCAAAGAAAAAAGGCCAGGCAGCCCTCCGAGACAGGAGGACTGCAGGCGGCCAGCCTCCGTAACTTAGTAAGACCCTATTTCACAGTAAACAATTTAAAAGGGCTACAGGTATATTTGGGAGGCAGAACACCTCTGAGTCCAATCCCTAGTACCCCCAAAATGAAAATAAATAGTAAAAAGGGATGAGGGTATAGCCCAGGGGTAGAATAGCCCTGACTTCAATCTCCAATGCCACAAAAAATAAATAAATAAATAAATAGAAAAGGAAAAGGAAGCTGATATCAATAAGTAGAAGGTTTGAAATTATCTCTTAAAAAAATGAAGCATGGAGCCAGGGTTGGTGGCGCGTGCTTGTAATCCCAGTATTTGGGAGGCTGAGACAGGAGGGTCGTGGGTTCGAAGCCAGCCCTGGCAACTTAGCCACGCCCCCCCACAGCTTAGTCAGACTCCGTTTCCAAATAAAAATACAATCAAGCTGAAAATGTAGCTCAGAGGTAGAGTGCCTCTGGGCTCAATCCCCAGTGCCCCCACCCACAGCATCTCACAGTGAATTTTAGGTCTGCTTGATGGAGAAATGAAGGTTAATTTAAAGCCAGCCACTAATATGCTGCTGCTGCTTGCATGTTATTCAAGAAAAGAAAAAATGTCAATATCTACGGGAACACAGAAATGTTTGTATTTCCTGCTGTCTTAAACATAACGGATGAGAATACGATTCAGCTGCGCCTGCCGCCAGCCTGGCTCCTCGCCGCACTGAAGGCGATGGCGCACACTCACCCACCGAGCAGGGCCCGGCTGCTGGGGCTGCGTGCACGCTGCGCCTCCTGCAGCTCTGCCCGCTGTCCCAGTGAGCACTGGGAGATGAGCAGGCTTGCCAGGTGCCCTAGCCTGTCCCCATCACACGCAAACCACCCCTCACACAGTCCTATGACACCAATCTGGGCCGCTACACTCAACAGGATGCGTAGACGCAATTGTCTCTTAAATGCTGAAAAATCTGAAAACTGTCGGGTTCTTGTGCAAGGAAAGGCCGCAGACTCTCTGGACTTTGAAAACGAGTATCCAGGCTCCTCCGAGTCCTTGCGGATAACCGAGCGGGAAGGCTGCCCGAGCCCACATCAGACCAGCGGTCATCAGAGCAGGCTGACCATCAGACCCCGCTGGAGCCGGCACCGACCCACGGGCTCAGGATGTCCAGGGCCGGGCCTCAGGAATCTGCTTAGACAAGCTCCTAAGGATTCCCGTGGTCAGCCAGAAGGGAGCCACCGATTCCTTCCCAGGCCCTGTCCCCAAGTAGAACCCTAG
This sequence comes from Muscardinus avellanarius, assembly GCF_963383645.1. Classification (NCBI taxonomy): domain Eukaryota; kingdom Metazoa; phylum Chordata; class Mammalia; order Rodentia; family Gliridae; genus Muscardinus; species Muscardinus avellanarius. Next base: position 32,641,662 of record NC_137804.1, on the reverse strand, counting down.
CCTACGAGGCCCCAAACATGCCGCCTCCCTTTCCAAATGTTGCAAAAGATGCCCGTCCCCAGCTGATGGATGGGGATTAGCAGATTAGCTGAGGTCCTTCTCTCCCTGCTCTCCTCTCTCTAACTGATCCTGATCACAGGGGCATTCGACCTCTGAGCTTCACACTCAGCAATATATATATATATTTATTTATTTATTTTATTTTTGCAGTACTGGGGATGAAACCCAGGGGCATTTGACCTCTGAGCTACACCCCCTGCCCTATTTTTTATTCTTTATTTTGAAACCGGGTCTCACTGAGTTGCGGAGGGCCTCACTAAGTAGCTGGGGCTGTCTGCGAATCCTCCGGTCTCAGCCTCCCGAGTGCTGGGATTACAAGCGTGCAGCACCACATCCGGCCACACTCAGCACTTTTTACTTGTTATTTTGAAACACGGCCTAAGCTGCTGATGCTCTTGCTAAGTTGCCGAGGCTGACCTCAAGTCTGTGCTCCTCCCATCTCAGCCTCCCGGGTACTCGGATTACAGGTGTGTTCCACCACACCTGGCTTAGGACTTTTCATTTCTTTGGAGAGATTTATAGTTTACCTAGCCTATCACACGTCAAATCCTACTGCCTATGTGCTTCAGTTTAACCAAAACACATAATTATTTCTGGGCACCAGTATAAACTCCCATTTCAAACATTACATTGCTGCTGCTGCTAACGGTGGCCATAGTTGTTTACAGGGCAACTTCTGTACACTTTATGCTCGTCTCTAATCTCAGCAATCATAAGGGATAATGGTTTGAAAACAGAAGTCCCCCCAGCCCTTAAGGACAAGGGGTGGCCATGGAAGAGTGGGGCGTGGTTGTAATCTCAGCAGTGGATAACTCCGTAATGGACTGATCTGGGTGGTGGCCTGGGCTGGTAGGGTGCGCTGGGGAAGGTGGTCCCTGGGCCTGCGGCCTTGGGGATTTTAGATGGTTCCTCCTCACCTCAGGCGCTCGCATGCACGTGTTGTCTGTCTGTCTGTCTGTCACCTCAGGCCCCCATGCCATGGCGCGAAGCTTTGCACTCTACCTCTACTTCCCAGCCCATGCCCTGAGGTCCGTGGTCCCCAAACTCATGTAGACTAAACTCCAAAATCTCCATGGAAACCGTGAGCAAGTAAGTCTTCCTTCCCTAAGTTACATGATCAGGTCTTTGCACTGTAGCAGTGAGAATGCTCAGACACAGGGTATGTTTTTTTCTTCCCATCTGTGCATAAGGAAACTGGTTCAGAGAAGCTAATACTCTGCCTCAAACACGTCCATCCAGCGAATGGCAGCGCCAAGATGTCCATCTAGAGTCTGCAGACTCCAGGCCCCAAGTGTTCTTCACTAGCTGATTGCTGGGGCTAAAGACTTAACCTCTGGAAAACTTAACTTTTAAGATTAATTGAATTAAATGCATAATTTCTTTAAAAAAATCAGTGCAGTCATATTAAATAGCAGTCATTTTGTGGATCAAGGTTTCCTGCTATATTATGTCTTAGAAAATGCTTGCCGTCTCTAAATAAAAAGGTTTCAAGTAATTCCCACCCGGGCTGCAAGGTAAGCTACCTCCCAGGGAGTCACAGCACTTATTAGCATATTAAAGACTTAAAGACTGAGAGAACTCCCACAGCAGAGAACCCAGTTCATTTTATGCCAAGCCAAAAAAACGTTAGTTTTTGCTTTAAGTCACCTCTTTTTTTTTCTTAATATTTTCATCCTACCGGAAAGGGAAGGGGCCTTTCATGCCCGATTTTGGAACGGAAGTCCTTTGATAAGCTGACCCTCCCTCAGCTCCTGCTTGGAAAAGACCGTACTGGAGGAACACCACTTTAAGGACTTGCTTTGATACCGCTGTTAATCCCATGCCCAGCTTGCCTTGGTCTCCTAGCAACCCCAGGGCTTTCCGCTTTCCATTCCTGGGCCTCCTGGGAGGTTCAGAGCTGTTTGGAATGCTATTTTCCTGCTTTCCTGGGGCTGCCTGGATGCTATTTAAAGCCAGAGGCAGAGCCTTCCTGAGGGCAGGGTGTTTTTGCAGGATGCCAAGCCAGCCCTGGGTGCCGGGGAGAGCCGCATTAGGGCCTGGGCTGCGGCCTCATTCCAGCTGTGCACCTGCTGAATTAGTATCTCCTGACAGAGCTCAGCACAGAGAGCCTGCAGACCGTGAAGAAACCCTGAGTGGCAATTTTCACACGTACCTTAGTCTAAGAACACTAGCTCCTGGAAAGAAAACCAGATTAGGAGTTAGAAAAACTGGAATCCAAGCCAGGTGTGGTAGTGCACACTTGTAATCCCAGCGCCTGGGAGGCTGAGACAGGAGGATCGCACAGGTTCAAAGGCAGCCTCAGCTACTTAGTGAGACCTTGTTTCCAAATAAAGTATAAAATAGGTCTGGGAGTATAGCCCAGAGGTAGAAAAGCCCCTGGGTTCCACCCCTAGTACCACAAAAAAAAAAAAAAAAAAAAGAAAAGAAAGAAAGAAAAGAAAAAGAAAAAAAGAAAAAAAAACTGGATTCCAGAAGCTCTGGGGTCCTGATTTCTGTGTGTTGTTGTGTCTTGGGGGTTGTGTTCTGGTCTTGGAAAATTGCTCTGGCATTAATTTCCAAAATGTGAGCAGCAGTCAGAGCCTGGGTGCTGGGCAGGTGCTCAGGTAGGGAGGGGCGGCAGCTGTTATAATAGAGTATCTTGCTCTCTCTGCCCTCCATCCTAATGTTTACCTATAGTTAAATGTTTAGCCCTAAAAATATGCAGAGACAATTGGAAGCCCTAAGATCACAGGGACTCAGCCTGGCGCATTTCAGAGCCATAAAGAAGGCACCCTGGCTCTAATCAGCTCCTCTGTCTCCCTCCTATTCTTTGGGACCCAGAAATGCAAACTCTGGGCTGCTTCAAAGCACCCATAGTTGACGAACAAGCACTACAGCCTAATACAACAGAGGGGAAACAAGGTAGAGTCCTGACCCCTGCACTTAGCAAGTGCACTGTCTGGAGGAAAAGAGGGACCACCTGGCTAAGAAATGTGACTAGCCTGTTGCCTAGGTAACGCTGATGAGAACATCCCAATACAAAACCTATTTATAGGCCGGGGATGGAGGTCCATTTCCAGGCTCTCCAGTGTGCGTGCCTGCACACTGCTTCTTCTTCCCTTCTCTATTTCCTACTGATTTTGTAATAAAGACTTGTTAGACCTCACCAAGATGCCTATTACTTTTAATTTCCCTATTCAACAAATCCTAGTTGAATAGAGGAAGAAGAGCCCACAGCACCATTACAGCTGTAACATTCTGGGTAAGATCTACCCTTACATTTCCTCTGCTGGAAGTGTGGTCCTGGACTGGGGGCGGGGTCTGAAGAGGGGGCCTGGTGGAAGGTAACTGGGTCCTGGGGGCTCTATCTTGGAGGTAGTGATGCCCATCTTGGGAGGGGGTGGTCACGGGGCTGGACGGGTTGCCATGAGAGCAGGTTGCTATAAAGTGAGTTCGGCTTTCTTAGTTCTCTCTCTGCCTTCCTCTTTCACCAGGTAACTTCTGTGCCTCGTACATACACATTGTGGTGCCATCTGCCCCAGTAAGACACAGCTAGAGGCCCTTGAAGATGCGGCCACCCAGTCCAGAACTTCCTTGCCACTAGAACTGTAAGCTAATAAACCCCTTTTCTTCATAACGTGCTTGGCCTCAGGTGTTTTGTTACAGTCACAAAACCAAGACACGGTCGTTCTTTAAACAAGTTATGTGATCTGGGTTTCCCTTTCTTTATCTGCAAAACGAGGCCACACAGCTAACCCTCAAATAGTATGAGGCTCAGTATATGCTTTTGAATGAGTTAACAACTGACTTTTCTAACCAGCTACCTAATGGATTGCTCACTGTTTCCACCACCAGTTTTAAAGTTCGTGGGCTCATGAGGTTGTCTCCTGCTGTGTCTGGAGTGCCCAGTGTGAGTCTGGTGCTCCATCAACATTGACCAGAAAAATGACAACAAGTGATAAATATGTTCAGAGTATGCAGTACACAGACACACAACAGATGGTAACTATAATTATCACAGATAGGCCAAGTTTCTTGCCCAAAGATACAAAGCAGAGCTAAGTCTTGAACTTGGTCAGCAGTCCTCATTCTTAATCTGCCCTGAGGTTTTCATATCAAGGGGAAAAGCTATGGAAGCAGCAGGCGGCCTCTCCCACTGGCATGAGCCAGAATTCTGACTGGTCCTTGCACTTCCCAGCCTCACGTAATTTGTTATAGTCACAGAAAACCGAATGAAACTCTGATAGAATACACACACACACACACACACACACACACACACACACACACACACGCGGGTGATAGGTGCTAGCATAGGAACCTAGCTCTATTCTTGGGAAACTTCTTTATTCATAAACATTTCAAGGGCAGTGACCATGGAAGCTCTGTGATTGATCAGCTGATGACAGGTTTGGGAGATGCAAACGGTGATCTAATTTTTTCTTTTTTTTTTTTTTTTGGCACTGGGGATTGAACCCAGGAGAATTCTAGCTCCTAGATCCACCCCAACCTTTCTTTCCTTCTTTCTTTCTTTTCTTTCTTTATTTTAATTTTGAAACAGAGTCTCAGTTGCTGAGTTTAATTTTGAAACAGAATCTCAGTTGGCTTTGGAACTACAGTCCTTCTGTCTCAGCCTCCCAAGTACTGAAATTACAGGTATGTAACACCGAGACCAGCTGCAACTACTGAGCTTGACCTGAGAACCAGTGGGGCGCAAACCTGTGTTGATTTCTGAGTTTCCCGTGGGCCATCCTGCTGCCTGCGATTCTGGGTGAGTGGGCGACTGGAGGGGCCCACAGAGTCGAACGAATTCACACTAGTGGCTGCTGGGGTGCTTATTGGTGAAAGGAAATGGGACGAGGATGAGGTGCAGACGTCACTAGGAATAACTTTGGGTGATTTTTTGTCTCTCAGTATGCTAGTGCAGAATTCAAGGCTTTTTTAAATTTTTCTTTTAATAGCTTTTAGCTGGCAGTTATTATGCCCCAGGTGCATGCACCGTGTTTTATAGACATTATCTCAACTAATTCTCTGGCCTCTGAGGGGTGGAAATCATTATCATCACAGTCCCCTGGAGGAGAAAACCGAAGCCGAGTAACGAACGTGCCTCGGTCCTAAACCCAATCCTGGACAGGCCCAGCTCTGGAGCCAGCGTAGATGACCAGGGCCTTCTTCATCTTCAGTCGGCAAACTTTTTAATTTTTTTTTTTTTTTTTTGGTGGTACTGAGGGTGGAATCCAGAGGTTTCCTATACTCCAAGACCTATTTTATACTTTATTTGGAAACAGGGTCTCACTAAGTTGCTGAGGTCCTCACTCAGTAGCTGAGGCTGGCTTCGAACCTGCGCGATCCTCTTGTCTCAGCCTCCCAAGCGCGGGGATTACAGGCGTGCGCCACCACGCCCGGCTCCCCAGTCAGCAAACTTGTGTTAACACGTCGAGGCGCCAGCCAGGCTCTTCTGCAGGTGCGAGGGCTGCAGTGGAGGGAGGGCCAGGGCGCTGGCTCAGGATCGTCCTGCAGACGCGCGCCATACTCAACACTCAACACTGGGCCAGCCTCGCGGTGCAACGTGGGGGGCAGGTAAACAGCCACCTCTGAGCAAGGGCTTCGGGTCTGAGCTGCCCCCTGGTCAGGTAAACGCAGAGCGGGAGGACGGCCGCGGCGGCCATGGGTCAGGCTGCACCGCAGCCAGGTGAGCCACAGCCAGGGCGTCTCCACGGCCATTCATGACAAGGCCCCAGGCGGCGCTCCCTCTTCTCGGGCTGACGAGGGAGGCGGGAGGCGGAGGGCTGTCAGGTACAGAGACAAGGAGACTCACCTGGGGAGCCTGCGTCCCTCCTGGGGAGACCTGGATGCTGGAAGTCCTGATGCCCCGAGAGACCCGGATGTTCTGAGGTCTATGCCCCTGAGAGACCCGGATGTTCAAAAGTCTATGCCCCTGTGAAACCCGGATGTTCGAATCCTAATACTCTGAGAGACCTGTACATTCTGAAGGCGATGCCTCTGAGAGACCCGGATGTTCAAAAGTCTATGCCCATGAGAGACCCGGATGCTCGAATCCTTATACTCTGAAGGCTATGCCCCTGAGAGACCCAGATGTTCCAAAGTCTATGCCCTCTGAGAGACCCGGATGCTCTGAGAGACCTGAGCATTCTGAAGGCGATGCCCCTGAGAGACCCGGATGTTCAAAAGTCTATGCCGTTGTGAAACCCGGATGTTCGAATCCTAATACTCTGAGAGACCTGTACATTCTGAAGGCGATGCCCCTGAGAGACCCGGATGTTCAAAAGTCTATGCCGTTGTGAAACCCGGATGTTCGAATCCTAATACTCTGAGACCTGTACATTCTGAAGGCGATGCCCCTGAGAGACCCGGATGTTCAAAAGTCTTTGCCCCTGAGAGACCCGGATGCTCGAATCCTAATACTCTGAGAGACCTGAACATTCTGAAGGCTATGCCTCTAGAGACCCGGATGATCTGAAACCTAATGCCCCAGAGGCCCGGATGTTCGGAATCCGAGTGCGCTTGAGAGATACTCTGATTCCGCGTGTCCTTGAGAGACCCAGATGCCTTTAATCGCAATGCCTTCGAGAGACCCGGATGTTCTGCATCCCGATGCGCACCTGCAGGTGATATGGTTGAGTTGTTCGGTTTTCTGCACGCTGCATCTGCCTTGTACTTTTGCATTTGGTTTATTTTGCGTTTTGCAACTGTCCTTCCCCCACTTCTTTGTTTCTTTCTCCTGGGGATTCTATCTCTGAGTTACCTACCCCCCCCCCCAAGCCTTATTTTTTTAGTATTTTTATTTTTTGAAACAAGGTCTCTCTGAGTTGCAGAGGGCCTCACTAAGTAGCTCAGGCTGTCCTCGAACCAAGATCCTCCCTTCTCAGCCTCTAATGCTGGGATTACAAGCGTGCGCCACCACACCCAGCTAATTTTATTTAATCTTACTTTATGTTTTGGCCCTAGGTATTGAAACCAGGGGCATTCTACTTCCGAGCTCTGTTTTTTTTTTTTTTTTTTTTTTTTTTGGTGGTACTGGGAATGGAACCCAGGACCATTCTACCTCCAAGCTACACCCTCAACCCTATTTTTTATTCTTTATTTTGAAACAGGGTCTGACTGAGTTGCAAAGTGCCCCCACTATGTAGCCGAGGCTGTCCTTGAACCGTGATCCTCCTGTCTTAGCTTCTCAAATGCTGGGATTACAGGTGTGTGCCACCATGCCTGACTCCCAGCCCTATTTATTTTTATTTTTTTGGTGGTACTGGAGTGAAACCCAGAGGCTTTCTAACTCTTGTCTACATTCTCAGACCTATTTTATATTTTATTTGGAAACAGGGTCTCACTAAATTGCTAAAAGCCAAAGTAGCTGAGGCTGGTTTCAAACCTGTGCGACCCTCCTGTCTCAGCCTCCCAAGCGCAGGGATTACAAGCGTGCGCCACCACGCCCAGCCCAGCCCTATTTTTTAAATTTGTGTTTTGATGAGAGTCTCACTACTTGCCGAGGCTGTCCTCCAGCCTGCAATCCTCCTGTCTCACCCTCCCAAGCACTGGTCTTACAGGCATGCACCACTATCCCGGCTCCCTTTTTATCTTTTTTATTATGAAACCAGGTCTCGCCAAGTTGCTGAGGTTCTGAGTTTCTGACACTAACCACAGACCTGTGATCCTCCTGTCTCGGCTTCCCCGAGCACTAAAATTACGGGCGTGTGCCACCGTGCCTGGCTCCGTGTACTAAATATTTACATACAGCAACTAGTATCTGTTGAAGCATCTCTGTTATTTGGAATCACCATTCAAGGACGTCAGCTTGTTTAGTCTCAGTCGCCCGAGCAAGCCGGTTCCCGGGAGGCGGCCATTTCAAGTCCATTTTGCAAATGGGGACACAGAGGTGAAGGAATTCAGAAGGAAATCCAGGGACTTGTCCAAGGTCAGAGGTGGGAAGTGAGGAGCGTGTGAGTCACATCCAGGTGTCCTAAGTCAACCTCCTGCGCTTTTTCCCAGGCAAGGGAAGGACGGCCAGGAGCCGATTCATTAAGATGCCCACCCTGTTCACTCTTCTGTGCTCCCTCCCTCCTCCCTCCCCCTTCTCTGCGTCTCAACTAGGATTTCAATGAAATGTGCAGAAAAAGCCTTCATTCTAAGGCAATCTCAGCGACACTGTGATCCTGCGGCAGGGACCCCAGGGGAGAGGGACACTGTAATGAGATCCTCATAATTGACTCTGGAGCTCTGAGCGAGCTGCCTGCCCTGCTGCCCCCAGCAGGTGCATTCCTCATTAGGGGCGCACACAGGAAGGTATCCCATGACGGTGTGGGATCGCGCGGAGGGAGAGGTGACCCAGGATGCTCAGAGTCGGCGACTCAGCTTCCTATTCCCCACGCTGCAGCGTATGTGCCTGGGCGGTGCTGGTCACCCATCCGATGGAGAAGCTGGATGGCGCAGGCCCTGACATCCGTTATCCTCTTGGTCCACAGCACAGCATCTACGTTGGATAAGGTCTCAGTGTTCAGGGAGTAGCCGGGCGTGGTGGGGCACGCTTGTAGTCCCAGTTTTTGGGAGGCTGAGACAGTAGAATCAGGGTTCACACCCCCCCCCCCCGCCCCGACAGCCTCAGCTGAGTAAGACCCTGTCTCGAGATAAAGAATTGACAGATGGGCATGGTGGCGAACATTTGTAATTCCAGCACTCAAGAGGCTGGTTCAAGGACAGCCTCGCTGAGACCCTTTGCAACTCAGTGAAACCCTGTTTCAAAGTAAAAATAATGTTCCCTGCGCTGAAAAATCCAGCCTGGCTGTTCCGCAGCGGCTCACCTCGGCTTGCTGTAGCCGTCCGGTGAATTCGCCGCCGCCGGCAGTATGGTGCTGCTGCCGCGTCCTCGGGCGTGAGGCCGGTGTATCTCCTCTGTGGCTCTGAGCTCTGTTCTCAGACTGCTTTCTCTCTGGAGCCTGGTGATTTTTTTTGTTTCTCTGGTGATGGTGTTTTCTGGCTATGAAAGGCGCTGATTTTGTGGTAATGGAGATTGGTTGTTAGCGGGGCTGTTAAGCCCCGCTTTTCTCGGTCGCCATCTTCCCGGAAGTCTCAGAATCTCATAGTAAAAATAAAAAAGAGGGCTGAGGGTAGAGCTCAGAGGTAGAATGCTCCTGGGTTCCATCCCCAGTACCTCAATCAATCAATCAATCAATCAATCAAAATGAAAAGCCTGAGGGTATAGATTGGAGGTCAAATGCCCCTGGGTTCAATCCGTAGTAGTAGTATCAGCAACAGTAGTAGTAGCAGTAGGTAGTAATAGTGATATTAATAATAAAGAATCCTGAAATCCAATCTGTATTTTTTTTCTTTTGGCAGTACTGGGATGGAACCCAGGGGCATTCTACCTCTAAGCTACACCCCTAGCCCTATTTTTCAGTATTTATTTATTTATTTATTTATTGCAGTACTGGGGATGGAACCCAGGGGTATTCTACCTCCAAGTCACACCCCCAGCCCTATTTTTTACTCTTTACTTTGAAACAGAGTCTGAGTTGCAAAGGGCCTCAGGAAGTAGATGAGGCTGGCCGCGAACCGGGATCCTCCTGTCTCAGCCTCCCAAAAACCGGGACTACAGGTGTGCGTGCGCCACCACACCTGGCAGCAGTCTGTATTATTTGAATCTCATCCCTGGCAAGTCACAGGCTTTCTCCAGTCTTCAGTTCTGCCATCTATAAAGTGAGAGAGGGATTCCCTAGCTCACTGGTAAAGACCCTTCCAGCTCTGTGGTCCTGAATGTTACGTCTTCCCTTCCAACCATCCACTTCTGAAGGGGTGGGAAACATCGAGAATAGGCCTTGTTCATTCCCTGTGCAGATCCGTAGAGGGCGGCCAAGGTCACATGGGTCCCACTTTCAGGACACTTATTGTAAATTAAGGACACAGCCAATGAACAAGGGAAATTGTGTCTTCCTGGAACATGCGAACAACTCATTCTTTCCCAAAGCCTTTGTGGAAGAAGTGGGAATCTGCCAGATGGTCCAGTTGCCAAGCATTCTCCCGTCACGCCAATCTAAACACCCTGGGATCGGAGCTGCACAGCTTAGGAGGCTGGGCGGTTCCTGGGAGCTACTGTGCTGGAAACCGACAACTGCCCTTTCAATAGACACTTCCTCCCCGAAGGGAACCACTTCGTCATTTCCCTTTGGAAGCTACTGGTAGTTCATGAATGGTAATGTCACACCTTGTACCCTGCGCCACTGGGAAGCTTGACATCCGCAGGCAGTCTTGGCACATGGGGAGAAGCTGTGTGTCAGCTTCCATGTCAGAGCCAGGAAATTCGTGCTTATATCGTAGCCCATGATGTAATGATCGTACTTGAGGCTGGCTTACCGCCAGAGAATCTTTTCCTAGTTAGACACAAGCCTCGCTGAGATTTTCAAGGCAGCTACCCAAGGAAGCCAACCCTTTAAGGCTCTGAACAATCATGCTGTGTTAACTTTCTTTAAACCTCCTCCCCCCAAAAATGTCCCTTGGGAGAGTGAGGCACTTCCAGTGACCGTGTCATGGTGGGGTGTCCTGATGGGTCAGGAGTGCTGGGCCTCACAGGGAGGGTTGATTCCCACAGGAAAGCTCAAATTAGCAGGTGATAACTAGGCTGGACAAATCTGATGGGGGTCCTAGGGCATCTACATCAGCTCTTCCCAGATGACCAGAGGCGAGGGACCTGTTCCATGCATTAGTTGTATTTTCTGGATTATTTATTTCTAGCCTTCCACTGGGCAAGGAATTGAAAGTGCAATCAAAGCAAATGCCTAGAAATGGCAGCCAAGTACAAGCTCCCGTTTGGAGTACTGGTTCCAGCAGACATTGGGTCGACTGGTAGAAAACCTGAGGTTCTTCTTGTTCTAGGTGTTGGCTGAATTTATTTAGCATATGAGGGGGCACTGAGATGTGGGCAAGGTCCACGTACCCCCCCTCCCCCCGTGAATATGGTGGCGACACTCTGGATTTCAGGAGGAGTCCTCGCTGGAGACATCCTTACCAGCCCACTTCTTGGAGAACAAAGAGGCTTAGCACAATGCGTGGAGGAAAGGGATGGATGTCTTATGGGAAAAGAGAAAGAAACCAGAATGGATATTATCATGAGGAAAGAGGATCAGGGATGGATGCTATCACAGGGAGAAGGTTGGGTATTATGATGAAAATGAAGACCCACCCCCCCCCCATAAGAGGATGGATGATCAGGTAGAAAAGAATCTCAGAAATTAAGGCTGTCATGATAAGGCAACTTTCCATGATCATGGTATGTTGTCTTTGTAAGAGTGGGACCAAAGAACAATCAATAAATAGATTGTTACTGGGGATGGAACCCAGGGGCATTCTACCTCCCAGCTACACCCTCATTCCTAATTTTTATTCTTTATATTGAAACAGGGTCAGGCTGGGCGTGGTAGCACACGCTTGTAATCCCCGCGCTTGGGAGGCGGAGACAGGAAGATCGCGCAGGGTCGAAGCCAGCCGCGCTGACTTAAGAGACCCTGTTTCCAAATAAAAAAGTATAAAACTAGGTCTGGGAGTGAAGCCCAGAAGTAGAAGGGTTTCCAGGAACCCCAGTACCACCAAAAAAAGCCCCAAAAAAACAACAAAAAAGAAACAGGGTCTCACTGAGTTGCAAAGGAACTCACTAAGTAGCTAAGGCTGTCCATAAACCGCGATCCTCCTGTCTCAGCCTCCCGAATGCTGGGATTATAGCTTCTATTTTTTTTTTTTTTTTTTTTTTTTTTTTGGTGGTACTGGGGTTCCTGGAAACCCTTCTACCTCCGGGCAACACTCCCAGACCTTTTTTTTTTTTTTTTTTTCTTTCCCAGAAACAGGGTCTCTTAAGCCAGCGCGGCTGGCTTCAAACCTGCGCGATCCTCCTGTCTCCGCCTCCCAAGCGCGGGGATTACAAGCATGTGCCACAATGCCCGGCCTATTTTTTTAAAAATATGCTTTTATTGGTGAATTGTAATCTCACATCATAACGTCCAGGCACACAGCCCGTGGTGGCCTTCCACGCAGCTTTACCCACACACGATATTGAGATTGGCATTGGTAATTTCACATGGGTACATACTGTCAATGGAAATATTTCTTTCACTAATTTTTCCCTCTCCCTCCCTTTAATAAATCCAGGTGTTCAAATACGCTTGCCATGAGGTATTAAAGTTTGGTTCGGGTCAACCCAGGACGCCAGTTAGGTAAGAGAGAGACTCCTTGCTACCATTTTGGACCCACACGCTGTGGGTGGAAAGTGGAATTTTACAAGCCATTTCTTCTCTTTACCATAAGATCATAGCTAATGGTTCTGGAAAGCA